>NC_088100.1:63273301-63922011 GCF_036370855.1 Dromaius novaehollandiae
CCACCAGCCACCAGCCCTGACACCGCTTCCTTCCATGTTGCCGACCATCTGCTCCAAGTCACAGAGAGCACGTATCCAGCTCCAGTTTCTTCTGAGCGACACCAAAAATGCATGGGTGTAGTTTACGGAGACATGTGCCAAAGACAATTCTAGTGCTACTAAACTATTCACATTTCAGAAGGTTCTTCTGCTAAGCTCCTGTACTAAAAAAGGTACAGCTAGACTTCTTACTATGCCTCCAATGACCAGTAGCAGGAAAATATTCATCCCTGCCTCCTGTGACTTTCTCCTTTTCCAGCCTTTTTTGTGGGTGGTAACACCCACCAAACAAAAGGTAGGAAGTGAAATATAAAATTGCAATTGCCCCAGAGGATGACATCGCAAGATGAAAAAAGTAAGAAAAAAGATAGGCCCCAAGGGACGAGAGGAGGGGTGCTGTTACAAGCCACCATGTGGCTCTCCAGACTGACCAGTGGGGAATACAGTAGATGTGTCTTTTCTGCACGCAGCACCAGCCCAAAGGAGAGTGGGACATGCTGAGGGCGATGTGGGGCCAGTTTGGGGCTCCCTCCTCAGTCTCCTGCCAATAGCGCTCTTGTGGAGGGGCCGTGGTGGGATATTCACCTGGATGAGCTCCCCTGTGGGTTGAAAGGTTGGAAGATGTATCACCCGATGTGCAGTGGGGTGGAGGTGACCTAAGCCATGGTTTTATTTCTCCCGGAGTCTTGTGCAGATGCTGATACCCCAGAGACTTCCTGAAGTGCTCTGAGTTGAAGGGTTTTCCTAAATCTCATTTGCCGGCTGCCTTCAAATAACCAGGGCAGACCCAGACCATACCACGCTGAGCTGTGACTCCCGGCACTCGGCTTTCATTTTATCAGTCACTTTTTAATGAAATAAATGAGAAATATAGGAACAGGAGCAGTGAGTAACAACACAGAGGTTGCTACTTCTCACCTTGAATATTTGGTGAAGGAAAAGTGCGAAAACAAAGATCGGAGACTATCTGGTTTAGTGGTTTGTGGCAGGGTTTACTCTCAGGACGTCCCTGTCTTATTGCTCTATCAGTGCTACAGTTCAGAGGTACTTGCAAAGCCCAAAATGAGTCCATTTTCCCAGCCAGCAACACCTTCCTGAAAGAAAAATACCTCTACTTAGTAAGAATATGTGGAGGCATATACTGCAACTCATGAGCTTATACTTCAGGCCATCAACAAGGACAGCAATTCCAAACTCAATAAACAGCTGAGAAATAGTTGTTCACGAGGACAGAGATGGGCTAGTTGGCAGAGGCAGAGCAATACACTCCACAGCAGAAAGCAGAGGGGCATAAGGAGATGATGTCAGGCTACTCTACCCTAAGCTTGTAGTTTGCAGCTTTGATATCAGGCAGGACTGAATGTCAGCACAGAATGGAAACAACATCACAGTGTTACTAGCCATCTTAAAAATCAAGTTTCTGGGCCATCTCTAGCCAGCCACTGTTTTTCAGCTTGCTCTGTAGTACTCGAGGCAACAGCTTGCATTTTATTTTCTACAACAAAAGCTGAATTGAGGGCCTGGCAAATTACAAGTGTAATGACCTGAGTGTTACTGCCACAATTGCTGCCTGAGTGGCTAAATCTTGGATAAGTTACCATGATACTGCAAACATGACATTGCAGTAAATCCCAGCCTTTCAACTCCCAGGCCACTGTGGGCTTAGGAGGTCACCAAGGCCATGTACAGACAGAGCAAGTGACCCTACCCCCTGTGGCATTGGGCCAGCTTTGCTCCCCTCCTTGGACAGCAAGCTGCCCTGAGGATTGCCCAGCAGCACAGCGCCTGCACACAGGCAGCGTGCCTGTACCCCAGCTGCTCTGCAGGTTCTTTTGGGAGCCTGGCAGCTCGCCATGCAAATAATCAATGCCAGCAACCTGAAGGGCTGGCGCAAGGCCCCAAAACTGCAAAGCATGAAAGGTCACTCAGAGCAACCTTTCTCCACCATGGTATTTGCAGTCAGTCAATAGCATTTGATGAATATAGTCTGATTTTTTCATAATTCATTGGAAATGTTAAAAGGAGGCTGTTTACAGCATATGGTAGGTCTTTTATTACCCTGCATGAGTTTGGCTTAGTAAGGACTGCAAGCTTGGATCTGTTTACCCAGCCCTTACAATTCTACCAATAATATTCAGCTTTGTGCTTTCTCTCCTAGTCTTACTCATCACCGTGACAGCAATTTGCATCACTCCTGTGGGCTTCTTTTTAGGAAGTGGGCTCGTGATGACACACTGGGAAAATAAAGAACCAAACCTCATCTGGAGAGACTACATTTTATTCACTGTTTGGCATTGCTGTGCCATCATGATCTATCTTCATGCAAAGAGGATGAGAAGCACAAGGAGAAGGTGGGGATTGAACAGGAGTCCCTAATTGCTGCATGGAATATACATCCTTTTCTATTTCATTTGAATGATACACTTTCCTGAAGGTCACAGCTATGTCTGCCTGTCAGGGATACCATTTAGTAATACCTTCTGGCTCTCTCTCTCTCTACAGCACTAAATTATCTCCAGTCTTATTTGGATTGCTTTTTAATGTAGAGGTCATGCTGAAACCTTAGTGATTTTGGACAGTGATTATCACTTGCAATTATGTCCCCCAGCCTTGGAAGCAGCCTACTCTAACGGGACCATTGGAGATTTCCTCCTGCCACCTGGTGTTTGCTGCCATGATTGCAAACATCATGTGAGCTGTTGCGCAAAATCATGACCAATGCAATTCGCAGCACAGACTTTAATCTCTTGTTCTTGCCTGCTGTTGGGTAAGCTGTCTGCTAACCCAGATGCCCGGCTGGGCGCAGGGCATTGCCAGGCTGCCCCGGCCAGATGCCTGGCCATGGAGGACATGTGGGCACTGTGTGACCAACTGTCCCCTGCTGCCAGCTTCTCTGCACTCCTGGAAATCAGCTCACCGAGCCTGGTGGCTCAGAGGAAGATTTTGATGTGAAGTCAATGCTCAGTTCAGTGAGGCTTGGCAACCTTGAGCCTCTTGTATTACTGCTGCTTTTTGGACAGGATTTTTGAATTCCTGTCTCTGGAACAATGCAGCATGAGTGTTTATTTGGTATCCCAAATAAACATACAAGGAAAGAAAGGAAGAAGGTATTAGTGATTTCATACATCCAGAAGGGAAATGAAAGACTATTCATGACATTCGGCAAAAAGCAGGCAATTTTCCCTGTGTGTACCCAAAAGAAAGAAAACTTGAGCTCAGGTGGATACAGGCTAAGAAGCCAAACAAATCAGTGCCCAGCCCTGTTGCAGAATAGTTATATGACTCTGGGTGGGTCCTTCAACACCTTTTGCACAACTTCTATTCCAGTAATATAATGATATTAACACTTCCTGGTGGTATTTTAAGACTTCTCACACTCCTGTGCATCAGGAGACTGTCTCTCACTATGACATTCAATTATTTTTCAAAATGCACTAAGACAAGATTAAGAAGCTTGGTCTCTGGGTAGGTTATTCTATAACCTAAGTTTATGCTTATCTCTTTCTAAGATATTTGATAGCAAACACTAGATGGAAGAGAGAGATAAACACCTAACAGCAGTCTGTGTTGTAATTCCATGTCCCTCTGCTTTGAGGAACTTAGAGGGAAGGTAGTTAAAATGTTAATATTAAATTTTAAATATTAGTTATTTTAATCAGTCATAAACATATTCAGTGTTCAAAATGGAATTTTAGAAATACAGATAAGGAAGAAAAAAGTCTCAGTACAGCATTCTTTTGGTCTGTTTTCTGTCCAAAAGATACATCTCTTTTAAAAGTCACCATAAAAGGTAATGAGTACCACTGGTCATGCCTTAATCTTTCTATGCTAAAAATCACCATTAAAGCTTTAAGAATAAATAACCTCTAAGTGATGGCTTTGTGGAAGCTATTACCCAAGCAATTGGAAAGCTGGTATGCAAGTTAAGTTAATTCAGAAATACATTTGCAAATAAACATAACTAATGCTATAATATTTTGTACTAGTGCTTGTGGTGACAGACTGTGGCAGCCCAAGGTGGAATACCTCTGTTCCACTGTGTTAACCCTGGCCGATGACCAGAAAAGTGATATCTGGATAGTGCTTCTGGTTTATCAAGTTAATATGTAAATGTAACTTGGTCTTTTCATTTGCTCAGGATACCTGTATTGAAGAACTGTTGCCCTCCTGTCTGGTGACCAAATATTGGTGAGATATACTTTGATTCAAAATAAGCAACCGAGTCAGAGTAAACAAAATATTCAGGTAATTCAAATCTTTTATAGTCAGTTCTGAAGTAGTAACAATTCAGAAGGTTTCTTGTATGGCAGGGTAATTGAAAATAACCGTATAGCTTTGATTTAAAAGTTCTATAGTTTATTCACTCAGTGATAACTGAAGCAATTCCATGTCAGTATTATTACACAGTGTACTTCATATTCACTCTGTAGTACTTTTTCTCAGATGATAAATCAGTGATAGATCTGTACCCTGTTTCAGTAATCACCAACTACCCATGTGCAACAACTACTAGTAAAGAATTAAACCTTGAGGCAATTGAAAAAAGCACAGTAAAATACGGAAATAATTGCAGCAATTCAAAGACTTTTTTTCCTTTGTCTTTTGGCAAAAGTCAATAGTTAATATCTTCTGCTCTACATAATGGCAGTTCTGCTTTAATAAGGACATTAAACTTACTCATCTTCTAGTTCCTTTCCATTTCTAGAAAAGATACATTATTTCCTAATTACACTTTGTAACTATAAAAGGGAAAGCCAGTGTTTTGAAAAAAACTGATCAGTCAGTCTTGCTACATTCTTTGCTATAGTTGACCTGCAGCCTGCCCCTCAAATACTTTCACTTACATCCTCTAACATCTTCTGGAGTTTTATAGCCAGTGACATCCTTCCTGCCCTACTTCATCAATGAACCTCAGGTCCAGAGTATGTCCAAAGCCCCAAGACTTTGCCTGTCTGCCACTCAATGAGGTATATTCTAAATTCAGTTAGAGGCTAGCATACTCTAAAAGCTGAAGCATGCTGAGATTTGAAGTTCTCTTGCAGGTTCTGCTGGAGCGGTGTGATGAAGCAGATCAGTGCTAAGGTAGTGAGGGCAACCATTAGAAGAGCAAAAAATGGAAAATGTCCAATTAAACAAAGGGGAAAGCAAAACATGCCAGTTCTGGAAGAAAGATTTCTAACAATAGGGATCAGAAATGTGTATTTCCTGAGGCATGCATATTAGAAGGACCTTTCTTGGTAATACTTTTGTGGGCAGATAAGAGGTGGAAAATACCTTTTTCTGTTGCAACAACATCCTCTGAAGTGAGATAGTACTACAGCATATGGCTCATCTCATAAAAAGAATTAAGAAAAAACAAGCCTAATTCACTCGTTGAAAAAAAGCTGGAGATTTTGGGGTTTTTTTCCACTGATACTACAAAGTCCTTACACTGTTCAGTCTAATAATCCTCAGGTCTTGAAAGTATACTTGAATGAAAAGTGTCCCTTTGTTCCCTAAAATATCAAAGGAACTAATATGTTCCTTCCTCATGCCAATACTTCTAACAATCATTAAGTCAGCACAGTAGGTGCTGGGCTTTCATGTCCTTTGCCATGATGGCACATACACAAAATATTATTATTGTTATTATGAATATTACTATTTTTAGGCATACTTTGCTCTGACTACAGTAAGGCTATGAAAACAGCAAACATTCAGTCAACAATCATAACTACTGAAAGGTCTCTTTTGGGAATCTCTTATCAAAGTAACATGCAAGACAGGTATGTGGGAAAGAAGTATAAGGTGCAAATTTCCAGTAGGAAAGGAAAAAGACAGAGCATATCCATTCTGGTCCTTCTTTAACTGGTTTTATGCTATTTTGTCCTGTTGGCTTTGTTGAGATCAGAATCAAGAACCCAGAAATCATCTAGTCTTCCTGGGAGCCTATAAATTTCCTTGAGACTAAATTCTACCAAGGTAAAAATCTGGCAGCTGCAGTTTTCTTTTAAATATACTTAATTGTCATCATAATTGAAAAGAAAATACTGTAAGTAAAATTACCAAAAGATACTGTCTCATTCTCAGGCGTTTTGTAAAAGCAGAGGTAGATTTCTCCAGGACTTTTCTCTAGTGGCAAACTGAAAACTTTTTCTCAACTGGATTTTGATTTTATCATATCTGATTTTATTTTTATTTGTGTGTGCATTATTGGCATGAAGGAAACTGTGGATCTGGAAATTTTAAAGTATTCTAGAATGTGTTAGTTTAAAGCTAGATGCTCTTGATTATTCATAGCATTACAAAGATATCCTCAGATCTAATTAGTCCCACATAACAGTAACAATAAAAATAGCAGTATCAGGTACTTTTCCCATACGTTGGGGATTTTTTCATTGGGTTCATCTTCTTACACAGATGGAGAAACTGTCTCTCAGAGGGGCAGAGAGATGCCAACAGGTGTGAAGGAAGTCAATGGGGAATAGAAATTAGTTGTTTCAGCTTCTAGTTTGAAAGATGTTTCACTTTAAACAAAAACACTGAACTTGTGAATACCACAAGATCATAAAGTTCAAATAACTGAGCCCTGAACGCATAATGCAAACCCTCCAATTCCCACACATACATGATTATACTTGATACATCTAACTAGTAAATCAGTACATTGAAATATCTTGGCTGATTACATAATTTAGTTCCAAAAAGCCTGACATTGCAAATCCTCTTTTGACATCACTGAGCACCCCATCTGTGTAATCCCTGCGGGATGAAGAACAACAAAAGCAAATATTTCAAATATACCTCTTCAGCCTGGGAAAATCAAGGCTCTGAGATTAAGTGAAGGTCAGTAAAAGAGCAAGGTTTGCCTAGATGTAGGTCTCTGGAATACTTGACTGAAGTGTCATAAAAACCTTTTCCTGTCATCTTCAGTAGAGGTTTGGCTCTGGCCTGAGGAATCTGCCACAGTTATTTTCAGTCTTGCTGTTGCAGGAGCCCATGTGTGCATGTGCAGTCATTGCTATAGAAGTTTAGAAATCCAGTTCATCCAGGGTGGATGAACTGAGGAAAGCTGTTTGTTCTTTATGTTTATCATCAAGCATTATCCTATTAAAGCAAGGTACTCAATGGTCTGTGATACAACATGTAGTCTGACTGAATAATTTTTGCCTCCCCACCTACGGCAGACACTTTCTGTGTCAAAATGTTATTTCCATACACCACTCTATTTCGTATTGGTTTGGTAAGTATTTGTTGGCTGAACATAATAGAACAGTAATGCCAGCCAAACATAACCTCCTTGACTAGAAATGAAGACAGCAGCTATCACTGGCTGTTAACTCACAGAAAGCTGACGTGAGTTTGGAACAGTGATTGGTAATTAAATGTCTCAAATTTGCAAATGCTTTTCTTCATGTAATGTAAATGACCCGGGTGTGGTAAAGTAATATTGATGTAGAAAATCAAGCCAATTCACTGCTGGATCTTGAAAAATTACCTATACAGGACGTACTAAACTATAAACTGCAATGAGTGACTGGCAGCTTTCTTTGGATGATCTGCCAAACAAAATAAAACCATAAGGCATATTAATGTGAGCACAGAAGCAACAGGATAAGGCCTAGATGGTTGTAGAGTCATCCATTTAATCCATCATATGCATTTATAGTGTAATTTAGCTGCTACTCTGTTTGATAAATACCACACACGACATTTCACAGGAGCATTGTCAGGCCAGGCCAAACTCATACACTGAATGGAGATTCTCATAATCAGCTCTCTTCAAGCTTGCCTTCAGTCTTGTCATTATCTCATGTATTTGAATGGATTCTGATGACTTTTTGACTTTTTTCCCCCTCAAATAGAAATAATAAAAAAGAACTTGTCAGTGTATCCCTTCTTCTGATGACATCCCAGATCTGGCCTTTGGGTAGGGACAAAGCCAAAGAGAAAGAGAGCATTCTTGCTGGATCTGTCACAGGGTCTTACTAAAATGCACTGTAGCTTAGCACTGCTCACCCATCATAAAACCTTGCAAATGCTCTTTCCTGTCCATCCATTTGATATGGTGCAGACTCGCACAGCAACAGAAAAGAAAATACATTAAGCCCTAAGTGTCTCAGCAGGGAGATACACAAATTGTTCATCACTTTTCGGTTACTGCTGACCACAGTGCTGTAAGCAACAGAAGAATCTGGGACAATAGCTTTTTGGTGGTTGATTGATAGCAAGTGCCATTTCTTTTAACGTATCAGATGACATCCAATAAACACATCCTGCATGAGAGGTGGAATATAGATGAGTTGCCCCAGCATTTGCTCAAAGTTTGCACACCTGGTCATTCCTTTGGCAGATTCAGATCTTTGCTCCCTGCAAGGTACCTAGTGATCACTGTAGATCAGCACAGGCAGTTACAGCTACTGTGTGAGACTTTCAGACACAGAGACACTCACAGGGAGATGCTGCTCTAGAGCTAGCTTTGGGTATAGTTTGCAAGCAGACCAAATGTGTTCCCCTCCCCATGCCCTCATATGACCAAATCTTGTGAGGAGGTTCCCTGTAAACTGTTTCACTCCATACAGCTCCACATCAGCAGGAACTTTCCCAATTCAGCCTCCCTTGCTCCTCTCTTCCTCCCTGAAGCCATGTGAAACAGCCTAGAAAAGTCAGGATTTATGTTTCAGTAGCATGTTTCAGTCTGTCTTCTCCACTGATGGAGTAGATACGACTTCATATCTGCAATAGCTGAGCAGCCCTCTTAGCACAGTCCCTTAACATCGTACACTTGCAGAATTGGTGCAAGAGAAATATGCAGGTGATCCCTACTTTAGAGACTGCACACAGAAACTAATACCCAGGTCTTCTAAAGAATCAAGATAACTGACCTTTATCGATTTCCTCTGAGTCGCACAGGAAGCTGTTATTAGAACAGAGGATCCAGACTAGGATCTTGATCACTGTCATCTTGCATTTAATCCAATTATCCTTCCTATTTATACAGTACTTCCAGTCCACTGCATACAGTAGAACATTAGAATGTAATTTCAGGAGCACAGCAGCAAATTATCAGGACATATCCACATTCATGGAGACCTATCAGGCTATTAAAATGCATTTTTTGAAACTGGAGCCTGCCCTAGAAAAGGCTGTACTGTAATTTCCATGTGCTGTCAGAACACATCTGCCAAGAGCAGAAGTTCAGGATCTCGGCCTACCACAAGGGACTAGGGAATAAATAATTGTCCCTCTTCACTAATCAGCCACCACCCAACAGGCATCTGGCAATGCAAGCAGCATTCCTAAGGGCAGTCTGTAAAAAGATTATTTACTATTAATGAAATTCAGTAGCCTCTTAGGTAAGCAAGGGCTCCTCAGACAAAGATTCTGAAGTCAAACTCCATACTTTCATTTGGGACTCATTAGGCAAAAAAATAATCCAGTGGAAATGGCTGCTTACACAAAACCAGAACAGTCTGCTCTGCCTGAGACAAAGTTTATAAGTCAGACAGATTTTTTTTGTGGCTTTGTATGATTTATTGCAGCATGTTGCCACTAACCAAGAGGTTTTGGTGCAGTGTATATCTGAACAAAGCTCTTCTCTGCTATTATCCTGACAAAGTCAGTCCTGAGTCATAGAAATGATTTTTGGTCTGTCATGCCTATCTTTAAGTTCAGAGATGACTTTATTAAACAGAAATATAAATCATATGGAGGCAAGACTCTTCCTCTTACAAACTGTTTTGCAGGTAGAGAGCCTTACATTAATTCACAGATCTCTAGTGTTAGGCCTGCTTTGACATGCTGCTTAAGAATCACTCTTTACTAATTAGGAGTATGTTCAATAAAAGGCACAATTTATCAGCTGACAGGCAGCATTAATTTGATGACACGGTGAGAATACTTACAAAATTAAATTACTCTCATTACTGGTAAAAAAAAAAAAAAAAAAAAAAAAAAAGAATACAGACAAATAGGCCATGGTATTAGACAGCATGCGTGTGGGAGAGGTTTCCTTCAAATTTTCTCAAGAAAAGAACCTTACAGCACTTCAGGAAGTTATCCCTCTTTCTTTGGGCTAAATGAAATACAAATATAATTATGGAGTGAAGGTTACAAGGTAGT
Source organism: Dromaius novaehollandiae (assembly GCF_036370855.1). Classification (NCBI taxonomy): domain Eukaryota; kingdom Metazoa; phylum Chordata; class Aves; order Casuariiformes; family Dromaiidae; genus Dromaius; species Dromaius novaehollandiae. Next base: position 63,283,442 of record NC_088100.1, read on the forward strand.
ATTCTGATATTTTTACTGGAAGGGATGTTTAATGGCCCTGGAAAGCTATAACAACATACAGTTATTCATCGCTAGGCCTCTGAGCCAAAAATAGTCCAGACACCACCATGACAAAGTCATTATCTGGTGAATGTTCAGTAAGACAAAAGTTGGATGGGTTCCAGTCACTTCCAAATAAGCACTGTCTATAAAACTGGTAGTTATAGAACTATTATAAGCTGCCATCCAGAAAGGTAACTAGGTGAAAGAGAAGTTCAAAAAGTCTCATTCTGTGCTCTTGACAGACCCAGAACCTGGTAAGTAGGATAAGTAGGAAGAACTGATCTGGAGGAAGGGGTGCAGAGAAGACTGACTAGCAGAAACAATGGATTTGGGATAGTGAGGACCTGTAGTGGTGAGGCTGAGGGAACATCTAATACAAAGGACAGGCAGGATAGGATGCAGGAAGTATTTGTCTTGGATCCTTTACTTGCAACTGCATTCAAACACTGAGCCTTAATGCTGCACAGCAAGCCTGACTATTCAAACCAGAGGTTCGGAGCTGTTCTGTGTAGTATATATACAGCACGACACAAAATCCCAGAATGAGCACAGATGGCGTCTGGCAAGACCATGCATCAAGTTGTACAAATAATTGCAAAAAGGTATGCACTTTTAAAGAATCTGTGAAAGGATTTTCTCATGGGCCATCCATCTTGCATTTTTCTTGAGAACTTGAAAACCTGCAACAATAGCACTTTGACATTAAAACTTACTCTCACTGATACAGGTCGCTTTCTAGTAGGGATATTGTAGCTACAACTCAGACTAGCTTATTTGCTGAAAAATAACACCATCAGAAAAATGCTCCTGCAACAAGTATACCATATCTCCTTTCCTTTAGGGGGTGAACAAAGTAACGCAAGCAACCCAATGAACAGGAGGGATTTATTTCATAGCTGCTAGAACTTGCCTCTCACATGAAGGAGATAATCTCCCAAGATTTACTCCTGCTATGGGATATTCCAATCATTCCATGGATTTCAGGATTAGTCGTATCTAAGATACAGTTTTTTAGCTATTTCGAAATGTCAGAAGCGAGAGCTCTTATAATTAACTGCTTGTTAGTCCAGTTCTGAAAGACTTGAACTCACTGGATATTTCCCCATGTTGTAATGCAACAAAAAGCAACTGGATAGCCTATTTTCCAATCTGGAAGCATTGTTAGAAATGTGCTGGGCTGGGGGAAATCAGTTTTGAATTTTGCAATACCTTTTAGGGTCTTACTAAACATCCACATGGAAAATCTAGTGCTTGCTTTACCAAAGGCAAATGTTGTGCATAACCTTTTTTTATTTCTTTGTCCTTTCCAAAAATAAAGGACCCTTTGTGTGAGGCTGTTGTATACTCTGGTTTCCTGTCAGTTCATGGAGAGCTGGCTGAAGAGGCAGGATAAAGCACTTTCCTTTCACCTCCGAGAACTTTGTGTTCACATCCTGAATATTGTCTCAAGTGAAATAAAGCTGGAGTTAATTTGCGTGAGTGATTTTCTATGGATATATATGTTCCTAGTACACAATCAGTGAACAAAAAAACACCATATGACTGACCCAGTCATTTTTGTAAAATAGCAGGTAGTGACCAATCCAGGTGATCCATCTATGAATTTGGCTGAAACTGGTCACAGACTTCCAAGCAGGCATCTCATAGTAAAATACGGAAAACTGACCAGCTTGATCCTGACTTCAACAGTGACAGATTTGTCACTGTAAGAGTTCCGTTGTCTTCAACCTTGGTTATGATACAAATCCAGTAGTACACAGTTCACCTCCTAAAGCTAAGTTGAAAAGTATCAGGGGTCAGAATAAAGCAGGAAAAGTTTTAATTCACTGTCTTCAAGCTATCATTAGATTGCTAGACTTGACTGAGACGGATCTATCCTGCACCTATTTACATAGGAAACTGTGTCAAAGAGTGACCCCATGAGTTTAGGGAGAGGTTTGATTTTACTGGAATGATTCATGATATTATAGCACTATGTTCTCTTTGGATATTTGATGCTCATGGTGATGTAATTTTCTTGTTTTAAAATGTCATTTTTTTTTCCTTCTACCTGTCTGCTTTTAGGGTAGTCATCAGACAAGGAAAAGGTTCTTCTAAAGAAGTACGCTGAGTTCTCATAAATTGATACTTTATTTGTCCATGCACATGCAAAGCCCAGCCCAGCCCTGTTTGTAATAACCCCAGGAACAACCTCTATGTCAGAAATAGTTTATTAGGAAAACCGAAAGTATTTAAGCCATTCTATGACTTGTGTGACATCAATGTAAACGTTCCGCCCAGAAAAACAGCAGGAGACAACATGCATTTATAAGTCTTGAACAAGTGACACCAGAGCAAAAAGCTGCACCCAGGGCAAACTGGCATGGCAGACTCCAAAGACCTCTAAAACATTTAGGAACAAATCCTAGAAACAGGCCAATCAGATATGACTGACTGAACAAAACACTCCCACCTTGACGTTCCAGCTTTGCATCGCAGGCATTTGCTGCACAGCTCCACTGTATCTCTCCTGCATCTGGGCAGTTGCCAGATGCAGCTCATCAGGAGATACACGACCCAGGGTTGTGACAGAGAAGTCCAAGTGCCAAGGAGAAGCTGCAGCACAGCTACAATAACACCAGGGGAACAGGTCACCACAGTGGACACGATCCTCAATGTCACAGGCTTCTCCCTGTCTCACCACCTTCTGCTTCAGCTGCACCAGCACTGCAATGTGTTTGATGCTCTCAAAGATGTCAAAAAACCAAGTATTGCAGAGGGTTGGTCCCATTCACATATATATACCATTGAAACAGGATGTTAATCCAGACCAGTCCTCAGATTCCGCACAAGTTTAGATTGAAAGCAGACATCTTTAATCATTTTCATAGATGTCACTAGTTTCACAAAGCCTGTTTTCAGTCTGAAATTTGAAACACACAGGTGAGTTTGTTACAAACCTTCGCTCTGATTACAAGCAAAGCTCTCCTTTCACATCTGTTTAGATTAGGAGAAGCAAAGTTTCTTTCTCGTATTTTAGACCTCTTATTCTCTCTCTCTCTTTTACCAGTGCCAATATTGCTTTGCAATCTGTTTTGGCATAGGTGAAATGGCATATGCTAACAAAAACATTCATTCACAATTTATTCAGAAGTATTCCAACCAACCTTTAGTCTTCAGTCCAGCCAAAAAAATGGGCAAACATATCCAAGCTTCAGTTTTCAAGCACTTTATTCACTGCATTTGGAATTAACTGTACTTCACTTCTCTGAAAGCATTCATATTCTCCATTTCTGGCAAGTGCAGAAATTTCGGATCACTGCAACAGAGCATTAGAAATAATCCAGGAAAATCCTCAGAAGGGTGGACCACATTTCTTCTCTTCATCACCTGTGGCCGTTCATCTCCACCTTTCCATATTTTTTGGTGTACAATAAGGAGAAAGAAAAGGAATTTCTCTAAGAATACTTTCACCTCGTTTTAGCATCTTCAGTTAGCCATACTCACATGCACAGATTTCATATCAAGGTTCTGTAGAAAGGCATAAAAAACAAACAAAACCAGAAACATTGTCAAAGACATTCTTTACACATTAGGCCAACTTTCCTGCTTTATTAGCTTTTTGCCTGTTGCATGTGCCTCTTTTACAAGCATGTCACATGCTTCCCACAGTGAAAGTAAGAGTCCCTTGATCTTTTGGTGTTTGGACTCCAGGGTGTTTGGACCCCTAGGCTTCAAATGGTGTGCGCACTTTGTGTCCAAGCATTGTTTACCTAACAATAGAGCTATTCAAGGGAAACAGCAGCCACTTCTCTCCCTCCTCAGCCTTTGCAGAACAAAGTCCCAAGCCTCCTCAGGAGTAAACTTTGTTGCTTTGCTATTGTTTAAGGAACTGTCATCCCAGCTTAGGCATCAGTAGCCACAACCCTCCTTATTGAAGCAAATAGTTCAAAACCAGAGTCTGTGTTCATGTAGTTTAACTGGATGCATCAAGCGTCATCAGGCATCTTTATTACAAGTATTCTTGCAACATTTGCTGTTAATGCTCAAAAAAGAATATACATCAAATTTAACCAGGATACAGGACAACTCTGGTAACAACTCTTGCTTGTTCTGACAGAAACTGTAATTTTTATGGCCAGCATGCAAGCTAACAAGAAAATAATTCAGTACTAAGCAGCATGCTCTAATACTGGTCATTCCTAATAATTATTAATCAGTCCAGATGTGAGTTGAACTTACAATAATTAGGGTAGTTTTCTACTTCACTCTCTTCTCAAAGTGGCTGTTTAACTCTGATAAGCACTTTTGGGAATAATATAACATCACATCCCATGCAGTAAGTACTAAGTAGAATTCCATCTACCAGAGATAATATACTGCAAATATTAATGTGGTCAGTGATCTTAGCACAGGGAGAGACATTTCTCATCAAACTACTCTTCAAGGAAGCAGAGCAAAAAGAAAAAATCTGGCACCATAAATAAAAATAGTTGCTGACAGGTAGACCAAACACTTCTGGAGACTTGTCAGTGTTTTTTGCTACCATTCTGTCATACAGGCACCATGGTAATGAGTGATTCAGAAATATCGCTGATAAAATCCAAGAAAGATGACATAATTCATTATAATGATAGGCAGATGGACAGATGGATTTAAAAAGTAGTTTATTCATTCCTGTTTCTCACAATACATTTTCCCCCTTTTGATTCACAACTTAAACTTCCTCTTTGCTAGTCCTGGCTCCAGCTAATCCTTTCAGAAAGAAAATTGGCACACCAGGAAATAATAGTCTTCATATAAATGGAACAGCTTTTCTTCTCCATGAATCCATTGACTCATTCATCTTTCAAGTTCCCTCTCAAAACACATTTCTTCTAGCAGACCTTCTGCCACTAACATTCATGCAGGATTTGTCTATCAGAACTCCTGACAAGAAAGAAATGAAAGCAAGCTACCTGTTAGTACCGGAGTGAGAATGGTCTTGTGGTCAAGACACTGCCTGTGACTCAGGATATATGGATTCCCTCCTTTATACAGAGACATGATTTTTGTGAGACTTTTTACTAATCATCCACCTTACCTTTTGTCTCAATTCTCTTTCCCTTAAAGAAAGCATTATGATAACAGGGCTTCCAAACCATGCAGGGACAGTGTGAGTATTTGCTTAATTTAGACAGCAGAAAGCACATTCGCTAGTTTTAGTTACACATACAAGTAAGTAGCTTACCATAAAGAGTGCTATATTGTAATTATTCATCTACACCAACCTCCTTAACCAGACTTTCCCTAAAACCTATATCTATGCTAAGAGCGTTGGGCAAGCAAACACCAGCTGAGCCAGTAGACCAAGCCTTGTTATGGTAAGCAGATAGACACCACCCAAGGAAGGTAGCCGAAGGCAATAGGCAGCTGGATAGAAAACAAAGAAAATACCTTTTTCATAAATGAGCTCCTCCCCAGTGGCACACAAACACGCCTAAACTAGCTCTCCACAGTTCAAAAAAGCCCAACTTTCCAATCTTTTCTACCTAGCAACAGGCTGTCTTACAAGGATTAAATGCTCTAACAAAAACATATGTGCCAGTGTGATTCCTGCACTTTTCTTCAAAATAATAAGGGAAAAATCCTTAGTGAGCAGATAGAAAGGTGTGCCTTGTATGTCCTTATATTGCCTTCTAACAGCAGCAACACATTGTTACCAGAGCACTGTCTGATCAGTTACTTAACAAAACACACCCTTCCCAGTACCAAGCGAAAACATGCACACCCTCCAGCCAGCAAGCTGCTGGAACCCTTTCCAGTTAACATTTTTGTCCAGCCCAATAACCTTCCACAACACATTGCAATTGTGGCAAAATGGTGTTTGAAAGTGATAAAAGGGGGAAGAAAAAGAGATTTGAGATCTCTTCTTGCAAACTCCTGCTTCAAACTGCACACCCTGCCTGGCTGCTTCCTGCAGTCCTGGGGCCATTAGCACCCCTGTATATGATTGTGAGCACTTGATCTGACCCCACATTATTCATTAAAAGCTAAGCAATACACTTTTCAGAGAGCTGCTCTATCTGCTTATCATAGCACCAGTCTCACCCAACATTTTTTTAATCATTCTGATGTCTGCATACATGTGGGGCATGCCCCTGGGCTCAGGAACCTTATCACATTGTTGATCTGTACAGAACCATGCACGCTCTCTATCTATAAATAACAGAAGTAATTATTACTAGTAAATAATATATACTAGCTCATTTAAAATGAATCATCTTCTCCAATCAGCCCAGAGAATGAACAAAATAGGCAAAGCTACAAGGCATCACTTTAAAATACTTCTTATATAATTATTATGAAATTACATTAGGGTATGACTCACTCCTGCAAATGCAAGGTTTATTGAGGGTAATTAAAATAAGTCACTGTCTCTTCAAGGCAGTGACTCACAGGCTGCTGGCCATAGCAGAGTGCAGTGAAGTCAGAGAGAAGTTCCTGTCTTCCCACTGAAACAGCAGCAGCAGCTTATTAGAGCAGTGAGTAGGCTCAGTTGGCCATTCCTTTAACTCCATTTAGCCATCAGGTTTGGTTTTTGAAGGCCCCATCCAAAAATTTAAATCAATTGTGTGTCTTATTAGGACTCTGGAGGAAAACAGGAGAGCTTGACACAACTGGGATGTACCCAAATGCCATTTACTTGCCACTTTTAGGATTTTGAACCCAGGGAACAAATAACCTAAAATGGTGGTGTCTGTGTGTAGCTGTATAGCAGTCATCTAATCAAAAGATAGTAACAGTAAAGCACCATACTGAATAAATCTATAGGGATCATTTCATGACAGAAGTACAGTCGCACCTGAGGTGAATTAGGACCACCCAGTGGATAAGGAGAGGAAATGAAGAGTATCATGCCCTTTTGATCCCACTGGACAAATTATAGCAAGTTAGGCGACATTAATCTCTGCACTCATGTATATCTGCACGCTAGCTGACAGGAATGTTGGAGTTTATTTTCTAAAACCCTTTTTGAAAAAATATGTCCCTTAGCTGAGTCAGGCCAGAGTAATTCCTGTCTCTGGGGAATTTGTTCACCAAAATACGTAGCTACTGAAAAAAGTGAGTACAAAAGAAGGTAGAAGGCACTGTTCTCCCACACCACAGCACTTATGATATCCTATATAATGATATTAGATTACATTACAGAGCACGTAAGTAGCTCTTTGTTTATCTTTGCCACTGTTTTCCATGCTCTGCTGTTGGTGTTGTGTATTTTATAGTATGCTGTTCTTTACTAAATGCACTTTACTTTTTCAGAGTACATTCTCTTCACGAGCTTTTCAGCTCTTTCGATGTGGGAGAAGCAAGACATCAAATATATTTCTCATTGATATTCTTAATAGCATCTCATAACAGAAGATTGCTGTCCACAAGATGAGAATTAACTTCGGGAAGAAAGTATGCTTTCAATGTATAAATTAATCTAAAATCTATTAATATTAGGAAATGTATTTCTTGGGAATACATGATGAAGCCAATAGCATGTTAAAAGAATGTTTTCTCATTATATATCTCTTCACAGTAACGGATCATAATTGCAGGAATCTGTGACAGTTCAGTATTAATTAACTGGCTTCTTTTCCTTAAAGCTTAGCAGGGAAGCTTGCAGAAAGTTGTGCAATACCAATAATGGAGCACATGCAGGGTTTAACCTGTTTTTTGAGCCTAATCAGGATGAATTTGTTAATGAAGCTGTCACAAGTACAGAGGTAGGTGCAGAGTTCATGATGTCCAAGCCAGGTTTACTTAAAACAGTACTTTAACCTAAAACAGATAGCTTCCCCTTTAGCTTCCTGAGCAATTTCCAAGTATTAAGCAGCTGCTGCACCAATTTCTTTGTACCAAGGGAGACATTAACATACTGTCTTGACAAGCCCCTTTTGAATCTAAGGCATGATATTGTGCCTTGGCCCCAGGGCCTAAAAGGGAGGGTGTAATTCATTTAGCAAGCTTTTTTTTTTTTTTTTTTTTTTTTTTTTTTTAGGACATTTAACTAGCAATGTATTTATTTTCCTTGTTGGGAACTGAGATCCTAACTGATATAAACAATCTGCAGTGGCATTTGTACCCAAATTTGCAAATCCATATGGCACATCACTGGTTATAGGACTACTTGTGTAAAAAAGGTGTAAATTGACTTTTACCCTCCTACAATTGACATACCAGAACTTTCTGATCAGGTAGAAAGACCTGGATGATCTTTCATAGCTCATCATTGCATCTGCCTATTCTGCATGTCTCATTCTCACACATTCTTATTCTTGTGGGTCAGGCCTTCACACGATGTAAGCTTTAAGCTAACATCAGTCCTTAGGGTTACACAGTTCTATATTAAAAGTGGACCTCACACATTACCTTTTTGCCAGACCACTTTGCATTGTGGCTGTCTTGTATGAAGTAAGCTTTTCATTTCAAAACGTGAGTGAATCATGGACACACAGCGGCACTCTAAAATCAGCATCACAAATAACCAGCCCCAGTGAACAAATCTTGTCGACTGTTCCAGAAGAGAGGGGCTAATTTTGTGATATAGCAATTCAAAAGATCATGCCAAAATCTTAGCTGACCTGTTCTGCCAATTGTAATGACATTTATTTCTTAGCGTTCTGGCATCTCTATCCAAAGTCTCTTTCATATAAAAGTAGTCCACTCCCTTTTTCCCTCAGAAATCTTTTAGGAACATAATTGCACAGAGCAAAGAATTCTATTAAAACATTTCCTGTTCTGTCCCTTTTTTGCAGGCATGTGCTCAAGCACCCTGGAAAACAATCCAACATTTTTCACTGGAATGACTTCTAAATATAAAAGAATCCAAACTAGTGAACATCAGTCACCTCAAAAACAGGAAACCTTTGAAATGTGCTCTGTATTTCTAAAAGAAATATCCTTAGTCCTAAATTCTAGGCCTTCCTGAATTATACTGGACATATTACTTCCCTCTTCTAATTCATGTCCATCCTTAAAAAAAACATTGCTTTGTCTCACCAATAGAGTTTAATTAGTGTAGGAAAAAAAATAAAACACCAAAGCCATTATTGCAGGAGCAGAAATAATTGTGTATGAATTACGTATAGACGTGCACTGAAGAACTCTATGAAATTGTTTTTGTCATAACCATTATCCTATTTTTCTCATTCCTTTATTCCTATTTATGATTCTGAGTTGTCTGAATACAAACTTCTCAGATTAGAGACCATGTCTTTATTTATCTCTGCAATATCGATGGCATCAGAACAACATTCACCTTAATGCCTTTGCTTGTAATGTTCATCTAGAGAACCTGACAGCAAACCAAGCTTTAGTCATCATAGGTACAAAATTAGTCTGGATATACACCTGCAAAAAGTAATTTCCCTTTATCAATACATCATTTTTATTCTTTGTCCAAGAAAACTGGACACTCAGCTGTCTGAATTGTGTGTGATAACTGCACTTAGTCTTGCTCCTCCTGTTAACTAGTGCTACAGTGGCACATTGGTCAATATATATAAGCCAACTTCCAAGGCAAAATTTTTGCTTCCATCAGCAAAGGAAGACTCAAGGCTAGATTCTGACCAAGTCACCACAAATGCAGTTTATGGAAGAATACAGCCTTTGACTTGCTTGTTGTACTACTTCAGGATAAACCAAACCCGAAAGTTACTCTTGATTATATATGCCATATTTGATCTGATGAGTTAAAGGAAGGAGAAACCTATTCCCACTGTTTTTATCCATTCAGAAAATAATATGTTGATGTTTAATAAAAATCAAGCTTTTTTCTTCCTACTTATGTTCACATAGCATATAGCATGACAAATGTTTTCATTTTTGTTATTATGAAGTGATGGTTTGACATTCAGTGTAGTATCATACATATTACTATGCCTCAGATGCTTTGGAAAACATTCAAAAATTTATTGGCTTATTTAAAAGTTATGCTTTAAACTGTTTCCATATTACAGAAGACATTTACAGATATGTTTTCAAATAGCACAAGGCATGTTTGAAAGGGAGGCGCAGAAGTACTGAAACACATCATAAGGTTTGCTCATAGAGATTTACCACAATACTGTTTGTAACCATTATTGCCACCGAGAAACATATGACTAACCCCATGTGAAGCTGAGATTACTTACCATTTCTCTCTGTCTCTCTCTCTGCCTTTTTTTGTTTTGTTTCATAATCAGAAAAATTCAAGGTGAGGCAACAGGGATGTTCCAAAGTAGGCAGTTCTTTTGGTACAAGGATGTCTGAGTAGGCTACAATTAAGTTGAGTTTTAGGGGAAACTGGACAAGTATATGGAAAATAAACCTTATATTTTGGAGGACCTTTCACACAAGCTTGCCTTGTTATTACTCTTCCTGAAGCATCTACTTACGGTCAGCGTAGAAGATGTGGTACTGGGCTAGATGGGTCCTTAGTCTGACCCCATGTAACTCTTCACATTTTTATGCTATATATTCTTAGAACTGTTTTTCCTAAGAATTGAGCTGTAGGCCCCTGTGGCTACTCACCTGGCTGTTTGTCAGAGTTCCCATAATTGCTTTGGAAGCTGTTCATCAGCTTCAACCAAAGTTGACAGAGAGGATGAAGTTTCTGAAATCTTAATTTTGTACAAGTTTTGTGAAAATCAATGGCAGGAAGAAGAGGCAGATCCAGATTACTGCCATTGCAGAGGAAAAGATCCATCAGACACCAGAGAAACTGCATAGAAGGGCCACAGGAAGAAAATTTTCATCAGTTCTACTGCTCAGGGAATTCACTTCTTATTGCAGAAATTGTAAGTTAAAATGGTTTAGGAGAGAGATGAGAGGCATTGTAATGTCAAAATCTGAATTTCACTTTATCAAGCTGGGTAGTTCTTAACCTTCGTATTTATCTTCTTTCCTTGGCATAATTGCACTATGGCCTATGACTAAGATGTTATAAATAAACTCCATCTATAAATGACTCATAGTTTTCAAATATAACATATAATATAAACATCAGATCACAGAAGTAACACATATACAATGTATTAATATTACCACATCATCCAGATAATTGCCATGTTTTGAACATATCTAAAAATACACAGATTTGGCCATGAAATCCATTCCCATTGTAATAGTGCACAATGGCATGATGGGCTTCAAATAGTTCATATTGACAGCTGCATGTAAACCTTTCAGACATGGCACATCTGTCTTTGCCCTAATTGCACTGGTTCTCCCTTCACAAACGAAGCACAAGCCTTTCTGTCTGCTGACATGTCCAGGATGTTGCTGATTACCTAATATCCATTCAGCTTTCCTTCATATAATTTAGAATTTTACTTTTGAAAAGTGCTTTGGGGTATTTCAAGTATGAAGGGAGCAATTTAAATCCAATTTTTATTCTCCATCATGCCAAGGGGCAAAAGTAATAGCCTTATGCAATGTTGCATCACGTTGCATAGGCTGATGTGATATTACATAACGTTCACCGGGTACTGAAGGAAACAAACATTTTCAAAATACACACAAAAAGCCCTAGACGCGGGGGTCCTTTCTGTGCCATGAATGAATGCAACAATATAGACACTTCAAGCAATAAATCTGGCTTTCAACTGAACTCATTCAAGATGTGAAGGACCAACCTGGGCTCTTGTTACACTCACTTTGCTCAAAAGTAACCAGGAAAAGTCTTGTTAAAGCAAAAGGAGCTGGATCTTGCATTATAAAATGATGAGGGTTTTAATCAAAAATTACAGTGTTGGTGACTGCATACCCTGTGGCAACCATTTTTGAATCTTCTATTTCAATCTTGAAACTGAAGTCAAAAGTAAAATTCAAAATTTTTCTACACTTCTATAAAAAAGTAAGGGATGATTGAAATGCAAGGTGTAACCTCTAAGAATAAGGGATCAACACTGAACCAGTACCAAGACTCTGCACACTCTTCCCTATATGTGTTAGCACATTGCTGATTAAGCAGGAAGAGCTAATCTTTGGAGAACTACCTAACAATATTTAACAAAGTTTGACATGCTTCCTGACTCTTTTACACATATTCATAAAATATTTTATTTTAAACCTAAGCAAACCTTTTCTTGTACTATAGTAAAATTTATTTTTCTTTATTAAATAAATCACTGATAAAGTGGATGGGCATAAAATACTATCTATCTCTGTTATCCCAGACACAAAGGTAGTGTCTGCACAAGGAACAGGCTGCTACTATCCCAGGGAACCATGAGCACAGAACTGGCAGCAGTTATTTGAATAAGGACCTATCTGGTAGGAAGAAGAGCATGACTTCAAAATAAGGCGGTATCTAAGAATCAGACTTTGGAAACTGTTGAGAGAAAAAATGATAACATTCAAGAGGGAAGTTTTAAGCCAAAGGTAAGGCTGTGTTATAAAGCACACACTCATCATAGAGTATTTGTACTAACACATTAATCTAGTCTGTTAGACAAAAGACAGTAACAAATCTGGCTGATGTTCTCATGGAAGGTTTGCATGCTCAGATATTGTAGTTGACACCTCCATCTGCATTTTGCCTCTGAACTGCTCAGTTACTGACAAAGCAAATCTTTGCAACAATAGATAGCGTAGAGTTAGCTAACAAAATTACTGATCATTGAGAAGCAGACTAAAAACAGGTTTCTTCTACACTTTAATCTTCTTTAGAGCTCTAAGTGGAGAAAATCTGGAAATAACTGAGAAAAATAAAGTGTCCATCAGTCATGATTTCAAATCAGCATTTTGCTATTAAAATTAGAATTTAAACTCCAGTCTTTTAAAGGTAATATATATGCTAAACCATGAGAACATGCCAGGCTCTAATGTTCTAATGGAAGACGACATTAATCGGTTCTAAACCAAACTTTTTTCATATGCATTTTTTTTTCAGGTGCGTGATAGTAAAAAGAAAGTGAAAGCAAAAAGAAAATAGTAAAGTAAAAACTGATAGAAAAGTTATGAAATGTGGAAATATGGAGTAAAGCCAAGTATATAATATACTTGTCCCTTTCTCTTCCTTGGCACAGAGACAACTCTGCCAACAGAGCAACTGAGCAGGAATCAATCCTTATGAGCAAAGTTGAAGAAATCACATGAATTTACATCTAATTAGCCAATCCAATCAGCATGTCCTTTGAATTTCCTTAAGTTATCACGTGCAGGTTTCTTCTGTGATGCCTTGAGAAAGCTTCTCTTTTTATAATCTAAGGGCCCCAGCAAATGTACAGCCTCTGCAATGGTGAACAAACATTCTTATGTACTATAGTATTAAAGCTTCAAGGATTACCAAAGAATGAAAATAAAAGCTAATTTACATTAAAGAAGCTGTCAGACCTTCCTCAGAGATGCTTTTTCCTTCACTCTTTGTGAAACAAACTCTCACTGGTGCATTGTACTTTTTCAGAGATACTTCCATTTCCCCCACCACAACAGAAAGGTGGTCTGATTATGATGGCCAAAAGAGCTCCTTAAAGTACAGGGACAAGTTTTCTTCCTTCCAACTACTTTCAGAAATTAATTCTATTTTGTCCGTACTCCAGGATATTAATTCAAAGGCAATACTGAAATGCAGCTCATTTCTTAGACATTCTTTTTCATCAAATAAAATGTGTTATTTAAAAAAAAAATTTAATGGCTAAAAAAAGGTTTGGTTATATGAGATACTGGAATTTTTTTTAAAAAAATCTCAATTAACCATTCTGAATTACACTAGTATAGATTATTTTCTGAGTTAGAGAAAAGCCACAATAAATTTTCAAAACCAAGAATGACATTTTTGTTAGAAACTTGGTTACCCCTTCACACTTCAGTGCTATGGGACATTATAAGTAAGTACATTACAAGTAAGTGGTTAAATAAAAACTTAGCTTAAGTTTACCAAAGTTCATACACTTCAGTGAAGCAAGATGTCAGTGTCCAGTGAGTCCTGCAAATGTTAGCTCAGTTAATGATTTCACTTGTAAACCTTTTAAAATATCTTTTTACATCATTTTATATTGAAACCATGCCAAAACTGTAACTGAGGTTGACGGACTCAGTTTGATGGACGCTTGAAAGTAATCACAATTTGCATACAAGATACCACTGCAAAGTTTAGCTGGTGATTAATGACAGCTCTCTCTTTCACATCTAATTTGGGAATTCATCTGAATTCCAGATCCCGGAGCAAAAAGGAGAGAAAGGAGATGTAAAGAATCAAATCACAGAAAGACAGGGTGGAAGGAAGCTTAAGATGCCGCCCAGACCTTACTGGGCCGTCCTCACTGCTACCCCAAGGCAGGATCAGGAGTACATAGGTGAGTCCTGAAAGCTTTTGTCTAGGTACTTCTCAGAGACCTCCGGGCCCTTCCAACAGCTCCGCAGCTGGTCTGCTCAAGGACTTCATTATCCTTCTGAAGCAAAACAAAGAAATTTTGCCACAAAGAACAACTGTTAGGTTCATACGGCTTCATACATTTTCAGTGTCTGTGGATAAGTCACTAGCCATATCACAGAGTAATCTAGGAAACATTCTCTTTCTTTCCAAAGAAAACAAAAACGCTAGACCCTGAGGTGTTTCTAGCATATAGGCAACCGTTATCTCATGGGTCACCACCAGTCTGCAACAGAAATGAGAAAAATAATTTGGGTAATAGCCACGTCTCACTGAGTCCAGGACCTGAGACTAGGCTGATGTAACTCTATATGGGAGCAATGCTTATGCCCCAAAAGGAGGCTCTATCCACTATTTTTTTTTCAGAAAAAGATTGAAGAAGCTAAGGCTGGTCAGAGCAGACACCCTCCTCTGCAGAAACAGAGGTTATCCTTAATAAATGGCAAAGTACTAGAAGCATAAGGGAAGAAATATTGTTAAGTGATGAAAAGAGGAACACAGGACCGGAGACAACCACCCGGGACCTGCTGAACCCAGTTCCACACTAACGGAGGCAACAACTTCATATAATTCAGTGTATGAAATTATCATGTTCCCTCTTGATACCACTGTTTTTCTTGATTATCTTTAGTTATAGGCTCCATGAATTATGTAGGTACCCAGCCACACTGTGTAATTATAGCTGTAAAGATAAAAAACATCACCAAAGGCTCACTATCTTTTTTCACTTACCATTTCCATCTTACTCTCCATTTATTGTTATAGATGGGATGATATCTGGATTCTACACAAAACCAGGCAGAAAATCCCCTAATACAATGGCAAGACAAGCACTGATCCAACAGGGCAGTTACTTATGGGCCTGATTTTAAGTGCACAGATAGTCCCATTGAAGCTGGAGAGACTGCTTGAATGATTATATTACTTAGGACTACGGTCTTCACAGGACATGAGATGTGTCTGCAGTTACTAGAGGACAAACAGTAAATCATACCCTGTGTTCTCTGTATAGATACTGTATTATTTCTCAGCTCTGTCACACATAGTGCTTGCTTACAAAGTGACGTGCGCATTACTAAAGACATCAGAGGCATACTAAACCAAGATGTACCACTGCCTCCCATACAAGCCAGTGATGAACAGTTTTCATTTCAGTTACATCCCATTTGTGTCTATCTTAGCAAGAGCCATTCCACTGCTCTGAATGATAAAGGGACTACAGACACCATATCACAGTAATTAAAGATTTATAGTAGTGTAAACAATTAACACCCCCCTTTCCACTGAACACAAAAGTCATGCTTAGATGAATACAAAAGCAGCAGTAAGCTCATACTAGTCAGCTGAAACCAATTTATCTACAATATATCTCAGAAGCCTCTCTCAAAATAAGAACATGTTTTGATAAGTCTGAATATATATTGGATATAAAGTAATATATTGCATATTTAGTTCTGAGCTCTTCAGTTACTGGAGATTCTACCACTCATCTCGTCCTGCCACCAGCAGCCTTGTTGCCGTCTGGAAGCTCATAGAAGGAGATTTTTCCTCCTTTGGAATTTTAGGTACTGCTGTCTTAGGTACTACTATTTTTTCGATCATTTTTCCACCCGTAGAAATAACAATTGTGAGTTTTAGATATAAACTCTTGAGCAGTACTCACCACAAATATCTGCCTTACTTGAGAGCACCTCTATTACATCCCTACTTGACAAACAACTTTTCTCTCTCTTCTTCTTTGTATCTTAGTGGGAGGGCTTTAAATCCCTTTAGGTTATGCAGTGTGCTTTCAAAAGTATGCCCATAAAAAAAAAATTAAGGTTGCAAAGTTCAGCGCTCAAAAGCGATGAAACAATGCCAGAAGTAAGAGCAGCCATGTAAATTTAATACGGATTCATTGCTCTTACACATTATGGTAGAGTCTTTAACTGCTTGATGATTTACTCATTTTCTGCAGAACTTTTCCTTTAGCCAGTGCACAGAATGGAGTTTTTTGGTATGAATGAAATGTGCAAAGACAGAGGTTACTTTCTGAAGTACCCCAGCCTCAGTTGTTGTAGAAGTTGGAGGGCATAATATGAAGAAATTTGGCTGAATTCAAAATTTGTCTCACACAGAATTGCAATAATCCCTTTCAGATGCCTCAAGTCATAATGAAGAACGAAAATGACAATCTATCCTGCAAGATGGAAATACTGATGGAGCTTTCAGGGGAAGGAGTGGAAGTCAACTAATTTGTTCCAGAAATATTTGCAGAGCTCACAGGTTCTTTGAGCAACAGACTACAAGACTGCCTGGAAGCTCCTCACACCCCAAACCTGGGAAGATGCCTGCAGCCTCCCTGCAGTGCCATGTCCCCAGGCTGTTGAAACTCCACAGCCCCTCGGCCACCACCAGCCTCCTGCCTCAACTGGCCCCTGGCGCTGCCTGTCTCTGAGGCACTCCAGCACCTGAGCTGCCCCAGATCCTCGGCAGACAGTTCACCAGCTCCCAAGTAAACTGGTTCTTTGGCCTCCCTGGCCAGCCTATTTCCACTGAAAGGCAGCTGTCTGTCCTTCCTGACTCCACTGGCACGTTATTTTATGTTCAGAGTATCTCTAAGCAAGTCTGATTTGTGACTTCTTTTAAGGCCAGTTTCTCAGCCTTATTCTCAGAATAGGCCTGTTTCGGCTGTCATCTCTTTCTCCAAAACCATTGCTGAAAGGAAGACACACTCCCTTGAACAAGTGCTCTCAAGTACTTCAGGTGCAAGCAACTGGAAAGAGGGCAGGAATGGATGGGCAGGTGTCCCCTGCTCTTGAGCAATCCTGGGTCATGTTCTCACTTCAACCATGATGCACATTTTGAGGACAGGACTTTTCCGGACTGTTCCATACATATCTCATGGCAAGAGGAAGTGACTTTATACATCTACACCTCTGGGGAGCCAAGAAGAAGGAAAAATCCTTATGCCTGGGATCAATTAGAGAACACTTGCTTGGGCCCTAAGAAGTTGTTCTGGCAGCCGGTGGTTACTTGGACACAATGCCTGCTTCAGCTGGTATTTCTTTCAAGGAGGAGGTTCATTATTCTTGTACCTGAGGCCAGCATTTCTGTGCCAAAGTCTGCCTATTGAATAAACCTTCAAACCTTCCCTCTAAACCACTTTCATTTCATGATCATTTTTTAATGACAGGAAAACAACATTTGTGAGAGTCCATTTGTAATAGTTATTCTTCTTTTTCTCCTTCTCTTTTCTTTCCAAGTTGTATGACTTGACCTTTTGTTCCTGATGTTACATGTCCAGCAGTGCAGAATGGTGTATTACAAGCAGCAAAAGGGTCTCAGTACACAGAGTTCATATTCATTTCTCTTGAGAGTTTCTTAAATACATTTGATTCCTGTGACATGAAACTAGTTACTAAATAATTAAGATTCAAAGATTAGTGTTATCATTTCTCATAAGGCTGCAGCCAGGCAGTGAGGGGGAGGAGGAAAGTAATAATGTGTGCTGTAAATGACACTGAACATGCCTGTTGTAATGAAAAGTCACACTATTTATCATGATTTTGAGTTGAGAAATTAAACTCAGTCATTTTCTTTGGCCGATATTGGTCTTCTCTGTTGCACCACTGATGACCAAATTAGGTAAAACACTGCCTTTGCACCACAATCCCACTTAAACATGTTAATGGTGATAAAAAAAACAGATGCTAATTTGATGTAAAGTGACTTTCATCAGTGCTTTACTCATGGAAGAGGGCCAGGATCAAGCAACTGTTAAGGAGAGACTTTCTCTGTTGCCCTAAGACAAGGAGTGGAGTACTTAGAGAAGAAACTGAGACAAAGCAAGAAAGATTAGGGTGAATGGGTGCGTATTTCTGTGGCATAATTTCTTGTACTGGAACCAGTGGGAATGTCTGCAACTGAAATGAAAAAGGACTAGATATCCTGAACTGCTACAGCTACAAAATGGACCAGCTCTGTTCCTTAGAAAATTCTGCTTTGAATACTGCCTCCTAGCCAGCCATTATTTCAGTGAGTGGAAAATGTTCCCATTTGTAAATGTGCATGATTTTTTTTAAATAAGCAAAATCACAATGCAAAACATGTCAAACAACTTCCAGCCAGCTGGAGAGACAGCAGAAGTTTCTCTAGTTTTGAACAGTGAATAAAAAAAAAAAGAAAGAAAGAAAGAAAAAAAAAAAGCAACAACCAAACAAGGGGGTATATCCTTTTGTTTCCCCAAGACTGTGATGGTCTTCTTTTCTTTTATTCAAGAAACCTCTGAAGAAGTCTGCAGATTCTTCAAGCTTTGCACAGTGTTGAAATACTCTCAGACTATTGCATGTGCTCAAAAATATCCTGCGGCAAAGTGAAAAAAGTGTTCAGCTATTCATATAATGAGCAAATATGCCTATAAGCATGTTTTAGTCATCTGCAGTGGAAGTTCAGAGGTTTTAAATGACTGTTTTCCAGGAATCCATTCACTGAATCTCTGCCTTTTAGGAGAGCAGATGATCTGAGGACTTCTTGAAAGCATCACAGAAGCTTAATGAATGTATAGTTCCATCAGAAGGTTTTCCCTAGAGTCAGAGGATGAATCTTAGGAGCATTCAGAAGAGCAAAGGACTAGAGGGTTTTGCATATTAGGCCTGTAGAGCACATATCCAAAAGCAGTCATGCCAAGGAGCATGGGAAACCCACTTATACCAGGTGGTTGTTGCAGAGACGCCTCTGGATTCAGCTGGGGCCTTTGACCAGCCTGCACTAGGCTGTGAATCAGCTCTGACCATGCAGAGCAAGGGCAGGACCCCCAGGAAATGCATGCAGCTATTGCTTTTTACATACCCACATACATTCATGTCTCTTCAGAAACTCATTCTCTCACTAGATACTGCTGCTTCTTTATCCCGTGCTTGGGGCAGTAAGGGAACAGCTTTGAAACAGTATGAAAACAGGAGCTAAAGAGTGCATCATCTTTCTTGTATTCATGCTTAATCTCTGACACCTTATCCTTTGCAAGATGTTAAAGCTTGCTAGAGAAAGGTGTGTGATACATATGAGCATGATTTTTTTTTCTGGAGTTTTTGTTGATTCCTTTAGTATCTACCAGAAGCAGGCAGGTGCAAAAGCACCTTATGGAAATTTTAATACATCTTGAAAATAAAATGAACATTGTTGAAAGCTCAGAACACATTTCAAAAATCCCATCTCCATCTGCCAAAAGCAAAAGGCAAATTTCGACCTACAGAGTATTTTCATACCAATTCCTAAATAGAATTAGGGATATCAGAAATTACATGAGAATCCTATTGGTGATTCTGAAGGTAATTTTGCATGATGAGAATGTCTGAATAGTTTGGATACCTTGTGGTTTGGACTTCACATTCTGGCTGCACATATTATTAACTCAAGCCAAGCTCTGAATTTTGTCTTTCATTCAGCACAGGTAATAATACCTCCAAAGTGGTCAAATATAATTTCAGAGAAGACTAATTGGTAAAAAAAAATTCATTGCTCTTTAGAAGTATCTTGGCTTCTCTTTCTCCTTTTCTGAGGGTTGGATAAAATTTAAAGCAATAGAGATATCTGAATGAGACTGTAAAAGCGCAAAATCTTTCCATATGAATTACCACTACTCATAGTGCCAAAAATTCCCTCAAAGGAGCCGTAAGTGCTGATGGCAAGGACTGAGAGAAATCTTACTGGTCAGAGTGGGTTTAAAATTATCATCCATGGGTAGTTAAAGTTCCCATCATACCAGCAGTTTTCTCTGGCTCACTGATCAGGAAAACAGAACTGGCTACCTCTTCCCCTAGTGAAGGATTAGGATTTCATCCTGCAGGCACCAGCTCCGTCCTCTTCCTTCAGTGATGTCATTCATTTCACAATTTCATCACCTTATTAGCACTTACAGGAGAGCCATAGTCAGGCAGCCCTCCTGCATCACTGTTGTGCTATTTAACCCTTACTGCCACATGATACTTTATAGCCACTTGGAATAACAGAAAAGAGAGAAGCTGTTCAAAGAGGTTGTCACAGACATGTACATGATTGACAGGCACATCCTGTCTCGCTTCATGCTCTTTTGCTTGAGAACACATTAATCCCGTGATTGCTCTCAGTTCTTGGTAAAGGACATGGCATTGGTACATCTTTCCTGAATACTCTTTGTAAGTCTCTTGTGCCATCTTCTTTTGCTTGACAGTTTGAAAGACTTTTCAGACATGAAGCTATGAAAATTCCCCTTCATTTCATTGTGATCTCAGCTCTACCTATTCAATTTGGCAGTGATTCCAGTCAATTCAGCTGTCTCTGTCCTGCTTTATATCAGATCATTGAATCAGAATCTGGTTTTCTCCTGAAAGCTGGTGTTGTGCCCACAAAATCTTATCCCTCCATGCACCTAAGCATCCCCTAGAAGATACTTCTTCACTCTCTTCTTTTATTTCTAATCATGTGCATGCACTACACCAAACATAGCTCTTTATCTTTGAATAATTGCTATAACAATGTCTTTACCTTTTAGTAGGTGTAACACATTGCTCAGCTTGAATTTCAGCCCTTCTTCAACTCTTCTTTTTGCATGTAGCAAGGACTACAGAAGTACCTGCTATCTTGACTATCTTATCTTATCTTATCTTATCTTATCTTATCTTATCTTATCTTATCTTATCTTATCACATCTTGATGTGATGAGGCCAAAACAGAGATTTGCTATATTTCAGATGCAGGACAAGCCTTTTATGTTCAAGCTGCTGCTGTTGGTACTTGGAGCTGAACCAGTTGTGCTGTTTCTAATTTGGGGAATAGGAAGCATAGGAACTTATTGAATGCAGCCACATGGTCTGCATTTTCCCTCTGATGCCTTTTGCAGTGACCCTAGCCCCCCTCCCAAGAGCCAGTCTAAGACATTGCTATTAGATAAGGCAGAAAAGGATCCTTCAACGTTAATAGCCAGCATATTTCTCTTATATGAAATAAAGACTACACCTTGGATTTTTTACAAGAGTAACTAGGTCATTAAATAACCTGGCAACGTACTCAAAGGACACAGAGGCATCTGTATGGGCAAGTTTTTACGTAAACAATTCACTTCAATAGTGAGCAGCTCTCATTAGTCCTTTAACATGCAGTTTGCATAATCACCAGATAATGCGCAGCCTTCTCTTCTGTTCCCCCCTTCATCGTTACCTATTATCCTCTTGGTGTATTTCTGCATTTCCATGCAACACTTACATTGTGTAAGCACTAGACAGATTGCCCTATTTTGAAAACTGAGCTTCACTGTAAGCTAACAGGCATCTGCTAAACTGATTTTGTAATAAAGCCATGTCCATCACAGATCACCTTGGCTTTTAACTCTTGATGAACGGGAAGTTACTTTACAAGTGTTTTAGTTTTTTTTCCTTTTTCCCTGTGCCAAGACATTCAGTATAGCAGCATTCATGTATCAAATGTATTATAGCACTGGGATACCCTGGCCTGCATTTTGTTATTTTAATCATTATTCTGCCTAGAATTTTTGGCTGTGTTTATTCTCTGTAGCAATAGACTCTAGTAGGTTCTCGTGATGAGAGGTCAAACTAAATAAAAATGTCCCTGCTGGTTCTGTCAGCTAAATTCAAACATCACTATGGAGCTTTATAGCAATAATACCTTTTGTGCTACTATATTCAGTAAGCAATTCCAGTGGAATCCTTGTTCTGAGTGGTTTATTATATCTCAACCATAAAAATGTGCCTTGGGCTGAAAGTGGATTTATAAGATTTCTGCCCAGGAGCATATGCTTTGTAAAATTTAATTTAAATCAGCTTAGCTATTTTTTTTTCTTTAAAGACTGAAGAACAAAAAAACAAAAATAGATTATTGGTCTTTTCATAGTAGGAAAAAAACTCTTATCTCTATAACAAATAGACATTATTCTTGCCCTTTATGCATATATACTATACCATCAACTTCGGGGGACACATGGTTCGGGGGAACCATGAAAGCAAAACTAGTCATCCCTATTTTAAATGAAATGCTCCATATTCTGTAGCCAACTACTTGGATGAGAATTTTCTATTGGGTAAATGGAAAAAACAGAAACAGATGACAGTGATATTATTGGAAAAAGTGTTTCTCATGCATGTAAACTACTTTTTGCAAAGGTTAACAACAGAGAGTTCTGTGAAATGGCAATAGGAAAAATCCCATTCAGTTCTGCACACCTCTGTTTACAGAGCTGCTATTAGTCTTGGTTTTTCTGGACACATCTTTTTCTTCTGCTTTGATAGTTGGTGTAGAATTTGAGCACTTTTTCCAATTTGCCATGATTTCCAAACATCTGGACCCACATCTTGCTGAGAACTCCCAGACAGAAATGTGGCAACTGCCTCATATATTACAGGTAGGTTAATAACACACAGTAATTCCTCCTGCAGTCTTTAGGTAGTATTTATAATTTGTTATGGCATCATGTGTCACAGTAATATTTACATAATGTATAGAAAAGCTGCACCTTCTGGAATAACGGGGTCAGGAACCATGGAAAGAATAACCAGTAAATCTGGTTTTACCAAAAATCTTTAACACAGAAAACACTTTTAAAATCACATAAAAATATTATTCATAATTCTGAAGGAAGGGGGAGAATGGATAAATGCAAAACTGGAAAACTATGTTGACTTGGTTCAAAATGAAAAATATGAAACATCGCAGTTTTGTTTTGAATAGATATATCAAGAAATTGGGTGAGATTTACCTGTGTGAGATTTTTATGATCAGTGTCTCCCCTTTTCCATCCAGCCTTATCAAACAGCTACATTGACTTAAAGAATGAGTACTCCATCAAACATATTGCAGTTCCTCTGATAATATTCAGTCTCATGCCGGGGGCATTGCTTATGATTAAAGGGTAGTTGTTCAGCTAGAATGAGTGCACTTTTACACAGAATTACAGTCCTGGTTACATTTCATCTTCAAATTTTGTTCACCCGAAGGTCACCTTAATAACTTGCCAGAGGTCATATGGACATTGAACAGAGTAGATTGAACTGAGCAGCTCAGAGCTGAACCACATAGCTGAGGGCTGTGCAGTTTGCTCAAGGTAATTGGAGTCAACAGACTGACTGCTCACCAAGTAATATGGAATTTGGAAATGTAGGAGTGATATTGCTCATGAAAACTAAGAAAAAAACTGTTTAATCGAAGGGTATGACACATATATGGTCAAATTCAGGGGCTCCATGAGTTCAGAGGGAACATGGTTGAAGATGAGGGCATTTTCAGATCTCTCCTTGGGATACACTTGTCTTGTGTCTCATGTTCTGGGCCATCTACTCACAAAGAGTTGTTTGTAGAGGCTTGGTCTTTTTTTTTTTTTTTTTTTTTTTTTTTTTTTTTTTTAAGGAAACACCATAATTGACAAAGGTGATGCAAACACAGAAAGCTGTCTACAATTAAATATAACTGTAATCAAATGAATGGAATCCCACATTGGGGAGGCACTCTCATCTTCACCTCTACTGGTGACTGAGTTTTTGATTAGTAATTTCCAAGAAAAACAAGATGAGTTATAATAAAAAAAAAAGTGGATAACAGGATAGACAGAGAGCAGGATGCATTTAAAAACTATTTGAGATTCAAGATAAGTAAAGGAATGATGTCAAAAGAGCCTAATGAGTTTTAGGATAACAAAGGTAAGAACGTCTGAAAAAGCTATTTTAATTTGCAATGGATTGTTGCAGTCATCAGCATGTACCCATGTATATACATATACAAACACACACACAAACATGTATATATGGATAGGCTTGATGCTATTTTAATCTTAAATTAATCACAGCTTTTAATACTGCCAGGTGCACAAGATGGTTAATCAGTATAATGTGTGCAGCTGATACATATCCGGGGTTAGGAAGGCAGGAACCTGAAAGCACCTGCTTTACTACAATGTACTCACAGGCTGGTTTTGGTGTACTAGGCAGAACAACAATTTGCTGGCAAGCTGGAAATAGCTAGCTAGTCCAAGGTGACTTGGACATCCAGTAGCAGTCAGTGAATAGAAGTCAATACTGCATGTCAGAGATCCTACAGCTGTTCAAATATCAACCTTCTGCCTATACAGTAGTTTTCATAGCAGAAGATCAGGAAGCTCATTCATTGCTTGATTTTTTTCCAAATGGGTGAAAAGCTAACATACACTTCTGCCATGTGGTCCAGTCCGCTTTCTAAGGTAAAGCCTTTCAGTCCATTCACACAGCTAAAATCCTCCTCTAAGTTCTCATATCTCATATCTCAGTATTCTTACTTCTCACATCTCAGTAGCATCCTTTGCTCTGACGTGGAAATGTTAGAAAAAACTTTTTTACTGTGATGGTGGTTGAACACTGGACCAGGTTGCCCAGAGAGGTTGTGAAGTCTCCATCCTTGGAGTTATTCCAAACCCAACCAGAAATGGTCCTGGGCAACCTGCTCAAGGTGACACTGCTTTGAGCAAGGTGGTGAACTAGATGATCTCCAGAGGTCCCTTCCCACCTCAGCAACTCTTTGATTCTATTCTCATTCATTATTGACTGGATGACCCTCCTTTCCAAACAACATTTTTAGCAGCTTATGCCACCTAGGAGTTAAATTTCCAAACTTGTCCCAGTGCTCAGGAAAATCTCCCACAAACTTCTGCAAAGCTCCCATCATCAGTCCTTCCTTAAAGCTCTGTTTCAGTCTATAAAACCTATAAAAATAATTCAATGAGATGTGGATAGTTGCTGTATCTACCTACTTTATAATTCAGGCTATAAAACCCCTAGGACAGGAACTATACTTGAGTTTTGTACTGCACCTACCACCATAGTTTCTTGTACATGAGTAGGACTACTAGACACACAAGAAAGAGAAAAATACACGGATAACCCCAAAATAGTCACAATATGTTCCAGATTTGCTTAAAAGAAAAATAAAGACTTTAACTATGGTTTTCAGTGTTAAAGTATTGTATAATTTGTACAAATACACAGAAATTGTAAAACATCTGGAATCTAAGCTATTTCTTTGTTTGCTATGCTGTGAACTTAAGTTTCCTTAATTCCATGGAATTTAGCCTGCAGTTTATTGGTAACTATGGTGACTAACTGTAATAAATGAAGTGACAAAGGTGCTTCAGACTTTCTTTACTGGGGAATAAAGAACAGCTAGAACAGAAACCTCTACTTTTCACAGACAGACAGGTCATTTGGTCAGCCACTTATGTAGACTACTAATATACAGATGGGCTTTGAATCACTTTCCTCCACCTGCATGAATAGGTCTGTTTCTCCCTCTAATGATGATGTGTTAAGTGCAATGAGAAAAGCAGATAAAGTTCTGAAGCGGTTCCCATTGGAGTGGATGGAGGGGCACTGCATCCCAGAAAGACGTTTCCTCCAACTTATCAAATGCTTTGCAGTGCAAGCCTCCTGCCTTTGCAGAAGAAGTTGCGTTCCCATGTGTTTTCACACTCACTAGTAGCAGAGATGCTGCTGTGTTGAGTGTATCTATAATTATGCATCCTGCTGTCCCATTTCTTTGATACAATGGGGTAGGAGGGAAGACTTTAAGCAAGACTGCAGTTGTGGGTGGCCAGTTATCTAACAGGATGTTTAGGAAAGGTCCTTTTGCTGTTTACACTTCATTACCAGCTGTGCAGAAAGCAATTAACACATGGCCCCTCTTCTTTCATTTTTAATACCTCTAATAACAGCAAAAAGGATGCTACAAGCAGCAGCAAAAATTTAGACTGATCTCTGGGCTGAGAGTGGCCCAGTCAGCCACCAAAAACAACACCAAAACCACCAAGCTTCTGTACTTGTCTCACACTGATGTCCATTCAAATAAGGCAGCAGCCGGAACAGTCAGAAAACATTGACCTCTTTGTCATAATAATAATAATAATAATAATGCAGCTTTTAAAGTATGAAATTAGTAGCTCAGTTAGAACAATAAAATCTTTTCTTAGGATTTCAGATGACCAGAAATGCAGAAGATTTTTATTGTTTTCTGCTAGGTAGCAGACTGACATGATACCTATGGTGTGAGGCAGTATGAGGCTTTGACTATGTTTGGGTGCATCTGCTTGAATATATATAAATATATACAAGTATATGTGTGTATATATGTATATATATATTTATAACTGTAGTAGAAAAGTCATTGTGTGTATGAAAATCTGCCACATACATCACCAGAATTAGCTTCCCTGCCCACTTTGATCTCTTTTCAATGTTCCGTATCCAAAGACCTTAAAAACAATGCACTCGCACAGTTCTGCTGCATGGACAGCAAGAAAAGCCAAACCACCCTCTTCCCTAATGCATTACACTCATTTTCCCCAGAAGCACCTCCTCACCCAATGCAATGAAATGCCTCGGCATGATACTTTGGGAACCAGAGCAATATCACTGCAACAAGGAAGTCTGTGAGAAGAAGTCTGTAGGCTGGAGCTCTCTAGGTGGGTACTACACTGCTGAGATAAGGAAAGTCATTACGTGTATGACTGACTCTCCTGACAGCTTCTGGAGCTCCTCCTGCCAAGCCAGTTTTCTTAGTTTGTGAGTGGGGAGGCACAATTTGTTCAGGGCACAGTAACAGCAGCTCTAGTCCGGGTAGAGCAAGTTCTAAGACTTGCAAACAGAGCATGAGTCATACTATGGATTGGTTTTGAAATACAATCTATGGCTCATAAAGTAAAGAATGAATCTAGTGCTGGAGATGTGTTTTGAGAAACAAAGCAGCATGAATTCACTGCCAGCTTGGAAGATATAATCTGTAGCAAAGGTACTGGCACTGAGAAGTTCACCTGAACATAGTCTGTGGCAGTGCTGAATGCCTTCCCCTAAGAAACACGGCCATGCATTGGCCTGCATTTTATGAACAGCCCAGACCTTGTGCCAGCAAGTTTCCTACTCTGCTGCTTTTGTGTCCTGGTAAATAGGTATCTGACAGTTTCAGCTGGGAAGCAGTAGGCACCAGCTTTGCTACTTAGGAAAGACTCAGCTGCGATTAACACCTGACTGTCTTATACTCCTCTTCTACTCCATTCCAGCAGAAAGCCCAGCTAGTGATGCTAAAATACAAATTACCTTAAAACAGTATGTTTAAACTCTGTGTTTAATTTATTCTTGGTTCAGAGCACCTGATTCCTCCCTAGGTCTTGACAAGTTGGGAAAGACCTCTCCTGTCTAGTCCAGAGAGCTCCCAAGTGACCTCTGAATGATCTGCGTTTTTCTCTAAAGCCCGAAATAAATGTACAACCTTATAACATGCACACCTTGGGGACAAGCAATTATTCATGATACAACAAGAAAAATACAAAGGATGTGTCACTATTAACTCTTAAATGAGCTGACCTCTCTGATCTCAAAGTATTTTAATTGTTTGATCTGCCATAAATATTTCTCTTAACTCTTTAAATAGTATTAGCATATTGATATATGTGAGAAGATGACTTGTTGCAGCGGTACAGCAAATGAAATTCTCTTTTAAACATGAGCTATTACGAAGTGCTGCAAAAGAGAATAGGTGCTTCATTTAAGCTTCAGGCCCCAAAGTGCAAGGCACTT
This sequence comes from Dromaius novaehollandiae, assembly GCF_036370855.1. Classification (NCBI taxonomy): domain Eukaryota; kingdom Metazoa; phylum Chordata; class Aves; order Casuariiformes; family Dromaiidae; genus Dromaius; species Dromaius novaehollandiae. The sequence goes on from NC_088100.1 coordinate 63,311,411, forward strand.
GTTACACAACTCAGAAGGACAAATGTTAAAATAGCAACCCAAACAAGGCCATTCTTGAATCTTACTCACCGGATCAGACCCCTTCATTTCCACATCCTATGTAGGTTTGGGGTCAAACAGTGATCCCAGTGTCTCTCCTATGGAGCAACATCCTTAAATCACTTCAGCTATTCCTTTCACTTCATCACTGGGACCATTATTTTTATGTGCTTCTCACCTGAAAAACAATTGTGCTAACTTTTCCACAGGCAGAATGAAAGTCAGAATATTAATGGAGTAAATAACCGTACAAACTCCCTGATTTTTAGAAAAATTCCACTCCCATACGGCATCAGCTGAAGGAAACTTGCCTTAATACAGTGGACCTAACATCTTCCTGCACTTTTCCTTATATTGGTTTCTAAACTCCATGTAACTTTTTACAGGGACTGGAAGGAAGAGAGAAAAAGAGGATGTTTAAAATGCATTGAAACCATGCTTTGCCTTGATTAAATACATATCAGTGTCAACCAGCAACCCTGCATTAATGAGCTACCAAGCAGTGATAAACAAGTATCACAGGAGAAAAAGCATTAGAAAAAAAGAATGAGATTCCAGTTTCCGATTTATACTGCAAGATTTTTAAAAAGTGCAGCTGCTTTTTAATCATGTCTACACTGACTATTATTTATGTCACACCCAGAGAATCAGGAGACAAGATCTTGTGGTTCCTAGGCCTGCTCCTGGCCCCTATTGGGCTTTTCCAAACCACAGCCTGGCTGAGACATCGAGAGTTCATTCATGTCCAAGCACCCTGAACTCAGAACAGCCCCAGAGGTCATTGCACCCTCTCCAAGGCCAAAAGAGCAGTGCTCAGTATGACAGTCTCATCTCCTAGGGCTGTACTGGCCATCAGCCCTGGCAGACACTTTGGTGGCCAGCAGCCCAGACTTACCAGGCACCCTCATCCATCTGGAGATGAACTCTCCCAAACCTGTTCCCCTTCTATCCCAGCCAGAGGTGAGGAATGCCACTGAACTGATAACCTGCCCTGGGTACAAAAGCATTTCATTATGGCTCTTCTTTATATTAAAGTGCTCTATAGGCACAGCAATTATCACTTCAGCATCACTGCCCCACATCTGTGCTGCCTGCAGCTAGCATAGGTTTCTCTCTCCCCTCGATCCCCTCCTTACAGCCCTGGAGGTTTGGCCAGGTGCACTGATAAAGGGGGTTTCCTTCCTGTGAATCATGTCACCATAAGCAAGAGCCAGCATTTGAAGGACCTGTGATTTTTCTCTGCTGTAATGAACTCTCTGTTGCTCAAAGGAGTGAAACCGAGGTCCCGGCATCTTTGTAATTATATGCAATATACAACATAACATCTTCTTTTAGGACTTTTTAAGTTCCGCGTTGAGATCAGTAGGAAATACATCACACTGTAAGCATCTCCTAGACTCAAAAGAATGACACAATGCCCCAAAAAGTCTGTTTTCAGAACTTACATGTTCACACATTCAGTGCCATGCCTCTGGGAGCCTGGTGGGCTGTGCAGAAAAATCATCCCTATACACTATCGACCAGTATGCATGTATGCAGTGCAGGTTGCCCTGCAGTCTTCTGGCAGCCTGCGAAAAGCCAGACAATGATTCTTCTTCATTCTTCCTAAATGCTTGTTTTCCCGTGAATGCCAAAGCTCCTCAACCTCTGCAAGCTGGGGAGAAAGCAAGGACTGTGGGTCATATATGACCTCTGATTTAAAAAAAAATGCATCAAGTGGGAAAACTCTTTGCTCTGTCCACGCTTTGGCAATACGCAAGTATTGGAATAAGCTGCTCTGCAGTGATATCACTAATTTGGACTTCACTCACATTTGAAGCCATCTGATAAGCTTACCTATTAACCCTGTTGATTTACGTTAACACTTGGCCATAGTGACAAGTACTCTTTGCCCTTGCTGCACACTGGCACTTTGTCTTTCTGCTTGCAAGGAATTCAAGTAGAGATTAGTGATGTTAATGAGGAAGAATGAGAGGGTGAATGTAAGCAAGGCTTAAGATATTGACAGATACCAGAAAAGTCTGCAAAGGCAGCAAGCAGAAAATACTGATTGATGCTTAAAGCAGGATGTACTTTCATCAAGATACAATACTTCATGATTCAGTTCTGCCTGGTTTTGCACGTATTTTTTAAAAAATTCTTACATATTACACATTTTTGTGGAAAAGAATACTATTGTTTACCAGTGTCTAAGGAATAATTTTGTTACAATTATTGGATTCTCGTTTTGTTCCAACACAAATGTTATAAAATTCAAGTTCAGAAGTCACTTTCAAATATTGAGAGTCTCATAATTTAGATAATATTGCCCTCTTTGGAGAGCTAGAGATGCAGCAAGCCTACTTGTTTCTGGAGCAGAGAAGATGCAGTTGTCATTACTGCTCCAAAGTGCCAGTAAAACATTTTACTCTGTCTTTACACATTCCAGAAAAAAGAAATTAAAACAGGAAAAAACTATAGATATGGCTAAATAAATAAGTGATCATAACTTATTGCCTGTTTGTTACTCCAAAACAGCAGCCTGTGTGCAAGTTCTTTCCCCAAAGTAGCTGTGAACAACCTGTCTCCTATGTGAAAGCAGAATAAATTATTTCATATCCAGAGCAAGGGTTTCTACCAGGGCAATCACTGCATGTAGCCACAATGCTGTAAATTCATACTAAGACTGAGACATACTTTGGCTGTGAAGCCAGCCCACACCAAAAGCAAAGCACAGAGCAAATGTCCTGTTGTAGGAGAAAACAGGACCAGACTGAGGCAAAACAGTAAGTTCAAGGGAGAGCTTGAACTCTGAGGAGAGAGTAAGCTCTGAGGGGTCAGACCATGTAAGGGAGATGAGGAGGCAGGCAATGTGAGGGATGCAAGAAGGCAAAGATGCAGGAGATTCCAAGGCTGATGGTCCGAGGGGGAATGTGGAGAGAAAGGTAGAAACTCTTAGTTTGAGGTTTTTTCAGAAAAGCTGGAAATGACTGTCTTTGTTCACACTGACCTCACACTTATTCAGCCATGTAACTGTATCCTCAGCAGAAGGACAAAAGCTAGACAAACAGATGAGTCTTGTCAGATTGTCCTGTCATGGGTCAGTTAGGGAGCAGCCACCTATCAGTTTTCCTGCACAGGGGATCAATTTAATGTTTCCTAAAGTATTTCTGATGAACATTTTCTGCAGAGCCAGCCCTCGCTGCATAGCCGGGTAGTTTGTTCTAAAGAGCACACTGTTGCTAGAGCTAACGTTTACTTAGCTGCAGGTGGAGGCTGGTGACGTTAATAGAGACGGATAGGAGGGGAGATGGAAGCCAAGCCTAAGATACTGGCACAGATTAGAGAAGCATACAAAGGTAGCAAACAGAAAATATCGATTGGCACTTAGCACAGAACTGTACTTCCAAGGGAGAGTGCTCAGCTGACACAGGAGTTGTATTTTTCCTCTTCACAGTTTCACTAAGTCATTGCAGTAATTTAAACAGTGTAGCACAGACCAAGTGAACTGTAACACAATGCTCCCACCGCTGTGACAGACACATATTGTTGCATATTGTGTGGTAACATCACACTGTTAACTCTGATAACCATGCATGATAAATGCCATGCCTCCCCCTTTCCCCGAGCAGTCATGCCCATATTTCCCAGGTCCATGGCCCACAGTCCCTTCTGAGTCAGTGAGGCAGAAGGGACAAAAAACACATAGGTTTTCCAACCAGCAAACCAACTGTACCTAGCAAGTGGGTGGGATTCAAGGAACAATATAACAAGAAGTCAGGTGGGACACCAGTGACCAGTCAACAATGAGTATTGACTGTCCAAGAAACCAGCAATATAACTCAATGGATATCTTGTGCACTCAGCCTTTTTAACTAGAAATGCTGGCATTAGAGCAGAACTTAGAAGAAACTAGAAAAACCCTTTCTAACCTATGCTGATTAGAAGACAGATGAGAGAGTTGGAAAAAGTTAAGGAGCAGCATGCATCATAGTGGTTCTCCCTGACATCTGCAAAGATCTCCAGAGACCTGCAATTTAGGCAAGCCCTGCCCCACTAGAACAAACCAGTAAACACTTTAGGCAGGTAGTCTTCACAAGTTCCAGGAATATTTGGTGGGTTTCCTGTGCACAGGACAACAACCTCCTCACAAGTCAGGCACTACTTTCTCTAAGTCCTACACCATCCTTACAACAGGATTCTTGGAGGAGTCTGAAGCAAAGAAAACAGAAAAAATGTGTTTCAGTAGCCTTCTCTTAGGCTGCTCCTTTTTGGAAAGTGACTGGTAGGCTATCTGTTTAGAAGAGAACATGACACAGAATCAGAGATGATCTCCGTATTGCTTATTTCTCATTTCCCCCAGTAAGGGAAAATAACGATAGAGGTGGTTGCTCCTAGCAGTAGCCATAGGTCTACCACCATTGCAGCAGTGCAGCTTCTCTCTCTCTTCAGGATCCCTTCTACTCAACCAGCTGTGCCTTTTTTCCCGTGGCTTCTACAGCTGATTTCAGAGAATTCATGGCCTAAAATCTCTTTTTGAATTGCTCTTCTGAATCCCAAAATGAGCCCAGAGACCCTAATATATTCTCCACAGATACTATATTGGGCTCATAGCTACAACTTTTGAAGAAGGAGGTTGCTGTTAACCTCCTGGGTCCCTGAGGTAGTTTACTGAATGTCAAGTTTAGCCCTTTTGGAAAGGAATTTCATCCTGGGAGAATATACACTGAGATTGTCTAATGTACAAGCCACTAACATTTTTCATGGAAACACCATCACAGAAAAGCTGAGCACATCTGTTATTGGCATTCCTGGTTCTGCTACTCAGGAACAGCTGCCAGTGCAGCAGCAGAAACAGGCAGGGATTTATTGAGGGAGGGGGAAAGCCAACGGGGCTGCAGCTTGCCAATTAGTACAAATCTGTGCATGTGTGCTTGTGCCTGGGCATGTGTGTGTGTGCTCCTGACACAATCACAGTCACTTTCAGATTGTGACTGCAGTGGCCCCAGTTGAAATGTAACCTAATTCTTTCCTGACAAAGGCAAGCTGGAGTAGCAAAGGTATGCAAGAACCAATATATACATTTTAACAGGAAAAAAAACAGTTAAAAAAAACCAATGTTTACATCATAGCAAGGCTATGAAACATACTGAAAAAACTCAGGAAAGCTAAAGTGAAGGCAAGCTTTTGCCAGCGGCCACAGAACAGCATAATTTTTCCAGAAATGTATGAATTTGAAATGCATGTTATATTAACTTCAAATATCCTGGCCTGTGCCAAAGCCTCTTATTTATTAAAATTTCAGATAATGGCTGCTGGGCTCAATTTCCTCGTATTTTTTGAAGAGAATTAAAGCACCTTTCATATTAAAATTTATCCAGAGAAGACTCATATTTTTCAGCATCTGAGCTCTATAGTTGAGAGAGAAGAATGGTGAAGAAAAGAAAGGAAAAAGAAGTTGGAATTATCAATAAAAGGATGAAGAAAAGTAGTAAGAAAACAAAACAGAACAAAAAGTATGAGGTCAGAAGGGGGAAGTGGCATAAAGAAAGAACGTCTCTGTGCTGCAGCCAAGGGGGAATGGCACCTTTCCTTTTCCTGTTGTAAGGCCATGACAACATGAGCACCAGTGTCACTGAAGTCAGACTCTATCCCCTCATCCTTAAATACTTGAAAACTTGAGCTAGAGTGCAAACACTGGGCATCGCACGACTGCTTTGCAGAGGAGGGGCATATACTGAAGAGCCACTAATGAGAGAAATTTTAAAAACCTTTGAAATCTTCCATCTTCTGAACATTGTCTTTGGGAACTTAAGGGCCCTTATTATATGGTCAGCTGTAGCAAAGGGTAATCTGTGGTCAGGCATGTAGGAATATTTCCAACATGAGTAGAAAAAGGTAAGGGGGAAACACAGCATATGAATGAAAGTACTCCAGTATAAGTGAATTTGATCATTAATGATACCTTTCCATGTAACAACCACTACAAAACTTTATTTTATTTCCTGCTTTTATTAACTGTGCAGTAGAAATATCTGCAGACATGAACAATACTATCTCATTGTTTGTTCAGAGCTAGTGGGGCTATAGGGAATGGATGAAGGACTTTGCCTCTTCTTTAGTACCAGCCATTGTGGCACACACACCCATGTCACAAGAAGTGGGTCACACACCTGCAAGTCACTGTAGTCACGTCAGGACTGTTTTCCCTCCCTCCTCTACTACAGAGCCAGGAAACTTAGTCGGCAAAATATAGTGTATGAGATGGAAACCTCAATACAGGTACAAAGATCCTAACCCAAAGGGTCTGGACAAGGAGATCCTGAGAACACTAAATCTGGACAATCAACCTTGGAAGATACTTAAAAAAGACAGTGTAAAAGAGATAGGCCCCGGTTACCAAAAACAGAAGAAACAGAGTAAAATTCCACTAAAAAAAAAAAAAAAAAAGGGATCTGCATTGTACCTCCAAATATTACTTTAAGCATTAGTTTTTTTCAGTTGAGCTGGGGCCCTTTTTTAGATATCTCAAAGGATTCGGATGTTCTATTGTGCAGCCAGACTGTGATCTGGCTTCACTTCCCACAAATCAGTATCAAATGCAGAGAAGCAACCTGCTACATAGGCTTTTTGCAGACTAAAATAGTGCAGAGTCTAATCAGGAATCTCATGGCAGGAAACAGGCCTTCCTACAACAGGAAGCGTAGGAAAGACTACTGGAGACAGCCGTCCAAAAGCAGCCAGTTTGCCAAAAAAGACAAAATGGCTGTATACTGGCAACTCCTACAGCAGGAAATCACTGGATTAAGCACTCAATCTACAGAGCAATTTAGTGTGTCATCTGCTTCCTGGCAACAGATATTTAGAATCACTTTTACATTGCATTTCAGCTCTATCTCATAATCAAGTTGCGGACAGTGTCCCCTCCAGTAAGCAAAGAGGCCAAGGTCAGAGGCTTCTCTGAATCCTGCCCAGAATAAATATTTTTAACCCCTTTCCCATCTCAATTTTCATAATTTTCTCATTTCTAATTTGGGGGCCTGACATTCTTGCTTCTACTCTGATTTGGGGCCAGGGCAGACTGAGTCACTGACACAATGCCTGCCAAAGTTAACTGGCCTTGATAGGACTGTACAACAGAGTCTGATAAAGGATAAATATCACATGCCACAGTGAAATGAGAAAGGAGGTCAATGGATTCTCTCTGTCATTTCTGTCTAATGGAAGATCGGGAAACTTTTCAGGAAGTGTCTTCTAAACATCTGCAACAAGAAGAGAAAGAAGGAAAGAGAGACTGAGAGAGAGCGAAAGAAAAAGAGAGAAAAGAAAAAGAAAGAAACAGAAAGAGAGAAAGGTAAAAGCGAGAGAAGAAAAGAAAAAAGATGGAAAGAGAGAGAGAAAAAGAGAGGAAGAAAAAAGAAAGAGAGAAAGAAGGAAAGAAGGAAGGAAAGAAGGAAAGAAAGAAGGAAAGAAGTATAGAAGGAAAGAAAGACTCAAAGAAGAAAAGAAGGAGAGAGAAAAAAAGAAAAATATTTTTTCTTCTTCAGGGCTCACGTGTTGTTTGCAGACTGCTGGCAATATGAGTTCATTTTTCAATATTTACCCAGCATGACTTCTCAATCCTCTCACCAAAGACACTGTTCTTTCTGTTCTTTCATTGGTTTCTTGAGTCTTACCAAAGATGCATGTTTCACAGAATCATTGTGGTTTTGGCTTTGGCTTTTGGAAATAGTAGGTGGACTGGGACAAAGAACACTGCAGATGAGTGAAAGAAACAGACAACATAGTCGTGATGGCAGAATACAATTTTTTCCTGCCACATAGCAATATACAAACATGCATGTCATATTTTAGAATAATTCATCTCCTTGCTGACCATAGGAGAGGGAAGGATGTGGCCAATTAAGTGTGAATACTTTTATCACAGTAATATAAAGTAAACAAGTTTTCCTAAAGTGATTTATGTCAATCATCAGATTTGCTGGAGTCAATGATGTCCCGCTGCTCTTTTGGTCACCCCAGGAAATTCAAGAAGATTTGGAAGCTGTAAAGTGCCACCTTCCAGAGCCATTTGTGGCAGACCAATGAATGAATCTTTTTGCCTTAAACATTTCGTGGTGCATGGGGTGCAGGCAGGCCATAACCACGAACAAGCCATCTGTCCCTGGCAGAAACAGGACTGGGCTGCTGCAACCCCCGAGATAGTCTCCTTGCGACCACCCGGGACACACCGAGCCTGCACTGAACGAGACCACAATCGGGCAGAGACTTTGGGATCTGGACTGTAAATTATTGTCCGTTTTTAGCGCAACGTCTGTGAAACTTGCTTGGCATGAGTGGCTGAATTTGCTCGAGCCTTGGGCCGCACTCCCTAATTCGGTGAGAAAGGGCCCCAGAGCTGGTGCAGGCGGGAACGATAAGGGAGTTACCTGCAATTTGCATCTGAAACAGTGCTAATTGCTGGAGTTACCAACTCTTTGTCAGGACCTGGAGAGACAATAGTAGAACCCGGGGAATGGAGACACACCTGTGGAAGAAACTGCAGCAGAAAACAGCCTGCCTAGGAACGACGATGAGATCCAATAAGGAGCAGGAGACCCCAGACCCAAAAAACTGCTATTGGTCTGAACTACCGCGTGAGGGGTGGGGAGCTTAGATTGGAAGGTATAATTGTCCAGGGATTTCTTTGTTCGGGGTCCCTCTTCGGAGGTACCCAGCTCGAGCCATGTGAAGAGGACCCACCTACCACCAGACCACCAGCCCCCCCCCGCCGAGACTCCCAAAGGAAGAGGACCAACGGGACAACGCTGGATCCACGGGTGGTGATATATTTTCTCTCGCTCGCGCGCGCTCTCTCTCCCCTCTCTTTTTCCCTCTCCTTTGTTGAATCAGTAGGAAACGTGTGGCACGGGACTTGTCTAGCTAGTTGGTTATCCTATTTGACCACATGCCTTATCTTTGTGTTAATAAATCTTAAAACTGGTTGGCTGGTGTCGTTTCACCTTAATTCAGTCCAAGGGCATCACGAACTTGGTCGTTTGGTCCCAAGGGGAGGGAGGTCGTTCTGAACGCCTCCCTTCGGGCCGCGACACCATTAAAAGGCATTTTACGTTTGGTGACTCAGGAGGCAGGACATCTATCTCAAAATGACGGCAACAACAAAAACAATCAATTCAGTTTCAAGTGTTTTGATAAAAAACATTCCATTTCTTACTTTATCTTAATCGTTTTACCATTCCTTTATGAGAACAGGCCCTTATGCCAAAAGAGATTGGCTAGCCACATTATATTTACAACATTCAAAGGAAAAGAGGTTTCTGAGGAAAATGTCGTCTGTTACAAAATGAAACTTACCAAGCTTATAAGATGCATGAAACAATTTGATCATGAACAGTTCACATTTTGATAGAAAGAAATGCCAAGCAAATTTTGAATTATGTCTTTATTAGCAAGTAGAATAAAGTTTACATTAAAACTACACAGAAGAGTCTGAGAGTCTGTAGCTTATATTTTTGCTCCCTTTTTTGTGTTCTAAGACACATTCTTTGATTTATTATTTGTTAGGGTTTTTTTAGTTTTTCCTTTGACAGAGAAACAACTTTCTATAGCTATGAATATTAAACACCTGGCCAAGCATCAGTATCAAACTGAGGAACTGTACTTAAGCTAATGCTTTTGTAGCTGAAGAATGTTGTGACAATTAAATATTGCTTGGCAATTTTGCAGAAAAAGTGGACATTTAACAGGACTTGATGAATTTGCATGATTGCAAGGTGCTACTTTATCTTAGCACATACAATAGTTGCTCTCCTAGATGAACAAACAAGAAAGGATCAAGATGAATACTAAGGGATTTAAGAGGGGAGTAAACACTTCTGAGGTCTGGGCCTTGTGTCAAGATACAATTTATGTAATTGTTCAAGTTTCCATTGTTTCTCTTATGTTCATCAATCTTTGCCCCAGAAATAGCTATTAGGAGCGTTTACAGTTTAATGAGAGAGAGTTTTTCTAATTAAATTGTGATGGGATGACATGTGACTTTTCTTTCACTAAGTGCTAGATCTACAAAAGGACATGTCTTTGTTGTCTTGTCTCCTCAAGATCCCATCCCCCAGGGCTCGGAGATGTCTGAAATCTTCAGTGCTTCCAGAGGCTTCCTACGTTTCTATGAGCTAAAGTTCTCCAGATATGTAAAAAACAAACAAAAACAAAAAACAAAGTAAGCCCAAGACTGCCTGTATCTAAACAATTCTTTAGCTCTCTGAATTGTAGTAACAAGGCAGAAGCCAAAGAGGTAGGTGTTCCCAAAGAGACCCTACAAGACTTTCTCGCTCAATATACCTACTGCCACTAGCTGAGGTCCCTAATCCGGCTGAGCAACAGTTAGAGCACTTGCTTGGAAAATGTATGTGTGAGACTTAGGTCTTTCCTCAGCCTGAAAATATCTAAAATTGCATGTCTCCAGTGAATGCTCTAAACAGACAAAAAAAGGTAGCACTTTGCATAGACCAATTAACTATTTTTTGGACCAGAAACAGAGAAAGACTAAATCTTAGCCTAGTAGGTGAGATACACGCCTAACATTGGGAGTTAGCTAAAAAGCAAGTTTGAGTTAGGCAGAGGAAAGAAATGACTGCCAGTCCCTGCTCCCACTAACACATAAGCAGACATGCACCCGCTAAGAGATGTTCTAATCACTTACAATAAAAGTAGTGATACTGTCATCGCTGCCTGGTTTCTCTCCTTCACTTTTCAGTGAAGACTGGTATAGGCCCCAACACCAGAAGAAAGTTCATGATGTTAAACCCAAAGTTTAACACTGCCCTGTGGCCCAGAATAAAATGCACTGTCCTTTCACCACTTGGCCAAGCTCAGCACTACTCATTTTACCCAAAAATTAGGCTCTGAACTGTTGCAGCGCACATCCTCTTGCATGCCTTATCCTGACATCTTAATATGAAAATAGGCCATATTCCAAGCACAGTTAAAGCCTACAGTGCAATCCCATGCTTATTTCCTATAAGACACCCTGTTAACACAACTACAGCTCTGGTGTCTGTTGACATGTAGGGAGATTATCAGTAATGTAGAGAGGAATAAAAGAAAACAGGGGAAACTCAGAAGAGTACACAAGAAAAAAGAGAGGGAAACAGATTGTGAAGGGGAAATGAAAGATGTTTGAAAGACAGAAATGTAAACAAGGTGTGTAAATCCTGCATTTCTCTAGTTCTGTCAAGAGGCAGGTAGGAGATGGCAGGACATAAAAATACTGAAAGCTCCTGAAAGAACTGGCCTCTCTCTGGTGGCAGGCATGTCTCTAATGTATCATTAGGACTAATGGGTGCACATAACTCGTAGACATGCAGAACACAAACAGCCAAGGACTATTCGATTCAAATCATTATCAGATCCTTTTCTGGCCTTTTTCCTTCCTGGTAGACACAGAATTGTACCAAAATCACAGTACCTAACGTCCCTGAACCAAGACAAAGTTTAGATCTGATGCATAACCAGCTTCTTACTTCAATGTGGGATCACCCTTGCATTACACACATCTGGAGGGAGTCCAGAGGTTGATCCAAATCAGAATTTAGCAGGTCAGGAACACTTGAAATTCAAAAGGAAAATCAGAAAAAAATGAAACAGCTCAAGTCTCTCTGTATGTTGCGGGACAAATCTCCATTAGAGCAATTTCACATAGAAATTAGGTGGATAGGTGGGTAAAATGATTGAGTTTGAATGCAAGGGTGTATGACGAGAGGTGAATAGGGAGTTGAGGGTGGAATGTTTGCAGCACCACCCTTAATTTCCTTTTAACCTACTGTGGTCAGGCACACATACACATAGCAGAGTAACACGTAACCACTAACTTCAAACTCACCCTCCCACAGAGAAAAACAGAAGAGAAAATGTTAATACATTTGCAGAGTATTTTCTCTACACTTTCTCGTTGCTTATATTTTTTACATCCTAAGATGGCTTAAGGCAATGAATACAAATATAATGACAAATAGAGAATTAATGAAAGTGCCAAGCATGTTACAAATATCACAGTTTACATCCATACTGCAAAGGTGTTGTTCCTTTTTAATATCAAAGCAACAGAAAGGATTTTAATGACAGTGGTCAGTCTAGCTCTCCAAACATGGCCTGCTTCAAATAGGTAATTTAAAAACATGGCAGAGCTATTCAGAGGTGCTCAGCACCCAACATCCCTATGCTCTGGTGTTCATGCATCTGCTAGCAAATGAGATGTTTGGAAAAGGACTTGGTCAATGCTGAGCTAGGGCAAGAAGTGCCAAAGGGCACCCACGGTGGCTTGGTGCGCCAGCTAAAACGTCCCAGTGCTTCATAGCAGCAGACTACCTGCCAATTTGTGTCTTTGATAAAACTCCCCTTAGGTCACTTGCGAAAGTCAGTGAAGTTCATCCCAGTGTACAGCCTCTTTTCTCACAGCATTTGACATTGCATAGCCTCAAGTTCTTGCTGTTTTGCCCTTAATAGCTCTCTGTTTACTCTGACTCACTCATTTAGCCCATTGCTACCAATTCAAAAGAACTTAGAGACCTCCATTTATTTTAACTATAGCTGTACTCTACTAGAAGAAACTCTCCAGTGATCTGTTCTGACATGCCTGAACCTCTACAACAGACAGGCTTTGGCCAGCATTAATAACTGACCGATTTATTTATTCATCTTTTACCTTCTCATAGCTAACAACACACCATAGGTCCATGTGCAAGTGCATGTGCTAATTTTCCCAGCAGTTTCAATTCTGTGAATGTCCCAGTGGTTGAAGGAGATAACTTTTTCTGCTGTGTGCCAATTTCAGAGGCAAAACCGCTTGTCCAGTTCTATTTATTACTGAAGGCACATTTTGAAGAACAACTTTAAAGCTACAGCCTAAGTACTTTTGAATAGATTTCAATGCGGTTTCTATTTTTACTCAAATTTTTCTCTTAGAAGCAAAGTTCCTCCCTTTGGTTTGTGAGTTAAAAGGCTGCAAAGAGGAGGTGGTGACAGAGACAAGAGCAGCACACCCAGCACCCAGGAGGATGGAGACCTTTCAAGCAGGCATGTGGGACTGAGATGCAGCCACCTGTGAATTGTGATCCTGGCTCTGTCACTTTTTAACTTTGTGGTCCTGAGCAAGTTAATTAACACCTTATTTCTTCACATGTTAAGTGGGGTAACAGCCTCCACACTCGCACAGCTGCTCTGAGGGTGAATCCAGGCCAGTGAGCACTCCCAAGCGGGGGCCACGTGTAAGACACTGGGTAGTGCCAGCCTCCCCCAAGCACAAACAAGGGGCAAAGCAGGCATGACTGCCCAGGCCCCTCTGTAAGATCACCACACTGGACCCAACAGCCTCCCTCCTCACAGATGGGAAGGCCAGATGGGCCTTGGCCACAGGCCAACCTCACCCCACACCTTTTAGAGCCACACTTCTCCCATGAGCATGCTGCTTGTGCTGTAAGATCACCTTACCAGAAAAAAACTTCTGTTTAATCCTCAGTTTCCGGACAGGTGTTACTCATAATCTGTCCCAAATGCCATTAACTTATTATACTGAGTAAGATGCAGAAGCACCTGAAGGATGTATGATTTGGAAACTCCAGTTGGAAGACTTACAACTCATTTAAGTACTCTCGCAAGTTGTAAGTCAAGTTTGAGAGCTGCGTTTGGTCAGTGGTGAATGCTGCTACATGTGGCAGTCCTTTCATTTATCAGCCTTGAATGGGGTAAGGAAAATAGTGCTCAGGCACAAACTGAAGCTTCAGCTAAAGGTGGGGGCTTAAGCAGCAGTAACTGTGTTGCACAGCATATAACTGCTAATGGAGGGGGAGGCTGCAGTCTTCCTATGCTCATAAATCTGCATCTAGTATCCAGGTTTTAACAGATCACATCATACTTTTACTCACCAGAAAGGAGAACAGAAATCTCCCAGCTAGAGATGAACACTGAAGACAATTGTTAAAAACTGTCTTTCAAAGCAAACCATAACAGAAGGGTCAGCACTATTGTGGAGAAGAAAGTGAGGCAGGATTATTGAATGTAAGGATCCTGCTGTCCACAGAAGAGATGAAAAAGGACCAGCCAAGCTGGGGGTGGCCTCAGGATCAGTGGCAAAGGGTTCCTAAAAGCTAATTACAATGACTAATTGCTCTGGTTGTTGTGCTGCAAAACAAGAATGCCTCATTTAGCCAGTGCGGGTTTTTGCTTTTGTTCCAATGCTTGCTCTGCTCAGAGGGTTTCCCTTCAGCGTAGGTGTGTGTGCAGTGTATCCTCAGCAATACTGGGCACAAGCACACTGCCTTGAGGATGTGTGCACTCTCCAGCAGCTGCCCTTTCCCTTCAGCCTCTGTGTGTCCCTGCTCTGCAGGAATACTGGATCAAGCCTCTCTACTTCAAGCAGGTGTGAGGACTCAATCTACGCAGGCCCCTAAGGGAGCCCCTCTGACACTGACACAGAAGTTGGAGCTGAGTAGGCTGGCATGTTTTCAAGAAGCCCTGATACCCTAACTATGTTCCCTTTGAAAACCATGAGGAAAAAATACCTTTGAAAATGAACCTTCCTGGAAGAACTGCAATGGGCACTGCCAGGAACACTGCTGCTACGTTGCCAGAAGAAATTATATATTCTATTGTATATATATAATATATATATAGACTGCTTGACTGCTTGTTCCTTTTCCCTGAGAGAAGGAGAAGGCGGCACTGGTCTTTGTGCTGAAGATTTTTGGGGTGGCTATTGGGGCTCCTGCCTTCTGTGCAGACTCTGTTCTGAAGGATTCTGCCAAAGACAGAGCAAAATTCTCTCCTCTAGTTAGAAGAAGCAAGACAGCGTTGTAAAGAAAGCAAGTTAACTTGTAAAATTATTTTTTGTGCGTGCATTTAAATAGCTCCTGTAGAGATTTAACAGTGAGAGACTTGCTTCTTCCTAGGCTGTTCCTGCGGCCATGAAAGAAACATTTGAGAGCCTGAAGACATTTGTAAGCCTGAGACCCACGTTGTTTTCAAAGGATCTGACACTTTCCCTCTGAAGCTTGGTAAAGAAACTGAGTTTTGGAAGTCGCACAGTGCAGGAAGCACAGCACGCCCTGCTGTGAAAGAAATTAGCCTGACAGTCATGTTGGAAATTACAGTGCCACCCTGAATGAAGCTGAAGTTGTTATGCAATATCTATTGGCCAGGTGACTTGAGGGCATGAAAAGCTTTACCTCTCCTTGACTTTGTGAGACAAAGTCTGACACAGCATGTTACTGTAACACAAAACAGCTGTTAATTTCATTTGTTCCTTAAATCAAGTATTCATGCGGGTACACAATAATAATGGCTGTATCAGAAAGTGCTAAGCACAGCAGTTTGTGTTATGTGTATAAACAGTAATACTCACTTGTTTGTTAGTTTTTTAGAAAAGCCGTGCTGAAAGTAGTTTGAATATTACAAACGAAAATGGAAAATTGAGAACTGCAAGCACAGCAGCGCGTAGTTGGAGTGCTACAAAAAAATTCCACAAAGGTCACAGAACTGTTATCTGGTAAAAATGTGCCAGCAGGCATCTTATTCCCAGTGACTGTTTGTTTTTTAAACACAGTTCATCCTCTTTTATACCACAGAAATAATTCCACTAAAAAACAAATGACCATATCCACAAGTGCTTTATTTGTATGTACGTTGCTAGCTTTGTATCACTGCCTCCAGTTCAGGAGAAGAACTGTTTGTAATAGAAGTATCTTAATCTATTCTTCCTCAGAACCTTCTTCTTAATTCAGAAGTACCAGAACTGATGCCAAAACCCGCTGAACTGAATCAAAAAAAAAAAAGTATTGAGATCTGATAGTCCCACAAAAAATAAAGGATAAGGTCCATAACTGCCTGCATGTAAAGGCAGAAGATTTCTAACTGTACCTAAAAGTAGCTCCATGCAGATTTTCTCTAATTCACACTTCCTCTAGTGATCTACCTGCAAAATACCATTTAGGGAATATACTCTCTCTCATATTCTGCTCAATATCCCCAAACCTTGGGAACACAATCAGAAGCCTATCAGACAAAGTATTGCTTGTATTCTCCTCAGCCTCTTGCTTCCAAACTAGCTCTATGGTATCATTAACCTAATAAAACATTATTTCACACCCAGACACCAAATTCCTGTTCACTTGGTCTCTTTAGGTGACTGCGTGAAAGGCTGTCTGACAGTCTTTCAACTTCTTTTGGCCTCTTTTTTTTTAAAGGAGGGAAGGTTAGTATTCGATTTACTCAAAGCTTCCCATCTGTGTTTAAAAAGGCCAGTTAAAGCACAATAAATAATGTTAAATAACTGAGTAACAACCACGTCCTTTAAATACAAAATAATATGCTTATGCAGTCCATTCTAAGCATAGAAATGCAGTCTTTACAGCACAGCTAAATCTTCTAAATGGCATTATGCTTTTGTGGCTATTTATAGCCATGTACGTCCATCATTTGCATGCTACAGCGTGGGGTTTCTTTTCCAGCTGTAAACAGAGCTTCCTCCCTGGCTTTGTTTATGTGTCTGCCTGTCAGCATAGCGCCAGGGACTGTCTCTCTGCTTTGCTGCTGCTGCTCCCTCATCCTGTTTATAGGTCAGCGCAGACTGCCATTGCTGCAGCATTACCGAGCAGAACTTCCCATAGCACTTCAGGATGTTTTAGTGACATTAACCTGCGCAGCCTTTCTGGAGCCAAGTATCTATCCTCCGCACTAACTCTGTCGATGGCACTCACAGTTGCAAAACTCGGCTTTGGCTTCCTTGGAGGCCCAAACCTTTTCAGCTGTCCCCTGCGCAAAAACACAGCTGGGCCGTATTCATTGTTTGACCCGTTTCAAAGAGCATAAACAGACACACAGCTGAATATTTCCAAAATTCTCCTCCCTGCTCAGTCCAAAGCACGTGAGGCCTGAAGCGGGCAGTGTCCTTGCTAATCGCAGGATGCCAAGAAAAAAAGCACAGCGTGTATCTGGACGGCCTTCGCTGTTGCTGAGGCCATGCAGGGCCCAGTGCTCTCTTTACGCGGTGATCACAGCTTCGTAATGACTGGCTTTCGCTGAGTCCGCTGCCCTGGGGAAAGAATTAATTTCATCACCATTCACTGTCAGAGGGGAATTTTGTGCAGTGGGAAAGCATTACTTCAGAGGATTGAGCTCTGCCTTCCCACCTTGTCTTCCTCAAGGAAATGCAATCAAGCTCCAGTTCCCAGCTGTGCTTGGCTCCTCAGATGGCCACGAAGACTGGGGAAGGGAACAATTCGGACCCCAGAAAAAGTTCTACCATGATTATTTCTGAGCAAGGGGATGCAGGTAGAGCTGGAAAGGAATTACAAATGCTGTTTCCATTCTCCTCCTTCTGATACCCTTTAGTTTTTTAATTTTTTTAACCTAGCAGTGGAAGCCTAAAGCAATGCCTAAGGTCATTAATGCAGTAATTCTTAGACATTTATTTCAGCAGCGCGCAGCAAGAAAAACCGGGCAGCAATGTCATGTGATGTGAACATACACAATGCAAGAGGAAGAGGCAAAAATCAGCTGTTGAGCGTAGAGCCAGTTGCTGAAGTGGAACCAGTAAAGCAACTCATCCAACTCCCCTCAGCACTGAGAGAGGCTTTTTCCCTTCCAAACCAGCCAGGTGAAGTCAGATTGACCTGGGACCTCTGTAAACCAGTAAAGCTTTGTGCTTTGTGAAATCCATAGAAACAAGCCTGCAGCACTCAGAGGTAGCACCCTTTCTAGTTAGAAACACACAGTAACAGAATTGTTAACAAACTCAGAATATTTTTCATCATAGGTTGCTGAAAGGCAGTAGTGCCTGTCTCCTTGGCCAATAATTTCCTCCATGCTACTTGATTATAATTCAGTGTCCATCTATTTACGTTCAGCAGTAGTATGTAAATAGCTCCTTTAAAAACAAGCTCACATGATCTGTTTTACAGAACACACCAGCAGCAGCGTTCACAACTGATCCTGCACTGCCTTGCTGCATTTTGCTATTTGTAAAGATACCCAAGGAATATACATTCTGTTTAATCTTTACATTAGACTGTGAGATGCAGTGCAATAAGTGAAAATAACAACTAATGAGGCTGACCTGAGCTCTGCCTGCAATTACTGAATGGCTTACAACCTCTTTGGAGGTTTCCAAAGACCTAAATGGCACTTGTACACAGCCAGTTTTTATTAGGTTTGCATTTGTAGTAAGGTCCTTAGCTGCCACTTGTGCCTTGAAAGTTATCTGTCCTGGTCATTAGAATACTGTTAAAAATGAGAGGCATGAAAAAAAAAAAGGCAGCATCTCAGGTTCGAAGTATTTGTTATGGGCAATTGAGCAAAATGAGTATATCTTTTGGCATGTAGATTGAAGTTAAGCACATGGCACAAATGCAATTTCTTAGGAAAAAGGCTGATCTAGTCATATTTCTTCAGACGTCATTGTAAGCTTTTAAAAACCTTCTGCTACAGTAAAAACGTTCATAATTCTGATATACTGGCACATTCCTCTGCATTCAACAGTCACTGATGTTTATGACCAGATCACAGCTTAACATGTGACCAAGCTTTGCAAATGCTATTATGAATCTCATGCGGTGGTGCTTTTTCCATGATACCTCCAGCTCTTGGAGTCGTATGAACAAGTATGAATATGTTTGGGTTTCTTGCTTTACAAATAAGTACATTTTGATCTCTCATTTTCAGAAGATGAAGAGGAGGCTATAAAATATGAAACAATTGGACTGTATACAACAGGATCCTAATAGTTTAAAACTGGTGGGGAGATTTTCAGGATCCCAGTTCAGGCTGGGATAGTATGCTCAGGGATCATGTTAGCATCAGGTTGTATTCCTTACCTTCCCTGCACTGCAGGAGGCTATATGAATGTTTATTGTTTCCCCACTTTAAAACATGAACAAATTTCACTGTACAAGAAAACTGCTTCACTTCAGGAGTGCTGAAGGACTTAGTCTGCTTTGGTTTAGTTCAATATCTCATCTTAAGAGTAGTAGGAGCCCTTTTGTGGTGTTTCTCATTGGCATAATCACAAGACTGGGTTTCTATGGTAGATAGCATTTGTTTTCTTCTCCTATGGTGTTCCTCCCTTCATTTAGGTAGATCCGTATTCATTTCACAAGCAGCTTCCCTCTGAATCTCTTTTGTTCAGCTGTTAATTGTCTCATGCACTACTTTCTTTTTAAAGACTTCTAATCCATGCAAAAAGACGTGATGATCCAAAGATGTACATATACTTGATAAGTTCCAGCCATTAATCTGATTCTGATTTGTAGATCAGCTTCTCATTTTCCTAAAAAAGGAGAACAAACCAGAAAAGACAGGTATACCTGAGCATGCACCTGTAATTATCAAGCAACCACTGAGTAATGCCAAGACATGCTAAACTTGTCTAGTCTCTCTGATGAAAAAACATAATGACATTCTGTGGAAAGGCAGAATGACACTTAACTCATTTTCCATTACTTATCAGACGGCTTTTGATGATGATCAATGGTGTTGCCCACCAGTGGGCTGAATTACTCTTCCATTTATGGCAGTTCTCTGTGTCAAGTCACACTGATGTTTAGATTTTTCTTTCATGTGAACAGGATGTTAGATATGATCTTACCTTCACATCCCATCCTGAGAGACTGGGGGTGACATCTACAAAGCAGAATGGCAACCTCTTTTGAACAGCCAGAAATGGGGGATCATTGAAGGGAAGTACTAGAGAAAGGATCAAATTCAGTCCTGGGGCTCTCAGTTAGAAATGAAGACCGAAGAGTAAAATTATTTTGCACCAATCTTTTAGAGCTGTTTTTGCACACAAAATGATGTTTGCCCTTCTCCTGTGCAGACAGAAGTCCTCTGGATGACTTAGGAGCAAAAGATCTTGCAAACCAAATGAAATTCAAGATACATCTGGTTAGCTCAGGGCATGTAAGAGCAAGGAGCATCCCTATGATGGAAGGCAAGCTGGAGCCCAGATAAGTAAGTATTATGCACCCAACAGTTAAAATAGGTTTAAATAAGAATAATGGAAGAGAATGAGCTATCCAAGTGAAGCAAAGTGAGGAGAGGGAGGGAATCACTAGCCTCTCTGAGAGAGAAAGGGAGAAAGAGAAAGAGAGAGAAAGAGAAAGGCAGAAGGGGAGGAAGGGGAAAGAGAGAAAGAGAGAGAAAGAAAGAGTAGAGAAAGAAAAGAAAGAAAGAAAGAGGAAAGAAAGAAAGAAAGAGAAAGGAGGGAAGGAAGAGAGGAAGAGAAAGAAAGGAAGAAAAAGAGAGAAAGGAAGGAAGGGGGAGGGAGCAGGAGAGGGAAAGGGAAAGGGAAAAGAAGAAAGCCTCTCTGCTTCCACAAGAAGAAAAGGATCTACCCTATGTACATCTTCCAGCCGTGTGAAATAGCTGATGGATCTTTCCTCATCTCCAGAGACACTCAGCGGATCTCCCGGGGCCACAGGGAGCAGAGCAGGAGGTGCAATAGAACCTGGCCTTCCAAGCCACACCGTTCACAACTAAAGCTGTCCCAGCCAGGAGTTAAAAGAAGCTCTAACCCACTTTCACTCTTGTGCTGTTCTCAGCATGAGGGTTAAATAACAGTTACATCTGAGTGTATATATACATATATAGCTATATAAATCTATATAGGTATAGATATAGATAGTATACAGGTATAGGTATACAGAGACATATAGGGGGGCATGTGTATATATATATACACACATGTATTACATTGCCTTATTTGATTATTGGCAATAGACAGACAATTCAGATAATTCAAGGCAATGAAAATAGCCCGTTAGTACAGTTCAAAACATAGCCTTTTTTGCATATTGGTTGACAGGATTTCATACAATACAAAAATCTACTTTGAAACACTTATACGTGTGAGCTCTGTCTAAGGTGGATTTGCCTCTGAAAAATACATGTGTAAAACTCAAAGTACTGTACCAATCTGTGGAACAGATTTTGCATGAATAAAACATCGTGTTTTATAGATACCCACAGTTTTCTACCATAGCATGGCTCACCGGATGAACTCACCCCCCCCCCCCCCGATTTAAATAACCTTTAACAGTATTTACCTTTGCAGAAATACAGATTAATGTGTTTACTTATTTGTTATCAGCTTTGCTTTATGTCCTGGGCTAGGACAATTTACTGTTTTATTCTGTCAAAACCAACAGCTTAAACAAGATTACTGGCCTGGGAGTTCAGCTTTTGCTAGCTACAGACAGCAGTGTAAGAGCGCCTTCTATGGCTGGGAAAAAGAAATGCAGGGCAGAAAAGAAATTCATTGAAAGCTTGAATTAAAGCCCACATCTCTCAGATTTAATTCTTGAATCACAAGAAAGAATTCTCTCTCTTAGAGAGAATGGGTCAAACTCATCCTCAGTATAGAAAGGATATATTTTTCATTTTTTGGAGCATGATCACAAACATGTCTTAGTCCAATGTAGGTGTGATTTAGTGACAGTTCTAATGGCAATTCATTTTTAAAAGAATTTTTTAAAGAAGTTTTGTAATCCTCTCTGTGGCTCTTAAGAGGCTATGTGGGAATTAATGTGCTGGCTTCACAGGGAAAAATGCCAAACAGAGGAGTGAAGAAGCCCTAATTCTGGAGTGCTATTTTTCTCCTGGGTCATTTCAGTGATCCAGTTTCCCATGCAGCTTCACAGACAGTTGTAGTTGCACATCTAAATAAATAGCAAGCTGTGGCAGAAAGGAGTGAAAAGAGCAACAGACAGAAGGATAGGGCAGCACGATGCCATTGTATATAAAACTAAGCAGAGCTAGGACCCCAATAGCCTTCTGGGTGAATGCTTAATTGCCAAGCTGGAAAACCATGATCTTCCCCTGTGGATAGATTATCTGTTAAAGCTGTGGCCTGGCAAAGCCTTAGGAATATGCTCAGCTTCAGCTCCACAAATATTCCACATCAATAGGACAAGTTGTGGCCCCTAAGCTGAGCATGTCTCGCTAGACTGGGGCTTACTGTAATCCCACAGAGTGTAAAAAGTTAACCCCATTGAAGTCAACCGCACAGTTGTCTTGAATTTCCAGGTATGTAAGAGTATTCCTTGTTTCCTTGTTTCTACGTTGATTATAAGGCAATCCTTCACATCCCCGAATAATTGCCATACTGTACCTTATACATGTCTGATGGTGTTTTATATGTATCCAGAGCTGCCAAACTCCCCATCATTTTTCATTTTACTCCTTCCATACAAATTGATTTTAATATAAAGAATCTCATAGTAATTCACACATTATGCACATATGAACAGAAAGTAACTATGGCCAGAGTGAGTTAATTTTCCGCCTCGCTTCTGTCTTCCCATCATCCCAGTGCATCCATAATTGGAACTAGCACACCCAACACAGTCCTTCGTGTACTGTTATGTCCAGGAAATGACAGCTAATCTATGCTGAATTAAGTAAAGCAAGCTGCTCTAATGAACTATTCAACAGCAGCTATAGAACTAGCATGCAAATTCTCACAATACTTTTCATTATATTCATATAAAATCCATTTCCCCAGCCATATCCAGAAGAGAAGTCAGCCTGCTCTGAGAAACCAAGTTCCCTCCATTAGGCTTTTAATGACAAGTCAGCTCAAGGAAAGTGAGGCCAATCATGCTGTTAGGTGATGGAAATTCCTTTTTCCAAACCAGGGAGCCCACAATGCTGCTGAAACATTGATATTTGAAATGAGGTCACCTGGAGCAGAGCAGATACAAGTCTAAAAGGGGATCACATGTGTGTGGTGAGTGAGCACATGTGGTGAGTCCAAGCTCTAAGGATCTGCTGCCACAGCTTAACACCGTCCAGTGAATTGCCTCTCAGAGAGCCAGAGCAGGCACATGGAGTGGAAGCCATATTGGCACATCAGGCTAGTCCTTTGCTCAGGTTAGTAAATTCTGTTGCAATGTAGCTTTCATTGAGCGGAAGGCAGAACCATGCCAATGTGGCAATACCACTTTGCAACCCTAATTACTGTCTGTACATGTCAAGCAAAGAAAACAGTACAGAGCCCAGCCTACTGGCCTTGCCTAGCCAAGAGGAGATTTGCTGCTCAAACTATCCTGACAAACTCTCCTAACCAAGGTGAAGTATATACCAACAGAAGAGGGAGGGATTTTAGCCTTACAGCTTATACAAAAGCCTTCCATACAGCACACCATTTCAGGGCTTTGCCAGACAGTCCTTTATTCCATCCTCTGCTCTGTGACACAAGTGTGGTCTGCTTTTGTCAGAATATTAGTCTTGCTTGGGAGTGGAGTAGATGAGATTTTAGGCCAGCAAAAGCTGTATTATGAATGTCACTTGATGTCATCTAAAATGCCCTCATGCAAAAAAAAGCTATTAGGCTAATGCCTAAAGGATGTTTTCTTTACAATTAATAAAGTAATCTCACATACACATGCACAAAAAGGACAGGATACAGAAGCCACAGAAAAGGCACAGCCTTTTGGAACCTAAATTTTGGAACCTTAAATAACTCTTTCAAACTATATCTGCCTCAAAGGGGAAAGATGTGACTGGCTAAGAAGTATAAAATCTAAACAGAATAATGCTTCATGAGATTTGATCCTGTCTATCTTCAGCTATGAAACTGGCCTCCCTAGGGATACTCTCATCTTCTTAGAAATTAATAAAGAGGTTTTTTGTTTTTTTAATTCTTCCATGGTCAGTTGCCAGGCAATGGATGTTATGTGCTCTGTTGTCAACAACAGTGGAATAGAAGGCAGGAAAAACTGTTTCAATTGTTAAGCCACTATGCAATATTGGACAATTTATTTTTTTCTGACCTTTACTTTGTTTCAAGTTTATCATCTGTTACACAAAAATGAAGTTATTCACCCAGGGATGTGTTGGAGGCAAATTAGTTTTTGATTTAAAAGTGTGATGAGAGGTGACTATTATGTGAAGTTCATAATACTCAACTCCTAACCTCATACCTATGCGACTTATTTGATCATCATGAAGCAACACAGCTTGATTTTAAATATAGCATCATACAAATCTGTTAAACAAAGAACATAAAAATATTTCTTCACATTTCTATCACTGAACTGTTGGCTTGATATTGGGCAAGTCACATTGCCTCTCTCTTCCACTTTTCTTTCTTCGTTTGTCTTGTTGATTGAACAGAAAGCTCCTTGGATCTGGTCTTGCCTATATTTCATGTTTGGGTACGAACCAGCTGAAAGCTGTCCTGAGATTCTCTGGGGATTTTTTATACCACTGTAAAACATAATTAAATGTATTTGAAGAAGTTTTGATCTGAGAGCAGAAGAAGAGATAATGGCCAGTGATTTAACCAGTGGTTAGCTGGCTTAAAATTATCCTCTCATTTCTATCACAGAGCTAGTATAACCTACAGCTTAAGGAGTTTTATTGTCCTGGAAGTATTTTACCTGAAATCATTCAAATTAAGAAGCTCTTGTGGTAGTGAGGTCAAACTGAGAAGCTACTACACAACCTACCCAAACAAAAACACAGTGTTTTCTCAATATTTTTTCAGGTGAGCATAAAAATGGATGGTTTTAATCATTATTTCCATCAGAGAGATCTTAATATTTACTCTTACAAGCTGAGGGAATTACATGAAATACTATGTGCTACAAAGTTTCAATTAACTAATTACACAATTAGTGTATTCAGAAATGCATAAGAAGATTTTTCAGCTTGCAACATTATTCAATAAATCTTAGAAAATGATACAACAAGGGAGGAGCTCAAGGTTAATAATTCAAGTACTAAGGAATTTTAGATACTGAAGAGTTTTATTTGGGCCCATGGATACTTTTCATTGATCTCAAGCACATAAAAAAACTCCCAGACTGAGATAAAATGGTCTAGTTTTCACAGCATTCACTTGAAACTACGGAGATCCACAGTGAATTCATTATACTGCCACTGGGTACAGTTTTACCCACTTACTGGGTAAATTTATGCTGGGTAAATTAAATAAGCCTGGAGTGTTTAGAGAGAGAGTTGTATGAGTTTGCTCAGCCCTGCATTATCTGATTCAATTTTGAAGGGTTAGCTCCTTTCTGTGCTTAACAGAGTACAAATCCACATCTCTTGGCACTAAGAAGAAAACTTTTCTCTCTCTCCGTTAGGGCTCTGCAACAGTGTGGCAAAAAAAATTCAAGATTTATTGAGACAGAAACAGCACAAGAGAAAGCAAGAACCAGTATTCTTTCAGACTCCTCTGGGAATGAGGAAATTTAGGTTTCAGTCCTTGCCTCTCTGACTGTTTTTGCATCTTCCATTAGAAAGTTATTGGATAAACAAGCAGGAATTGGACCACCCACTGATTTAAGCACCCCAATTCTTTTGAAGTCTCAGCCATAGGATCCCGAGTCATTTTTTAAATGAAACAAAGGAATGAGTCAATTAGGCATTGCAATACTGAGGAGACCCGTGCCCAAGTATCTCTAGAAAAAATGACCTTTCATCTCTAGACCATACCCTTAAAAGTACTTATATGCCTAAGGCTGCCTGAAGACAGCATACTTTACATGTTTAATAACTTTGGGGATCTTTGGTCTCTAGACAGAAGCGCTCCACCTACAAAATGCGGTATGCAGCACCCAGTAGAAAGACTGTAAGCTATAAAGCATCTCAAACGTATATACAAATTCTGCTTTCCTCTTACTGCCTGAAAAGACCATACAGATCTGTGAAAGTCTTGGTGATGAATCTCTCCTGGCATCAAACTGATACTGATGCAAACACCAACACTTATGAAACCCATTAAAACCACAGACATGGGTACCACTCACGCAACTGTGGCAAGGCAGGCTTCAGCCCCTGCATAGTCCACAGCAGCTACATGCAGCACATGCTGGCAAGGTCACGCTGGCATTAATAACTGAACTGATGAGATGAAAGCTGTCTGGATGTCTGTTTGAAGTGCTGTAGGGTGCTTGCAGACATACCATGCTTCCTTACCTGTCTAAGCCCCTGACTTAGGTGTACTTCAAGTGCATGCATGACACATGGTTTCATTGAGTGGGATCCTCCCAGCTCCACATCCCTTTTTGTCAGTCCTTGAGGAGGATAAGAAAGCACATTTCCAATTTTGGGTACAAATGATTTTTTCAGACAGATTTTCTGCAAAAGGTACTGAAGCCAATAAAGATAAATCGGGGCCTGATATTTCTAATATAGAAAACTAAGTGAAAAAAAATTAAAAAGCTCATAGAGAAGTCATAGTTCTGCCATATGATATCAAAGTGAAATGAACACCTGTAGTATATAGGACTACACCTTACAAGATGTGATACATACATATATACATCTGTTTTACTGTTTTGACCTTCGTCTTCAAAAAGTCTTTTACAAACTCCACTGCCTCCAGCACCCAAGTAACTTAGAAACCATTTAACTTTGCTAAGGTATGTAATTGTATGATGGGGGTTCTTATTTGTTTGCATTTCTTTGACTCACTAGCACGGAATGTACTGAGATATCAGACCAAGAAGCATTCCTAACACTTTTTGAAAATATGTTTTTATACTGCTGCTGTCAAACATTCAGACCAGCTTTTCATATCTGTCCATATAGACACTCCCCCAGACAATGCAGGGAAGCCCCACGCTGCTGCACATGTTTTATGTACACCCACAGTAGCACTCCAGGTAAATTCCAAGTATAAGAAATGATCTACCTAAAACCAGTGCCATGCTGACAGTGAATTTTATTTTGTAACAACTCTGGAGCATGCATATCTATGCTTTCATGTAAGCGTATGTGTGTGTATGTACACTACATATATACAGGCATATATACAAACAAGTCATGCAAGCTTTGTATAGGTTTAATTTTATGCCTATGAGAGTCCCTCTCAATTCCACTGGACAGGGTTACATGCTTGAATTTAAGTAGGTGTGTAAATTTTCAGGCTCGGATCCATGTTTGAGTTAGTTAATGTTTCTTCTTCTCTGTCCTTAAAAGTATATTCACCAGGAATCACTCCCAAAGTAGACAAAATTTGCTACATATTTCCAAACAACCATGAGACAACAGGCTACATTTACTGTACAACAGAAAAGCCAGAATCAAGTCTCAGCACTGCAGTCCTTCAGAAGATGCCTTGCTTAAGGGGCCTCAATTTCCACTTGGGGGGTGTATCTGCAAAAGTATAATTTCCTCTTTTTTTTCATATCTTCTTACACCGTCAATAAGGTTATTAATTGCCACCAATTCCAGCAACTGTTACAGCGCTCACTAAATTCGTACCATGTAACTCACCAAGTAGTAATCTCCAATAGTATTTTTCAGTCACAGCTGACCTAAGCTGCCTTGGAATTGTTTCTGTTGGTTGCTTTCCTACTTAAGGCCACAAGTTATATGACACAGTATCAGCTGCTTCCTATTTTACAAAGTATTTTATGATTCTAACAAATACAAACATAAACAAAAAGCAAGGACAACTTTCTAAAATTTTAAAAATTCTCTAGTGTGAACTACTTTTCAAAAATATGCTGGAGGGAGAGGGGTTCACTAGCCCATCAGTGAAATCAATAGAAAAAAAGATGTTGGTGCAAAATCATGCTTCAAATCAGAAGCACCACAGATCCACAAGACCATTTTCTGTTACTAGTCAAATTAGTATCTCTGGTGGTATAAAATGATAAGTTTTTACTTCTAAAAATATATGTTTCAATTTGATCATTCCTCTTCCACTGCTGCCAACTAGTGAGAATTCTACATTCATAAAGTTTCAGGCCTAAAGAGACCACTGGGCTGTATGGTCTTTCCTCTAGTATATCACAAGTGAATAAGTTTCACCCAGTTATTCCTCTATTAGACTCATGAACCTGCCACACAGAAAGGCATTGGGTTTTGATCTAAAGACATCAAAGCGCAGCAAATCCACTTCCCAGCTTGGCTTGGTGGTTAATTTACTTCGTTAAAAAGTTGTTCCTCCTTCGAATTTGTACAGCATCAGCTGCTAATCTTTCACTATTCTTTCTTCTTTTTCTATGCCTCTTTATAGCTGGCATGTGCTTCTTGTGAAGATGCACCGTAATCAGATCATCTCCTGGACCTTCTCTTAGCACTCTTCCAGTTTCACCTGCAGGGCATATTCTTCAGCCTTCAAATCATTTTTATGCCTCTCTTCTGTTGTCTCTCCAATTTGTCATTCTTCTTTTTGAAAAACAGTCTCTGGAGTTCAACCCCATATTCCCAGCATCTTTTCCCAAAGGAAGAAGCCGTCTTCCTGGCCCTGCTATTTTGTACAGCTCAGCACTGCCTTAGCTGCTGCTTTCTGCAGAGGGTCGCTGCTGATAGGCCTGTTCAGGCATATCTCTCCAGAGCTGAATACCATGTTCTGCAGGCCTGTCCAGCTTGCTTTGTTCCCAGATTATAAGCTTTCATTTGAAAACATGTTTGAATGGCCTTGCTTATCACATGATCGTGATCACTCCATCAGTTGCCTCATCCTTTCAATTTACCAGTCTGCCGATCACTGTATTATCTCTACAGTTTCTCGGCAATGAACTTAGATCATTGCTAAAAATATGCACTAGTTCCAGTCTGGTGGTTGTCCTGAAAATATTTCACTTAGTAAAAAAGAAGAAAAAATTATGAGAGTCTGTCACTTGCAAAGACTCAGATTTCTCAGTTAGCCTGGTTTTTAACCCATAACATTGCTTTAATACAATACAGCACTAATATTTAAATCAGAACACTGCACAGTACTGACAAAGTAGATTACACCTCAACAGGCATCAGTCAAGCATAGCTGGCATGAAATATATTTCTGTGTCTTAATTTCACAAGATCCTATTTAACTTCTCCCTTACTTCAGCTAGAATAGCTTGGAGGCAAACCAGCCCATAAGTAACTGGGTCATCCCATTGCCCTGTTCAAATCCTGGCACAGCATTAGCATTATTCCAGTCTTCCCCTGTATTACAGCACATGCCAATGCTCGTTTCAAGTACAGCAGACATCTCTTCAGACAACTTTTCTAGACTAGATTATTACAAGTTAACTATGCCTGCTGATTTAAAAAGATTTGACCTAGATATTTGTCATCATCTTTAGACAGTGAGGAATCGAAAAAAATTCTCCTTGGGTAACAGACTATTTCTCTTATTTCTTTATAGACACACAGAGTTATATTTAACCTTTTTTTCCTCTTCCAAATCTCCAACTAGTTATAGATCTCCTAATTTTCAAATTTTCCTTTATTTCTCAGGTATTTATGCTCCATATCCTTCTTTTCCCTGGATATAGTTTTTTTTTCCTTTCTTTTCTTTCCTTAATCAGTTCTTTTGTGTTTCATAACCTTTCATTTGTTTTGATTGCTATACATTTTTGATTTCATTAAACAAATTTTCCATTTTTGTTTTGATATATTTAACACTTCCTTTTTTCATTTCACTTTTGAACCAAGAAGTGTCCCTCTTTTTGGCTGTATGCTACAGTACTCTCCCACAGTGTTCACAAGCTATATAGCTGTACTGAGAACATGGAAAGTGGTACTGTCTTAACCAAGGAATCCACTGTCACTCTGACATAGTCTTCCAACCCTGTTGCCTAAGTGAGAGCATCAATGACTGCAGAATTTCTAACTTCCTAGTTCAGAATATGACATACACAGTTCCTTGGGGCTATGCTGTGCTGACGCATGCAGGACTGCAGAAGACAATAGCCTTCCTTTCTCCTTGTGCCCCTCCAAAATGGCACAAATTCCTTCTCCCTCCATCCAGGCACCTCCAAACACCTGCTTACAATGTCACTCATCTCTCCAAAGAGGTCATTTGCACTCTGAATACTCATGTCTTTTAGCTGTATTGACACCGGAAGAAAAGAAAAAAGATAAACTTTAAAATTTCAATTGGTACTGGTGTAAACACTGGTAGCCAAAAGACAGTTCGGCTTCACCACCTCCCAGCTGTGGTCAGCTGGAACTGGCGCCAACAAAAGCAGTAAGGTTTGTTGTGCAGAGACTGTGAAAAGGTCAAGACAGATAGCCATTCAAGTCACAGTTGTACAAATTGTTTTAGTGCAGCCAGGGAGCTTAAGAAGGAAAAGAAAAAAAAAACTTTTAAGCTGCATAAATTATGAAACTGAGGGAAAAAATAACAGGAAAATATAATATACATAGCTCAGAAGTCATTTCACAGCCAGCAGAACAGAACCTTTGCTTAAGCACCCAGTTTTGAAGCTGGACAATTTCTAACAGAAGCTAGGAGAAAGTACTGATGAGAAGGAGGAGGAGGAAGTGGAGAAACCATTGGCACTTCTGTAGCAAACAAGGTTTGTGCAATCAGCAACAAAGCAGATTTTTCAGCTGGAAATCCTTTGAGGGGGAGTGAAGCCACCCAGTGAAGGAGTAGGGAATATTTGGCAAATTCTAACTTAGAAAAAAAAAAAAAAAAAGATGTGGGGAGAGAATTGCAAAAGATACATTGCAGATCTTGTAAAACTATTATTAGGTCGATTATCAGCTTCTCAGTGTCTGATATTGATTTATATGAGCGAGACAGAAGTTACTTATATGAGTCATGAATACCTGACCCATTCTTCACTTCCCTCTGGCAAACCTCTGCCTTCACCTCAGATGTTGTGAAGTTTTGAGTCTGAACCAAATCCAGATTTAACATTCATATTTCAGGCTTGTGGAAGAAATCTGTCACAGGGGCTCAGTCATGCAGAAAAATGCCTTTGTTCTGTTTGTTGTTTGCCCCTTTCTTCATTATCAGGAAGTGGAGTCTTTAGAAAAATAATAAATTCCTCCTCAGCCCTCTCTCTTACTCTCCCACTTGGATGAAGAAGCTCCATAACCCAAACACAGAGATTTGACATGTGGGAGAACTGGAGAAAAAGGAAAAAGAAAGTCCAGGTGCAACAGCGACCCCTTGTCTATTTCTCATTTCGCTCTTCATAAACAGCAAATACTGTGGTCGAAAGAAGAGCCATGCCACTAGTGTTGCCATGAGGCTCCTCTGAGAACAGGCTTTCTCTTCATTGCTTCTTTTTCTTTCCTTTCTCCTCTCCTGAGAGTCTGTTCAGTCTATCAGTATGCTTTTATTTTTGCAGACTTTGAGCAAAGATAGTTCAGGGGGAGTCAGAAAATGTCTTCACATTAAAAGGGCAAAAGTAATCATTTCACACTCCAAAGTGGCTGCACAGATGTGAATTTGCTGTTTGTGTCTCAGCTCTAGTAAGAATTATTTTGTTACAGTTCTGCCCACAGGCTCCCCAAAACGGGTGCTCTGTAGACACAGAAGACAAATCACTGACTTGTCTGACAGTGCATGAAAGAGTCAAAATTATGCCTGCATAGCAAGTGAAGGTGTGTTATGTAGATGTACTTGCACTCGCTTTAACCTCTCATTCACAGGGAACAGTAGCTGTTGAAATATGACAGCAGGGACTTCAAAGTAAGTTTTACACTGTGCCAGGGATCCAGGAGATATATCAAGGCACATTTTATCCATCCAGGGATTTTTAACATTACTCACCATGTCTAAATTGATGGTAACAGGGGTTTACCCAGTCTTGCTACAACTGGACTTTAATTCAACTGTGTAAAAATACACAGTCTACCATAGCCTTGTGCAGATTCAGTGTCTAGCAAAGAATTGTTTAAAGGGAAACACAGATTGTTCCTCACCCTGTGCTTTATTTGCATTTCTTATGAAAAGTGCAGTGCTCCTGTGTCATCATTTTGCATCAGTCCCTCTCAAGGATTACAGGGAGCAGGCACAGATGATGTGGCTGGGCAAAGTAACATGACTTTACAGTGATCCCTGGCATACATGTTTACTCACTGGCATTAGGAAGCGAGAGCTCATCACACACAACTAAGCTGTTTTGGAAAAA
The DNA here is from genome assembly GCF_036370855.1 of Dromaius novaehollandiae. Classification (NCBI taxonomy): domain Eukaryota; kingdom Metazoa; phylum Chordata; class Aves; order Casuariiformes; family Dromaiidae; genus Dromaius; species Dromaius novaehollandiae. The sequence goes on from NC_088100.1 coordinate 63,343,291, forward strand.
TACTCAGAAAACACGTGGAGGAGATATTAACAAAAGCTTTCCAGCCACTTCTCACAGTTGCCAGATGCTGAATATCCAGCAGGAAGGAATGACTTTTAGGTAGCTAGCTGCTCAGCATCTCTCTTCAGGTCAAGAGCAAATACACTTCATAGACAGAGGAGACATGGCACACCTGGAAGGAGACGGGACATGCTTCTCTCATAAATTGAACTTCCTTTGATCTCCTTTCAAATACATGATAGTTTTTTAACAGTAGAACTCTGCAAGGTGGATGGATTAGTGGACAGAAGCAAGGAAGAAGAGGTCAGAGACCTGTGAACACAATGTTCTCCTATTTCTTATGCTGATTTCAAGTCCATGTATCCAGGATTATATGCAATTACTCACATGGCTGTTACATGCTCCAGCTCTTCCATCTGTAAAATTGCAGTAGTTGGAGTTGCTTCAGTCTTAAACTATCTGAAACACACGGATAAAGGTACTATATAAGCTCCAGATACTGTGACTACTATATGGAATTTATTGCTTTTGCAGACATAGTAACTGAAAACATGACTAGATTTTTCATCATTGGTAGTGATAAACACCTGCACCAGGCTACTGTCTTTCTTAAAAGATAACAGAAAGTAGTTTTCATAGGATGAGTTCTTGGTGTGTACTATTCTTTAACAAAAGAATCATTCACCACTGCAGATCTAGAATATGCTTCTTGTGGTGAAGTTGAATCCCACGACCTCTCACACCTCAGAGATTATTTGGCTAGTTTTTTGAATTTCCAGTGGCTCAAAAATGCTTTAAAACAATATTCATGTACTATTTAAATTATATATTTTGAAGCATGTGCTTCACATATTAAACATATACATTTATATTCTTAACACACAAAGACTTTGAGAAGACTGTGTACTAAACAGATTGCCATTTTCCCTTTAAACTCTTTATGCCTGTTCTCACTGGTGTTTGATGTGCAAATATCATTATTTGTAAAAGTACTTAATACTATGCCTAGCTTCACACTCACTTTCAAGAAAGGAGAGAGGGGTGCAAGGGTCCTGGGAGGAGAATGGGAACCAGAGCATTTGGTTCTTGGTTACTGACTCAGCTTGAAGTAAGTAGCAATCCAAAGTTGTTAGCAGATTAACAGAGTTCCATGGTTCATGTGAAATAAATCATCAGTCTCAGAGGTCAGGTTCACAAAATGTGTCAGTAATGTTGCTAAGAAGTATACACATGAGAATTCAGAAGCCCGTTCCTGACAAATCCTGTGAAGTACTTTGCAAGTGGCCCCTGCCCTGAACAACACTGGCAGGATGGGGAGGAGGAGTCACATATCTGCCACCTTTCTTGATCCTGTTCTGTGAATCAAGAGATTTCCATTTCCCAAACCGTAAGTAAGACTCTTTTTAAGAGCAGACAACTGCAGAAATTGAAAGCCTAATTTTGGAGGAATAGGAACTCATTTCTATATACCTCAGGATGTCATGTACATAAGCATAAAGTGGGTGAAAGACACCATCTGATCTGGTAGCATTTCACACTTGCTTGTTACAACTTTGAAAGAGCACAGAAAGTGAAAAATACACAGCCATGGTCAGCCAGTCCCAATATGCTGATCAGCATGTCTGGACTGACGTTAGGTGAAACTGTCCAAAAAAGACTAAACTCGACTTTAGTCAGGCAGTAATTTTCATGACTATATTTTTCTGCAAGTGAACCACAGTCCAGATTTACCAATGAGAAAAATCCAGTTACATGGGCTAGCACTCAGTATGAACCATGGGTCATGCAAGAGGTAATGGTCAATAAGCACCTTTCTTCAAGGGAGCAGATATCAAAATCCAGGTGTTTCTGCACCAGATATACGTCAGTCCTGCTCTGTGCTCCTCTCTGTCTACAGAGGGCCCAAAACAACGGAGGAAGAGAACCACAGAATATGGCACATGGAGGGTGAGGAGAGAGTGGCTTCTTCCACTCAGGAAAGAAGTCAGAATGTGCTCCTATTGCTTTCCCAATAGTTGAATCACAACTGGAAGGTAGCTTAGCATCCCCACCAGTGGCCTTTTCCTCCGGCAGCAAAGATTTGTGAAAACCACAGGCACAATGGATGCAGAAGACTGACTCAAACTACATGAGAAACTGACAAAATAAAATTACTAAGAGTAGAATGAGGAGCGTATGTCGAAAGCCTTTTGTACATATTCCCTGGTAGCTTCTCACATTGAGCTGGAAAAGCTATAGACAATAAACTTGCTAATCATCTTGACTTATCTACATTAGGTCATAATTCATCTAGATGAGCTTCAAATCAATAACACTGTGTCTGAACTTACTGTCCCAAACCTCTCTAATTAACATTTTTATTGTTTTGTTCAGTCTTTCTTATTTATAGGGAAAGAATAAAAGGTTATTGACAAACTGTCTAGGGTGTTATACAGACAGTGTGATGGTTATTTTGCATCTCTCCTTGGAGAACAAATCAGCTCAAGGCATCTTCATGTGGCAGAAAGCTGAAGAGGAGCCTATGTCATAGCTTAGTATTTGGGAACAAAACAGCGTCTGTCCTCCTACTAGGACTGCTTTCTTCTGGTTTGATTTGGTATAACTGCTCTAGCTTTTCAAAGGGGGTATAATGTGACAGTGAACAGAACTGCAAGGAAAGACATTCACAAAGGGGTGTTCCAGTCATAGGGTGCACTCAGTTCATGCTATGTGACTTTTGTTGACTGTCTCAGGAGAGAGCACATACCAGATAGTGACAGTACATCTGATACTTCACCTGGTACTGGCCAGGTGGTGTGATAAGCAGATTTATTGCTTATTTAATTCACTCATTTAGGTCAGAGTCACTCAGTACTGAACAGTCAAATGGCAACCCAGCAATGGTCACATGGCTTCACTCATAGTAGTGCTGACAAGGCAATAGACTGACAAGTTTGTACAGTCATGTAACTCAACATAAAACTTGTAACTTGAAATCTGTAATTGCTTTGGAGATCCATTTCTGTGACAACAGGTAAGTTCCTGCAGCTACTTTGGTGTCTGGTAATATCAACTCTTATTAACAAAACACCTTCTCTCTTTAACACTGTGTTGATTTAAGGGCTGCTTTAGATACCTTACAGGAGTTTTGTACTTATGACTCAATAATGAGAGATGCTAGACACGCTAAGTGTTAAGAAATGTTACCTATACTCCTGAACAGAGAGCTAATCCTTACTGACACATGAACAAATTTTATATTTGGATACTTTCAAACCTTTGTAATAGCTGTCTCAAGGCCAAAAAATAAGAATAATCTGATGCTGGCACAAATAAAATGAGTTCATCAGTTCCTGTGGCACAGAATGAATGGAAAAATAGTACTAGGAATGCAAGTAGAGATGCTGACTCACAGAAAAGCATTTCCCTGCATGCACCCAACTTAGGTTATGTGATTCCTGATTTTCTATCTGCAAGGCAAGGGGTACATTGGGCTGTGAATGATAGGTCCTAAAGGTCTTGAGAACATGGACTCTGGGCAAAGACCTTCACCATCCTGAAGGATTCTATGACAGTAACTGGGAGCCAGCAGAGCCCTAAAGCACCTCTAGCATTAAATAAAAAGCAAAAAATGTAGTCATTTCCACTCACTTCCTTCAGGAGTATTCAGGCATATTTAATAACCTGGCCCATAAAGATCGTTCAAACATCAGAGTGAGGTTGATCTGGAAAGCTGCCAGGACTTCTAGCAATCTCCTGTGTAAAAAAAAAAAAATGGTTAGAAAGTCAATCACATTTGCAAAGCTTACTCTGAGATAGATATATAGGTACATAGATAGACATACAGCACTAGGTTATTTGGGAACAAAAGAGCTTTTGCCCTCCTACTAGCATTCATTGTTATGGTGCATGTCCCCATATCTCGTGGGGCTGCTATACCTTCATAGCCTCCACAGAGAGATGGGAGCAGTGTTTGCTGTATATTTATTCATGCTTTTTAAGTATTTCTTTTTCTCTTTAATGCTATTTGAAAGCCTTTTTGTATTTACAAGGTGAAGACACTGAAGTATTCACCTGCACCTGGACATATATCTATGAAAACAAAACAGGGTAGAATTATTGCCAGAAAGATCTGTCTGGGTAAACGTAGCATCAGCAGTTGATAACGGCACCTTTATGAATGTTTAACATGCCTATCTATTTCGCTGTTCCCTAAAACTAAGACTTGCTTTAGCAGTTACCACATCCTCAGCACTTCTACGACCATCTAAGGCCTGCAGCTTTCTGCTAACCTGGCCCTATTGAGCGTCCTGACCAACACATTGTTATTCCTAGACCCAGACCATTTCCTTCAGATACTAACAAGATTCAGATAGGAATTTTAAAGTTGAGCAGTTTAAAAGGGATGGTCACAAAACTCATTATCCATACACCACAGCTCTAGCAGTACTCAGATCCTGCCTTGACACAGTCTGACTGCTGATGCCTTGCTGCAATGCTGGAGCAGGATTACTTTGAGTTGAAGCCTCCTTACGTGCAAGCTAGGAGACATGTCCCATGGAAAGACTCAAAACTGCTTCTTCAGGATCATGAGTGTGAGAAAAGATTAGGAAACTTGCTTTCAAATAGCAACTGCAATAGGATGCAATATTGTTGCTGAAAATAATACTTCACATGGCTGACTCTGGGCTTTTCCAAGCTGCATGGACCAGAACATCAAAGTGCTTGATGGGTGCAATGTTCTTGATGCCATTAGGACAGTGTGAGTGTAAGCAACAGGAAGAAAGGTAATGGTAGCAACTAATGGTTACAGTGTGGGAGGGAAGCATATAACAGGCACGGAAATAGTCTTGAACACCAAGGGTTTACACTTGAATGCAGTTTTGAGGGCATGCAGAAGGCAAGAAGAACTGCACATTTGTGTTGAGCTCCTTGAGACAGGACCTGTGTCCATATAATAGCCACCAAATTGCCCAGGGTAGTATGAGGTGTGGTGTAGTAAAAAGCCTTTGACAGCTGCAGCCAAATGTGCTGCATTAGGACTGTGCCTGGAGAAAAGAGGGGAAAGGTTGTGAAAGTCAGCTCTCCTTTTAGGCAAATAATGAATTTACCACACAACCTATTACCACACAGAGAACTCCCCTCATTTATTTCCCAAGAATAACCATTTGTTTATTCTTGGTATCAGAGAGTTTCAGAACCCTGTTGGGACAGGCCCCAATGATTAACAGTAATCTGTTGCCTTATTCAGAGCGACCATCATGTTTCTGTTTTTGGGAATGGGAGCAGTTCATGAAATCTCTAGGGAGGCATTTACAGGAAACATTCTCCTAGATTCAAAAAAAGAGTCAGAAAAACAAGCAGATTCTTTTTAATTGAGAATGGCTTTTCAAAAGAAATTAAAAATGTTCAATATTTATTTCAATTTCCTTCAAAGAAAAGTAACAAAACTGCATTTAGCTTTAAATTAAAACATTTTGTTTCAGATTAAACTACAAAAAGTTAATTCATTTTTCCAGTTTGCTTTTTTTATCATAGATGCTCTTTTCTTTCTTTAATTCACTGCTGGAATGGTATGTTGAAAAAAAATTGTCCCAAGGAATTTGGACTAAATATCATTAAACCAATTTTAATTCAGAGGCTTTAGTAATTTCCACATGGGTTTGTTTCAAAATCAGAAATAGATACAGAAGTTCCTGGCACTATTCAGCATTAAGCTTTTATTAGAATCATAAAATCATAGAAAAATTTGGGTTGGAGGAGACCTTTAGAGATCAGCTGGTCCAGTCTCTTGCTCAAAGCAAGGCTTTCTAGGTCAAGTTACTTAGGGTCTTCTCAAGTCACATTTTCAAAATCTCCGGAAATGAAGATTCCCCAGCCTCTCCATGCATTAAGTTGCATCTGTCAGATATGTTTGCTCCATGAAGTAGCTTAAGACTGGCTCTCCTACCAGTGTGAATTGACTCACACAGTGAACTTAGATCAAAATATAATGGTTATAAGTAGAATAAAGCTCAATACATCATGGTCTTTGCGCAACAGTTGCACACAGATGTTGTTGCTGTTAAGGGAGACAAGACTGCATACATAGTGAGGTCTATCTGCCATCAAAACAGCACTCAGGAAATTAAGGACAGCTCTCCAGATGTGGAGCATCATAGTTATTCCAATCTTGAAACAGTAGAGGTATTCCAAAACTGTCACTTTTCACCTGGTTATTACTGTGGATGAGAGGTAGATGAGAACTTTTAAGAAAGTCTGAATCTTCATTAAGTTCTCCTTTACTGCAAACTCTCATAAACTCTTCCTTAGGAGAATAGGAGAATAGACACCAGCAATTAATGTCTTCATAGATGGCAATGGTTCATTAGCTTACTAGTTCCCCATTCAACTTACTCTTAGAATTTTAATTAAAGGCTTCTTACAGTTTTTCTGCAGATTATCACTGAAGTAAGATCTGAGTTAGACTCTGGAGATGTCTATCAATCTCCTTTAAGTGTAGAGGGACCTTCAGGTGAGCAGGCAGCCTTGATTAATTGCCCAAACATAGTTAGGAAGAATCAAGGTCAGTGTATATGTCTTTTAGGAAACAAATGCCCTGAACTTGCATCCAAGTGAAATAACTGTTAAACAGAACCTTTCAGTTTGCCATTGTTGACCCCAGCACCCAAAACTACATCAGCCCAACAGGAAAGAACAAGAACATTTGAATCTTTGCTCTTACTGCACATTTTCTGTTCATTATTGGTATGTTTGTTTTCACACTATTACCAAAATTTCCTTAAAGCTTCCAACACTACTGTCCTCACAGTTCAAAAACCAAGGTACACCCAGTGTTGGCAGATGCATAGAGACAGACTCAACTTTTTGTTTCATAAGAATCCAACAATAAAGTCTGTCACTCCCCACATTCAGATATTGCACAATAGTCTCATGATAAGCAGCAACATATCCAAATTTTGATTATTTATCCTGTCATCTACTGCCAACTCCTTTTAGTCTGGCCTCTCCACATTCGAATCTTCAATCTGATCCACATACAGATACTAAACTCCTTTACTCATCCTTGATGGTCTTCTTCCCAAGATATTGCTAGATCTTTCATCTGACTTCTCCTCACTACATGTTTCTTAATGCTTATCTACATAGCTGTCCTCATGTCACCTGTTTTTTTTGTCTCCCTTGTTTGCCTCCTTTTTCCCAGCAATGTCTCACAACAAACTACTCTGCTGAGCCTTTTCCAGTACTTTTGCTCTGTGCTTTTTTTCCTCTCTCCCTACTTTTTTCTAAAATTCCTTCCTGATGGACATACTGTTATTCTCTCTTGGACCTAAAGTTCTCCTAAAAGGTCTATCAACTACAGCTAGCACCTTAAAACTGCTGACTGATTGATCAACTTAAAATTAAAAAGAATAGCTATTTTGGAGAGGTGGGGCAAGGGGGTGCAACAGAACAAATTGGATGAATAGAAGAAACCAGAGTTCACTCCTTCTCTCCTTTCTTTGAATATTGTATGTATGCTCTCACCTTTCTGAGATAATCATTTCATTATTGTCTATAAAATGCCTTATGAATAATCATCATCATCATCATCATTATCATTATCCCTGACTAGTTAATCACAAACACTAACTTTACCATTTTCACTTGAAGAAAGTTTCAGGGAGGTTTTGCCAGACTGAAAAGCGGCTGCAGTGTGCAGTGCCTTTCGATCAGTGCCTAAGCAAAATCCAACATTTCATCATTCCTTTCTTGCTGTTCCTGGAATCATCTTCTAACAGAGCATCTCATCCTAACCACCTGATGCAATGAGAGCCAACATCTCATGTACCATTTTAATTGGCTGAAAAGTATGTTCCCTTTCTCACGTCTTTGAATTCCAACTTCTTCAAACAAAGTAGGCTCAGCAGAGTCCCATTTGTTATTCCCACATTGTTTATTTTGAAAGGCTTGTTCCCTTGACAGTGAATTAGAACACACTTTTGTCATTAGCTGTGGGCTTCACATCAAATACTAAATAAATTCCTAGTGATCAAATTCATATTAGGTAAATAAATACCAAATAATTAATAAACAAAGAATCCTATGGGAGTTTGCTGAAGGGACAGAAATCTTAATGAAAGTATTGTGTCCTCAAAGGCTCATCCAAAGAATGGAAAAGCAGCAAAGACAGCAGTAGCAGCAGAGTTAGTGTGCTCTTCAAAGGAAATAGAAATTAAAATAGCAGAGGGCTGAGGAGCTAATCACAGGATAGAACTGCAAGAGGAGCTATACTCATACAAAGATTTCTGTGCCTGAATGTTATGCCTCAACCCTCTTTAAACCCAGTGAGACATAACAGGCTAGATTTTCATTTACTTTAAACAAATACAGTTCCATTGAGCTTGTCTTTTGCCTACTACTTCAATAGAGTAGTGCTAATTTACACTAGATGAGAACCTGTTCTAATCATTAAAAACCCACAGTTAGTGCTAGCAGGCTGTTCTCCATCTTTACAACCTGACATTAAAGAACATCACTCGTCTTTTTAATCTAGATTTTGAAATATGATCATTCTAATCCTTTTCATTTTAATTTTCCTTATACTCCCTGCAGGAAGTCTGTTTTGGAACATTCCACAGAGTGACAACAAATCATTTAATTCTTACATATTTTGGTAAGAAAAAGATCAAGTATGAAACAGAAAGTAGCAAATTTTCTCGGATAGAATCAAAATCTGCTGGACCATGCTGCAAACTTAAATTATCCCTTTGGAGATTCATAAATGTTGGTTAATCTGAGCAAAGGTTCCCTCTGGGGGACTCAGACTCCTAATGGAATTGACAAAACAGTGGAAAATATCTGTTCCAGTCAAACTAATACAATTCCTGACTTAGGAGGAATGAAGACACAACTAAGAGCTCAAGGAAAACAGATCTCTTGAAGTTTCTTAAGAACTGGAAGCTGGAATAATCATCTTAGCCTTCAAAGGTGAGCATTTAATTCGAGCATTCATGGCCTGGTTTTCAGAAACGGGACACGCAGAGCAAACTATCAGATACATTTATTGAAGACAGCTTAGGATGGCATCCCAAATCTCCCCTTGCTTCAGCTGTTTCCCCATAAGTCATTTCCCCATAACGTCAGCTGTTATTCAAAGGAATTTAAGATGAGCCCTCCTGAAGCTGAAGAGCTCAGAGTCCAGAAGCACTTTTCTAACCTGAATGTGGTAAAACATGCATAAATGCAAACAACTGATGTGTAGTAGGTAATGAAAAAGCCTTTCAATGAAATATTTCTTCTTTCAGAACACAAAGGTTTTACATTACCCATTTAAAAATAAGTGAACGCACCTTTTGATAGACGAATACTCTCTCTTTGAAGAGTACTACAGCAGCAGAAATAGATTTTTTCAGAAGACTTCACCTCCACCTCTGGATGAGGGCTCCAGCTCTGAAGCAAACAGAATCTTGCCTTATTTATTGCTGTGGTTGTTGGCCAGACCTCAAACAAAGAGCACAAGACAAAACAGCTCAGTATGCTGAATGGCATCCTTCTCTCAAATCCCCCAATTCTGGGCATAGAGAAAGAGGAGTGCTGTGGAGGAGCAAAAGAGGAGGAAAAAAAAAAAAACATTCCTGCAAGATGCAGAGATGAAGAACTCATTACATTTCTGTTCCCAGATAAACACCGACACTGGAATTGACTGTGCCCTTTGGTACAGCTGTGATCTTCACTGGTAGAAAAAAACATGAAAACACATCCAAAATCTTGATATTTGGCAACATGCTGATTTTACTTGCTAATAAATCAGTCAGTTCATATATTTGGCTTTTTCTGTTTCTCTTCAGGATTCTAGGATAAAATTCAAACTCCTTGAATTATCACTTCAGAACAATTAGACAAAATACATTTTTGTCATTCTCCCTTTAAAGTACAACTATTGGCTAGCATTATACTTTTCCTCTCCTCTTATTAAAATATGATGTTGACTGCAACAAAGCACTTTCAAACAATATTGAGTTAAGACCAGAACTGGGATAGGCAGCAAGGCAGCAAGGATATTTTTGGAGTTAATGTAGCCAAAACATTCTTGACACCATCACATTTTTCCCAGTCAGTGTGCACACTATCTGCACGCCGGTGGTCTTACACAGCAAATGCTGCACATGCTGAATGAGTCTTTAGGACAGCTCTCAGAGGCCAATCAGTGGGGAAGCTTTTGCTGGTAGGTCAGTAACTAAACTCCAGCTTAATGATAATAATGGCTGACCTTTTTTATCAGCTGGTTTAGTACGCTGTACAAAACAGGACATTTGTCCCATCCCTGTTTCCAGGAGCCAGCACCTGCAATATTGAATGCACCAGCATAATTGCCAAAAGGTCTTTTTGTCAGTTTGTTGTACTGAAAGCCTCCAAAGAAAGAAGGATGGAAAGGACTTGACAAAGAAACTCCTCTGTCAAACACAAACATGATAGCTGCTAATTGTGATTGAGAGATGCTAGCAGAGTAGCGTAGCTGAGCTTCAGCACGATCCGTAGGCCTAAGTCTTGTCCAAGGCACCATCATGTCAGGGCAAGAAATTGATCTTCTAGTGTGTTTATACCAGGGCCCAGGAAAATCTGGCTTTGCTGCTGTTATCCCAAAGAAGGGGGCAGGAGCTGTACCCCTGCTCTCCCATCCTATCCCCCCACAACAACAAATGCACCCAGTCCAGCTCATCAGGCCTCCCATCTCCCTTCTCAGATCCCCCTCCAGCCCCTTCAGCTTAGCCCTATCCCTTCCTCCTTGAGGCAGCAACAGTTTTGCCTTCATTTGGAGAAGCCCTGAGCTGGCTATAGGAACCCTGAGCTGGCTCTGTGCTTTACCCGTGCCACTGTTAAATGGGGAGCTCTCGTACCTTGTGCTGTGAAACCTTCATGCTATGCAAACATAGACAATTCCTCTGGGCTGTCACACAGCACTGCCTGATATCTGGCTGTGCAGGATGTCCTCTGTCAGTCTCTTTGCTAAGTTTTCTTTGTAAGAGTTCATAAAGTAATTATTCGAAGATGATAGTTTTTCAGTGTCAGATGTAACACAAAATCCCATGTCTATGTAAAACTGAAAAAGCAACTTCTGATCATGACTGTAAATTTATTTATAAATTCAGTTTTAAATCCCTTTGACATTTCTTCTGGAGTGATTTTTTTATAAAGATTAAATTGCTAGAAATTTTGCTCATGTGGACTTGACCTTGAAGCAAGATTGTGCGGTGGAACAAAGTCTTTTCTCTGCAGCTTGCTAACTCCAGAATCTCTCAGAGGACTGCAGTTAAAGATAAAGGTATCAGATGACAAGGAGCAGTCAGGCAAACGTGCACACATATGATATTTTCTATCGGATTTTTCCTAGGTGCCCTTGATGAAAATATGGAAATGTCAAAATTCCAAGGCAGTGTGGGCTTTCCAGGACACTGGGCCTTCTCTTGTGGAGTGACTCTTAAGAGATAAGGGCACTCAAGGCTTGGTTAGGAAATGGCCATTTAAACACAACACTGGGCCACCCCCTGCAGAAAATAATCTGCTTCAAAATTCCTACTTGCATAAAAAAGGAGTAAGAACAGGAGCTAGTTTTCAATGTCAGTGCTGTTAAAATGCATCTCATAAGCATTTAAGAAAAGAAATCCACTTGACTATATAACAGCTGTAGAAATTTACTTTACAGGCACATGTTAAGATACGCTGAAAGCCATGCCCACCGTTCTGCTTCACAGTCACATTGAAGCTGGCTGCTTCTGTAGTATGCACACGTGAGACATGAGCACTTGGCTGCAGCTTGTGGAAAGCTCATAGGTTAAATGCAACCTGGGATGTCTCCTCCTGGATGCGAGCTTTTCCCCTGGCTTTTCTGTGCTCTCATGAATGTTGATCCTACTGTTATCAATTTTTTTAATACTTTTTTTTTATTTCTGCTATATTGAACTACAGAATCACTTCTAAAGCTATTTTTCTCAGCACTAATATAAAGGCATTTTTTTGAAAGGAAAGGCTCAGAGGAGCCAGGGTGTGCAGAACAGCAGCTTTAATGCCAAGGGACCCTAGCAGCAAAAATCTTCACAGAATGCTTCATTAATTAATAATATGTAAGCATTTAATTGGTACTGAATAAATCCCACCCTTGGCCCTCTCCCAGAGGCCACTGAAGGCAATGGAAAAGCTCCCATTGACTTTGGACGCAACCCTACGTTAACCTGAACTCTCAGAGTGGGAGTACTTCATAAGGGCTGGAGGGCCTTCTCCAGATAAAAGTTTTGGCTGCTTCAAAAACCCTGTACTAGCTAATGGCACTGACTGTGCTCTTGAGAAGTCTCTTCATTAGCTAAGGGTAAAAGTCAGCCTTGCCAAAAGCTGTTTCCAATGCATCAAGGGAGAAGGGTCAGCCCCATAGATGCAAGGACATCCCTTCCCACCCTTCCTCTCACTTTATATGTGCACAAGCCAAAAGGAGACATGTACTTTCCCATTTGAAAAAAGAAGTACGTGGGACAAATTAGGGCTGGCCACTGACTGGAATGGAAAGCCTTTAGGTAAAGCTATCTTTAGGTAAGTGTATAAAATGTTCATTGTTTCAAAATCCATGATTAAGGTACTGCTTTGCTTCCCTTAGAGGAGAAACATACCTCTGCATTAAGGCGAACTCCCAAAGGAAGGATCATGGGTGTGTGAACACAGCTGGACCGCCAGCATGGGAGCGGAGGGTACTGATGTTGCTGGAGCTGAGGGCCAGTTCCCAGAGCTACAAACCTGAGGATGCCAGCCTAACTAAATAAAGGCCTAATATCTTCCCCAATGCGCTCTGTGAAACCAGGAAGGGAGCAAAAGCGTAGAAAAAATGGCGATATTGAAATTTAAAGGTGAGGGAGATGAAAAGGAAGATGCCTGCTGCCTACCAGGCAGTTGTCTGAGACTTCTCAGCTCTTCTTTCCCTTCTCTCTTCTCACTCTCTCTCCACAGCAGGGACAGGGCTCCTTACTGCCTCCCTCATCTCTGACTCACTGGGAGGACACAGAGCATCACCTTGCCAGTTTGGAAGTTTGCTGAATCCAAGATCTTTTATGTGATACAGTTTAGGCTCAGGGACAAGGCGTATTTTGGCTAAACTGCTTTGCCAGAAGGTTTCCAACTAGCTCTAATTCTGACTAGATATTTCAAAACTAATCAGTCCCCTGTTTATGGAGCTGTTTGGCAAATCTATCTCACAGCCTCTTCTTCAAACTTGCACTGTGCTGTAGTGTCACTAACAGTGTGATCCCCTCTCCGTTCACTGAACTGATACATTCCCTTTGCTATAAATGGAAATAATTGAAATCTTCTCTTACAACAGGTTTTTTTCTTTCCCTGTGAGCCCTATGAAACCAAATTCAGCTGTGCCATCAGATTATTCAGGTTGTTCCCCTCTTACTGTACTGCCTCAAGATCTGTAACCACTGACAAGCTAAGCCACTACTAAACTGCTGTGACCAGCAACTGCTGTGATTAACATTAAGTGTTTCAGTTTGCAAATAATATTTATCAGTAAGTTCAATATAATAATGAATATATAAGAACCATGGCAAAATCAGGAGACATTAAGAATGCCGCACCCTTTGAGCAAATATTACCAGCTTCTGGAAGTTATGCTGTTGGTAGTTATTATACATAAAAAAGCTTGTCGTCATGGAATCAGAATATATCCTACTTGCTTTAGTTTAAGAGCAAATGTTATTTTCCTCAACCACAGTTATTGCTCATTAAAATGTCCTTGCCATTACACCTGTTCAGCATAGCTGAGCAGGTATAATGTAGTCTCTCTGAAGTGAATTGTTGAAATTCCTTAACCTCTCCTGGAGAAGGTTCAAAGGAATGTCTTTACAGTAAGCTTTTTCTGCCCACCATTTTCTGTCAACCAGACAAATAAATCATATCCCCTGTCACAAACCTCATGTGTAGCCTGTAAATAAATACATAGAGTGATACAGACTGTCTTCTTTGGCACTTCAGGCAGAAAGTAGCTGGAAGTTAGCTCAAGAGAGAGCTTGAGCATAGCTGTCCTCCAACTCAACCTTGAATTTGATTACCAGCTCTCTTCAAAAGAGCAAAGCTCCCTCTCCACCTGAGACCTCTGAGCACCCTCCTTGCTCCAGCACTGTGGGGCTGCCCTGCTTGCCAGTGAAGCCACTGCTCTGCCGGCCTCGCCAGCTCCTCGGGCTCCCCTACCCTTGCGGGGCAGCCTCACTCCAGCAGATCACTGGCAATCAAGGAGTGAGCTCCAGTTCCCTCCTCCGGCTGCAGGGGACTGAAGGTGAAATAAAGATGATTTTACTTCACCTCAAAGCTGAGCCATGTTGCAGCTGGGAGTGTAAAGCTCTTGGGTAAGAAGGTAAGCAGGTAGTTGAGAGCCAGAGTCTATAGCCCAGTAAGCACAGGAAGACTTGCATTGTAGTCCCTGCTCCCAGGAATGGTTGCATATTTTACATTAGATTCTCATTATATTAAAAAACAACAACAAATCACAAAAGTTACCTTAGCTTAACCTTAAACTACTATATGGAAACCTTTGCAATCACTCGATATTTTTTTTCTTTCTGTCAGGAGAAAATTGTAGACCATAGGACTGCCAGTTAGATATATTTAATAGCACTAAATTCCCATGAAAATATGTTTCAAGCAAGAGAACACCTAATAGGTAGTCAGTAGAGAGGCAACATAAAAGCATGTTTTAAGAATACTGGAGACTTTTTAAAATGCACTCTTTTTTTCACACAATGATGCCTCTCACAAATCTTTCTCTAACTGCATTTTAAAGCAATTTACTAAGGTTTTGTCTCTGTTCCTTTTTATGTTGCACACTTCATATGCTACCCTTTCTCAACACCTGCTTAACAGTGTAGTGACAGGTTGCAGGTGGCATGGCTACAGACACTTGCAAATGCAGTGGAGGGGTAAATTTAAAAACAGCAAACAGGCAAATCAAAAAATACAACCAGCAAAAAATCTGTGTGACTTTTTTCACATGCCTCTGTTCCCTGCCTTGCTCACAGAGTTTGGCACAGTGGTAACTCATTTCCAGTAATAGCGGCTGCAAGGTCTGTCACACATGGCTAGGTCACACATGCATAGCCTCCCTGGCCTGCCTAATTCCCCCTTTTGAGCCCTCCTTCCAGCCAGGATGATTTTTTTTAATTGACTCTTTTTTTTTTTTTTAATTCAAAAGCTCTGCACGCTTTCATTCATCTGAGGACTTACGTCAGTCGTTTATCTGTGCTCAGGCTCAGCCATGCTCAGGATAACCTGATGATACAGCTCTGTTCCTAACTACACAGAGTAGCCCTGTCCACATAGGTTTCATTCAACTGAAAGTCCCAAGTTCGAGAAGCCCCTGGAGCAGAGCTCATCTGTCAATGGCTACTTCAGTTCTTTGAGCCTCTATTGTGAGGAATCGTTCTGTTGTCATTTGAGCATCCCTAACACCAGGTTTTAAATTGTTCATCTAACATTATTAATTACTTTCCTGATCTAACTCACCGATATTGTACATCTGGTGTTGTGATTCATCTCCCCCCCCAAAAGAGGGCAAAGATTATGAAATCTGACTGTTCTGACTGGTGACAATCCAAGGGATTTATTCCATTATTATGCTGTTAAGATGTAGTCTTACAAATTAACAAAAGCAAAATAACTTGAGCTAATGCCATTGTAGGTTTTAAAAGCTAAACATTTTGATGCTACTTTCATATTTTATGCTATGTTCACATGAGAAAGGAGACTGTTAAACAATCATGAAGGATCTCTTCTTTAAATCAATTGCATTTTCAGACTCATAGCCCTAGCACAGTGATTTCTTTTAATCCTACTGACAAAATGTCTACCTGCCTTAGAATTTGTCTGCTGCCTGCAAATACCCCCTCTGGCCCATGGGTTGGAGTTTGAGCTCACAGTATGGTGCAGAAAAGCTTAAACTGGAGGCAAGCTTGTGACCTGAAGTGTACAGTGAAAAGGAATCATTTTCTATATATGAGTTAATTGAAGCTTTTGCAGAGCATTTTTCAGCATTACCCACCTCTGGAAATCAGATTAAGGATATGTCTACACCGCAGCTATTCACCTTGCTTCTCAAGCGTGAGACTTCCGTGCTGCCATATCCAGTATTATCCTAACACCCACTTAAGTCTAGCTGATATGACTGACAAGTAATACAGCATCGGCTGACAAAAACCACTGATGAACTAAGCAGCACTGCAGAAGACTGACCAGACTAATAATATGAAAGTTTAATTTTTCAGCAAAGGGATTTTTCCTTTTATTTCTATGCTGTCTGGCTTTTAATGATTCATTTAAATTGTGCTGAGTAATTATAATATTCCTTTAATTCAGGCCCAGATGTTCCCTTGCTGGAGTCCTGTGACACCCATTCACATATTCCAACCTCTTCATCCTGAACCAGTTTCATTTGCTGCCCTAATGCTCAGCAGTCACTGCCAGCACTATCATTCTCTGATACCAGCACTGAGACCACTTAACAGGTCTGGATGACCATGTGGCAGATATCACCTCTTGATAAAGGAGCGAGATGCACAGAGAGACTTCCCTATACAAGGAGAAAGGATGGGCAAACATGACCTATGCATGCAGCATTGAAATACATTCTTCCTTTCATAAATAACAGACACAAACGATTACAGTAATCTAAGAAATTAAATGCAATTGGAAAACATTTTCATCACCAGTTTCTGCTCTGATCCTCCTGTGTTATGATCCTCCTTGGGAGTCTGCCGTCTTAATAGGGAACTGCACACTGATATAAGCACTTTATATAAGCACTTTACAGTGGCATCCACTTCTAGCTTGCTATCTGGGCAGCTATAACACAGCTTTTGTGAGAGTGTTAATTGCAAGAAAAAATCTGAATAGCTTCTGCTCTCTCACCTCTCTTCTGGTAAAAAGGGGGAGTTTTTACTGAAAGAAAGCAGACAAGTATGCCTAAGGGAAAGTAAATCCCTTCCACTGTGTGCAGCCTACCTTAGGGATATATGAAACCAACAGTTGTCATAAGAAACACAGGGAGGAGGGCCACTGTTGTCTAGGCTTCTGTGAAACATTAAAGTCATTTTTGCATAAGGGTTTCTCTTTATTTTCTGTTGCTAACTTATTTCTCAGTGGTCTGTTTTCTTCTGGACAAATGCTGAGTAATCCCCTGCTTCTCTACTGTCATATGCAGTCATCTCCGGGATTTGAGATTATGTTACTTACCATAATTCTTCACCCCTTGCTAATGACCACAGTTATGCATGGACAAGAAGCCATTCATGTACTTACACAATTTCCTATGCACAATATTAGGCAGGATCCAAAGTCCAATTGATGCTAATTCCACGCACTAGTAATTTCTGCACCATCTGTCCTCCAAAGATCTTTCTGAGCCCCCCAATATGCCCATGCAAGGCACACAGACCACTGAATAGGAAGGCAGAAAGTGTCTTACTGCCTGGATAACACACCCTCCCTAGAGAGGGCATGTTTTGCCATTCGTGAAGAACAGCATAACTATCTTGATCATCGTTTTTCCCATCACACTGGCAGCCCCCCAAGTTACCAGGCAATTATGAAACAGCAAGTAGAGTTGAGGAGTTCTCCCAGTAATGAGAGAAAAGAGCTTGGCCTGCACCATTTCAAGTGAGAAGAGATGGAACCAAAAGTAGCTGCTTTACCAAACTGTAAATCAGATTTTGGAAACTTTGAGAATTCCCCAGTCTCTAGGAGTAGAACTGAGTCTCAGTTCACAACTGCAATTGCTAGCAGTGCTCATAAAACAGCAAATACCTCTTTTAAAGATACTTCTACATCACAGAGATCTACAACAGCATAAAATTTTACACCATATATCTTTTTGATTAGTCTTGGATACTGCTGGTTTTACTGAAGTAACAGCAGAGGCACCTGTATTTCGCTTACAGATAGGCCCTGTAAAAGGCAGACTGACGAAGGAATGCCAAGATGTTTACATAGACCAGGTCAGCATTTAGTCTAAGTGCAACTAATCATGAACATAAAAGTGAATGATATAACTCAGAGGAAGGTTTTTAGAGCCCAAAGTTATATAAACTGTGTGGGATGAAAGGATATTTCCCAGCGTGAGGTTCACATGCTCTCACCAGCTATGTCCTGTTTCCATGTTAGAAAGAGACTTACATAGTTGTGATCCCTCTCTGCTGCACCTCAGCATCCCTCTGCAGGGCAGAAGAGAGCCAAGGCATACCCCACCAAGTTTCATCAGCTGGCAAAGTGCACCTGTACTGCAAATACAATTGTGAAATGCCTGGGTCTTTTCCTGGAAGATGCCACATCTCTCCAACTTCCATTGAAGTCAGCTGGAGTCAGAAAGACTCTGCAGCTTTCAGTGTTCATCCTCCACTTACGGGTGATCAATATACAGACTTTGGGAAAGGTACCATCCCTCCATATATCCTTCAAACGCAAGCATGTGTCTAATGGAAGAGAGAAGGAGAGATGTGAGTCCAGATGCTGGTTGCCTTGTGGATAGACTACATCATTCTATGGAAAATGACAGGCTTTGCACATACCTCCTAGGGCACGAGAAATATTGCATATGACTGCCCAAGCACAGGATGAGTACATACTGGTTGTATGATGACCACATTTCTGGTTACATGATTAAGGAGGGTTGAGGCATAATACTGCCCAGTATTCTTATCATCAGCTATAAGGCTGGGCTTCTGCCCTATGGGATCAGTTCCTACTGGACTGTTAAAGCCCAGTACAGATATGTGGATCATATGCATCTTCCTCTCCTTATTTCATATAATACTGATATAAAGAGCAACTTTGTGATAATGCAGACTACAGAAATTCTTTAAAAAATATGCCATAGAAAAACTCTCTTTGTAACCTTGTAAAATAAAGGTGAGCAATA
Organism: Dromaius novaehollandiae; assembly: GCF_036370855.1. Taxonomy (NCBI): domain Eukaryota; kingdom Metazoa; phylum Chordata; class Aves; order Casuariiformes; family Dromaiidae; genus Dromaius; species Dromaius novaehollandiae. The sequence goes on from NC_088100.1 coordinate 63,362,201, forward strand.
AAGTGGACTGCTGTAGCATTTCTCCATTCATGCATCTGAAAGCCACTTCCTGAGAGCACCCTGTGATGAGCAACCCAGTCCCAGGACTGCCTCTGATTCTCATTCTGAGGTTATTATTCCAAGTGCAATCTCCAGTAATGAGGTAACAAAGATACTGTTGTTTTTCTATAGGAGGCCTCTCAAGTAATTGTTTGGAAATATAAAAAACTGTTCTTTTGAAAAGCCAGCATACTTCTAGTGTTGTTTTTGTATTTAAGATAAGTGCTAAATGACCCTGTCCTTTTCCTTATTTGGGAGAGTGAAAAAATTCCAAGGATCCCATCTCAAGAGGAGAGAGGCATTTACTTCCTTATGATGCCCCCCTCCAACTATTTCCCTGTTTTCTGCCAACAATAAAGAAAGAGGGAGACAGAGGGATCATAGTTGGATTCCAGGGTGGCAAAGAGTTTAACAGGAGTGTAATAAAACCAATTAATTTAGTAGGAAATGCTCTCCAGATCGAAGTGCTAAAGTCTCACCACAAAACTGAAGATTCTGGAATGAGCTTCTTTTTTCACTATCACCCTTTTGCTAGATACAAGTGATCAAATTTTTCTGTAAATAGGAAATCTATCAAACTATTGCTATAAGCTGATTTTTTAAAATATTAAGTATTTTACACTAACAGTTCTTTTCAAATCCATGAAAAAAGAGCAGAAGCATCTCAAACAACATTCAAAGAGCTCACATTTCCTTACCCCAATTTTCTCCCAGTTGTACCAGTACAGTAATGGACAATTTCTGTAATGAAAGTACAGCACTGCCCTTAAAGCTCTAGCTTTTCACGGCTCTCTCTGCTGGATGAAGTATTCCCACATGATAGCTGAAAATTCTCCCCCAGGTCCTAATTTAACATTTCAGTAATACTGTAGTCCAGCAAATTTGAGTAGGTGGCCTGAAATTTTTAAAACATCTTTTAAACCTGTGCTAGCAAATTAATCAGTGCTAATTCCTAGCCACTGGAACCTGATTATCTGTCACTGTTAATATCATCCATGGCATGATTTTGGCTACCTAGCACTCTCCCAGTGACGGCTCTCCCTGAGAACAATTAGTACAGGCCAGGCACCATTCCCAGAGGTGCATGCAGCCACCCTGCTTTGGAGGGCAGGAGAGTTAAATTTAGACACAAACCATCCCATGCAAACTGGTCTCAGTGCCAAAGAGCAGTCCCAGGCACATTTAATTTATTAGTACAGATGTTGCTACTGAGACGACAACAGTCCCCACTAAAATGAGGAAAGCATCACTTAAGAACAACGGGTGTCTATCTGCGCAGGCCAGTGCTTAAATATACAGTTATGGTGCTTATGACACCACTTTCCTGGAGCAGCAGCTGTGCGGGGACCAGGCTCCGTCTCCAGTTTCCTTCTGTTGTTCCTAGGGAAAAATGCATCCTCCAGAGAGTAATTCAGAGCAGGACCCTCAGCATCTCTGATTGACCCTCTAAGGAAGCCTGTGTCCCTCCGCTGACCACTGGAGAACATATGGAGATAAGCCTCACATGGCTGAGGTTAGCCTGTACAAACACGGTGCTGAGAATCTTTTTTGTTTTCTGGTCTGCCTTTTGCTGAATGTCATTGAATATTGAATTCCAAAGTCATCTCTTTTTCCGAATGTTTTGTTAATCCTGTTGGAAAGGTCTGAAACAGCTTCTCACATTACAATTACAATTCTTCAGTTGGCTTCTAGCAGAAGTCATTTCCCTAAACACACTTCAGTGTATATCTTCTTTATTGTTATTTTATGAGCAGGGTTATAAATAAAATTAACAAAACCATATCACAGTATGAAAGAAATGCTTCCAGTCCCCTCTGACTCTCCATGGTGGCTGAGATCTATGCTGTTCAATCTTGCGGTATGTGAGTCACAGAAGAGGAGGAACTATCCGGTTGCCTCTTTAAAGGACTTAAATAAAAACTAGTTGATTCTGACCACATTTACTCAGACAACAACACTGAGTAATTTTGTCAAAACTAGTGTACGTTTACACCCAAAAGCTGATGACAGAGTATCAGTCACTGAGATTCAATACTAGATACCTTATGAACATATTTCTGTCTTTTCTTATTATATCAGTAAAAAAGGATCTTTCAGAATAAATTTATTTTGTAATAAGAAAATAAATAAAACTGCTGGTCACTTTCAAGAAAAAATACCATTTAGTATAGAGCTAATATTCACCCCTTTAAAAAAAAAGGCACACCTTGTGTGTGTATGTACAGGTTGATATAGGCAATGCTACATGGCGTGGTGTGCCATTGGGTGACTGCTGACAGAGAGCTGCCCTCTGGCAGGTGTGAGGCAGGAGGCTGCACTCGCTGGTAGTGCAAACTTCCCGGTCCCCCAGGGCATCCCCAGCAGCCTCCGCGCCTGGCGCCTGCTCCCTGCTCGGAGCACAAAGGCTGCCAGCTTGCTGCGCAGGGCTGACTTTCACCAAAGATTGTCCCTGAAAATGATTAAGAAGCACAAAGATATTCAAGCTGGTCATAAGCTAGTCATTGGGCTGTGTTATGATTGAACGGGTATTGTAGAAAAGTTTTTCCTTTAGTTGAACTTTTAGTCTCATAGGAACAACTGAAATTGCACAGATTCATTCTTTTTGTGTAATGTTTGGCTGTGAAAGAGTACTGAAAAGAAAATCAGTTCTGCTTCAGACCCACAAGCTTTCTACACTTTCCCATTTTAAATTATTATTATTATTACTGAGGGCACATTGTTTGAAAGAAGCTTGCTTTTCTGGAACTGCCTGGCAGTTAAGAAAATCAAGCATAAAACAAAATATCATAATTACTGTTTGGTTCACAGGTCACACTAAGTAAGAAAAGAAGCTTTTGAAAACCTTCAAGACAGATTTACAGAAATAAGGCAATCCTCAGAGACATGACTGACAGTTCTGATTTTTAATCCAAAAACCTATTTTTCAAATTTTAAATTTTCATGCAGTTAACTGCTCACAGAAGGTTGTTTTTGGTGAATCCTGATTGAACTATCAGTAAGGCATTTAAGCCTCTAAAATACAGCACAGAGTAATTGAGCTAAAATGCTTGGTTATTAATGGGGTTATCAGGTGAGCATGTGTATAGCTATTAACAGTACTTGGCCTTATGCCAGTTTTTCCTTAAGAACTGGTTAAAGCCAATCACAAATATGAGTGCTTGAAGGCTTGAAGCCTTTCTACACTCCTGTAGTCATGATCCCCATTTTCCTTCTGGAAACATCATGTCATGGTCTGCCTCTGGCATAGAGGTATAACAGGACCTTAAACCAGCAGCAGAGAAATTTATCATCCAGCTAGAAATAGGCCCAGGGCAACCAGAATCCTTGACATGTATATTAGGTGCAGAGGTTCTGTTTGAGTCTTCCTTCCCCTCATAACATGAGCAGACATAAATTTAAAGCTACTGAAACAGCTGCAATTTTTTAAATGAAAAAGTCCCACAAAGTTTAAAACTATGTCCTACACTGATGTACTGTTCTCTCTACTGGCAACATTTACTTACTTTTGGATCTTCACAGATCATTTGGCTTTTCCTTCCCTCCCCAGGTGGAAACAAATGACAAAGCTCAACTGTGGCAATATGATGGCAGCAGGAACATACCAAGCACAGAGGCAGACCATTAATGTTAATTGTCTGGACATGTGGTGGCCCATGAAGAATATGCTTGGAATCCAATGGACAATTTAAGCAATTTAGCTTGCTCCTAGTACATTTTGATTACCAGCATGTGCATAGATCTGGTTTCCACAGTCACAGGGTTCATCTCCAGGAGTAATAGCCATTATGAGATGCAAGGTGAAATCAATAGCATTTAATAGGAGAAAGTGTAAAAGTAAGTAGATGACAATGAAATTCTGAGGCTCTGACTTTTCCAGCTACAGGTTATAAGTGTAAGGACACAAGTCAAGTGGGTACAATAATTTAACATTATTTTATCTACCACCTCTATGCTTTTTACCATAATTCTGCATTTCTAAAGGTATTTCGAAGAACAAGAACCAAAATCAACTTTATGTGGCAAGAAAACTTCATCTGGAAAAGAAGGGACATGTTTTGTATTGCAGGAGAGTAGAGACGTGTAACTGTAGACATTCATTTTAAAGCGAAGTAAAACACCAGGGAAAACTAAAGTATGCACATGATGATCAGTATGAAACCTTTTCATTTACTTCCCACTGTGTAATTTATTCATCTCACAGCATAAGGGTACATCAGGAGAAACAAGGAAAAATGTGTTTTACCAGAGTTCAGTCAGTGCTGTGGAGAAAGAAAAAGCCAACTCTATCCTTTAGGCAGTCATGCTTAATTGTAAACACAGTGTAGATCCAACAGGCTTGTAAAGCTGCTAATTGCAACTTCTCAAAAATAATTAGTACTGATGATGTTCACAATGATTAATTTTAAAAAGGCCAGAGGAACTGAAATGTCAGAGTGAACCACAGCTCCTTACCATGCAGCATCTGAAAGGTGCAGCAGACCAAGTCAGCACCCATTGCTAGGCAGGCTGAAGCTTCCAGTTTATCATGGAGATGATGGGCTGGCAGTGTCCACCACATACTTCTCCTGCACTCCTGTGGAGTCACACTCTGCATTTGGTGCTCCAACACTAACAGCTCCAACTCTCTTCAGTGTTGCCACCCATGCCAGTGCTACTGATGGTGGTTCCCATTCAGCTTTATTTAAATGGAGCTCAGTGACCACTCAAAGTTTAAAGTACTCACTTTGAATTTGACTCCCATCTGCCAGGGAACTGAAAGAGGCTCCCAGTGTCTCACCAGACCCTGTTTGTCTGGAAAGCACTCCTCAACATCACACTTCTGGCCAGTCCACTATTGACTAAACAAGGGCCCAATCTGCAGGTCTTTCTTACAAAATCATTGGTCTTCTTTCAACATGCTAGTCAAAATGTTCCTCTTCAGGCAAACAAGAAGTTCAGATATCAGAGTATTCACAGAAATTTTTAAACCTCTACATATTCATAACAAAGCCAGAACTTCTGTACAAATTACAACAGCTCTGCGGCTTCTGTTGGTCAGCTTCAGGATGGCCAGTGGCCAGGTGAAGCCTCAACAATGTTGAGGAAGAAGGTATGCATTGAGGCCAGTTCTCCTTAGTTGACTATTATATGGGAGTTGGCGTATCTGGTCATTCTATTTCCTTTTTCTGTCCCTAGTGTGATGAAAAGGAGCACTAGGGCAGCAGAGATTAATGGCCAAAGAATTTGATTCTTCCATTTCTTTATGCCTGTGAAAAGTGTTTAAAACCCTACTGCCTAAGGATAATGCTATTTTCTACCAAAAGTGAATTGCTGCTGACAATGGCAAAGCATTCAGTATTCAGCCCCTGCTTTTATCCGATTCCCCTCTGTAATCTCCCAGATAAGAGCAAGTAAAGCATTTTCCTTCATATCCCTCCTGGGAAATTAAAAGATATCCACTATGGGATATTACAGGGTTTTAGGGAAAAAGAATGAGCACTTGTTAGTGAGAAAGAAAGAAAAATCTGAGGAACCTGAGAACAGAACTATAAGCAAAGACAGCAATGAATGAATAGCTCTGGAGAACAAGTTATTAGCCAATGCTAAGGAAATAGATCATTATACATATGGCCTTAGGGGACTCCACCCAGACGAAAATTTCCAGAAATTTTCTCTGCTATTTCTGCAAAACAGGAGGGAGATATAAAGCTTCTGATCCCTTTCTTTCAGGCTGGCAAGGAAAGAAGAACAAAGCACAATAAGGACAGCTTCGCACTGAAGGACAACAGTAGTCCATCCAGCCTGCACAAATGTTAGGGAAGAGAGTCAGACTTTTCCATTGAACTTCATTTCAAGGAAAGAATTTGCTTTGAAGAGCCATACAAATTTGGCATCCCTTCATTTTTATTGTTGCGAGTTATTTGCAGCAGAAATAAAAAACAATGAAATAGAGGGTATAGAGAATTGCTGAAGGAATTCATTATTAATTATAGCTAAGGAAGAATACCAGCGTGTTTTAAATTTTCCAGATGTGTAAGTTGCTTGAAATCCTGCATTTAATGTCTGTGTTGCTCACTGCCTCTCACCTGCAGCCTTGGCTGCTCAGAAGCATGATGTGGAATTTCTCAAGAGTTGAGGTGGCTCAGAGGGGAGTGAGTGGCATGCATGCCCTGCAGATGGGAGGGCTGTTGGTACTCAGCGTTGGCTTACTAATGGCATAGCTGGGACTGGAGAGTGAGTGGAAAAAAAAGGAGAGGTATCCATAAGGAAGGCTGAGGGAGAATACAGGGAAAAGATATTGAGGGAGGATGGGTGAAATGAAGAGCTGAAAAATATCAGCTGAGGAACATCACCTTCTGTAGTACTCAATTCCTTATTTTTAGCATTATCAATTGGTTTTGGTAGTAGTAGTTGTATTGCTCTGAAGCCCAAACGCTTCAGAACCAAACTAGGTGGATTTCAAACCATGAGCTATGAATGTCAAACAACACTCTGATGTACGTAGGCTTAGTGGGGTCCTCCTAAAGGCTGCTGAAACAATACAAAAAGGGAAGTTACTCTTTATGTGCCTGTCTATGAGGATTCAAAGAATATGTTATTGAAAGAAGATTTCTATTTGAGTCATGTAATCTTAAGATCTAATACAGCCATTAGTAAAATATGAGTAGATTTTTCTAAAGCATTAGGTGATGGCTTTCTAACACAACCAGAACACAACCTGTTATTTACTTTATTATAATGATATAGGTGTACTCAGTACCAAATCTGGAGATTAACCATTTCTCAGGTACAACACAGGTGAATGTTTCACTTACCACTGCAGCACTTGTGATTGCTTCGTAAGCAGGAGTCATGATCAAGTTATGTGAAATCAGAGAAAGTCCCAATCAATAGTGTTAATACTTGTGTTTCTAAAGAGCTAATTTCCCAACATTGAGGAAAATCAGGAACAAGCTGACTTGTAATGATGAAACACCTCCAGATGATTTGTAACCAAGAGGGAAGAAAATTAAACATTTTTAATTGGAGAGAAATAGTCTTAGATCAGTAAATGAAGATAATTTATACCAAAGAGCCCAAGATGAGCTGGATGAGGTGTTAATAAACTTTCAGATTATGGGTGAAAATTTCAGAAAAGCATCTGGGCTGTGTTAGTACTAAAAGAAAAAAGTGAGATAACCCATTTAACTATAGCTGACATCAGTTTCAAGCAAAGCAAGGCCAAAGCTGAAGCAAGAGTTTATCACTAAAGAGTTAAAAGATAGGAGTGCAAATGGAAAACAAGCTTTGCCAGACAAACCTGACTCCATGTTTCAATGGGATTTCACATTTGTTTGACAAAGTTACCAACACTGTTGAAATATATTCTGACAAAATCAAGATAGAGGTAATATAAACTTGTGCCGCAGAAAATGTTCCTGTAGCCCTTGGAGCCCCAAGGCAACAGCAGGCCTGTCAGAGAGGGACTGAGATAGGTGAGTTTTTCAACATGTTGTAAAATTGCATTGCAAATTCAGCCAGGTAGTGACTAAGGACCAGACTCGGTGTCTACCACCCTTCATGACACGGATGTTATGTGTTTTCCCACAGATGTAAGATTAAGAGAAGCATGGAGTATGGAAATGCATTTTGCTGCCGAAGTTCAGGGTAACACAAGAAGCTCCTGGCAAACTCAGCAGAAAAAGAAAACGGAGGTGGGGTGCATATGTTGAAATTGCTAAGTAAGAGTTACCTAAATAAATAGTTTCGTGGATAAGAAGGGAACTATGTGAAAGTTTTACAGGCTGACAAATTTCTGTCAGCTTCATATATCCTGCCCATTTGACTAAAAATCCTGGATAATAAGCAAAAATCCTAGAGGTGTGTGCACAGCTGGGGAATGAGTTTATGAATGCACAAGCAGTCAAAACTCCTGAGATGAATAGCCCCATATGGGACTTGGACAGGGAAGCAGGGGGACACAAGGGACCTTGTGGTGCTCCCTGCAGATGGGAATCAGGAAAACCCAAGCCAATGGAGAGCTGCCGCTGCCAGCTGAATTTGAGAGAGACTTGCCAAAGACAAGATTTGAAGTGCTGTCACTTTGCCAGAGAGGACACCGCTGGCCTAACTGCAGACCCAGAGGGAACTTAAAACATTTGTGAAGCTGAGTTTGTAACCACATTCAGACATGTTTGTAATGCAGCAGATTTTACTTTGGATTTCGAGCTTTAGATTTTAAAAAATGACTGATGGCATTTTGCCTATACATCCAGTTGTACAAGGACTTGACTTCTGCCAGTATTGATTTGTAAAATATGTAACTTCCAGCCTGTATGTACATAGCCACTGGTTATGGGACAAAAAAGTAACCTTCAGCTTCCATTTACGGTACAAACCTGCCACTGCAATCAATAAAGGTCTGTTAAATATTAGCAAAGAGAGGACAAATGGGGGAAATAGCACACCAGAAAAAGCCTGCTTAGCTTTCAATTAGCTGCCAAAAACTTTCTCTTTTTAACCCATGCTCTGCAAGAACTCAGCCTTCTGTTTGATATTGGCATTTTTCTCACATTATTTAAATGCCAACTTGTTGAATGCCTGCAGCAGGCTTATGGGAAACATTAGTGACAGAACAGATTTCTGAAAAGTTTGCTCTGTTTGGAAGGTACAGCTATGCAGAAAACGTGATTCAAGAGAGGCACTTGCATGCTTATATTTTTATTTGCAAGCACAAGCCCAGCAGAAGAAAAAATGGGGTTTTATTTTCCAGACCAAATTTTAGTGGAGAAGTGGGGGAAAGTGAATGAAACTGGTGAAAACCAGTGTTTCTGACCAGTTTTGTCCTCTCGTTACCTCAGGTTCCCTCTTCTATCTCCAGGCTCTTACTTCCTATATTTAATGTATGCCCAGACTATAGAATGCAGAGTAGCAGCAAGCATCTTCATAGTAACTTTAAATAAGCTACCCCAGGGAGCACAGTTAACCTGTTTTGCTGAGGTCCATGCTCCCATGCTTTCAGCCTCTCTAACAGTGGGTTACAATGGTTGCTCCCAGGACTCCCTGATGTGAGACTAAACCTGTCCATGGGGACTCTACATGCCCTGCAGCCTGTGTTGCACACAGGTCCTGTCTTTATAAGACACCAATAAAATAGACCAACTGTGCAACTGTCACTCCAAAATTCAAGATCTGTAGAAGAGTTAAAACTAATATTACAGTATGCCTCTCTTCTCACTCAGGTCCTCTGTTTTAGCCTGTTTATAGAGGAGAGCGCAATTTTTCAAGAGGGAATATTCTCCATTCACTAGGCCTCCGTGATATAACTAAATATTAATATGACAGGGAAGATTAAACCCCGGATAACACAACCACATATCATTGCTCATTAACTACCAACAGCAACACGGGAAGCAAGCCAAAGCTTTACTGGTAGTTTTTTAATCTGGATAATTTGACATTTAACAGCTAGAAAATACATTCTCAGGAAAAAGAAATGCTGTTAGCCAGTGTGGTCACTGGTGAGCCGGATATTAAAAACAAGAAACTCTGACATTTCATAAATTGCTCTAGTGCCACTGAATTTAACAGAGCTCTAACAGTCTACATAAGCCAAGGATCAGGATACAGGGCCGGGTTTCCAGGCCTACCAGTCAGCTGCACTGCCCACACTCCAATTCCCTATGCTGTCCCATGGGTTTTCCTAATCTATCCACCCATGCACAAACCTTCACCAGTTTGACTTTGTAGGGTGTACATTGAAATGAAATAGAGCTCAGTGCTGATAAAAGAGCTCACTGTGTCATTCTTACTGAGAACTGGTGCCTTGGTACTTCTCGGTCTAAGTAGGGAAGTAAGGTACGGTTCAAAGAAAAGAAAACACATGCAATAAATTACAGACATTAAAAGCCTCCTTAAAGAGTCATCTGAACTGATTAGGCAGACCACTGTGTTTATTCAATGCTGAATACACAGTGAAAAGCTCATTTAATTAGAAAAAAAAATGCTAAATCTGACAAATCCACATGACTAAGAAAAACATGTCCTGAGGAGGCTGTCCCTGCTTCAGCACAAGGAAGAACATTGTGAAACCACCATCATGTGGGTGGGAGAAAAAAATTCCAGAATTACTAATGGAATGTGACAGCATATTGATCACTCCCTAACAGGACTGCATAAGCTCTGCATGTGCAATTTGCTCAGAGGAGACATAAAGCAGAGATATAAGTTCTCTTGCAACACATCAACTATTCTTCTGAACAGTCAGTTCATCTCCTGCATGAAACTGTCCCTTGTGGTTACAGTTGTGTAGTTTCTTCAGAAGTTCTTCATGTTCTCAGGCTTTCAAACTACAGGAAAAGGGAAAAGGACTTTCCAAATCTACTGTTAATACATGAAAATGTATTTACTTTAGCTCATTCCATATATGTCTGAGCTCTGCTTCTATAACAGTGTAGATTCTTCTGGTTTTTTCTAAAACATTATGCAAACTTTTAGCTATCTAACACCAAAAATTTCAATAAATACAGCCTAACACTGAGAAGCTCTCTGCAGTAAATTCCCAATGAACAGAGATGACTCCAAAATAAGCCATACACCCCCAAACTTTGGAAAGTTTGAGCCTGTTCTACATAACAAAAATGTACTGCAAGAAACCATGTCAATGACCAAAGGTCAATATTTTTAACCCCAGCACCAGATTCAGCTATCAAAACAGCCTTCAAACTCCTCTGGAAAGTTAATGAGCAAGTTTAGCAGCAGAGTTTTCCAGAAAGAATTGCCTTCATGGCCCACATACTAGCTCAAACAGGGAGAGAAACCTGTATGGCACTCTCTTAAAGGAAGATGACACTATATGTGCTCGGATGAGATGAAGGCAGACTCAAGAGCCAACAGAAACTTGCTGCTCCTCATGATTCTGGGTTTTGTCCACACAGCAGACTTTGCTTGGTCCACATGTCTCAGGATCAGGCAACCAGCATTCACAGCCTGAGTTCAAGCACATGAGGTATGCCAACTTCCTCTGCTTCAGAGAAAGAAAATTGCTTCTAGAAATGATTGCTGTGCCTTCTGGGAGATCTGTGGTGAGACCTAGGCCTGGCTGTCTTTGATCGACCCTGATTGCCTAAGTGAACAGGCTTCAATAATACTTAGTGCTCAGGATATCCTGTTACTCTTCATACACCACATTTCCAGATGGTGACTGCAAAATATTCTTATTAGTGGACACTAGAAATAGACTTTATTGGTCTAACTGTTCTTACCAAAACTTATGCCACAAACAGTGACTGAGAGCTTCAAACATGGTTCTACTAAATGCCCAAATTCAGTGCTGCAGCAAAATAGAGCGACTGGTGGAGGAGGATCCCCAGGTCAAACTAGATGCAGCAATCTTGTTGACACGGATGGAAAGCCTGTGTCTATCTTTCCCCTAAGCTCAGTGAAAAGGAGGAAGAAATACTGTTTTTCTTCTCCTATCTAGATCAAGCAAGCGATTCCTATGCAAAGTTCATTTCATTTTGAAAAAGATAATTTCAAAAAACAACTATTCTACAGCAATAGAGATGATGTTTCATATCAATATATCAGATATGTATATGCACCCTGGCACACTTTGTAAGGATAAATATGTAAGCTTTGTGATAGTCCATTTATATCAGGCAACTGGAACAACTGACATAATTGTCAGATGCCTTTTAATTTGAGTGCCTTATGATCTGGATCAGATTTTCAGATATCAGCCACCAGCCTGTGGCAATGTGGCTTTAAACCTGTGGGTAGTGTGACTTCTCCACACATCAAAAGGTATTCTGATCTCTTTATGTTTAGTCCACTATAAATAAGCACAAGAATCAAAGTTTGCCTTAAGTAGTGCAAGTAAGGTTGTAAGGAGAGGTAGTATGTGTTTTAAATCAGATGATACAGTTAAAGAGAAAAAAAACCCCAAAGTCAGACAATTTGTAAGGCACATAAGTTTTTTGAAGGCAAAAGAAACACCCTCTATTTGCCTAACACTGTGCATCTGCAAACTGAGCCATATCATAGTGCAGAGTATTATTCTACAGCATGGCTCAAGAAACTCAGTTGTTTGCTAGTTTTACGTGGCAGCTACTGAGGCTTACTGAGAAACAGAACCCCAGTCTACTTACTTTCTTTCTTTGCTTTAACCACTGAATTACACTTTCTGTCTTGGAACAGCTTAATGAAGAGTGGGAGAGCTGAAACACAAATACCAAAAGTACAAAGTGGTGGTGATTTCACCCAGAGGAAAAAATATGCACAAATACAAATGCACTACATTGCTAAAGCAGTGAAGGAACAAACGGAGGCAATCAAAAGCTATGCCTGCTCAAAATGTAGTCATGGTCAGGCACAAATACACTTATAAAGAGCAAGCCAAATCTTTGATTCTTCACCAGAATTATAGGACCTTATATAGCACATACTGTGAACACTCTAAGTACTTCAGATGATGAGTACTGAAGATTTCAATGGCACAAACAATTATTAGGCACTAGATATCATCTATGTTCACGGTAGGAAAAAAGTCTGCTCATATTTGGTTCTACTGTTTGCTAAATTGTTGCAGTATTACTTTAGCACATTCCTGTATAGGCTGTTTTGTAAAGCTCCCTGAAATGAGAATGTTCATATTATACTGCGATACTGCACCGTGTGCATGCTGTTAATTACATCAAAAGCTCCTCATTCAGGCACTAAAACCAGTTATAGATGGCACAAGATGTCCCAGTGCAATATGGGCTCAGAGGGGATAGAAAACTGCTAGACAATTGCTTCCTACACTGAGCAGTACCCTGGCTGCTCTGGAAAGTGAGAAGTATTGTTCACAGATTGAAATACGCAGAGGAGAAAGGAGCCCTGGACTGTCAAAGAACTTCTTATTTATGGCTTTCCCTGGAGATCTGCAAGTTGTAAAATGTGCAGTCCAGCCATTCTTCCTGCATATATAGCAAACATAAATGCTTTCTTGCAGAAATCAATGACTCAAGAAAAGGCTTGTTTGCTCTCCAAATGATTTTGGAAGCCAGAAAAGAATGCTGTTGGGGAGTTCTTGGCATGGATTTACTGCGTGAAGACAACAGTGTGCAATGGAAGTTGGGAAATATTTAGAAAACTTGCAAGCAGCTTGTGTTACATTGTTCCTTTCTCAAATGATCCGTGGATGGTTTTCACCTCTGGTAGGGAGGGAACAGGGTGTGTGGCTGAGGAGGGGGCAGTGGAATTTGCACGCTCCAGTCTCACTATCCTTTGCCTTGTTTAGGTATGGGGAAAGAACAGAGGGTGAGGAACGGACACTGCTGTGTTTTCACATGCCTAAAAAATACAGAGTTGCTTTAACCAACTGGGATGTGCTGTCTTGTATTAATGGCTTATGAGGGGGTGCTTTTTACCCCAAAGTTAGGCAGCTCAAGAAGGCACACTTCTAGAGATAGCCAAAAATGTTTGACCAAATTAAATTTTTCTAAAATCTCCTGCTTCACCAAAACTTGCCCATTTTGCAAAACATAGGCTGTCACTGTTTTGACAGGAGGGAGGGAAAAGGGTGGGGTAGGGAAAATAGTGAGGGGGAGAGGAAGAGAAAGCACATGGGAACAGACACATACAACGTTTCCCAAATAGTTCACATTTTGATGAAAAGTGACATTTTGACACCAAACTCCTGTTTGGTGCAAGTGCTTGAAAGAATTCTGTTTTGTTTCAGCTTGGAAGCAGGATGTTTCAAGACCTCAGTAGCTGCTACAAAAAGAAATAGCTATTCTCCAAGAAGATCTAATTAGATTTGCTCCAGCAAACATCGGACACAGCCGGAATATGAGTAAGTTGATAGACACACAATTTGCACCCTGGCTTACACCATGCAACAACCTGTACAGGGCAACATATTGACAGGCTGTTTTGTAGGCAGCTGTTCTGATGCAAAGAAATCATTCCAAAACTGTTTTCTCATCTGTTTCCTGAAACTGCTGCTTAGACACACTGCAGTAACCCACCACTCTGAGTTCTTGGAAGGGTCTGACCAGCACAAGCAGTAGATAAAGCCCATTAAAGCAAAGAGATGAGCAAAAGGCCTACCCAATTCACAGGCCCACAAAGTCAGAAAGAACCTTTCCACCAGCAGAAATGCCTGCAACCTTTTGGCTGCCCCGGGGATGAGCTCTGGTGATCTATGAGTGCAACGTATCATTTTCCCTGTAACTGATGATACCTCCATTCCTTTAAAGAATAGTTTTATTCGCATGTCTGTCTGCCCCAGTGGCTGATACTGGTGCAGCAAGTGCAGGTGCATGAAGGGAGGAGGACTAGAAGTACAACAAAGGGGACTACAGAACAGACCATCTCTACGTGGCCCTTGGCATCTCTACATGGCACTGTGTAAAGGGTAAAATCTAGGTGTCTAAAAAAGTCAAAGGGAGTCAGATAAGTGCACTGCTCTTTCAATGTCCTTTGCCACACGGGCTGAATAGGAGCAGAGATGTGCGTAACTAATGCATGTGCAAGTATTTGTCATGAACCAGCACATCAGATCATTTCATTCCAAGTACGTGATCTGTGGGAGTCATTAGGGGTGTGTTTGCATGAGCCTATCTCAAAGAGAAAGTCTTATCTCAAAGAGAAATGCTTATCTTCTGAGAAACTGGAAGCCCCGTGAGCTGGTAGACACCAGGACACATTTCCTCTCAAAATCAGCACTGTCAGCTGCAAACTAGATCAGGTCAATAACCTTCAGTGCAGTGTCAGTCTACATCATGGTCAGACTAGGTTGGGCAGTCTTGCTAAATTTGCTAAACTGCTTTTTCATGTCTGCTCTGGCATCTAATTTCCATGTTAACCCCTTGCTCGCCACAGTTAAATGATGCCTAAAACACTCACTTTTTCTGGTTTGATTGAATCCTGTATCCTCCATCCCTTATCTATTATAATGACATGTTGTTAAACATGCAAAGATTCAGACCTAATGAAGTTACAGAGATGGGAATGTTTCCAGGGAGTACATCTGTTTGTTTATTGCGCAATAATTGGACCACTGATATAGTAGCAATTAGACTGTTAGGTATATCATGGACAGGCTAATGTTCTTCAATGCATGCTCAACCTATAGTCTCATTAGGTATAATCTACCATTATGCCCAATAACAGCTGTGCAAATGCTTGGGTAAAAAGTCTGAGTGTCCTTCAAAAGTGACAAGAGAATTTGGCCTCTGTTATGCTCCTACCTTCTCATGCACCCTTTCTGGAAATATTCAACCATCTGTTTAATTAGGTCAAAAGATCTGCAGAAGGTGAAGTTTATGCTTACATGTTCAAGAATTTTATATTTTATCTTTATTCACATTTATTTATGTTTACTCCTACCAGGGATCTGGTAGTAGTTATATTCCTGCATATAAGTGCAAAGGACCAGAATCTCCCTGATCCGGGATTTCAGCCCTGAGCTTGCATTTTGCATTTTCAACTCTGAAAATGCAGGGTCAACAAAAGTTGGGAACAAGTTTATGAAATCATTTTGATTGGTGATTATAAGCTTGTTTGCAGCCCATTGCTTCATGAAGCACACGAAGTATCAGTGGGAGGTGTTTCTAAGGGTATGAGTCAATGCTAGTACTTTCAACAATGAAAAGTGTCCACAAAAAAGAGGCATAAGTATCACTAACAGTGTTCTTGACCCATATCACAGAAAAATATTTCTCCAGGATAACACTAGATGTACAGGATATTCTGAGGAACCTGCTGGCAGTCAGGAAACCCAAATGTTTATTTGGGTGTGGTGATTACAGGGTTCAGCTCTAATATACTCTGACATGAGCAGGGGCACACACATCATCTGCCTTTAATTCTTCACATGCTAAATGCCACATTGACACTGGTGACACTACTCCTTGAGATAAGTCTGAAAGCAAAAAGTGACATAAGTCTGTGTCATCATGAGATGTCTAGAGGTCCATTAAGTTCTGCTCCTAATAGGTTAGCAAGCCCTTAAGAAACAAATCATAAGTCTCCACTCAACTCCTATAGCTCCTGAAAAGATCAGTTGAGCAAAATGTCCCATCATCTTGCCTGTGTTTCCTTCCAGCTCTTGCTTTCTAATGACCTGGCACAATTTTTCGGCATGATTGTCTTGGCAAAATTCAGTATTTTCAAATACTTGCAACAGACCCACAGTCTTTTCCATCATATCCACATTTGCACACAGATACCTTTCATTTTCTCTTAAGGATGGATTGTAGGTGTTATCTTTATTCATGGTTAAAGACTTGAAAGACACATTCAGGTGTCTTTTGCCTAGAGATACCCCCCATCCAAATAAATGCACAGCTTTGAATGAAATATTGGGCGTTACCATATGTTTTAGGTGTATATGCCTGCTCAAGACTTTCACCTTCAGCATGGAATATCCATTGGCTCAGTTACCTTCAGCCGTGCTTAGCAAATAATTCAGCAGGTAGAAACCCATACCCCTCAGTGAAGACTGAGTGCTCCATATTGGTTCCTGAAGTATTCATCTTGACAATGGTCTTGTCTGCCCAGGTTTTGAACAGAGATGATCAGATTAAATACAGTACATACTGTATTGGCTTTAAGCCAGAGTAGCTCTTCCAGCTAAAATATGATAGCTAGAAAGACTTATCTGCCAAAAAATGGTCCATCTGGAATGATGTAACGTCAATTCTAGTCTGCCAGTACCCACCCATATGAAATATATGTGTCAACCACCTTTGGATTTACTGAAAGTGGATTTGCCACAGCTGTTTATAAAGGATCCACTAAATGAAAAGTCCATTCATTATAGTACAGCCTTAATTCATTTCAGGCTCTTTCCTGCCCTGTCATGTTATGGGTGTTCCTATTTCACAATCCAAACAACCAAAACAAAACAATCCATTCTTTGGTTTGCCAAAACATTCACATGAGCTGATGACAAATATCCCACATGGAAGAAGTAAGAGTTTTCACACGGTGCCAAAAAAAGAAATGTTAAAATGGAGACAAGTTAATAAACAATTTTAACTATTTTGGACAAGTATTGGCACTCATCAGGAAATAAAACACCCATTTTGTTTTTCAGCTACTCATGAGAAACAACAACAACAAAAAAAAAGAGTTTATGAGAATTCAGAAATACCACCAACTCCCTTCTTTCCCCTGAAGTTTGTAAATTGTCTGCAGCAAGTGTCCCACATATACTGTACAAAAATGCTTATCACTGCCAAAAATAAGACAAACTGTACTACAGAGAAAGACTTAGACTGAAGAGGAGGGAACTGACTCTTCCATCATACACTGTCTGAAAGAGGACTGCTGCTGATTCCCGAAGAGACAGAGCGGGACCAAAGAACAGCTTTCCCTGATTCTTGGAGCAAGGGGCATGTGGCATTGCTTCTTTCTCTGTATTTCTTTTCGAGTGAACAGTTGGAGTGTGAGGAGCATGTCACTCTGTGCTGCTCCAGGAGCCATGCAGCAGACTCTCATCACTCCACATGGAGTGATTCAGAAATGCAAGATAATAAATAGTTAACAAGAGTACTGATGAAAGCCTAAGGTGCTTTTAGAGCCTTTTAGGAAGTGTCTGCTCTCATCATGTATCTCCTTTTTCCTTTCTTAATTTCCAGATGGAATTTTCCCTGGTGCTAACAGTTTTGGGGGTTGAATTTTTAAACTCTGCACAGGGTGTTTTACGCTTTCCCTTCTAAGTTCGGCCAGATGTCTTAAGGAGTTCAGCCTTGAGGGCATCACCTGTACACTGCAGTGCACCAATATCTATGTTGAGAGGGAATCTCTGTATTACAAAGCTGTACACAATACATCTTTAATTTCATATTTATTCCACTGCTGAGCTCTCAATATTTTCCTTTAAAATCTTCTTTTTCCTTTAATTTGGCTCACAATAAGCTAATCTGTATTTAAAAGCCATTGGCAACAAGGAAGCTAGAGCAGAAGTACAGTAAACAAATACAAGAACAGGAGAAGTGCCTTGGTACATTTTTTGGTCCTTATCTTGAAGAAGCTTTACAACATACTTTGAAGTCAGCAGAAGGGTATTTATTAATCAGATTGGACAGTGATACTTAAGCAAAACAACTGATCTTATATTCATTTTTACTTTGACTCATAACAATTACTATGGAAACTTTGAAATAAACTCTGCTTGGCCTGACTCACTCTTTGAACGGACTAAAAAACAGAGCGAGGGACTGCTTTACCACAAAGCAGTACAAAAGTCAGATAAGCCATTGCAGAGACAGCAGGATTACCCAGTATATGTCCCTTTTGAGGACATGCCACACTTGTGCTCCCCGCTAGAGTCATTTCTGTTGAACTACCTGCAGAAGATGACACAGAGGATGCCTCTCTGATGTCCTCAGTCCACACATCTGACTTGCAACTTGACATTCTTCACTCATCAATCAACTACAGAGTTACATCATGGGAAAGGGACCACACAGTATGGAAAAGACTGTGTGGCATAAGCAGGATGGAAAGAACTGTCTAACAGACTCGAGTCTGAATCTCTGAGGGGAGAGAGAGTCTCAGTTCTTCAATTCAATTCACTAGGGATGAATGAGAAAATGACTTCAACCACTTCTTTGGGTAGGGATTTCAGTAATTACCTAAGGCAGGAAGCACTGGACCACAGGGAGCCTAGATTTGTTAAGGGATGGGTATGAATTTAAAACTAGGGGAAGTCAGGAAGAAAAGTAAACATGAGTTGCACAGACTGAATGAAGGTCTTTCAGCAACAGTATCATTCTTTCCCTCTCTCTCAACACTCCTGCTGTCCCTCATCTCTTTTTTCCTTGCTATTAGGTCACCTAGAAATGGAAGCAAAGCAAAGCTTACAACACTCCAGAAACCCATACTGCTGCTGCCAGCAATGAGGTAGGAAGAAAAATGCAGTTATGTAACTTTATGAGCATTTTGCTTACACATGAAATTTAATCAGTAAAGACACAGTGTACTTTAGGACTTCCTAAATAGCAACTTTATCTATAAAAGGAATGAATGCTATTACATTAATTCCCCTTCTGAAGGTGGAAGTATGGAAGTATATTTCATGTCTATTGCCTCCTCTACATGCCTATAAACACTGCAGTATTTATGGGCAATGAGCTCCAGGTCTACCAGTCACAGAATATTTTATTTGGGTAGCTCTTAAACTCTTAAGCTCTTCTGAACGCTGTGTGTTGAGTGACTCAAGAGGTGAGTTTTAATGCCTCCTTAACAGAGGCAGCTCCTTTTTTACCCATGGATTCTCCAAGTCACCAATTGCACTCTAGCTTTGGTAATGTGGCTGCTGCCTTCTTTGCTATCACTTGCAAAGTTTATTTGTTACCTGCGCTATCCTGAAATCTCTACTATTCCAGAGTTACACAACTACGAATCACATTACAAGTCTGAAGTAACAAAGTCTTCCGCTGTTTTGCTCCAGGTTGCAGCATCCTCGACATTGCCCAGGCCCCAGCTCCATTTGATGCAGAAGAGAGAGGAGGCAAAGCTGTGGTCATCTGTTCTTTGGAAAGATATTTAGACAGTGTTTAAGTCCATGCTGTTTTCTCAGTTTTCCACCCATTCAGGGGAGTCATGAGAAAAAAAAATAAAGCAGAAGCTGTAATAAGGCAATGTATCCTGTATTAGATTTTTCTCTGAGGCTTTTCCACAGCCAATTTCCTGGAGAGTTCCTCAGGCAGCTCCAGGTTTCTGACATACAGGAACTAAGTAGCTTCTTAGCATGTCTTATGGCACTCCGCAGGTACCAGATGCTTTACTGTGAAAATTAAGGTATGGGAAAGATAGCTTATGTTACTTCATTGCTAGGCATCTTTTTAATTATGGCCTAAATCAGCATTTTTAACTTTCTGCACTTACTTAAAAAGAAACGAACTGATAAATGAATCTTCTGAACATGCTTCTTTATAAGAGTCAGCCTCTACAGGAAGTGCATATAGTGTTTGAACATGAGCCTTTGCTACACGCATACCCATATGTGTATAGAGCTATGCACAGAATGGCAAACTCATTTTATGTATGCAAAATGAGTTTCAGCTTGGTAAAAAAAAAAAATCATTCCTGTTCCTGATGATCCATCTCTGGCATTACACCCCTGCTGTCTTCATTTTCAGGACATTCTTTTCAGAGTCAATTCCACTTGCTTATCATACATTTCTCTTCACCTAGCTCACTTTATTTTGAAGGATATTTACATAAAGACAGATGAGACTTGCTTAGCCCCTTGCATTATTAATTGATAGGTTATTAATCATCAGCCATTACACCTGTACAGTTCTGTGACTGGTACTACAGTTGGCATTTTACACTTCATGCAAAAGTCTATGTAATTAAAAAACAAAGAAAATGCAATTGGAAAGACTAAAAAGACATTGGGACAGAATCATTCAACAGAACTGCATTCAATGGAGTCTGCAACTTCAATAATAATATTGACATCCTTCAGGCAAAGTTTGTATGTAGCCTTTTCTAGATGTACTCAGTCCTTTTATCCACTCGGCACAGGTTATTACTGGTTGTCACTAGTTCATATATAACCATGTCAACAATTCAGTATGGATTTTATAATACTTACTTGAGAATTTCCCAACAAAACAGATTTTTATTGGAAAATACTGATTGGTCAAAACCAAGAAGTTTTGGCCTAGGTCTAAGGAAACACAGTCAGGCATCCATCAGGAATTTGATTACTTTCCTGACATTTTTCCTACTGGTCACCTAAAGATATCAAAGATTCCAAAGTCTCAGACACTGGAGCATTTTACCATAATAAGCACTAACTCACATACCCACCAGCTCTCAAGCTCTGAAGCTCCTTGCCGTAAACTTGGGAGCCTAAGGACTTCTCAGCTCCCAGTTCCCTATCAATTTTTCCTTCTTTGTGCATTTTCCTTGCATATTTCCTGCACTAAGCTAGCCCAGATGACCAGATCAACTTATTTTATATTACATTTCACATCTTCCAGTCTCCTTTTCAGTTTCAAGAACAAAGTATGTTGCTAAAAATAATGGAGATGCCACAATACATATAAAGCAGCAAGCTTTCCACTTGAGAGCAAGTTACCTCCCAAGACAGCACAACACTGAAATTGAGCACATTTCTCATTTTGCCTTATGCCAGTATAATCATTGTTACAAAGATCAGAGGAGACAAGTTCTGCTTCTCTGGATGAAAATTAAAATGTGATGGGCAATATGCTGGTCAAAATAAAACTACACAGTCATGCTGCATACTCGTAAGGCAAACAAGCTCTATTTGTTAGACATGCTGTTGAAAGAAACAGATTTAGAATTAGTTGAAAGTGTTTGAGAACATCACCTCAGGGTTAAAAAGAATAAGTTCATTGAATGTAACTTGTGCTATGAGAAATACAGCACCAGTGCCCTACCAGCAGTTACATTAGTAGAGCACCAGTAAATGAAAGCAATACTATGCTGGGGCACCACAGATGAAACAGACCAAATGAAGAGCACATAAATGACATCTATGTAATTGATCATTAATCTAAAAAGATAGGAGCAATATTCATCAAACCTTCAACTTATGCCATTAAAATAAATCAATGCTTTCATGAGCTTGACATCTCTGGAGAAGAAAACATTGTGTATTTAAACAGAGAAATCCCACAGATTCCAATCCCACACATGTTAATGAGCTACAGAGAACAAATGCAAGTCTTTGAGGCCCTAAGAATAAGAATAAATAAAAGTCACGAGGGAGATCACTGGGAAAAGCAGGGATGGCTTGAACAGTCTTAATTGCTTTTAGATTACACTAGAGGAGAAGAGAAGTCCAGATTTTGATCTTAATCAAAAATTGGCAACTTTGCCCTTATATATATATATATATATATATATATATTATTATTATTATTATTATTATTATTATTATTCCTGTTCTTGGGTGTTGATATAAAACTGAAAGAGAAAAAAAGGAAATAAAAGTAACAATCTTGGAATCAAGAAAGAATTTACTGTGTGTTACTATACTACAGATACAACTGTGACACAATAAAAATCACATCCTTAATATGTAAGGATATGCAAAACTTTGTAAAAAAGGGTGACCACAATGCTTTTGGTGATCTTTCTGAGAATTTTTTAGTTCTTTTAACATCAACTGTTAAGATGTGAAAGGCAAAGATACGAACAAAAGCTCTTAACTAGACTCCCACTGATTTGTCAGGTGGCATTAAATAAATAATAAACAGTTCAGGTGAATTTCCATTTTAGAAAGGAATATCAGTGTGAAGAAAGACACACTGGATTTTTTATTTTTTTAAAAAACCAGCCAACTCTGACTTTAGTGGGGGGTGGCATAAAAAAAGGAAATGAAAGTTTTAAAATTTCGACATTTGAATACAGGTTTGTCATAAAAAGTAGTTCTAGCTAGAACAAAATGTTTCCTTTCCAAAAGCTGCAGAATGAAAGTGATTTTGACTTTTTTTTTTTTTTTTTTTTTGAGTAGAAAGAGGTAGATCCTATTTTCAAGATAGCTGTAGTGTTACAGTGCTTTCACTGGCAGAGACCATTTATTGTACTGCTGTGAGTTTATTGAACCTAGCTAATTATAAGGCCCTCAACACACACCTCAGAGCACCTCACGATCTTTTAATCTATTTATCATTACGGCACCCCTAGGGAATAATGAAGTGCTGTCATCCCCATCTGTTAGGTGAGCCGAGGTGCAGGAGCCAGGCCCTTGCCTTTGGGCGCCATTTGCCATGTTGTGCACCTGAGCTCCCAGCACAGCAGCACAGACAGACTCCATGTTGCTGCTCAACAGCTGCACAAACCACATGTGTCTCCAGTGTCGCTGGTGCTCGCTTGAGTATTCATAACCTGGGCCATGGTTCTCCAAGAGTATACCCAAGGCATAGCTCTTGCTCTGGCCTCTCCTGGCGATTGCACCAGAGCAAAGCTCTGAGCAGCCGAAAGTCCAAGAGCAGGGTGGTGCCACCCAGAAAAGTGGCAGGGAAATGTCATCCCTAGGATGAGGGAGGCCTAGAGTCTTTGTTCCTGATTAAGCCGAGGGAAGAAATGAATTCCTCTCTCCATCATCTCAGATGTTTTAAATGCAGCTTATCGACACCTCATGAACCTGGCCCACTATCACAGCCCTGCATTTGAGCAGCTGAGCCATTTCAGAAGGACAGTTCCTGGGACACGTTCACAGATAAGAGTCTTGTGAAATAAGTACGTATCTCTGAGCAGGCATGTTAAGCTGGCACGTAAAACTTTTCTGCGCATTTCACTCATGACTACCTCTCTGTAGACAACTGCTTCTTCCTCCACACATTATAGGAAGCCTGCACCTTGAACTCAGTGCTTGGGGTGACCACGCAGGAGGTATGCTTTGCAGTCCTGAGGGGAGGACCTGAGTCCAAGCACCTTTGAGCATCCAGGCCTCAGCAGTTTGCCAGTGATAATAGAAAAAAGGTAGAGAAGATGAAGCAGGAACATAAATTCAGGCATTCCTGAATTTATTTATAAATTCTAATGTTCCAGTTGCTGGACTATCCTCATTTCTGGGCCATATAGATTTTTTAAATGGAGATGAGAAACATTCCTGCCCTGACAGTCCAGGACTGTTTCTATCCAGCAATACGTTCAAAATCTCTTCTCTCAACCATCTGGCAGCAAGATGAGCACACATGGGATGGGAATGTTAATCCATGACATTAGCTTCCTTCACCTCATCCAACTGATATAACCTGAGTTTACAGTATGAGGGAAGGATTTCTGTGGAAAGATTAAAATCATTAAATGTGTTTAGCTTGGCCAAACAACTTCTAAAATGGGAGGTGTCTATAAATGTTAAGTAATTTGAGAGGCATAAAAATGGAGTAAGGAAATTAACTAAGTAGGATAATCTAAATTGGGTGGAAATTGTTCTGAATAGTGTTTAGGTACTATAGGTTTTTATACTGGATTAGCACAGAGATTTTTATTGCAAAAGCCCTATTTTCACTTAAAGCTACCTCAAGGCATGTATTGCTACCGTGAGGTAAACTTTTCTCAGTTTCAGTAAATGTCAGGCTCACAAAGTGCATAACTAAAGGGCAAGTGTATGTTGGTGAGGAAGGGATTCCTCTTACATACCACTATACTAAACTATTAAAGACCCAAGCTACTGCCCACGCCTTTTCTATTGAAAGGCAAAATGGACTGCGTTCATCCCCACTGCCACTTCGCCTCATCTCACAGAGCTGCAACACAGTGCAATTTGACCAAACCCCAAAGGTACTCCTTTTGCCTTCACACTGATAAAAACATCTTCATGAACAAGCAGCAACAGCTCCTAGCAATCCCACCACCCTATTAATATATTTTCTTTTTCACTTCTTTGATTCTGCATGCCTTTCCCTAGTTTCCTGTTGTGTTTACACTGTGTGAGACCTTCAATCAGCAGTAGAGGAAAGCCTAAAATAAAGCCAATATATATCCTAGGAGGTAAGAGAGTGACACTTCCAGGCAAATGATCATTTGTATTGCAGATGTGTTTAGAGGGTCCAGCTGCTATGTGCTTCACATGTAGCAAACAACTATCCAGCTCAAACAAACTTCACTATTAGCTGTGTCACTGAGCTTGATTCCCATTATGCTCGGTTTAGAAAATACAGTTAATGAAAGAAGAGCTGTCCCTTTGAAACCCACTTGAGATCTGAGGTAATCACAGTGGAAGCTACCTCTCTGCCCTGTGGTCTAAGCAGACAATATGGACAACGATGAAAAAGGAAAGACAAGAGTAGGAAGAGATATGCCTCACATCTTCCAGGAGGACAGTGGCATGGAAAGCAGGTGAGCTTCAAGTAGCCTGCTCCTAGGTCAATGCCTTGTGCTTTACCCTAGCCGCCTGGATCTCCCCATCTGAATTCTTGCGCTGCCTATCCCAAACCCTCTTTCTTTCAAACTTGGTAAAAATGATTCTATAAGTAGGAAAGACCATTACTTCTCTCTAAAATATAGCTATAAATAAGCATTCCAGGCACAGACACATCCTCATTATGAATAGCTCTGTGAATACACACTGAAAGAGCTTTTACAAAGATTGGTCTGAAAAATCATGTTTAGTGCATCTGGAGGCCTCTCTACTGAATCTTAGGCCACAACAGGCCACAGGTTTCAGTCAGTTTTCTGCATGATACACACTGCTTCATTATAAAGGTCTGACTGATGAAGCATGCTTCCAGGGCGTTAGAAGCACATTAGCAGTAGGTTTTATACCTGGGTGCAGGCCTTGGCTGTAAGGAACATACAAACCTAACAGAATCAACAGTGATCTCACAATCAATTAGCTGTTTACTAAAATACCCACCAATTATTTACTTGTTTAGATCTGAGGTTCCCAATCTGTGGTGCGTATGGCACAAGCGGTAAGAAAAACTCCTCCAGGTGGGATGTGCGAGGCAGGTGGCAGCAGTTCTTGATGATGGCTGCATGGAGGTTTCCACAGGAACTACTGGGTAAATCCCTCATGATCCCACAGGGGAATCAGGAGCTGACACAATTAACTCCCAACTCAACTATACCTGTAATTCCAGCTCGAAGGGAGAAACCTGGCAGAACAATGTAGGAGCCCTAGACTGAGATGGAAGAAAGGCTAGACCTGAGGTCCTGCTACCAAGCAACCAAGAAGGAAGAGGTATAGGAATGGAGTCCTTGTAGTGGCAGGTGAAGGTATATAGGAAAGGAGAGGCAAAAGTAAGAACCAAGGAGTGAATCGCAGCTTATGAAAGGTGTGTAGAAAGAAGCAAGGAGCTTGAATTTGGGAAGGGAAAGTGAGTAGGAGTGGAGTCCTGGTTTGGGAAACAAGAAGGTACATGCAACCTGCCCTGAAAGCTAGCATCCATTGCTGCCTCGAGTAATGATTCCCAAACAGCTAAGCCTGGAAACCCTATTTCCAACAAGTTTAGCTTGGGTCAAATGAGAATATAAAGTGAATTTCAGAACAAAGGGGTCATCACAGGCAACTCCCTACCCACTCTCCCCTCCCTTTTTTTTTAATTATAGGAAGAGGAGTCAAGAGAAGGGTCCAGCTCTGGAAATGTGGCTCAGCTCCCAGCTCATTTAGTGTCAGAAGTAACACCCTAAATTTTACCCGCGGGACCAGTGGGAGCCAGAGCAGCTCATAGAACAGGGGTATACCACACTCCCTCTCCAGCAGGCTGCTTACTGACATGCTGTTTTTAGATTGAGACTTAACTGCTGAGACAATATCGTGGTTTAGCTTCTTGGTCTCTATATGCAGAGCAATCATTGTAAAAAGGAAAAAAAAAACAACCCACAATTCTGTGTATCTACTTGGAAATGATGCTAGGGAAGAGCAGTCATGAAAAATCAGTATATGTACTTTTTTTTCCATTGGCTGCTAATGGACAATATGAGGATTTGGTGTCACCTAAGAAGAGCTGGCCCCTCATCCCACACTTAGATGCATTTTGATCTAGTTAAGCTGACAGCTACTAGTCCTGTCTTCAATAGAAATCAATACTTAACATTAAGTTCATCCATAAGCACTTGCAGAATCACTGTCTGTGTCCCCGTAGTTAGCTTATTCAAATACAGTTCAGAATACTGCTAGAGAATTGTGTTTAAAAGTAGTATGGCCAGTCTATCTAGCTGGTAACTCCTATACCTCGGGATACATAATTGCAAAAAAACTATTGCTTAAGACTTGTTTTCCTGATCCACAGTTGTTCTGGTCATCTGCTTTCTTTTTCCTAGTTTACTGGTCACAATTTAATTCATTAAACAGAAGCTACTTTCATTTTCTTTACGTTTACATCCATCAGGCTTGCTTTGCTCAATTCCATATGCGTATTATTTATGATATGCATGTTTGGAAACATATGAGCAATACTCTCACTAGGGATAGAAGTTATCAGCTTCAAAGGCTGTCTGCAAAGCTCCAAGTATGTTAAAAAGCTCCAAATGCTGTCCGTTCCATTATCTGGGTTCATCAGCAGAAATCTCATTAATGAACTCTATTCTAATACACAGCCAAGTAAGCAATCTTATTACCTTGTAATGGGAGCTGATTTTTCCTTATCTAAATCTCCATTAATTCTGTCATCTCATTTTTAGTCATTTCCCTCTTATAGATGCTTTTATGTTAAATTTCTCCAGGCAGACAAGAGAACATAATGCTTGCTTGATATCTGTTGCAAAGCCTTTTAACTGGAATGGAAATAAGTGTACAAAAGCTAGAGTAAGGTTTTGGATCACCACGCACCCGAAGTATATATATTCTACCTTGCAGATTCCTTCCAATGAAGGATCAGAAACAATCCCAATTCCAAAGCCAGGGATTAGCAAAATAAGATGCAGGCTCAGAAAAACTTTTTATTTGAAATTTTATTATTGCTAATAATAATAGCAAAAAAGCTTCAGAAAGGCTTTGCAGGTTCTTTTCAGCTGAATGGGAATCCACAGATCTGATGTAACATTACCATCCTAGAGTTCCCTCCTACGCACACGTAGAGATTTCTTGCTCTAACACACCTATGAATCTCAGCTCTGTTTGTGTTATTGAGATACATTTCCTGGAATCTATTTCTCATCAGAAGCTTGTTAAAGATATAGCTGTACAACCAAACCTGGATGAAATGCAACTTGCATTTGGCAAGTGCAGATCAAGCTAGACTAACCCAGCCATCTTTCTCTGATTGTCTAAAAAAATTGATCATAATTAAGCATAGTGATAAGTGATACAAAGTCTAGCTAGAGACCAGTCACTAGTGGTGTACTCCAGGGGTCAATAGTGGGAGTAAAGAAGACAGACTCTTCTCAGTGGTGCCCTGTGAAAGGACAAGGGGCAATGGGCACAAACTGAAATACAAGAAATTCTATTTAAACATAAGGAAACAAAACGTTCTACTATGTAGGTGGTCAAGCAACGAAACTGGTTGCTCAGAGAGGTTGTGGAGTCTCCATCCCTGGAGATATTCAAAACCCAACTGCACTCAGCCCTGAGCAACTGCTCTAGGTGGTCCTGCTGTGAGCAAGGGGTTGGACTAGATGATCTCCAGAGGTGCCTTTCCATCTCAGTGATGTTGTGGTTCTGTAAATTGCATTGGATCTACTTTAGCAAAGCATTTGATACAGTAGCACACTGAAGATCAGTGGTTCAGCTGGAGAAGACGAGAGTTACTACATTGATAAGGAACCTGTATGTGCCTATAGACAGCACAGGAAGAGACATCTTGAGCCAGAGTAAAGTTTTTAATTCAATTTCTGATCTTTGAACAAATCTTTCCTTACTATTTTTTCATTGACCTTGATAGCAAAAAATAAGAATAGAGGAAAGAAATTCACTGCTAGCAAAGTTGGGAGATACTGTTAGTACAGAGGAGCACCAGAATATCTTCAAGGAGAGACTGAGTGCCCTTGAAGAGTGGAGAAACGGAAATAGGATAAGTAATAGTACAAATACAAACTAATAATCACACTCTTGCTATCACAGTTGGAAAATGATCATTTGGAAACAACTGAAAAAATAGAAGACCTGGATGTTTTAGTTAATCACAGAATTACCATAAAGCCTATCCAAAAAAAAAAAAAAAAAAAGTAATCTTGAGCAGCATAAATCAAGAGGTTTCCAAAAAAAAAAGCAGAGATGTATTAATATTAACAGCACTGTACAAGGCACTACAATGCTGTGTATGATATTGTATTCCAGTAACCTACATACAAAAAAATGTTCTCTGCATCAAATGGGAAATGGGGTCAGGGGTGGGGGGGCTAAACTAATGAGGCAAATGGAAAGCCCACTTCACAAAAGAAGACAAGGACAGCTTAGTTTACTTTAGCTTAGCAAATTAAAGGCTAAAAAAAACCTGTTTAAGCTAAGGAATAGTGTTGGCAAAAAAACAAAGGGCTTTGAATAAACTTAATCTGGAAAACAGCAGGTCTCTAACCAGCAGATCAGTGAGGTCCTAGAAAGTTCAAAGAACTCAGGAGAAATTAAGGAGAAGATATTCAGCTAGGTTTAAGGTGAAGGCTGAACAGTCTGTGAAAAAGACTATTGACATGGCTGTCTGTGGTAGCAAGGGACCGGAATCAGCAAACCAAGAGCTCCCTTTTAGCTCTCCATTTATCTAGTTCATGGTCCCAGTTCTAACATCAGGGCTCTGGTCCACATCCTACCCTGAACTACAGCACAGGGGCCAGCTCTGCAATGCTCTAAGATTAAGTGTATAAAGGATAAAAATCACCAAGTTCCATGTTTCATCCTAGACTGGGAGATTGGATAGACCATGCTAAGAAAAAGCAGTGGAGTAATTGCTATCTTAAAGCAAGTCTCTTTCACATATAGATACATAGATATATCTGTGGAGAGGGAGTGATCTGAGAAGCTCTTAAGCTAAGGCGGCCACCCTGAGCTGAAAATATTGATATTGATCTGTTCACCAGCTGTTTGATTTTTTTCTCATTACCAGCAACAATATGATTTAATTTTTTAACTTAACCTCAGATTGTGTGGTGGCGAGATATGCTGAATAAAATCAAGAGCCATTTCTTTATTTAGATCTAATTTTTTAAAAAATTAGAGGTGCCCAATTTAGAGCAGTAATATTCAGTAATATTCACAACAGCTAAAAAAGTACAGCCACCAGTGCTATGAACAGGCTTGGTACTGCTCCACACTCCTCCAAAATCAGCTTCTGGGTATCTCACGGTAGGCAGACAAAGGGAATGGAGGCATTTGAAAGCATGGTCATTAGCCTTTCTTTAATTAAAGAATAAGTCCAATCACTGTATGATGTTGCAGAATAAGAGAGCGTGTATGACTCAGATAAGCACACCTCTGGGTTCAGAGATTCAAAAGAGAAGGGTTTTTGTGCTAACAGGTTAGAAAATGAACTAACAATTGTGTCATGACAAGTATTTTAGAAGGAAAAGATTAACTGCCATAGTGAGCTAAGTGTTCATTTAAGCAATATTGCAGATAGAGGTATTAGTTCCTTGCTGAGTTTTTAACGATTCAAGGAAGACAAAATGGCATCTAGTTAAACACCAGAAGTGTTTGACCCTGACATCCAGCTCTTGTTGTGTTCACCAGAAACAGCCCTGGTTATGTCTACACCACCAATCTGGTTCAGAGCAGTAGTGCAATTTTGAAGAAAATGTCCTGATCATCCCAATTTCCCATGTGTCAGTTTAGTTTGTAGCATGTTTTTAGCACGTTCAGAATAGATTCTCTTAGGAGAGAACTCATCCAGCTCTCCTCCATCCACACATGCAATAAATTCACTCCAGTCCATAATGGAGACAATAAATGGCTGAACCAGCGACCTCAAGATGACCTTCAGTGACCTTCAGGTGGCCTCAAACCACATGTGAGATGAGGATATCGGAGGGCAGGATAAATCTAGTCCAGAGTAAAATGCCCAAACCATCAATAATTTAAATATATTAGTTGGGGATCCATCTGCCTCAGTCTACTGATCTGCTCTTTTCACATAGAATTACTTGCTGATGTAAACATGGCCTCAAAGACAAGAACATTATTTCTCCAGGTAAAGGTTATATGTCAACATCTCCATAAGATCTCTCACTGCCACTGTGGGGCTTTTTAGACAATGATGAAAAGATACTCACATGTACCAAAATGAAGGGATAATCAAGGTACCTTCTTTCTAGCAGACGTATATGTGACTGAGATTCGATTAATGTGGATTACTGGTCGGATGTCAGTTCCCTAGCAGAAACCAGTGCTAACAGAGAGCACAATGACAGCACTGCTTCTTATTCCAGCAATTGAAATGGATGTTCAGAAGAATTGCTTTGCATGTTATGATCCTATTGCTCAGTAGACGCTGTTCAGAATATGTGAAACGTCATGCCTCAGATCAGCAGAAAAATATTCCCACCTCTCAGTTATTGAGACTGCTGTGGGAATGAAAAGATCCTGTTAACAAGACTTACAGGCACCAGAGATTAGGTTTAGAGTTCCCCACCCCAGTTTCCATGGTGTTATGACACAGCAAGGCAGATGTTCAGAAGCGTAAATCGCATTTTGGCCTTGAAAATCACCCTCAGTGTCCCTATTACAAAACCCTAATGCATACCTCCATTTCATCTGTCTAGCACTACTATAATTTTATGCCTAAACGTGCCCGGGTTTTCTCCCTCAACAGTCAGTCTAGAATTACTTTCACAATACTGCAAAGTTGGCTCATTTTCTATTCTTGTTTCATCTTGTCCATTTTAGTTGTAGCAATCAATCATGTGAACTTCAAACCATATAATTGTTTCTCCACCTGTAAGGTAAGGAGACTTACAAGCTATATGAAGTGTAATCCAAAAGGGGTTCCCTAACATCAAGGTACTCCTGCACCAAGGAATCTGGACACCTCTCCTCCTTCACAATGCCCTTCTTCCCATTACATCTCTAGCCCCGCTGATCTCTCCCTGAACCCCAACCTGATGAAAATGAATTTACTTTACCACCGAACAAAGCCAATATTTGTTCTGCCTTTTCTGGCCCTTGACCTCCTCCTTCTCTTCCAGACAATTCAACCTTCTCTCCAGCATCCCCTTTTTCTCCAAAGCACTTCACTTAGACTGCCTTCACCCAGACTCTCTCAGTCATGGACCTAGAGCATGGCTCAAAACAAACTCCTCACTGCTATGGGGAACCACCATAGCATACCTGAAATAATTACATGGACCTGGAACATGGGGCTGTGGATCGCAGAATAGTGCCTAAAATCAGGACATCCAAACTGATAGCCTCTAATAAAACCTGTAGCAGATCCAGGGGCCCCTCTAGGTTCAGTAACCACTGAGTAACTTGTTTCACAATACCTCCTGGCTGCAGCACTCAGTACTGTCCTAGGAGGCATCATGCACGGGATCTATTCAGGTGAGGATAATGTACCATTGTGTAGGGCAGCTGCCTTCCTGTGCAGGCTAGGCTGCACTGGTGTCTGACCCATTTGCAGTTGCTATAGAAAGAATAAAGTGTAGTGAAGTATCACCTCCTCTAGTTGCGACAAGATCTTGTAGAATTAAATAACTAGTTGTGTATTTAAAGTGGCAATACAATAAAGTAATTATGAAAATCTGTGTCTAGTGACTGCTGGTAAACATGAACTACCTGACAAAGCCACCATCCTTTACTATCAGTTGGTTACAGCTCTGAACTAAGCAACACCCTTAGAGGACACTGTGCACAGCTGTGGCACCTCTACTTTCAAGCTTTCTCTTTTAAAGTTGAAATACTTGTAGTTTCAGTGGTGTTGCAACACAAACATGGATTAAACTAGCGGTAAGCCAAAAGTCACATATTCATGTGTGATGCAATTTCTCACAGACTTTATAAATAAGCTTGTCTCCCTCCCAGCAATGAAATTTCTGCCCATAGTAATTGTGCTGAAGCTACATCAGCACAATGGTAAGACTGATTCTCTGACATTGCAAAGAAGAGCTCAAACACCCACTCCTTCCAAGTGCTACTACTTGGCAATGTTTCCTGAAGACAGAAATAGTAGTATATTAAGATTTGTTGAACAGATAGGAAATGACCAAAACCTTTTCATTTGGGACTCCAACCAAAGTAAACACTTTAAGGATTTTCAAATGTTTTTTTCAATCACTTTACTCTCCCTTTCTGCCAAACTATGAATTTATAGATCCTGCCTAGTCATAGAAATGTTAAATTACTACAAGAAAGCCTGTAGTCATGAGACTTTCAGCCCAATTTCATAGGCTTGGTGATTGAAATTAATTTTGGTCAAGCCTCTGATTAAAGATACTTCTACTGAAAGCCATTTGCAGCTCATTATAGCAATAATTTATTGAAACTACAGCTTGGTGAACAATGCTATCTCTACTCATGTGTCAGTGGATGACTCTCTGTTAGTCTTTTATGTGCTAAGTACATCCATTTATTTTTATTTTCATTTGTTTTATGAACTTAGAAGCCCAAACAACATGCACTTGGGGGAATGTAGTCTTAAACTAAATATCCAAACCCACCTCTTCCACTGCACCTTCCAAGCCTCTTGTACTGGGGACAACAGGTAGATGGAAACCAGCAAGAAGAACAAACTAAGAGATCAGGTCATATAAAGTCTATTATTCTAATAGAAAGTCCCATGGACAAATGATTCAGGGCTAGCACTCCTAAGACTAGAGAGGGAAACTGCACTAAAGCACCTTTTAATAACAGATACGGGTTTGGGGGGGGTGGGGTTGTTTTGTTTTGTTTTTTGTTCCTGGTAAATACTGAAAGCAAACATCTGAAGAACAAAGAAGTAGGTAATGCTGCCTACATTCATTCCAGAGACAGGGCAAGGTGGTTTGTCCTACAGTGATGCACTGCCATCTAGTGATTCCTCTAACAGAGCCCACATCTTCTTTCACGAAAAAAAAAGATTTAAAAAAAAAACAAAAAACAAAAAACCTCTCCAGGTAGGTAGGGGAGAGTCTGGTCGGCAGCCTGTCCCCACAGTGGGGTGTGGGTGTGAACAGGTCCCCTCCTCGCAGGAACTGGCTGCCCAGGAGCTTTGACTCAAAAGTCACTGACCCCTTGGCCAGGCTCTGACAAGCAGGGCATCCAGGGTGTGACAGTGGCCTGAGCCCCCCCCTTTGGGGCAAGCTAGCTGGCAGCGGCTCTCCCCCGTGCCTTGCCAGCTTCAGGCAAGCCAGCAAGTAACTGTGCTCCAGTTTTAAGGGTCCCAGAGTCCTGTGCGAAAAGCAGCACAGCTCTGGCCTCTGGCAGATATAGTTGAAGTTCGCTTAACCAGCACTTTGCTTCCCAGGGTTTGATTAGGTGCTGTCACACTAAATAACAGCTCCCAAGATGCAGCGACACATCAACATGGTTAAAAGCTGGTGTCTGAGAGATCATGAAGAAAAGCTGCAGCTCAGTGTTAGAAAGAGCATTGCCACCGTGAAGCAGTTAAAAGGACTTCCTTCCCCTCCCCACCCCACCCCCATTCCTACCCAGGCCTTCTCGAGCTGTGAGGTGGGCTTAGAAATATGGGCTCTTTTAAAGAGCAGAAATTGAGGTCTTGTTCTTTGCTTTCTGGGCTCCTGCTCCTTTGGTGTGAAATTTGTTCATGTTCTCAGATTTTTTTTCTGTCAAATCACGAGAACAGGTTTGTTTGTTTGTTTGTAATAAAAGCAGCAACTCAGTCATTACTGCACAGTTGCAAAGCCTTGGAGAAAAGTATCAAATATTGCCAACTCTTCTGATTTTTGTCATGAGCCTTGCAGTATTGAAGCATATTTGCTTCAGCTACATATAGAAAAGAGGTATTTTATTCCAAAAGACTTATTTCACAGGTGTGGAAAATTATAGAAATGGGAAAGCAGGGTTTTGTTTTGGTTTGGTTTTGTTAATACAGGAAAGGAAAGAAGAAACTTCTCAGCATAGAAGACTTCACGAACACAGAGTGATCTCTGGATGCTGGCAGTTGTTCAAAAGCTGATTTATGCCAGTCCTTGTGAATAGAGATTCAAGTGTTGGTGTGGGTGCCCTCCAGAAGCCACACGTTCTCCTGAATTAAGCGCAGGGCTGGGTGCCAAGGAATGCCACATATTTCTGTTTCTGCATCCATCTAGCCTGAAGAAAGCCTTCCCTTGTTATGCTGCACAGCCACCCCAGGCCTAGAGACCAATGCACAGGGTGCAGGCAGGGGTGCAGTTGCATGGTCTCACCACTGGCACCTGACCACGTGCATCCACTGTGGCAGCAGATGCAGAGAGAGACCACTACCTCTCCCTCATCAGTAAACCTTCATCTCATCTTCCTTATTCCTACCTGACAGGAAAACTAGCTGGCCATCTCAGGATTTAGGAGTGCCCGATACCACTGCCTGCCCTGCCACAGACCATGGTGACCTTGGGTTTTCCCAAGCATGTGGGGCACAGGAGGGCAGCTCAGCTGCCAGGTACAAACACACACTTCATTTCCCATTCTCCACACACTGGTTTCCCCACAAAAAAAGTCCAGGGCACCTAGGAGGGACCAGAGCAAGTGACTAGAAGGCACAAGAAGGCAAGTACCCCTGCAGTACTAGTCTAGGCTTTTATTCTAGGCTTGAGTGCTTAATCTTGAAGTTGAAGTAAGTAGAGATGTAATGAGGACTCTAGGCAAAGAAAGCAGGCAAATTCCAAGGTAGAGTACAAGCTTGATTTTGACTTCAGCCTTGCATGGATGGTCTCAAGGCTGCTACCTCATCACATCTTTGTCTTTGAGACGAGGAAAGTTAAAAACATTGTTTCATTTTACAGATGAGAAAAATGAGGACTGGAATTAAAAGACAGTCATTCAAGAAAATAAGGTAACCAAATGGCAATCAAGACCTTCAGGCAATAAGTCTGTCTCAACACTGGCAGACAGCTGTGCCTCCCATCTAGTGGTACCTATCCCATATAGTGGTACCTTTGGCACATCAAGAATAGTTACGTGATATATAACATACATATATATACACATATTATATATATAACCTGATATATATTTACCTGAGATATATATGTATATATACGTATACGTGTGTGTGTATATATATATATAAATATATATATAAAATAAGGTACAGTCTGCATTTTCAACCAGTGTTTTCCTTCTTAGAATTCAAGAAGTATCAAACTACCCCTTCCCTCTGGGTTTCCAGCTGCAAAAGAAAGGAAGCTGTTGAGGAGAACTCATTCTGTCAGTCTTTGTATCCCATGGTGAAGATGTACTCAGCATGCAACTGGCATGGGAAGGGAGGCAGTGCCACCAGTTAGATATAATCAGGATCAGCACAGGATTGTTTATCTTTGCTCATTTGTGCCCAATGTACTGTTCCAAATAGCACTGTCTCTATCACAGCTTGTCTAATGGCACTATAAAAAACAAAAACGGGTAATAGAAATTTCTTGACAACTGCATGAACTGAAAATTACTGTTTAGAGGAGCAAATAATATGCATGTCAACAATTTCATGATTCACATAGAAAAGCTTAGCTTTACATTTGGAGATAAAAATTAATGGGAGCACACTAAAATGCTTAACATTAAACAATGTATCACCTTTCAAAACCATCAGGAATATTCAAGAATACTAGTAGTACCATTTACTATCACCTTAACAACACTGTTTCAAGTGTGAAATGTTGTAGTGAAAGTCAAAGTACTGACTAGAGCATTACTAGGACTTGCTAATACAGCACCAATGTAAATGGAGGAGGAAGGAATCCTTACAAATGCAAAGACTCAATCTGAGAAAAATGTTCTAACAAGGCTGACGTATTTTTATTTCCTGTGTGAGGATTTCAGGATTAAGCCAATACTGGGGACTTGGGGGGCCCTCCCACAGAAACATAGTTTTCTTTCTCCACATTGTAAAGTTCTGGTGAGGAGAGATTATATTTATGAAAGGATTGCCAGTAACAGTTCTCCTGTGTCCTTTTAGTGAGAAATCAAAACATCACAGTATAAGTCAAACTCCTGATGCAGAACCAGATAGAAACCAGTGCACATTTTGTGTTTGAGCTAATTTTTCCTCACTGATACAGTATTTACCTTTTCCCACTGCTACCATTTTTCCCTTCAGCAGGAGTCACTTCCCTGAAAAATATATTTTCTTTATTGGGCCATAGAAACTACACTGCTATACAGAACTGGAGAAGGTCTATTGAAAACAGTGCAGAAAAGACTTCTCAGACATAGAGAAACTGGTCCTAAGGGCTGTAATATGTCAGACATATTACATATATCAGTGATTATATATCTGGTCAGCAATACCATGCAAATATCATACTAAGACATACAAGCAGGATTAGTTTCCATGCGACACACAAAGTACTCCTTTGTCCTATTCTGTACTGGCAAGGCCCCATTTGGGTACTGCAGCCAGGATTGGGTACTACCTTTATGAAGGATGTGAAGCAATCCAGTGGAGAGCAGTGCGCAACACGAGTGATCGAGAAAACATGACATGAGGAAGAATTGCACATTGTAAAAATTATCTAGCAACATATAAAAAGCTACTGAAAAGTGGAAAGAAGGAAGATGATCTTCCCAACCATCGTGCATGGGAGGAAGATATGATGACCTTCGTTTATAGTAAGAAGAAATCAGGCTGCTTATTAGCAAAAAACATTTTAGCAGTACAGGTAGTGACACACTGGAATAGAGTGCCTGAGAGATTGTGGAGCGTCCACTATCAGAAGTTCTTAAGGACAAATTTAGTAAATATATAGGTCTACTTACTCTGGCCTTAAGCAGAAGCAAAGTTCATGAGGTTCTTCAAGCCCTGTTGTTCTATGGGCCTCTGATATTAAAACTCTAGCCTAGAGAAAATGAGCTTCCTTCCAACCGTATACACAGAATCAAATTATAAATACAGCCTGATTTTACACATATCAGTGTAAATCAGGAGTTACTCAGCCAAAGGCAGTAGAATTATGTTCCTGTAAAGTCCATAAAGATGACATTCAAAATCATTAAGCTAATGGATTGTAATGCAACACATGGCAATTTCAAAATATGTATTGTACCCATAATAGCTTCTCTGTTCTGTCCTATCCTGTTTTTTATAACAGTAACACTATAATCACCTCATTACCTTGGTATGTGAGTAATTAAGTAGGGTGGAAAATAACATTAACCAGGAGAGAAATAAGCTAATTTGATGCATCTACTCCAAGTTTAGAAACCTACTGGTGAAAGGTTTGGAGATCAATACATTCTTTAAATAACTCTGTTTAATAAAACAGTCTGTCTGACTTCTGTAGCTGACATGGTTCCACATAGCTTTTTTCTTTTTTTTTTTTTTTTTTTTTTAAGCTGGCTAATTTTGTACGTGATAAGTGTATTAATTAAACACAGAGTCAAATGGCTTAGCTAAATCTTTGATCACTGTGCCCCTGTTTTCCCTATCTGTAACATGCGGGTCATATTTTTCTCCCTCCAGAAGTCTGCTGGATGATTTGTTCATTAACATTTGTAGGGTGCTTTGCACATCCCCAAGTTATGAAATTAGATCATAGCAGATATTTCAAAACTATTTGTTGGACTTTTGATGGGAGACTGGGAGATCTGGTTTCTATTCCTAAATCTACATTGCCATCCTTGCTGAAAACAACTAACAAGTCTCCTCATGGGCTCAGTGGGAACAGGATCAGCTCACACTTTGTCTCCAGGATGCCTGACATCTACCAACACACCTGGCACCCTCCTATTCCTTCACTTCTGTGTTTGCATCCTGTCCCAGGAGAATTCCCTTGTTTTTCACCTTCTAAAATGCTAGGCATTGCCTTTGTGCATCTGCAGGCAGCTTTCTTTTCATACAGGGGCATTTAAATGTTCCTCCTATTTAGCATGAAGGGCAATGTAGTCAGTAAAACATCACAGGTGAGTCACAGATGTGATCATGTTAGTAATTTTTTTTTTTAATAACTGCCTTATTGATAATGATCAGCCTAATCATCTAGTGCCCAGCAGAATACACCTATCAAATTTAGGCATGGCCTAAAGCGCACTATGCAGGAGCAAAGTGGATGCATGACCTGCTTAGCCACAAAAACACCACAGAGTATCAAAAGTAGGGGCTTGATTATATTTTCTTAACTCTCCATGTGTGGACATTCTTATCCTAGAAATAACAAGGGCCTTTTCCTGTTTAGCCCACTTCTGAAGATAAAGTTTGAATGCGAGTTAACTAGGCAGGAAGAAGACTCTCATATGCCAGGAGCTAATAAGAGGAAAGTTTATCAGGGTCAACGTGAAGACAAGGCAGGGATGAGGTGAGAGATATCTGAAGCTATGGACATCAAGGCATGAACAAATCACCTTACAACAGTTGCCCACATTTGAGTAGACTCTGTATTAGAAAGTAGATATTTGAAGGTGTGAGGCAACGGCCCTTAATTCGCCAACAGTATCTGGGACAGGGTTTCATCACTTTTAACTGTTAATGGTTTAGACTCAGGACAGTTTGACCTATCATGCATAAGGTTATTCATACACCTGTGGTTGACAGGATACCAAACAAGGACAACTTTCCACTGAACACAACAACAATGTTATTACTTGAATGGTGCAATAACTTTGTGATTTCATGCATTATTTGACAATTGTGTGCTTATTTTTCTATTCTAGCACAGCTCCTGATTTCCCACTGTTTCTGAATATAATATAAAACTGATATAGGCACTCATTAACTTCAGGTTATTAACCATGAATGCTAGATTATGGTTTCCATTGTTTATTGCCACAACAGACTATTAAAGAAGCACCCCTACTCAGCTAAATTTAAGCTTGTCTTCATGCATAATAATAATTCTGAGACGTGCTTGACTCCAAGAAGATATTTAAGCATATACTTAAATTTAAGCATGCAAGTTGCCCTTTGAAGTCAGTCAGAATTTTATATGTTTAAAAATAAATCCATGGTTAACTGTGTAATCAGCCTTTTCTTTCAATACAATACAGCTGCTATAGCAACAATCAGTAGCATAGTGCTTGTGGTAAAAGGCAATGTGTTTGGATTATTAAAGGAAGATTCAGACCTTCAGAAGCAAACTTTTACTAACAGCTAAAGTCCTTCCTATTTGCTCAACAGTCTTTATTAGCTCTGATAAGCATGCACCAAGACAATGCTTCTACAACATGCTCTAACAGACAACTTAGTATTGCAGAATAAAAAGGAGACTCACTCACTGTGCAACAGCCCAAAGGTGACTCTATTGAACAGATATTTACTCTACAAGGGAATTATCTTTTCACTGGTAAGAAAATCATTTTCCTTCCACTCCTCAAAACATAATACCTAATGGACTCCATTATGCAAATGCTAATCAGGATCAAAGCAGGCATAAGGAGGAATATCCACTCCACGATCACAGATCTATAGTTTTATTGTGTATGCACAATACACATCCACTTTCTGTCAGAGCCTTACAGAACAAAGAACAGATACAGGATCAGCTTGTCTACTAAATGCAGAGAAACTTCCACAACTGACAAAAAGAAAAAATAGATATGTGGTAAAGAATATCAAAAGTAAGAAATACCAAATTATCAAAAAAAAATTCAAAATATTGATGAAGACAGAATAAGAAGGGAGCAATTATTGTCTGCTCGAGGGTCACAAACAAGTTTATACGAATTTCTGGAACTACTTTGCTGTGTTGAAAACCTCAGACTTCCTAAACTGCCTGCCTTTAGGAGATGTTCTCCAGATTGGGCCTGGACTACCTTTTGGGGAGTCCAGGAGGAAAACTCAGTTCTCCACAGTGCCCCCGTGACACAGTTAACTGAAACATGGTTGGGCTTTTGCAGCTTCCAGATCCCATCTGTGCTTTCAGTGACCATGCCTGGTATAAAAATGTCAGATGTCTTTCCTTCACTCACCCTAGGGTCATCCCTACCCAGGATGCTGATATCACCTACCAGAAATGCAGACGGGATTCATATGCAATCTGAATACAGGTTGCTGCAAAAGACAACATTGAGAGCACCAGTCAGGGGTCACGGGTGTCTTGAACCCAGCACACTCTGATGACCTTTCAAAAAGGTACAGTACAGACAATATCCCTGAAATTCAACTCAAATACACCTCCGATGGCACAAGGCATACACTAAGTCTCCGTGAGTATAGCTGGACAAAAATGTAAGTGCTTTTCCTTGCATATTCCTAAAGAAACCACTATTTATTCTGACAGTTTGCATGTAAAGGAACAGTCTTTTGTTAATCAAAGAAAATAAATACAAAGACTGAACAGTGTTAGTAAGTTCTACTTCACACTGGTTGCAAAAAGCTCACTTTGACTCTGCTCAACTAAGTTAGTTTTGAAATGTGAACATGCAGGTGGAAAATTCTTTTGGCTCTGCCACCTATTTTTGGACTTGTCACGGTTTCTCATAAAATTGGTAATATCACCTAGTCTTTTCCCATTTTCAGCTGATAAAATATTTATTGCTTTCCACCACATACTTCTTTCATATTGCTATACTTCTTCAGTCACAGTAACAGAGCTTGCCTTACTTCA
The DNA here is from genome assembly GCF_036370855.1 of Dromaius novaehollandiae. Classification (NCBI taxonomy): domain Eukaryota; kingdom Metazoa; phylum Chordata; class Aves; order Casuariiformes; family Dromaiidae; genus Dromaius; species Dromaius novaehollandiae. The sequence continues at coordinate 63,403,220 of NC_088100.1, forward strand.
GCCCAACTGTGCTTTGTAAACCTGTTGTCTGTAGTCCATAATATTAGAGTCAGATCTTGTCACACAACTGTGAATACCATATACCCTTCCACTTAAAAGACACCAGCCTGGCCAGGGGAAGCTGAAGAAAAGAACATAATAGAAATACTAGCTGCCACTAGAGATGAAGGGCTCTTACATTTACACAGGCACAGATTCACTCTAATTGTAGGCAAATTTCCAAAGATTTGATGTTTCAATGAATATCACATCTGGATTTTCTCTATAATCAATCTAAATCTTTGAGACAAGGGTCCTCACAGCAGTAACCTTCCTGCTATATTTTCAGTGCTTTGGCCTTTTGCTGCTCAGTACTTCAAATCTGCAGAGGCAAAGGTAAAGCAGACAAGAACAATGCTGTGATAAAGAGCTAAGAACAAATGTTTGGGTTGCCAGAAACAAAGTCTGGTTCAAAAAATTGGTGTACCTCAGGTAACTACTTATTTTAAATTCTTATTCATGACTATTAAACATCATCAGTGTCATTTGCTATCTTCAATGCTAGACACAAACCCCAGAGATCTGGTAAAGATCAATGGCCTATGAGATGGAGACCAGTGTCTCCTCCTTGCCCTGGGGAAAGTTGAAGAGAACTTCTTGTGAGGGAAACCCTCTTTGATAGGGATGTAGCAAAGGCTCCGAACATTGTTCTTCGCAAACCCTGGATCTTCTCCTCAAAACTAGGGAGGCCCTTTAGCCATATAGAAATGGCCTTAAAAAGTTATATGGGACCACTGTGAGCACTTATCTTCCCCCCCCCCCCACCCCGCCTTTTCTTTTATATTAGTCAGCATTTGCAGAAGCAGCACCACTGTTTCATCTATTCTCTTTTAATACATACAGATGTTAGGTTTTATATATATAGTGTCAGTCATGTTGTACTTCTAAAATTCCAGTTGCTACACAACTGAAATACAATTTCATGTAAGACTGAAAAAAGCTTGGTGAGAGAGTACAGGAAAGAACTAAGAGAACTTTCCTCTCTAATAAAGGATTAGTCAGGTAAGTTTTCCATAAGCTGTTAACAGTACTGGTTCAGGAAGACCTCTCTTTGTAGTTCAACAGTATTAAAATACACCATACTTAGTCCTCCCTGCTATTTGTTCCCAAAGAGGCTTATAAATATCAGAATATATGTTTGCTCTAGCAAAAGTCATGAACACATACAGTACTGGAAATGATTTTATTGGTAAAATTCCTTGCAGTGTCTGCGAAGAGAGACCCTGGATGGTCTTAATTCTGCAGACTACGGCAAACTGTACATTTAATAAACTGCATCCAGGCAGAAAGGAAAATTCATTCCTTGGGTCAAAAGTTTTTAATGTTTAGAAGTGGAAGGGATCATTACAGGCCGGGGGAGTTCCTTAGCTTCCTCCTATTCCATACAAATCAGTCAGCACTACAGTCCTACACGCCCTTCTGTGCTGCTTTATATTTAGAACTTAATAAAGAATAAAAAATAGCAAATCATACACCCACTCTGCTTTACAGAAACAAATGTGCTAGTCAACGGAAGATATAAATAATCACACGGTAACACAATGAAACGTCTCATCCGGTGGCTGCAGTGCAAACTGCTGTCCACTGTCCAGCAGAGCTGCTGAATGTACTTCATTAATCTCTTCTCTGAAGTTGTGGATTCTTTTTTTGGGAACTAGCCCAGTTCACTGAGGAGTCATTTTTTCCTCCATCAGCTGAGATCAGTCACCAGTAACTCACCACTTCTAATCCAGCCTGTGTTCTTCACTTGTAACTGAGACTCTCCAGCAACAATATTGCAACCGGCTTGCAGGAAACACCTCCGAACTCCCTATTCATAGCCTGGGCAGGGCAGAGGAAGGCGAGAACAGGCAATCAGATACAAAGTGATAGGAAAAGTGTGATCTTCCTTTCCCTTGATAATTACACCAGTGTCTCCTCTCAGCTTTAACCTTTCAAAATCATGCAAGCACATAGTCTCAACGCAATCTAGGCACAGTAATTCCAAACTTTTCTGTGCCTCTTTCCAAAACAAGCCCCATAGACCTGGGCATAGATGAATAGGCCAGAGAAAGTGAACAGGGCCAAATTGTTAACCAGTGTAAACCAAACTGCCAAAAAGTACCAGCTGATGATTCAAGTCTTACCCTGAACGTGACTGGAGGTGCACAGAGATAAAATAAGAAAAAAATATATATGCTGGGTTTATAGGAAAGGGAACTGGCATATTCACTGCTCTCCAGTGCAGTGGAGAACAGTGAAAAAAAAAAGAGCACTTGTATGGCTGACCTGTGCTGCTCTTAGTGAGCTCCTCAGTGGGGCGAAAAAAGTCTGGGAGTTTAATTTACTTGCTCAGTTGTTCCTTCTGGCCTTTAACGGGAGCAAAAGCAGCATGAAATGAGGGACAGGCTGCTCTGGAAAACCATCAGATGATGGGAATTAGGGAACAGAACGTGTGTTTATATACACAGCTCAGCAGTTAACCACTCTCCTAAGCCCTGGAAAAAAGACATGCTAGTGCTTCAGTCATTAAAGCAGAGTTATTCTCAGAAGAGAGACTAAAAAGACCCTAGTGCAATCCTACTGCACAGATCTGGTACGTGTCTGCATAGGTGTGTAGACACCCCCTGGTCATGGTGGCAAAACCACATTTTTATTACATCTGACAAGATACCTCAGAGCCAAGCATAAGCTGCAGGGCCCTTTGCTAGCTGGGCTGTTGCCTCAGTCCTGGATCAAGCTGGTGTAGCAGCTCAAAAGCTAATGCTGTCTGATGCCTTTTTGATTAGCAGCACAAAGTGAATTGGTTAGACCCAGCCCTAGGCAATAAGATGATTTCTGGCACCTTCCTTGGCAGTTTCTGACCATATTGAGAATGAGTTTCTTCTTTTCATTCATAGCAGGGCAGAAATGAGGCCCTTCAGCAGAATTTTTTACCTAATCTGCCTCTATTTGTAAAGAAGGAAACTTAAGTCTTGTGGGCTGCTAATTCTACCAGCATTTCTTCATAGCACTAAATTTGCCTCAGAATTGGGGGTGGAGGAGACAAGTCCACATAACCCCCATGCAAACATTTTACAGTAGATAGAAGGTACCACCCTAAAAACGGTGCAGAGCCATAATTTTAAATTATGCAGAGCAAGAGGAATGCCCCATTGGAAACTGTAATTTCAAGGTAATGAGGGTGTTGCTGAGGAAGCAGCGTGTGAGCCTGCCCATTTTTCTTCTCAAGAATAGACAGGAAGGTATCACAAATAGGCTGTTTCAAGCAGGAGCCACTCCTCATTCCCGGATGGTGCGGTGCAGTCTGCCTTACAACAATGGGACAAAACGTGGCCCCCGCTGCCAACACTCGCTTCAAGGAGCTCACAGCCCTTTTATCATCATGAACCTGTGGCAGGCAGATGGCAGTGCCAAACGGCAGAAATAGAAGCACGTCTTTTATCACCCCAGGCGGAGCATGCTTCATGCCACACAATGTGGTGGCAAAAGGTTCCTGGGCAGGGTAGGAAGATTCCCCTCACCTTTCATACAACTCATCACTTAGTTCTGACATTTACAAGAAGCGTGGGGAGAGGTTTCTCATTTCCCTGTGTGGCAATGTGACCCTAATCTCATAGTTCAGGACGTGGTCTTTATAAAGATTACACTGCCGTGGATACATCCTGAGGAAAGGGTGCAGTATCACTCTTCATGACCGCTGTCTAAGAACATGAACTACATTAACCTTCGGGGGGGTTTGTGGAGGGAAAGGGGGAAAAGGGGACAGCCACTAATCCAGGATATACAGCCACCTTTTAAACAATACTTCGGTCACATAACCTAATGACTGTCTCTTTACCTTTGCCCCCCATCCCACTCCAGTGGATAACTGTAGCTCTAAGTGGAAAGCTTAGAGCTGGAACTACAGATTTAACCTGTGCTCGGCCAAACTTCCTATTGCAAGGACCCAAAGCAAACTAATCGCAATGGGCTGACTCCTCTCAATTCTGCAAAGCTGGTCTGAACACCAGAACTATGCTCCCCTGACCAGACCACAGCTGCCACTTGTTGTAAGGAGACACCCATTTATGCTGGAAGAACAAAATGCTGTGCTTTAAGTCCTTTCTCAGACTCATTTTCTTCATTCATTCTTTTACATTAGCAACATTTAAGGATGGAGCAGTCTCCCCGACAGACAAATAAAAGAACAGCTGCTTCCATTCCTGCTTTCTCAGATGTCATTAATGATTTGGATGGATATGTACAGGCTCAGAAATTAGGCCCATAGCTAGCAAATTGTTCAGAACCATATACAAAAAGACAAGAGATTTCACAGGTGGTTTGTGAAACCCTGGGCAACTTCCAGTTTAGATAACGCAGCACAATCCTGATTTCTCATGCCTAGTACTCCCACTGCTCTGACCATAGAGGGCTTAGTCCATGCAAGATCATGGCCTTGATCCTATTTTTTAAATGCAACTGGTAGAATAGCTGAGTGGTCCACACATGGAAAGAGAAATAATGCTGTGAGTTAATCACAAAAACGATCTGACCTAGCTTCAAGGAACAGAGCTTTTTCAAAAGACATCAAAGCTGATAATATCCCAATTGTAGTTCCATGAAGTACAAGTCCAGCCCATAATGTCTGCTTCCTTATACAAAAACACCTTCAGCTCCTATACTGCTAATGGCCCTGAAATCCAAATGAAATTTTAGTATAACCCAGAATACTACTGTAGATTTGTGAGATTTTTCTGGCTCATGCTTAGATGTCAGCCAGCATTCTTTTCCTCTCTGTGTGCAGGTAACACCCTACTGCATGATCTGAGTTCTCTCAAAAGCAGGAGCCATCCACACCTGTAAAAACTTTTTTTTTTTCAGAGCCTAGTTCTCACTTGTGTTCTGGCTTCTTTGCATCTCTGAATTGTCTTGTGATGTAAATACAATCTACTGGTACTGATACTTTAAGGGTTTTTTTTACAATTCAGAAGCATATAAATGCATCTACATGAGCCACCTATAGTGAAATAAAAGCTACCCCAGAGGGGCAGCCTGAATTACAGCAGTATGTCCTCCCACTAATGGGAAGACATAATGAGAGCATGTGAGGGCATAATGAGAGCTTTCTCTCTTAGTTCTCCTGCCTCAGCTCTGCTCTAGCTTATCCGTACTGGGCACAAAACAGCCAACACATTTTACCTGGCGTTCTGGCAGTGAGAGTTTTCTAGGATTCCTGGAGAATCCATGTAAACCACTTTGCTACCAAAGGAAGGAAGAGGCAAGAAAATAATTTCACCCAGGAACCTTCTGCTTCCCCTCTCCAAAGCTACTTTCTTCTTTGGCAAGGCCGTCCCTGTCCTTTAGGATATGACTGCACAAGGGGAAAAAAAAATCCTCAACTCCCTTTGAATAAAATATCTTGCAGGTATTAGATTATCTTCTGTCCATAAGTTACCTCAGCAGTAAAATGAAAAATGTTTCACACTTCCAGATGTAAGATGTGTGAAGGGGCTTAATTAGCTAAAGGCAATTTACTGCTTTGAAGATGGTAAGACCTCTGAATGAAGTACTAAGAACAGATAACCAGAACCCATCTTTTCTGGTATAAAAACAGAAAAAGCAGATTGATGTTGCACAGAAAATGTATACCAGTAAAATTGTCCAGTCATAGGATTATTCATCAAGCTTTTACTCAGAGCCTCAGAGATTCTTTAAAAAACTGATATTTTCAAGCTGTATCTCAATCAGAGATATGGTTTCACAATAGAGCTTTGACAGGGACATTAGAGTAAATATTGCTAAAACACTATGACATTTTCTTCAATATTCAGGGCTTACAATTTTGGTTTTTAAATATACGAGATTTCTGACAGCTCCCTCACAAAGTGATCTTTTTTTTTTATGTCTGTCCAAGTACACAGTGGCCCAGCCTCAAACGCTGTTTCTGAAGCACAGTGAATATTTCCACTAAATAATTCATACCACTGACTAACACTTGAGAAAAATGGAACCTAGGAGCAAAACAAGTGAATCTGAGTGCATGACAGCTCATTTCCAAATATTAATTAGGAGAGGAGGAAAGATTATATACATATTTAAAAACCAGACAGAAAGGCAACCTCTTGCTCAATTTTGTTCTTGGATAGAACATTCTCATCGTCACGTCCAAACTCCATAAATTGCAATAACCTAGCCAAATCTCCAAAAGAACTCCTGGAGATGCACTTTTTCCCCCAGTGGTAAAAGACAATGTCTCCCAAGCAACGAAACACAATATTCATTGGTAAACAAAGCATGTGCCTAAATTCACCACTGTCCATTCAGGAAATACGTTTTTTACTAGCTTAGTTCTACCCCCACTGGGGAAAGTCGCTTTGATTGGACCCTAGGAAGAAAGGAAAAGTGAGTCCAAGTCAAGATGACAGCAAAAACAACTGGACCAAACCACCAGCTGATCAAAAGTAGATACCAATTTATATCAGCTGAGAAGAATGCCACCTCCCTTGAACCTTTCTTCTTAAGATAAGGAAATTTTATTATTCAAGTGAATCCACAGTGCTAAACACTACAAACAAATAGCAGTCTATGCTTTAAAGTGCTCAGAAATCAAAATTATTTTTCTTTGAGGCTGTATTCTCCCCATCTTCATTCACAGGAAGAAACTGGACTGGGTGGTAAAGTCTCAAACCAGAGTGAAAGTCTCTTTGGAAGCAAATGGATTAATATCTCAGTTTACCCAGCTTCGAGCAATACCTTTTCACTGAGTAAAACTGGATAATCTCTAGTCATAGATTGACTATGAGATTTCTTTTAAGTAATTATTGTAACTGGAAGACAAGGTTTTGGAACAGGTATTTCTTTGTTAAAGCACCAAAGTATAAAATTACATATCTGAATACCAATACACGCATATACATATATTTTAAACATAAAGCAAAGGTTACAAAACATTTCCCCAACAAAGGAAGCAGCCTGAAGCTTCTCACAGGAACCAACCAATTTAGAAGAATCTCAGAGTAACACTAACAGCAAAATCTTATTTTAATTGACAACAAACTTTTGCGCACAGGGTTGTTGCAGGATGCCATTTTTAACCCCTGTGCCATATGACTCAAAGCCACAAGCAAACAAGTCTAAAGATACATCTGACACTCAAAAAAAAAATCCAAACTGTGCATTTGAGGAGGCCAAACTGACAGCTCTAAGAAAAATGATTAACTGTAGGAATATAATTATGGGCTACAAAAGTATCCTTTCCATTCTCAAACAGCATAGTTCTTTTCTGGGAGCAGAATAGCACAGGAAGGAGGTAATTTCCTAATCAAATTTCCATGACTATCTTATCATAGCTACTCAATGTCCTGTCCATGGTTAACTGGCTCCAGTATCTCCTTGGAAAAGGGTGAGTGAAATATAACCATTAAGCAAGAGTGAAATTATCCATTTTCAGCTAACAAGTACGTGAAAACATGGATAATTTAGCACAAGCTCCCAAACAGAACCCCAGACTGATGCCCGGTTATTTCCACCAAAAAATATTTTGGCATTCCTCCTGAGGACAAAAGCTTGCATTTTCAGCAGGTAAACACAGTTAATTCACTCAAGCCAAGTAACTGTAAACAAGTCCATTTAAAAAAATTAAGGCAAGATTAAGAAATGTTTCTTTTATTTCCTTTTTTAAACAAACCTTTGCAAATGCTATTTTACAGCTGCGGAAAGTGTGACTTTTGCCTGACTTTTGTGTTGGCTCAGCCAAACTTGGAGAAAAACAAGAAATCTCTCTGTAATACAGTGTAAACCCTCACTTCAGTAAGTACTGTTCCCAAAGGAACAGAAAATTCAATTACTAAAATGGCAGTACAATCTTTTTTTTTTCATTAATTCAGGAGTGCAGAATTAATTGGACGTGTTTAGTACTTAGCAAATGAATCTGTGTCCTTACTTCTCCATAATAAATGGTCTATAATTACTTATAACTCTTCTCTGGAACCAGGAGATAGCTCTTAGCATTGCTCTCAAAGAACCATTTTGCTCTCATGGGGACTTATATAGACCTCATCATTAGAGTATCTGAACACTTCACAATGCCTCTGGTATGTAGGGAAGCATTTTTATTTCTTCTAACACATAACCACCCAAAGGCCCTGCTTGCCTACATAACTGTAATAAAGTTACATGAGTACTTAACTGTTTTGCTTGGTGGTACACTCAGAAATGCCTCCCTACCAGCTCTCATTTAGCATCTGCCTCACACCTACCTTGTCCCACAGTGTCCCTCTTCTTACCCCAGCTGAACTGGGAGGCCCAGCAGATGTTCCCAAAGCTAAACACAAAGACTGAGTGGTCGCTGCCACATCTCCCTCTTTCATAAAGAGCATGTTCCTAACCCATAACATATTCTGGGCTAAAGGGTTCTTTTGCTCCCTTCTGTAGGAGCATTTCCATTTTCTGGGAAGCGATTAAATATAGCCTATGCCAGAGCAGGGCATCATAAGCCAGGCCCTAGCCTGGTTAAGACACTCCCCCAAGTGAGAGGAAGTCCATCAGATGCACTCCACCACCCACTGTGTTTAAGAATTCAAAATCTGCTCTTCCAAATGCCCTCCTAATATTGTGCATCCACCCCTCACCAACCTCTGTAACTCCTGTTCCCTCAAGTTGTCTTAGTAAAGCTGGTGTTTCAGAAGCCAAAGGACGTCACAGCAAAGGGACTGAGGTCTAAGCCCCATACTAAAAGAACTTTTTTCCAAACTGGGAATCATTTCAGTTACTCTTTCCTCTCTCTGCTCCACATCCTTTCAAAGATATGAGAAATAGATGCATGACGTGAGAGTAATCCTATGTACAAACATAAAGATTTTTTGCACTTCCAGCACACTTCTGTTCATCCCTTCCAAGATCATACTGGTTCCTTTCAGTTGCAATGATGTAGCAGAGCTCATGCTGAGTTCTCCTCGGTTGAGTTGGCTTTGGCTGAGCTGGTATTCTCATAGTGACCGTGCTTTTTCCCTCATGACCTCCAAATCTTTTGTAACTGCTCATTTTCAAGAGGTGGCAAGCACCACACATGGTTTCACGTGCAGGGTGCATAATTAACTTTCAGTTGCATTAAAATGCACCCAGTTTACCCAGCGATCCAATAAGCGTGCAGGACTGCCCTCTTTTCATCATTATTCAGCAGTCCTCACATAATCTATAAGTGCTGCCAATGAGGATTTTACATGTTTTAGATTAACAAAGCTAGTGCATTGAGGGCCCTAAGGACAAGCATCACCATCCAGGCAAAAATAGAGCTGAGACAGGTGTTGAGCAAACATCCTTCCAGACCGCCTTGAGGACAAGCCTGACAAAGATCCACATCCCGTAAGTCCTAAGCTCCCTTAGGATCCTATTTTCTTTTTTTTTTTTCCTTGTTGGAAGAGGAAAGTCTTAGAGGTGAGAGATCTGACTCAACCTGTGAAGGTATCTTAAGGTATTGCTTTTTAAGCTTTGGAAATTCCAAAAATGAGACAACATCCTAACTCTCATTCTGGTTCTGTACCTGTAAGTTAAGCGGGAAATCTCATTTGACCCAATAAGGCAAGAGTCTGAATTCTGTTTTCATCACTGGGAGTTAGGCAAAACAAGAAGCATTTGTAAAAGTTACAAACGCTGTGAGAACAGGGATGTAATTTGATTTGAACATAAACACTAGAACTGATCCATCTCCTCTGCAGGCTGTAGCTAGAATCTCCCTAAGCAAAAAGTATTTTCAAGCATTATACAATAGCTAGATACAGATGTAAACATACTAAGAAGTGATCTGAAAAAAGAACAAAAAACCTATACTAACTGTGAGCTGTAAACTATAGCAAATACATGACTACCTACCCACGTAAAGTAATCATCTCACGCCAGTGATGTAATCTTCTGGTGTTAAGTAGAACTGTACTTATTCTATCTGTAAGAATTAACAGATGGAGCAACTCTCCATGGTTTACCTAACAGTAATTAAACAAATCCTCACAATGGCCACATGATTTCACTCACAAGCCAGGGCAGCCTACAAAAAAAACCTTTGCTGCAGGGTTGGAAAATTCCAGGTTGCCCAGCCCAGACAGCTCCACAAGACCTGCCAGCCTACTGTCTGGGATCCACTTGCCTCATCCTTCAGGATATCCTCTTTGCTGCACACCGAGACAGAGAGCAGAAAATTTAGGAACAAAGCAGCCATAGTAGTGACCATCACTGTTTACAGAAATTTTTTTTTTTCACTTTGACAACTTAATCTGAAAAATAGAAGAGAAAGTTATCCATGGACCTTGCTCTACTAGAAGTCAATCTGAATAAAGAAAGTATGGGAAATTTCCTAAAATTTAGGATGTAGAGAGAATTCAGCAAACCTGCAGACAGGCCTCTGTTACAAGAAGCTGGCCTCTCTCACACGAGCTGCTTTACAGGTCACTTTGCTGCCACAAGCAGCAGCTGCTCTCGAGGGCAGGGACCTGAGGCTGGATGTGAACATGTGAAATAATTGAATTCCCCTTTTCTACAGGCACAAAAAGAATTCTCCCTGCTAGTTAACACACACAAACACATACATACACACACATACGTGTATACAGACATATGTAACTATTCAGCTAAAGGGCAAGACAGGAGAATAAACAAGACGCTTAAACTGCACCTTAAGCACAGATCAGAAGGAAGGAACCATTATAGATAGAAAAATGCAGATAGAGACGTTTGTATTCCCACAGGGATCTTCTTCCGCCCGAATATAAGCATTATCATTATTGCCAGAGGACCTCCTTTACCTGTCTGAGGCACTGGACATCACAGATGACCAAATAGGTTGCTCCAGGAGATCCTCTCTGAGAAAAACCCACAGAGCCATGCTAGATATGGAGCCACCAACTCCATATCCCTCACCCAAGGAGCTCAGAAAAACCCCATCCTCTCTCCACCTAGTACTCCACCTCTCTGTAAAATACCTCGGCTATCTTGGGCCAGAAACAGGCAGATGACACATGCACATACTTGTCTCTTGAATTTGGAATATGTACAGATATATCACACCTCATCTAATGCCAAGCCAAAATCAACACCTGAAAGAACAGTCAGCTCATTAGAACAGTCCAGGTAGGAGAAGGAATCCTTCAAAACCTATTACTTGTGTAATATCCCATCTGCTGCTGTTGCTGAAAACTCCTGCTCTCAAACTAATGAAGCACTTCACAGCTTTTGGGTTCTTTGCTCCTCCAAATAGGGTTTGTAGGAAAAAAAAAATGCAGAGTGGAGCCTACACTAATATAGCTCTTCATTTCCCTCCTAGTAGAATGAATGACTGAGGACTAAAAATCAAAGCAAGGGTTCTGCTGCCACCACATGGTTATAAACAGAGCTGGACAGAGTTTTAAGATAAAATAAAACATTTGTGCTTCTTCACAAGACAACAATTCATTGAGCCTATCATTTTTATCTATTTTCTTAACTCATTTCCAGTTGTGGGTATTCATACCAAATCTATCAGATAACTAGTTCCCAGCCCATCTGGCAAGTCTCCCCTGCAACCAAATTGGAGAAAAAAATTTCAAGGTTCTTCATGCTCTCAGATCTTTTATGGGGTACATTCACCAGGCAGCCAGCAATGCCAGAACTGCTCAGCTCCCTGCTGTCAAAGACACAGGAAATGTGGATTTGGCTTCTGGCTCCATCTCATGGAGCTTCTTGCCCGTCACGGGTGGAATTAGAACTGGAAATGTTTTTTCTTTCTTGGGGTGCAGAGGAGCAGCAGAACAATTTGCTACTCTATTCTTTCACGTGTCTAATCAGTAATAATTTTTGTCAGTCTTTGTGTATTTTAGAGGAGCAGTTTCTTTCTCAACAGCTCTTAAAAATACCCAAATGACTAGTTAGCCCTTCTCAGAATGCAGGCTTTTGTAAAACCCCATACAGCTCTTTCTACTGTGAAGTTCAGCTCAAAATCTGAAAAACAAATCACAGATGGCTGCTCTAAAAACTCAGCAGGAACACAGTCATCTTGGGTGAGGGGGTTGTCTATCCAGATTTATTTCTCTTTTTGTGGAATGTGAACAACTTTGTGAGATATTTGATTTAACAAAAAATCTGTAAATGAATCAGGGAAAATTTCCAGTATTTTTACTTTTTTGTGACAAATATTTCCAACAGTTAGTTCTCTTAGGAGTCACTTCCAGCCTTTATTAATAAAGAATGACATTGTCTATGTTCTAGCCAAATCATTGTTCAGGGAAGTGAAAAACACCATCATTGAGGCATAGAAGTGACAAAAGGTTGTAATTTCAAAATAATTAAAGAACAAGTCTCGTGATGATTCAGCTATATACCATAAAGCAGGTTATAATTAAAATATTTATTGTCTCTGTACGTCATGAGAATTTCATGACCCTATAGCTTTATACAACATGATAGATTAAAGATACTGCTTCAGGCATTTAGGAGGCTATAGCATTAGTCCTTGTCTGACATCAGTGAAGTGTAAAATGGATTAGTACATGGAACATACTATTTAAAGTGGAAATGGGCTGATTCCCATTACAATATCTACCTCACAATGTACTTGCCTCTTTGTCCCTCATAATTCACCAACCACATATACAGTTGTATATCATCCTGTCTCCAGCCTGCCTTCGAGGGAAAGATTCTTGAGATAGGATTATTGAAAAAACATTAGGATCTGTGAGATAACCAACTCATCTGGTTTGGGATGGGTTGGCTGTGGAGTCCACACTGAACTTCCTGTCTCACACGAAAGGCTACATTCAACATTATCATCTGGGGTGACTGTTTTCAGCTATCATTGATATCACCTGACCAGAGTTTAAGAAAAAGCTGGCCACAATAGTAGTCTGTATTCCAGAAAGACATTCATGGTAACACAAATAACTGTCACTTATTTCACCCTAAATCAGTTCCATTGACAGGTGTCAGTGCTTTATTGTGATAGTTTTGATCTCAGTGAAGAACTCATAGGAATCCTTTGCTCCTTCCCTTCCCACACCTGAGGCTTTCATCCCACCAAATGGCAAGTTCAGGTCTCTAACAAGCCAGCAGTTGGTCCACACCAATCCAGACTGTAGTCTTTGTGCCACCCGATGAACGCGACTCACATTGCTGGACCATACAGTGGCTGCCAAGCCATATTTGACACCGTTGGCTCTTTCAATCGCTTCCTCTTCTGTATCAAATGCTACCACACATGTTACAGGACCAAAGATCTCTTCTTGCATGCAGCAAGATTCATCCTTGATTTCTGTGATAACTGTGGGCAGCATGAAATATCCTTTCTGGTTGCCAGCTGAGAGAGCCAAGGAATCCACTCCCTCTCCACAGAGGATCCTGGCTCCTTCGGCCTGGGCTTTCTTCACATAGTTCCTTACCTGGGGAAGCAGCAGTAAAATGTCAGTGCTAAGACACAAAATTCTGAGATTTCATCTTTCCAACCTGGATAAACAAACAGGAGTCCAAGAATACATCCAACTGGGTCACGCCACCTTTTCTTCCCTCCTAAAGACAGAGTCATTCCCTAGCTTTTGTTGTTATATTTCTGTAAAAGTAAGGCCAGGTCTCTCTTGCTGTAAAAATAATTGTTCTTCCTCTAAACACTTATTAGCCTAGTAGGCAAAACTGTTGCCCCTTTTCTTCTTCTACACGTTCTCAAAAGGGTATGACCCCTGGTGAAAACAGAAGTGGGTCCCAGAGTACACCTTGCTTCTTCCAGGAGCTTGGGCAATTTGTCACATACTCTGGGCCATGGTCCACTCATTCATTTCAAGAGATCAGTTATATTTTTCTATCTCATAGGCAGGCTTGTTAAATGTTTACATGACAACAGGATGATGAAGCCATGAATACTATAGAAGATATCATCAACAAATAATTAAGGCTGTTTCCATGACTGCTGCTTGAATGGCATGCTACCTTGAACACACAGGACACGCTATTCATCTACTTCTGCTGGTTTGGAATCATTGGATAGTTTCTCTCCCTACAGAAACACCACAGATATATGACATCTTTCTGCTTCTCTTTTTCTTCTTTTTACTGCCTTGGTAAGTTCGACTCAAAAGTCCTCTGTGGTGCTACAGAATATGAGGAACTCAAGCAGTGGGTGTTTTTCTACCAAAATAGGCCTGGAGGACCAGCTTAGGCTTCAGACAAAGTTTTGGCTTCCTCTTTCACTCCGAGGTTTTTCAGTCTGCTTCTTGCTCATACTAATTGTGTCAGGTAGTTTTGGGATATGAGTATGTTCTCCTGGACTCTGGCTGAGTCCAAAAAAACTCATTCATATAAGCCACTAAAGCAAATTCTGTTTAGCTATGCATTGTCTGAGCTGCCCTCTAAATATATGCAATTCTGAATTCCTGCAAGCAGTCTTAGATAACTGTTTTTGTATTCTCCAGCATTTGCCAAAGAATAACACGTAAAAATGTTATATTCATTTCTCTTATCAGGCAAATAAGTGAGCACAGCAAATGCAATATCGAAATCCATGAAAATGCTGCAGTAAAATTGGTCAACTTAAGTTTAGAATTTAGACAATTGCTTCACAACTGCTGTCTGTTGTTTAAAATTATTTTCTCACACACAGTTGATTTTTTCCAGAGTAATTCTGTGATGCCATATTGGCAATGGAAACTTTACCAACAGGACACCTTATAACAGCTTTGAATCGTAAACCCACAAAGTTAACCTTTGAGGATATGTGGACCTTGTCCTCAACCTCTGAAATCACCTTTTGTAGCCCTCTAAATGATGAGGTCAGCTGAACTCCATGTAACGTCACCTTTTCTAGATGCTCTTTACTTATTAGTGCTCCCATGTCGACAGTAGGATCTGAAGGGCTTCCAACCTTCCACTTCTTAGTCTCTTCTACAAACCTCTTCAAAAACTCATTATATATGCCCTTCTGAACAAAGATCCTGGAAGTGCAGAGACAGATCTCACCCTACCGAAAAACAAGAAAAACAAAAGTATCTGTTCACATTACCCTGTGTTATTGATGATTACCAGTAGTTACTTCCCCAAAATGGGACTTGTGTGCTACATCCTCAGGAGGGTGTACCTCTTAATTTATTTCCAGCATATCAGCTTGCAGCTAGAATTGTAAAAAACCTACTTCCTTGAGGGAATATACAGTGTTATCTATATGAGAGGCTAATGACATTTTGTTACTTTCTAATGGCTTAGGAAGAGCATACTCTTTATTATTTTGTTTCCCTGTTTCTAGAAAAAGAAGATAATTTCATATTCTTCTATTTATGGCTTACTGACAAGACCAGATCTTAAAACAGACATTGACAATTTAGGATGTAGATTCAGAGGCATATGTGCACACACACACACACACATACACACACACACACATACCCCCTTCCTGCCGTAAGCACAGTTCTGAACAGGGAGGTACCTGGTTGGCAAAGCTGGACCTTACGGTGGCAGGGATGCATTGGTTCAAGTCAGCATCATCAAAGACGAGGGCAGGATTCTTGCCTCCCAGTTCCAGGGAAAGCTTTTTGCAGTGAGGAGCACTTTTCTCTGTGATACGCTGGGCTGTGAGTGTGCTTCCCGTGAAGGAGATCAGCGGCACATCGGGATGGCAGACAATAGCTTCTCCCGCCTTGGAGCCCGTACCAAACACCATGTTCACCACCCCATGGGATATTCCTTGTGAGAAGAAAGGCACAAAGTGACTATACCTCCTTCTTTGCTCTGGGGTATTCAATTCATTGTGTTTTGTCTTTGAAGTTATAAAGTTACTAATAATTCTAGAGTGACAATGATTAACCCTTAACTTACATAGTAGCTGAAACACATGATGTTTAATAACTTTGGAGGGCATGGGTTGAAAGAAAAAACAATTTCATTGATCTGTCACAGCTGCCTGATATCCATCATCAGAGGTTCAGTTTTTAGTTATTCTGTCTTGGGGCAAAAGCAGTTATCCTCCAAATTTTTCTTAATAGTTCCCATGGACCAAATACAATGTTGACACAGCGACCAAGAGCTGATTCTCACTCTCTCACTCTCCCATGGTCCCCTGTGCTGGCACCACGGATGCTGAAAATCTTTATGGGGAATGCAGGAGTGGGGAAGGAGACACACAAAGACTTTTCGCAAGATAGTGGGAAAAAATGGGAAATAGCTGGGGATGGGGAGATGGAATAGCATGAAGACAGGGACAGCATTTTTAGTTCTCCAATGCAATATTCAACTACAGTAACCATCTTCTCTCAATTCTTCGCATGCTTTCTGATTTCTACAACAAACATAGTGCACAAATAAGCAGACCCACCCTAACCACTATCCCTAACACAAAGGGACTTACCTGCTTTTTCAAAGAGCTTACACAGCATCCAAGCTGTGACAGATGTCATCTCACTTGGCTTGGCAACTACAGTATTTCCACATGCAATGGCAGGAGCTATTTTCCAGGTCAACAAGTATAGTGGCAAATTCCAAGGACTGATTAAACCAGCTGCATAGCAAAAGCACAAAAAACAAGAGTTCAGTCTTATTGCAACAGAAAATTTGATTCTCTAACCTCAAGTAATTATAAAACCAATTGAGATTTATGAGGGGAATTGAGCTATGGCTTTTATATCCATACAATTGTACAAGAAATCCACAGCTAAAACTATTTCTCATAAACAATGATTTAAAAAGATTTGTGTAAATGATTACCTGAAGGTGATCAACTGTACCCTCTAAGTGAGTTTTGCTGCTGTTTTGGAGCAGAATCTTATGTTCACAGTTTGTTTTTTAGTGTTTTCTAGGAACATTAACACAAGGCTAGCCACTCAAACTATTTACATCAATCAGTCTGTGGTAATATCCTGTGTGCACACACTTCGCCAACAGCAACGGTTAAGGCAGTGCGAGTTAGCTCAGCCCACTCTTTCTTCTGTTCCTCATAGTTTTTTTTCTGATTTAAATATTAAAAGAGCATCCATAACATACTGTGCATATTTTCCTGCTAAATTTTAGCCAAACCAATTCATGTAAAAATTCCTATTTCCACAAACTGCTGAATCACTAAAATTTGTTCAGTAGCTGCCTTTGGGAATATTTTTGCCCCACACATTTGTAGCAAATAGTGAAAAGCAAGCTGTGACTGACAGGTGTGGCTGCTCATAAAACTCAATTCCTTGATGTTTGACTGAGTGGACACAGGAATGGAGCTTCACTACTTGAGTGACTTTTTTTTTAATGGGAGTAATTATACCAAAAGTCCTCATGTTCTCCATTGCTCACAGAAACTGTTAAAAGGATCCTCTAGCTTAGCCAATTTTATTTTTAAGAATAATTCAAATATTAATTTGGAACATTCATATATAATTGTATAAAATATGTAATAACATAATCATGAATCCATTTCTGATGCTGAGCACAGTGACTTTATTTCTGAAGCAGTAGCAACATCTAGTGGCTGACTAGAGCAATTCCCCAACTAAAAAAGCCTCAAACATCTGTCTACATGTCAGACAGGCTGAAATGTCCAATTGCATACTGCTCCCCCAAAGCCAAGAAGGATTTAGCTATCCCAAGAGAAGTAGCAGCTAAGGGTTCTGAAAATCCCGTTGATCCACAGCAGTAATGCACACTTACATACACAGGCACATGTGTACAAAGTACAAGAGAAATTGTGAGGGTGGGAGCTATTGGGGATTTTTTATTTATTTTTTTTTTTAAGAAGAATTATCCAAATAGCATAAATTATTCTACATTAAGTTGTTCATGCTTTAGCTGACTGGTCATGTTTAGCATGAAATCCAGATATAGTAAAAGTTAGCTTTGGAAAAGTCCTCTTTCGTTGTTGAGCTCTCCTCAGGGTAGACACCCTGCCAATCTTATCAGCACTTCAGAAACGCCATACCAATTCCCACAGGTGTTCTTGAAGTGTAATGCAGATAACCCATGGCTGCCATCTCAGTGCACTCTGTCGTGTGATGAAGGATGGAAGAGGCAAAAAACCGGAAGTTGTACACTGCCCGAGGGATGTCCACTGTCCTAGCAAAAGTAATAGTTTTGCCTGAAACATGAACAAGCACACTGCTGTATTACCATGACCAGAAAATAGCCCATCTGAACACCACCGCAAACAGTGCTTTAAATTTTGCTCTGAAAACTATAGCTTGCATGTTTTGGGGGAACTGTCTTTTGTTCGGTGCCCAAGTAATCCCTGGCACAGCGTAGTCATATGTCATGACAACAGCTTCCCTGTACTACTGCATTACAAGTAGATAACAGTTGAAGTCAACATTTAGAAATTCCGAAAAGCAAGCCTTAGACTGCCACAGGAATACAAGAATCAGTGACAACTTCTACAAAATTAGTGCACATCAACTTAAAGTTGCACCAACAGTTCACACTATACTAAAAATGAGGATCAGACCCTCAATTTCAATAATCAACAAGGCACTCATTTTCTCAAAATTTGAGATCAACAATTGCAATTTTTACCCTGATCCTTTGACTCTGCTTGTGCAAACACTTCCAGATCATGTTCTATCAGGTCTGCCAGTTTGTTGAGGATCTGAGATCTTTCCAATGGACTTTTTGAGGACCAAATTGGGAACGCATCTTTGGCAGCTCTGACAGCAGCTTCCACCTAAAAAAGTGAAGCAGGGTTGGTAAATATTCATGGAGGGCTTTAGAGAGAGCCTCAAACAATCAGCATATTTGAGAGGTTACTAATGCAAAGCACATTGTTCAGACGACTAGCTTTTCAGAGTTGTGACTGCTTGTAGCTTCTCCATTTTCTTCTTCTCAAGACACTGTCAATAATGTTTGTTAGGTTATGGGACAGCATCTCTCTTCTTGATGCTCTGTTTCTCTAACTCTTGCTTTTCTCTCCTTTGCAGTAACTTGTGGGCAGTCCTCTAGGCCTGGAGTGGCCAGACGAGATGGGTCAGCTGGCACCAGCAAGTGCTACCAGTCCAACCCATTCAGAACTTTGTTTCTCACAGGGGGAGCACAGGAATCTGCTAGAGAGAGTATCCAGCCGCAGACCAGTCACAGTCAGGTCTTGCCCTATGGGACTTACTGGGCAACAATGAAAGTAAGGGGATGGAGAAGGAGGAGTAGACTATGCCCTGCTAACCTTTCACTTCCTCTCCACTTCCGCCCACTTAGTTCAAGAAAGGTCTGAGAATATGTTTATGGAATAACCACCCAGAAACATTTTTATTCTTACCCAATCACAGTTGGAAACCCACTCATGCCCTCACAGAATATATTCCTTTCTGAACTCTTGGAATTTAGATATTTATCTCATCAGATATCTAACAAAGTCTGCAGAGAAGAAAGATTATTATATGCATTTATATAGATGCATACCATCTACATCAATGCTGGTATTCTACCTGAGATGCATGTAACTTCTGCCTATTGCTGCCATGGTTCTTCAGCCTACCCTTACTGAACAGTGGCAGAATATCAGCGTTTCTCTGAAGCGGACTAGGCTTTCATGAATTAAAATTTACCAGAAAGTTCTCTCTCTGTCAATCAGTTCTTCTGGGCTCTTAAATGAAAGTTATCTGGATCTATTGATTTACAAACTGTTCCTTCTAGATGTTTACCAGTCTCTCAGATTACTGAAGGTTACTAACACCCTTCCATATTTTAATTAATTGCTCTATTTCCCTATTTTTGCTTCTTACATATCACTTCTTAACAACTTCCACTGTCTGACATATGCATCAAGGTGGGCTTTTAGTTTAAGCTGTTTTCCTACTTGGTTTCTCATAATTTTTTTCATAAATTTCTTCAGCCTTGGGAAATCTTCCCTGGTCAGTAACTAAGAGGACGTTGATGTAATATAAATTAGATGGTTCTGGCCTGTTACTAATGTTGTCACATCACTTGTTTCTATGCAATCACCACATATTCCTTTCCATAAGTTCCACAAATCTGAATTCCAAAATTGTTCCTTCACACTGTGACAAGTGCCACAAAAATCATCAGAACTATAGACACTCCAATAATGTTTTACTAAAGGGGGCACAAAAGCTCAAGTAGGTGGAAATCCTCAATTTTTTTCCCCCTGCACATCAGACTCTATAGTCTACATAAAAATAAGAGCCAGAGGTGGAAGGACAGAGAGATACTGGTATGGAGGCCAAGGCGGGAAATAAACCAACATACACAAGGTCACACAGACCGCTGGCCAAGCCCAGAAACCTAGACTCTACTCTTTTGACCACAGTTCAACAACCCACAGCTCAGCTGCCAAAGCCTGCAGGTCATCAGCTATTGAACAGCTGGAGCAGGGCCAAAGCTGGTCTGCAAAAGGGGACCTGCAGCATGTTGAGCGAGTCGGGTATGAATGGCAGGAGCTCCTGGAGTCTGGTATCCTCTGACTTCTACATGCAGCAAGAAGGAGAAGCTCCTACCTCATGTAGAGGCAAGAGGTGACTGGCTCACGCAGAGCTTCCCAGCTCTCAACAGAAACTCAGTGGAACACATATCTACAACCTTGTAAAGAAAAATATGATCTGGCACACTATCCTGAAAAGGTTCACCCTCTAAACATCTATACCTCCCCTACTCCTTAACTTGTTCTTCCACCCTTCTGTCATTAGGTGCCATTGTGGTGCTGCGTCTCATCTGCTTTCTTCTTTGTTATCTCTTCCACCTGGTGCTGCATGCTTCAAAAGAGGGCTGATGTGAAGTTAAGGCTATCTGCACTCTTTAACCCTCCAGCAAGTTTTGAAGCAACAGGAAAATGCAGCATTTTCATAGACAGCAGAAGACAAAATTAGCAGAGCAAGGAATGAAGTGGCAGTAGACTGATCCAAAAAAGTAAGAGGAAAAAGATAATTTGTACAGAAGGACTCAGAGGGAAGACAGGTTAAGCAGCTGCTCAGTTTGCCTAGCAAAAAGAAGCAAAGAAAGACACAAAGAAAACATGCATGAGAATTCAGCTATAAACTTGTGTGTCTGAAACACTTCCTCCTGCTTTCCTCTTTTGCACATGAAAGACCAAACACCAAAGAACATACAATTCAGAACCATCATAAAAGGTTGATACTAAAATATATTACACATTACACATTATACAATAGCATTCTCAGGGTATTCTGTTCATTTTTCTGCTGGATGATGCAGAGGAACAAGATTCTTTAAAGGGAGGTTTGCCATGCCTAATTCGCCGTCACAACCCTGCGTTTTGGACGTACAGGGCACCTACTTAGTCTGCTTTGGTGCTGGCTTTCTGCAGCTCAGGACATCTGTCTAAAATCCTGAAAAACTTTGTGCTGGTGTTCTATCACTGAAATGGCCAGCGCAGCTGACCTAGTTTTAAATTCTGGGGTCAGCAACAGATTCTGACTCATTCCTATTTTGCCTCCTACTTTCCACTGAAACCAACCAAAAAGGCCAACAGGATGCTGAGTCTTGCTAGAAACTAGCAGCCTGAGTGCTTTGTCGAATCTAGCCCTCAATGCTTATTTTGATTGTACTTCAGCATGTTCCATCAAGCATCTGTGGATATCAGCTCTGCAGAGCCCTCCCTTTTTGTGTGGCTGACTAAGGGTAGGAGTAAAGCACTTGCTAACTTCAGAGGGGTTTAAATTGAGTTCCAGATCCCTCGCATAACCACTAACTTAGAAAGCTAAAAGAAAAAAAAAATCATTCTTTATATACCTGTTACTTTAGGTATATTTGGACTATAGTCCAGAATGGCCAGCAGCCTACTTTTGTTAGGCTGTCCTGGCATTCTCACAAAACTCCCATTTTAATGCTTCTGCAAATGAATAAACAGGAAGATTTGCACCTGCACATCAAAGAAAAGCCTTTGCAGGCATAATTAGTGTTGGAATGAACTTACACAAATGTATTCTAGCAAATCCAGCCTGTTACACTTTAACCCTTGGTCATCAACAACCAGCAAATATTTACCCAACTGAAATTACAGTGCAAAGGTTTCTGCTGAAAGAAGCAAAAAGCAAGCGGTCAACAAGACTGAAACACAAGTGAAGGGAACAAATACACACAGTAGCAGCTTGTTTAAAAAGTATTTTGAAAATGAAACAATGCTGGACACTATTAGTCGACATTTTCCGAGCCGTTTGTATGATCTAGCCTTTTCCAGTCATTTCTCTCCACACTGAATCTGAAACACTATGTTAGATGCACATTTTTTGGTCACTTATAAGTAGCATCAATGAAACTGCAGTTCCCAAAAATGAGTGGCATGTTGCCCTATCTCACTTGAACACATATAAGGTACCAAGACACATTCATCCCACTAGGGAGCACAGGACTAAAAAACATTGCATGTCTGCTCCTATGGATTGATGAAGACAACAAGCTACATTATAAAGGAACGTACACTCATTGCAGCCAGTTCCTCACTCACACTTAATATCCAGCTGCTAATTTCAAAAACAGAAAGGACTGGAAGGTTTCGACCATACTTTAAGGAAGAGCCAGCAAGACAATATCCTTTTAAAGGACAACAACAAGCAATCGTGACACTAGGGCAGAACATGTTCGCTTGCATACAGCGGCTCTAAGTTTGTTCACAGAAGAGACCAATAAAACCCTTTTCTCTCTTCCTGAACTGTTTATACTTACTGCCAACACAAGTATTGTTGGTAACCTATGTACAAGACATCTCTTTCTTGTGTGAGCTGGAAGAGCTACACTAAAGTAACTCAAGCTCTGTTGATTTACACCAGCTTAGGACTCAGCCTGTAACTTTCTAATTGCAAAATGTAAAAAATTAGAGGTATTCGCTGCAGCAGCAATAAATCACCAGACATTATAATACAATCAAGAACTTATTCATTGAAATGCTAAGGGCTTAGATGTTTTTCTAGTCTCTCACCTTTTACTCTCTACCACTCCAGGCACTCACATTAACTGCATTTAACGTTTTCTTTTTACCTTTTTGTACATTTGGATAGTACTCACTTCTTCTTTGCCACTGTCCGGCACCCTGCAGTAGACATCTCCTGTTGATGGATTATAGGAGTCTATGTAGGAGGAACAAGGAACAAATTTGCCAGCTATAAAGTTTTCCAGCACTAAAAGAGTCTTTGAGGAAGACATTGTTAGCAGCTTGCTTTATCTATGATTATTTTTTCCTAAGAGGCGTCAGTTTAAGATTAGTAGTTTTGTATGTGTTTGCACTGCTAGTTTGAACTCCTCCCTCTCTCTCTCTCTCGTCTTCTCTGCGTCACTCACTCAAAAGTGGGAAGAAACCCCAGCAGCAACAGCAGAAACAAAGAGGAAAGGAGGAATAATTACTGTGTTTGTGATACTTGTTTTTTCTCGCAGTTTAAGCACAGAGGCAGAGTCAGCTAAGATCTTAAAAACCTGCTCTTTTGTGTGTGCAAAAAATAAAATATTAAAGAAGGGGGGAAAATAATGGTTTGACAGGTAAATTTCTCCCTGTCACAGTTTTTCAAGGTACAGAAAGCAGAAAGTCATTTTGCAACTATTATATCAAATAATTCAGTACCCTCAAGCCCAGTTTGGGACCTGCTCCTTACCATCAGACTATATATATATATATATATATATATATATATATATATATATATATATGTATATAATCTCACAGAGGCGCTTGGACTGGCATCTCTATAGCTCATGTTTACTGCTTTATCATCAATAATTTTGCTTGTAATGACAAAAAACAATAGTTCTCTTAAAAAATACATTTTGAAAAATAACAAATTATCTTTTTCAATGAAAATATCCCCCAAATATGGGATGCCCCAACCAGTACAAGAGGCTGAGTGGTCCTTCAGTTAAAAACTGTTGAGTTGTGAAGCACTATCCTACATGGTACCCTTTCTGGTATGCTGCTTAAATCTAGTTTTTAAAAAGAAGCTAAACAGGGGCTTTCATGCTTTCCTGTCCATGGATATTCCAGTAGAAAATTTCTTACTAGAGAAGCCTGCTACACGTAACTAAAGTTTTGCTTTAACTTCCCGAAAATCTGAAGCACCCCGTAACACAGTAGAACACACTAGAAGACATTTTTCTCCAACATATATTGTTTAGATTATCATTCATTGTTCTAAGACTATCCTTGCACTACCCATTTATTCCAACCACCACAGCCATTTTAAAGAGTAGTATTTTATCCCCAGGAGACTGTGAATATCTAAATCAGCAGTTTACAAATTAGACCCTACACCACTGTCAACCCACAAAACTTCTTGTGAATCAACATGCAACTGCATTTTGATTAAATAAAGGTGATATGGTTTTATTGCCCAACAACACATTTATTCATCAGCTATCTGGAGCCTCTGGGTAGAGCTCAGACCAGTGCTGAAAGGTAATGCAGCCATGTGTTGAAACTGGAATATTGGGAAATACCTCTGGCTATCCCAAGCTACAAACCAGGAAACCATGCAATAGCTTTTCTGCAGTCACAGAATATAGAGCCTTAAAATTTAATGCATCCATATGTGAAAGGGGTTACCAGAGATTCATTCTCAGAATCATGTTACCTTACACACAAGCAAAAAGGATTATACTGAAGTCTTAAAACTGAAGACACATGCTTCCACTTGTAGAATTTCAGCAGACTCCTGACTTGAAACCAACCTAAATATTTTCTAGGTTCGAAGGCAAGTTCAAGGGGAGCAGGTTCAACACAGGAGTTCGGCAGCATCAAGTTCTGGAATCCTACAAGCATGGAAATCTTTATGGCTGGCACCTAAGTATTGAGAAGTATTTAAATGAAATTTATGGACTACGGGAAGTCATAACAAACAGTGCATAATTCACAAGATAGCTTCAGTTTGGACAGTAACAGTTTTCAGATAATGTTCATTTGTAAGATTTGACATCAATTCATTTCAACATACATCATCATGGATACTTCTACAAACATGCACGCAGTCAACAGTACAATTTACGTATGTCAAGTGCGCATATGTGATGAATTGAGGCTAAGCATACAACTGCAAAAAAGTTACCTCTCACTAGTGTGGGAAGAATAGATATGGACAAGCACAATTACATGACTTTGCACTAAATAACGATCATAGTTTTCTGTATTCTTTACTGCTCAAGGCATGGCTTTACTTCAGTTAACCGAAGTAACTGATGCTTTGGAGCAAGTTCTTTCCCTGCACTATAAGCTAGGATCAAAATAATAGTCTTCTCCACACTGCATATGAGTGGTTCCTAAGATACTGGAGTCCTCTCCCAGTTCCTATAAAAAACTTTAAAGCTGTCATAAAATGTGCCTGTCCTGCATTTATGCTAGAGATGGCAGAAGGGCCCAAAAGAACTCATCTGTCAGGTGGTTTAGCTTGCCCTCTTACTGAAAAATGGGACAGAGTTACAGGCTTGAGCAAGCACAATAATCTGATTTTAGCATACATCCCAAGATTAACCTGCCAACTAGTGTTCAGAAGAGCACTAAATCTGGGTGAGAGAGAGATGTATATATTGGACAGTAGGTACACAGAGGAGTAACATAAGAAGAGCTGAAAATTAGTTCCACAGAAAGAAGTCAAAGGCCATTTTTGCATCTTAGCTTACTAATTTGTATTGAAACATATGAATTATGGAAATCAATAAATGATTTAACAAAATTTAGAAGTATTTAAACAACAAGAGATCAAGGAAGCAAAAATTATGCTCAGACAAAGCTATTTTATTATTCTTACATTTTAAAAAATAAAATTAGCCAAAGTTGGCACAGCTTCCACTACAAGCAAAAGAAACTTTAAATAAATTTTGGGAGAGGAAAACAATCCTGGGATAATACTACATGCCATTTTCTGAAAGTAAATAGTTCTTTTTTCCCTGAATATGCATTCAGCTCAAACCTCAAAATATATTAGACCGATTAAGTTACTTTACTGAATTAACGTGTGCAGCAAAAAAGCAAATCAAAGAAAATACGTAAACAATTTATGGCTGGAAGTAAGGCGTTTGTTTCGTGATGATTCATCATCTTATTCTCTAATTCAACTTTCTAAGCATGTTTCCATCAAGCTCTTTAAGGGGTTAATTCCACATGGAAAAATACATGGACTTCTGTGATGGGAAAGTGCAACATTAACAATTCCTTGTCAGTTGGCATCTTGTTCTGCAGTGGGAGGGACTGATGAAGGGCTCCCCAGAAGTCTAATACGATTTGACTTTCGTCATCATATTTTGCCCCCAGCTGATTGCACTTGTTGCTTCAACTGAAGTAACTGGATTCTTAAAAGTGTGGATATCTGATTGCATTTTGGTTGGATTGTGGAAGTTCTGGAAGCACTGTCATTCTTTAATCTATAAACAAAAGCAAATGGAAAAAACCTCTGGTGAAAAACAAAGTGCTAACTGTAAAGGTGAAAAACAAAGTGCTAACTGTAAAATGGTCATAAATTTTTCAACATGATACTGTGAACTGTGGGGGAAAAAAGTAATTCCTTCTGCTCTGAAATTCTCTGGAACAAGATCTCAAGTACTAAATAGTAATTCCCAGAGAATAGTCAGAGTTATTCAGTGCCCTGTTCTACAAACATCAAGTATCATAGATTTAAATAAGATCCTATTCACTTGAAGTTAAATTTAAGCATAAATGGGTGCAAGATTAAAGCCTAATTCTGGATCCTATTTAAGACTAGACAAGTTAAGAGCAGTAAAGCACCATAAGACACAGAGCTTCTGATAGACCTAGGACATTATTCCTATACACATTGGGAGAGGCCAGAAATTGTCAAGCTCTAGTTCCATTTTGACATTAAATGACTCAGCTCTGAGTCTCTGTATAAAAATGTGGTTCATGTCACTAAATTTCTCTCCATCAGACCTAAAATTTTAACTTAAGTTCTAATCCAAAAATGATAGCAAGATTTTGAAAATGACAGAAGGACCTTTGTATTTTATTCTCCTAATAGAAGGAGAAACATTTGTATTTACCTCCACAACCTGTGCTTTCACCCACTGAAATAGGATCAGAAAATGCCTACAGGTATCGGTAAGGATCAAATGCACAACTACCTTTAACATTCACAGAGTAAAATCTGGGACACAAACAAGCCAGAGTAAAAATGGCTAACACTTCTTATTTACAAATGACTTTTCATATATTTATACAGTCGGTTCGATTTCAGAAAGACAGATGCGTATTAAAATCCTGAGAGGTTATTTTTAACTGGAGAGAGGAAAAAACAACATTCACAAGTTCTAAACAAATGTTCCTTAATAAATTGAACAGAACTGTGGCAAATTTTCCTTACATCTTGCTGAAGAATTGTCTCTTTTTCAGAAGAATAAACTCATTTTTCAAGCCAAAGGGTGTAAAATCAAATCCTTAACAGTAAAATCAATTCCTTAACAGTACAGAAAGTCCATTATGAAAGCATCATACCTCTGTGATAACTCCGGCAGCAACAGTGGAACCACCGTAGCGTAACATAAACCTCCCAAGCTCTTTAAAATCTTTATACAACTCTAGAGCTACAGGTCTTTGAGTTTGTAGTTCTATTAAAGCATTCTGTCCTTTAGTCAGGAATCTGCAGGGTTAAATAAGCAGACAGTCCTATTGCTAATACATATATGCATTAATTAAAAGAGAACAATGAGTAAATGAAAAAATCATCCTGTAAAGCCAAAAGAAATTACAACCACCAAAGTCGATCTCAAATATAAAGAAGGCCACAAGACTGAAAACTCGTTTGCCTGCAGCATACCTTTTAAAAAGGCATTTCTGTTTGTTTCAAAAACTTCCAGGGAAGGGCATTCATCACAACATTTGGCAAATTGTTTCAAAGTTAATTATCCCATTTAATACCTACTTTTTACACCTAGTACAAATCTGTCTTGTTTCAAACCCAGTCCCAACAACTAAAGAGGATGTGGGGTTCATTTACTTCACCAGTTCATTATTCTGTAGAAGTCATGCTTTTTCTTCCATTACCTTTCAGCAACAATTTTAGCTGTGCATTTTCTGGTAAAGGATTATTCTGATGATGTCGTAGCTGTCAAACAACACTTCAACCCAAAGACAGCTTTAAATAACTAGGGGAATATTTCCATAGTTTAACTTAAGAATGGGAAGAAAACAGATTCAGAGAAACCTAAATCTGTTGTTCTTCTCCAATCCACTGCCTAGCACAGTTTATTTTAGGCAGTAACTCACTTCCAGAAGATCCCATCCTATTCCTATTTCAGGACAAAAAGGGATAATGTAAGAAATTTCTTTAAGTGCAGGGCTAGTGATCTGGAATTCACTCCTGACTCTGCAAGTGACCTCAGGCAAGTCATTTTCCTTCTTGGATGATCTGTACTTAGTACACAGGATTCAGAATTTCCACTTTATAAAGCACTCTGAAATCTAAATGAAACCACTACAAAAAGGAAAGTATATTTTTATGTCCTTATGAACACATTATTGCTTCATAACAGAACCTACTTAATTTGCCACATATTAACCAAAACTCAGTTGCCCATTCCTCATGTAATTATTAACTATTCAACACACTTACTTAGGTTTTTTCTTTGTCACTTCACCAGTGCTTTTGTGCAGGACGCTCAATAATCTTCTAATAGTAGCAGGTTCACTTACGGTTTGATAGTGTAAAAGCACCTAAAAGAGATTTATTTTTTCAGTTATTAAACTTTCTAAAATAAACAGAAATCCTAGTTGTCAATACTTGAAAACATTAACTTCTTTTCAGACTGATTTTGTAAACAAACATTCATAAAACTTCTCACAGGAATCTGTACCTCACATTCAATAACCTTTCTTATTACCTAATTTCTTTATCTCTGCAGATATGACAAAAAGGTCATGTATTATTTAATTATAAATACACTTTTCATTTTTTAAGTGTTTTGTTTGTGCCGTGTCAGTATAGCTCTGTAGCATGAATGATTTTTTCAGGTATCTTGCAACCAGGTGCATCACTATAATCTTATACATTGAGTGCCTTCTCAATGAACAGCCTAACCTGACTCTGATGAAACATCATGTTCTTTGAAATTGCTTAGCTACATATCAAAAGCCAGTATAAGTACGCATGAGCAGCCAGAATAGCACCTCACATCCTCTTCAAATTACAGAAGAATTAGGTATTTCAACCAGAGGGGAAAAAAAATTTTGGATGCCAAATGCATCCAAAATGTGGGAGAGAGGGGAAGGGGCTGAGTCACATATAATGAAAACAAGAACTTTCAAAGACACTCACAGGAAATCCTTTAGTGATCGGAACCTCAATATTAAAGATGAGAATCCGAGCTCTGAAACGAGTACAAACTTTAATGGGTTCCTTGGGATCACAAAATACACAGCCAACACTACAAGAGGGGAGAACAAAAGAAATTGATGCACATCATGACATAAAACTGTTAATCACTGCACTGAAAAAAGATAAATATTTAAGAGCAGAGACAACAACACTTCAATATAATTAAAAAAATATCAGAATATCTCATTAAAACCCATAGCCAAATTAATTCCTAGATAATGTCTATGGTATTTTGTGGGTATGCATGAAGAGGTTTGTCTAGTTCAATGAACAATTACATCCATTGCTAAACAGTTTCTAAAAATGTCATTGTTTCCTGTACTTAGGTGCTTTGAAGAATTAGACTTTCATTAGAGATTATTTGTTCCAGATCAACAGCACAAAATGCTGTGCGTTGCCCAAAACTGCAGTGTTACTGCCCACAATTCAACTGTTTGTTGAACAGAGGAATATCAGAACCAGGACTGTCAAAACTTAAGGTCTCTCATCAGCACTTACTTCCAAAAAATCTAATAAATCATGTCACGAGAAAGCTACTGCCTTTTACAAGTCAATAAGGCAGACCAGACACAGCTTTTTGAAAGCAGCTAATTTTCACCATCTAAAACAAAAGGAAAATTAATCCTACACAGAAAAACATGACCAAAGAGAACACACAGCACAAACCCGTAAGCCAGATGAAACGGAATTTCATCAGACGACTTAAAGCTTAGTACCTCTTGTTGACAAATCTAATGTACCCCCAGAAGACAAATGACATCAAAAGTAAAATATTGATCCAAGCCTCCATTCAACAAGTAGAACAGTATTTCTTTTCCTCATTTATCACAGAGAAACACACACCATTATGAAAAGGAAAGACAGAAAAAATCCTGTACTTTTTCCTCAAGAGAGCATAACTTCGCAGAACCATCAAAGCAAGGAGTTTTTCCAAACAGCAGCTTGAAAGCTTGATGTTTGAAGTCCGACTAATATATAGAAAAGCTATTCAACTTATGGATCCAACTATCTAGCCCGAACAACAATTGACAGACAGCAAATACGTACCCCTAAAGATTTGAGGCTATGCTTAGCATGAAACCTATAGACTAAAATATACACTAAAAGCTATTTGCTAAATGTCTTACTGAATACATTTAAAAAGGGTCAGCAAAACATTTACCAAAACAAAAAGAAGATAAGTGTGTTAAATAAACAGCTTCCCATCAGTTAATTTGTCCAGTTTTAAATACTGGTACGTAATGGCAGTTGTTTCGATAAGTATTGTTAGAATGATTATGATTTGATAAGCTCTTCAGAAATCTTTTGTTTCATTTAGCAACTAAGAGCTAACTAATTAAACAATTAAGGTATCTGAAGAGAACTCTTAAGGAAAAAGTTTTGGAAGGTTACCAACATCAGCACTAGGACCAAGTAAGAACACTAACAGCACTCTTCTGAAGTTGCCGTTGTACATATAGCAGATGTTTCCAACGTTTGTACATGCAAGCCAGGTGATATGCATCACTTTGGTTTTAAATATCCTGGTAGCCAAATCATTCTTCAAGTAAACCGCTGATTGTGAAGTGTAATAGTTATAAAGCATTTCATTAAAAACAAACCGTTACTTAGACTGAAACTCAGTTTTGCTCACTTGATTTTGATGATATCCATGCCGGTCAAAGTGAGACTAACGTGATCTCCTGCTGCAGCCCAATCAACTGGTTCATCATGCAGTGTAATTCCTGGAAATGAGTAAGAACAGAACCTCACAGTGAAGTACCTAGGTTCTGAGCTACAAACAAACAGCTCTGTTTGGGCCATTTGTGCTTCATCAACCATTACTCATCAATTTTCAATATGAATGGGTTGAGAGTAAAAGCTTTTTAACTGAGAACACTGAGGAAGCATTTTTTTTTTCCTTGGTGAGGACACACTATTCTCTCACCCCACCCTGCACAATAACATGGCTTTATTTAAGCCAGAAGAGGGGACTTGGCAGTGCGGATGACGCAGTCCCGAAAATACCACAGTACTAATATCTCTGTCTGCCCCACCCATCCTTTGATGCACACGCATGCCCTAGACCGCATCTTTCATATACTTTAATAGTACTGTGTCAACTTTCATTTACCTTAAGTGGGTTTGTTGACTCTTTCATAAAAAAGCGTAACAGACGCCTTTCGTTCACAACGAAATTGCATCTATGAGAAAGCACCTTTAAAAGTAATTTTATTCTGATTTTTAAGTGCATTCTAAATGCTTTAAAGATAATCTGGTTGATGGGTGAAGATAAAACTAATTGCTCCCGACTAAACATTCTGAAGTTTCCGGTAGATGCCAAGAAACACATTTCTCAGCAAGAAATCACATTTTATAAATACTGCACACATTTATAGGATCTAGTTCTATTTCATTGCAGATTGCATTTATTGATTTGCAAATCTGTTCCCAAGACCACCTGTCAAGATATGCCAGAAAACGTCAAATGTAAGCATGTTATGCACTGTTTTTTAAAACAGTGTTGATAATTACTTCACATGTGTCACATGTAATTATAAAGTTCAGCCTCTTGAAATGAAAAACTGGAATCCTAATGTGCACACTACCTTTAGTTAACATTGTATGATAAACTAAATTACCCCCTCTTTATACTACTAAAAGTACACGCTTAATGAACTAACTCTCAACCTTTATCTACATTTCAGCCATATGAGATGCACTACACATAAGAAAAATCACAGAACTGTATCATCAGGGGATTCTCAGAGAAAATATCTTTTTCCATGCCACTTCCCCCACTCCCACAGCTGATTGAGGGCTGTGACTACAGCAGTCCGATAACCCATACTCTAGTTATTGTAACATTTCCTTGCATTGTGAGCAATGTTTACAAAGGTATAATCCAGCATACCAAAGAGCTTCCCAAATTAGCACTGAGTAAACCAGTTTTCGAATCAGAACAGTATAGTTGCATCAGCACATTGCTGGATCCAGGCTAAACAGCTAGATTCACAAGCCCATTCATTTATTTGGAGGGCTTAATTGTTAATTGATTGGTCAATGTTGTAGGAAAATCATAATTTTACCTTTGATTTTGCATATGAAACAAAAAACTCCACAGTACAAAGACAGCAAGCTTAATTATGAAACAGCTAAACATTTAATATCCTGACTTAACTATTCCTCTTTCCATAAATCAAATGTGTTGATAGTGTTTTAAATCCAATTTTCTACCCCTTTTTAGCTGCTCAAGACAATTATACACTAAAAGTTCATATACTATAAAAGGTTCAGTGGCAAATATTATGAACAGCACAAACTTAATCCTCAAGTTTTTTGCATCTCATTTGTAAGATTAATTTCTAAATGTCATCCAACATCCTCATACTTTCTTACAGCAGTAACACTCCACAGCAAAGCTGAATATTAATGATTCCTGCACTGCATATTTTTATAGCCATGAACCGTGGAGCTCAGATGTTTTTATGGATTCTTCATGAAACAATGTAAAAGTCATGAGGCTATAACATTAGGAGTATCTGATGCTGTAAAAAAGGTAAAAAGCATGCAACATTTCACATACTCTTCACAGACATATTTATACAGACACAGTCACATCTAAAGAAATTCGTTTTATGCTTTCACATTTTATGTTTGACAGTTAGTATCAGTTTGACAATCTGTTACCGTTTCAGTAACTGTTTCTAGCCCTGTATTGACCTGAAAGTAAACATGCTTCTAAAGACTGTACCTTTTGCAGTGCAAGTTTCATTGGGAGGCATTGCCAGAAGTCGTTCTCCAACCTGAATATAGCCTGCTTCTATTTTACCAGTCACACAAAATCCCGATCCTTGGTCTGTAATAACAACGGTAACAATCTGAAATAACTTCATAGTAAGGTCAATTTCCCATCGTGAGTTAGCCCTTCAGCAATGTATGGACAGTTTTAAATATAATAAAGCCTTTCCCCCAGTAGCGAGTTCAGCACTTGCAAGTTAGCCAGCTGTGCCTCATAATGAAAATGAAACATTAAATTCAAAACCTCTAGATCTTTTATTTTTCAGAACTAATATCCTTCTTTAAACAAATGTAGGTGCATGAAGAAGTATGTTTTAGTTTTTCAGTATTAGATTAAGCTTTTTATTTTCTAGCAATTTTACTTATTTCAGCACTTTCTCATTACAACTAGAGACAAAAATATTTCGCAGACATCTTATAAAAATTCTCACAAAGACAGACCTAAATTCCTTGGCTCTTTACTGTTTAACTGACTCAGAATCCTGGAAGCTCCGTCTGCAAACTA
Organism: Dromaius novaehollandiae; assembly: GCF_036370855.1. NCBI lineage: Eukaryota > Metazoa > Chordata > Aves > Casuariiformes > Dromaiidae > Dromaius > Dromaius novaehollandiae. The sequence continues at coordinate 63,436,742 of NC_088100.1, forward strand.
CTTCTACTCCTAGAAAGTCAAAGGTTGATTCTGTCCTATCTAACAGGAGAAGTTATTGTAACAATGGATGACTTGATATTTCCGAGTAAAAGATCTACATATGATTTTCTTCTTGAAAGTCCGTACACTTAACTAATACCCTATTCATTATTTTAATGATAAATTGGTTATTTTTTTAAAAATGTGCAATACAGACCCACTCTGTACTTCTCCTGCTACACACACACACATTTATACATACACAACTGAAGAAATGCCTCATCTCCTTAGCCCTCATCTGCAGATATGTTTGTACAGAGTCCTCTGAAGAGATTTTACAAAGATTTTCACTGTCATTCCAAACGGCAAGCAGACGTTTTGCTGAATATTAAGAATTCGGTGATAAGCATGCAACTTAGTATTTTGTGTGTCATATTAATCTTGAGCCACATACTACCAATTCCATCTTTTGCATTCATTAGAATTATTGATGAATACTTTTCCATCTATCTAGCTGGAAAAGTATTACCAGTATGCCTATAAGCTAATTTTCCTCTATTCATTCCAGCAAATGAGATGAACACACTCAATTAACAGATAACACAGGACATCAATAGAAAATTGGAGAAACAGAGACATGCTCAAAAAAAAAAAAAAAAAAGCTGCAAATTGTGGTACAAATACCACCTGGCTATTGTACACAAAAGAACCTGAAGCTGGCTCTGCAAGCATTTGCAGACAGTCATGAACTTGGTCCAGGTTCCCAACCATGCCCTGCTCTCACCCAGAAGGAATCAGGAACCAATTCTCCTTCCTTTAACACCATCAGTTCTGGCTTGGTAAACCCATATGTTGTCTAGTAAACCAGTATGTTGTCTAGGACCTCACTTTGTCACATGCTGACTACTTCCTGCAAAGTGAGAAGCTCCTTCAGCTCTCACAGCAAATGATTGCAAGCACAAATGTATAGGGGCAGACAGAACCAGGCCACAAAAAAAGGTCTGATTTTATACCCATCTTGATACTTAGGTTCTGCCAGGACATGGTTTTTGTCCACGATTTTTGGCTGCTGGACAAGGCTGTTCTAAAGTCAAGTCAAGTCATACCCTTGACTGCATTATATTTTAAGTGGGGACTGATACAGAGGTGAAGGTGCATGAATTTAGAGGGACCTCTTGGGTCAGGAGATAGTTTGACTGGAGAGAATACTAGGAGGGCTAAGGGGGACAGCAGCTAAAATGAGCCTGAGGTAGATGAATCACATGTAAGATAATGCATGTAAGATAACCTGAATAAAGGAAGGGGTTTTCCAAACTACGTAAGAGTAAGCTCAGCACTCTCACTTTTCATATACTTCTATGGACAGCTCCTCCTGAGTATGCGCACCTGTTGGTACAGGGCTGAGAGCCACTTTGCTTCACATACTGGTACCTGTAGCTACTTCACCAAGATTGGGGGAAGAGGGGGGATACAAAACTGAAAAACACCTAAAGGACACATAAAAGTGATAGACCTTATATTTGTAAATTGAGTTCCTTTCCAAAGCCATTATTTGTTTGCTTACTTTGGCCTATCAGACCTTTTCCCCAGAGTAGGTTTAGTCAAAATTGCTCATTTTGTGAAACTAAACTCAACACAAAAATGATTATTGCAACAAAAAAGTTGGAATATTATTTTGAAAGATCTTAATCAATAGCCTCAATGCAGTTTCCCACAGATCACAGGACTGAAAAAGAAAATACAGTGATAACCTTCATGAAGGAATTAGTGGTAACGTACTGGGGCAAGTTCTCACATAAGGTTTCAATATTTAACATCATAGCTTCAATACCCTAAGCTATCCTAGATCACACATGTCTAATCTCTTTCTGAAAGACCCTCATCAAAATTGCACAGAATTCCAACTATGATCAATATTTTGATCTGGCTTGTTGGTATATCTGCTGTAAAAGTCCAATATATAAAGTAAAATTTCTATTAAAATAGTTAATTTCAAATATCAAGTATTTAATTACAAATAGGCACAACATTTCAAATCATGCTCTCATTTAGTTTGCAGTGTTTCTTGGGGGAGTTACAGAAAGTTTAAAACAAGGTAAGAGTGTTACAAACCTTATTATTTTTTTCTAAATTAAACATAAATGTAAATGCATTTAGCTGAAAATAAGATCAAATTTACTACAAAAACCTTAACTGCTCACAGCAGTCTATTTCCTCCAGACAATGGGAATAAAGGCCGATTATAGTAACTGGCTGCCGCTATTCACAAAATTAGTTCTAGGGAACAGCTAGCTACCTTTAATTACATTCTTAGCTGGTTATAACAGCCTCAACACCACCACCCTTTTCTTCATCCCCCTAAAAAGCTGTAATATGAAAACGGAGGAATTTATCATCACTAAGAGCTACAACCACGAACATAAAAGCACTAAGTCAAACTCTGTCTAAATCTAGGAATGGAATATAAAAGAGCCCAAAGACACACTTGCAAAAAGTTGAGAAACATTCATCTAAGGAACAAGAACCAATTTTTTTTTTTAAAAAGTCCCAAATTCTGTCCCACAGAACCATCGACTCATTACACAGCCAATTAGCAAACCATCTACATTTTCTTCCTCAATTTCTTTTTCAGTGTGTTTCTTCAGTGGTACTATATAAAATCCCTCAAATAACAGTGTTTGAAGGCTTACTATTCCTGTTCAAGTATCCTGACATACAAAGCTTCTGTTTTAAAAATCATACTTTTACATCATTTTTCAATATATATCTGTTCATTCATGTGTTAAATATCAGTGAAATGATGGTAAAAATACTATAAATACAACCAACCTTTAAAAACATCAGCGACACACAACCTAAATGGTTTATCCACTGATCTTTGTGGTGGCTTGAAAGAATCTGCAAATAAATTGATAACACCTTTTAGAATTCCTGTATTCAATGACTATCTCAACAATTTCTTGTTTAAGGGCAAATCAACTATATTGCATTCCAAAGTCTTTGTCCCACTTCTTCCCCAAAAGTTCTGACATGCACGCACACAACTACAATGTTATATTAGTTTCAAATTAGAAAAATTGCACTCACCAATTTGCTCTAACAAGCATTTTCCTTTATACCACTTTGTGAGTTCATCTGACTGACCCCTTGCGACTAGATTTTCTCCACCAAGACCACTTGTTGGGATATAAGCCACATCAGACTCCTAATTAAGAAAACAAACAGAAGTTAAACATACATTATAACAACATCTTAAGAGAAGCAAGGGATGCATTTTTCAATATTACGCTTCCAACTTATGAAAGAACAGTTAGCACAGCTGTATTTCCCCTTATGGAAATGGTGAATTCTTTGGCCGATACATTTCCATTCTGTTCATCTCTTTGCTGGTCCTAGTGCTCTTTACCAAAGCAAGGAGTCAGATATATCTAAAAATGACGACTGAAACATTATTAACTAGAAGCTGAATTTGACTAAGAAACTCCAACTCCATATTTGACAGGCACATTCCAGATTGAGTTGCTGGTTCAAGCATAATAATTTCAGGAAGGCCACAACCTGTCCAAACAGATAGGAGTTTGAAACAAGGAAACATGATAACAATAATCAAGAATGACAAATAAAGAATGTTCTTACTAGCTCATAATTCACAATGAAACCTGCTCTGATACAAAACCATATACTGTAATTCATGTAATTCTGAACATCCAATGGACTACAAAATAGGTGAGTACAAAAGATTCAAAGGACGTAAACAAAAAGGAGGAAACATTACTAAAGAGTATCAAGAACTGACTAACCTTATCCGAGGCTCAATAAACACCCTACCAACAAGAAGGTAATCTGCTACACTACATGCACATATTACCAGCAGGAAAGTGACACAAAATAATAACCTGCCTGGTACAATATAAAAACCTCATCCTTTCCTCACCCCAAAGCCTGAACAAAGTAAAGACCTCAGAAATTTATGTTACCTTAAAGCCAGCTTGTTTAAGAAACTGGCCAAGCTTAGTGATAATTTCCTGAAATCTTTCCTGTTGCCAATTGACCTAAAATAGAACACAGATAATGAGAACAAAATTCTAGATTGTTAAAAATGCAGTTTTACATTAAGCTTGAGACTTGAACAAATAGCTGCATGCCATCAAATCAGTAGGTGTTCTTTACCCACGGCATCTAAGGATGTTATAAATGAGATTCTTCCAGGTGGGTCAACAGTGGAATGGAGCTAGACCATACCTATTAACACTTAGTGACAGCAAACAACACAACCTTTAATTTCAAAGTCAAATTCACACAAAATTCAGATTCAGCAAGATCATACGTGACACAGCAATAATCCAAAATGCAAACAACAGTATTTAACACTGTTTAAATGTCTGAAGAACGCTCTTGGGGCCTTGATCGGGATGACCACCCTTGCAGATGCACACAGTTAGTTGCTTATCTGAAATCTAGAAGGAGACTTTGACACACACAGGAGGGAATCCCCCTGCTCATTTCAGCATCCAAACTGCCCTTCCATGTGCTTTGAAAAATACACTGATGAACAGAAAGAAAAATATTGTAAAGTCTAAACACAAGTACTGCGAGAGCTGAGACTCAAAGACAGAAAGGAACAAACTTTTTTTTAGTTCTACAAGTACTGACCCTTAAACTTAAGGGACCACAATCCTGGAAGGAAGTCTTTCCATTAAACAGAAAAACTAAGCATGTACCTGGTCCATTTTATTGACTGCAACAGCTAGCTGTGTCACTCCAAGAGAACGCACTAGTAATCCATGTTCTCGAGTTTGCCCACCAGTCTCAAACCCTGCTTCAAACTCTCCTCTGCTAGCATCCACAACCAAAATTGCCACATCGGCCTAGATTAAAAAAATTAAAACTAGTTAAGAGGTAGAAATAATCCAGGTAAATATGTCAATCAGCAGCATTTCACACAAAACGTACTTTACACAAAAGGAATACTGATATGCTTCAAATGCAATTGCAACTGCTTATTTCTATCTGCCTGTTCCATGCTCGTATCAGTGAAGTTATGGCACTACATCATCTCATGCCATAAATCACAATTTTATGTTAAACAGTAGCCAACTTTTAGTTTGAGGAGCCTGCCTTCTTCAAAGTACCCACCATGGATGTCCACCACAGATTTCAAGTTAACACAAGTGGCCTGCACTCCACAAGCTTAAGAACGTATATGAGAAAAATATTCTGTTCTGCCTAGTGGGTATGCCCAAAACTCTGCCTAAGAAGCCTGAATATGGACACATTCATACCAAGCAGCAGCAAAAATAACAGATAAACCACATCATTGTACAGTTGTGATAGTGAGTCCACTCCATATTGGATGTGGACATTTCACAGTCTACTCAACACACTGGAGCATGCCAAACTCATGAGGTGGTAATCGTGGCTCACACCCCCAAAGCTCTCAAGAACACCAGATGAAAAGTGGAAAAGCTTAACTAGACTATTACATATTTTATCATCTAGGATAAATCTCTGCCAAGATATTAACAGCAAATAGGTATCATGCTGTCTACAGCACCGTACAAAAGCTGGCATGTAAGCATAGGAAAAAACAGAGATTGTGCAGACAGCCTTAAACGCTGCTAGTATTTCTATTTCATTAAATGCTGCTTATATTTCTATTTCAGTAGGTAACAGCTAGTTATACCATCATCACCTACCAAACAATGGCAACAAATATGAACAAGAAAAGCACTGGTGTCAAAAAAGATTCAAGACAGTCAATTTCACAGGACAGATGAGGTGGACATAATGGAAAGAGGGAAAAAAAAAGCAGTGCTGTCTCCCTTTCCTTATATACACATGCTTCTGGATACCAGGAGAAGAAACTAAACAGAGCATGTTGTCCTAGTTCTGAATTCCCCTCACCTCAGAGAGCCTGGGCAAGTGTGAGAACAGCAAAAGGATGAGGGATGAATTTCCCCACAACTCAATCTCAAATGTGCACTGTGGTAAACCCTTTCCTCAAAAAGGGACATCTGCATTTTCTAAATTGTAAAAAACATACCTAGGGACTAAAATGAACTAGCCATTTATCAATGCTATGAACCAGAGGCCAGATCCCAGCCCTGATAAGACTGATTTGCATTTTGCATCACAGCAGTTGGGGATTCACCTTGCAGTGGTGGAATTCCCAGCGATACAAAGGCATGAGGGTCATTTTCACATTTGCTTTCTTTCACCCATTTCCTCAGAGTGCTCAGGCTACTCTAACAGGCAGAGAACTTCCAAAGCTCCACTGATTCCCTTAACAGATGTCAGAATAGACTGGCCCCTCACAATCCTGAGAATTGAGGGAACACAGAGATATGTCAAGTCTTATTTGGCCAGCTTCATCTTCTGTTGAACTGATACAGCTGCTAGTAGATCTTCTCTTACACATGTTCTCTGTATTATTTATTTCGAAAGACAAACCAGTTTGAATTAAAATTGTAATGAAAACAGTGTGCCTAAGTCAACATTTTCCAGTGTTCTGAAACTACAAATCCATTTCTAATTAAAAAATCATGAGCTTCCTGTAACATGTGCTTCACAGTGCAGATGGTCATACAAGCCCTACACAATTTGAGAACCTCTGACTATCCTGTGGCCTAACCACTGAGCCACAAGATCCAAATTCTTACCCAGGCCCTGCTACAGACCTAGAGCACAATTTGGGGCAAATTGGTCTTCCTATAGCATAATTTCTCTATCTGTAAAACTGATAACCATACTTATCCAATTTTGCAAGGCATACTGAGATCTTAAGATAAAACTCTCATTTGAGACTGATAACAGCACACACAAAAGAACACCTCTAGACAGTAGCTTGCCTTAAGGGGAAAAAAACCAACACTTTCATCACACCAACTTTTCTACTTCTGAGAACCGATTCCACTATTTTAAAAAAGGGTGCCTTTTTAAATGGGAAAAACCACTCATTTTATTTCACATAACCAGATGGATTACGCACTCCATTTGATTTATTATCTGCATAAATTAAATAACTGATCTATATGAGAACGATAAATGCCATACTGAATACAATAGGTAGTGCCCAACACTTCAGACTTTACCCACAGTTCCCAAAGCAATAGTGGCATGCAGTCACTGTGAATGTCCTACTGAAGAATATATATGCACTCTGTATAAGCTGCATCTACATGACATTTAGTCATCCCATACAAAATACTTGCTTAAATCTGAGAGAGTCTTGTGTTTGACCTAGGCCAACCTTTTTCTGCTTAAGCTGAAAGCCACTTAAAATCTTCACCTAAAAAAAATTTTCACAGAATTTCTTGTTGACTAGAACTGCCACATTTGAATAGCTTTAAGAACTCGACTCTTTGATTTATCTAACTGTAACTTAGTATTCAAATTACTTCCCTAGTAAGTGTGAAACTCTCCTCCAAAGAGCTAACTTACCAAAAAAAGAGAAGTGACTGCCTTTAAAAAGTTTTAACACATTTTTTTTTTTTTAGAAAAACTCATGAAAACTTCAAAGCTATGTTAGTGCCAATGATTCTATTTCATCTTAGATTTAAAAGGAATAAAACTTTTTTTTTAATGTTTTATATAATAAAGCTATTGTAAAAAGAGTTTTAGAATATATCTACCTGTGCGGCTCCTGTGATCATATTTGGAATAAAGTCTTTATGGCCCGGAGCATCCATCAATGTAATTACTTTAGTCTTTGTCTCAAATTTGGTCATGCCCACATCCATTGTTACTCCCCTTAAAAGAAGCACACATGTAACACACCACTAAAACTGTTTTGAAAGCTTCATAGAAATACAAAGAAAGGTAACGCAGTCATGAAATTATACGCATTATAGCTTTAATCTCATTTAGCCTGCACCAAGAGATTGAATGGAACCTACTTGCATGAAAAGCAGACCTCTAGAGTTACCTCTAGGTAATTCTAATTAGGAAGAAAACAAACACCTAGAATTAACAATACTAACTCCACGCCAATGGACTATGACCCAAAAGCACAGTGAGAATATGAAGAGAAAACTTTACTGAGTATTTGAATCATTAATTTTATTTTTAATGCTTTGCTCTTCAGGCACCATACACTAGCAAAAGCATAGCCAAAGACAAACAAAAACAGAAGGCAGGGACTACAGAAATAAGGTTATAATATTTGCAAAGATCCACGCTCAGAACTACTAATTTTCAAGAAGGGATCACAGCTCTTGACTCATTTCCACATCTCAGTAACCACCCTGTTTTCTGCATGGCACAAAGGATGGATTCACCTAATCAAATGCAGACATCTGTCATGCACATGTTGGTATCTGAGCTAGTCACCTGCATCTCCCTTTACAGCCAATGAAGAGAAACAGGCACTTAAGTTGCAAATCGACTCATTTACCACAGATACTTAAAATATTCCACTTCCACAGACAAGAAACATTTAAAGATGGTTCCATAAAACTTTAAAAATGCAAAACTCCAGTAAGGAGAAAATAAAACCAAGCAGAATACCACTTCAGAATGCTTTTTCCTTAATAATTACAAATTATCTTCAGAAAAAAGGTGTGGTACCTAAATGCATAGCTTCATTGAATACTAAAAATTCCTTAAGTGATAACAATTTTATGGTCATTACAATTTTTCACAAAGCTTACCTTCCATTAACATTTTATTTTTCACAAGCAATAAATACTTGTCTCTGTCTCTGGTTTCACATGTTAATTACACCCTATCATAGGTAGCTTGTGCTAATAAAATAACATGTACTTAATTTGATGTTTGTTTATTCTATTACAGATCCGTGAAAAGAACTGAACTTCAAATTTTGTCCATTTTATGTCAAGCTATATCTACTGGTATAATAAAAATAGTTACCTCTCCCCACTAGCTTTTCCTCTGTAGCATCCTTAGACTATATGGTTACAACAACACTGCTACTGCAATACTATATGCCTTATCTGTTGCAAGGCCACTCCTAAATTCTGTTTATGTGCTTCTGGATTGTCCTTCCCCTCGCGCCCCAAACACAGGTTTGTATGTTCCTGGTGTAAATGAAAGTAGTGGCACATGCAAAAGTTTACTTACAAACATGGACCCTGCAAAAGTGCATCTGCCTTTAGAAACAGCAATAAAGTTACACTTTCTAGAGGCACTGCCTTACTCCATGTTCTTCAGCATCACTTGGCATTGTCAAGGTTATCTTTGCAACCATAGAGCTTATATGCTATGAAACCATCAGTGATGAGTGACTGTAAAAAATATCTATTATATTAGATAAATAAACTTGGCCCTGTGGTTTTAAATACACACAAGATAAGGAATTAAACACACTATGGTAAAACAGAAGAAAATGTGTTTACTATGTTGTAAACAAAGAATGTTATCTCTGTAATTATATATGATTTTCTTAAAAGCCCTAGAGCATTTTTTTAAACGCGCTTGACTGCATCCCCCTTATATACTTCTTCAGTATGATACAATTTAATTTTAAATTTGTTATTTCAAGTTAATAAGTTACAGGCAGTGATCAAAAAGTAACAATACAGTTAATTTATTAGGAATAGATTTGATATTTAATGCCATGTAAGTCACATGCAGCAAACCAAAATTTCACAGTGCCTAGCTTACAATCCTGCCACCCCTCATACAAAGGATGTTACCTAGACCTTTTTTAAAGGGAGATAACCCACCAGAAAGAAACTTGGCAGCAATGAATCAATAAGACAGCTTTAAATGTACTAACCTGGGTACTAGAAACATTCTATTTTGCAGCCCTACACTGCAGGCTACAACACAGAAATATTTGGAGAAAAACTCAACTTCTCAATCAGATTCTTATTATCAAAACAGGATATTACTTTTTTGGATAAGGTATGCTTCTATACATTACTATTAAAATATTTGTTAGTAAGTATTGAGTAAACAACATTAAACATTTACCGTACTTCTACCAAAGCACGATTAGTAGAATTATATTTACTAACAAATGCTTTTCTTTCAAAAAACAGTAATTTCCATTAAAAGGTAATATTTCTACCTTTCTCTCTCTTCCCCAGTTTCATCCAAGACCCATGCATAGGCAAACGAAGCTTTGCCAGCCTTCTTAGATTCCTGCTCATACTTGTGCATAGTTCTTTTGTTCACATTTCCCAAAAGGTAGAGCAGATGACCCATTAAAGTACTTTTACCTGCATCAACATGCCCTAAGGAGAGAAACAAACATTATATTAACCTTACTAATCTACAGATTTTAGAGAGTGCAACCTGAAATATACTGAAAATACATGTATTAATAATGCTTATTCAGTCCACAGGTAATTTGCCTGACAGCCACATGCACCTCCAAATTCATACTAAAAAAAGCTGCAAGAATGAAACCAACTCAAAGCACATTTTACTATACTTTTAAGACTAAGCACCCAGTCAACCTCATTCTAGTCAATGTAGTCTGAATGTGTCTCCCTCCAAAGAATAATGGTCAAGCAGACGTGCTTGAGAACAGTATGAGATCTCTCTTCCCTAAAGAGAAGACAGTTTCACTTCTGTATCACCTCCAGATTCAATCAACACAGTTTTTAATCTCTATACTTGGCCTAAAATGTAAATATGTAATTAACAGTATTACCTATTACCACCAAATTAAGCAGTTGCTTTCCGCCTTGTCTCTTCTCCAGCTCTGCTTTCACATCTATTTGTGGTTTTGTCTTGCTTGACTTTTTCACTGAAGTAGGCACCATACTCTGCTCTTCTGAAATCTGCACTATTTGGGGTGAAAAAGCAGATTTTGAGACTGCCTCAGGTACCCCAGAAGTTACACTGGCATCTTCAGTTAACAGTCCTTTCTGAGGTGTGTTAACATGGCCATTTTCTTCAGCAATAGCGCTAAGGGAAGCAAAGAAAACACATGGAATAGAAATGTCACAGAAGTTGTACAAACACAGGAGAAAAAACAGCGTTCTCTTTACTCTGATGTAAGCTCCAGACAGAGTATTTTGTATGTAACAACAAGCCTATTAAGGTGGAAATGATAAGCAACTGCACACAAACTACACAGATACCAGCTCTGAACTTGTCTAAAAAGTACTGTGTATAAAAGCAAGATAAGAAAGAATCCTGTATAACACATCAAATTCAGATAAACAAGAGCTTCTCACAGACCCTTCTTTTAACAGGGAGGGAAAGGACAGCTGTAAAGAACAGCTACTGAGAACTAGTCCTCTCTGAAACAAGAAGCCCATGTCAACTTCGAAGTATCAGTCCTAAAACAGCTTTCATTTACACTGGCAGTAATGCAGCTGAACATGGTGGTGTTCTATTGTGAGAACACCAGCAATAAGGTATAAAGAGTAGATACTAAGCATATCTGCAATGCAATTTAGGGTGCAATGTTTATACAGAGCTGTAACGGTCAAATTATGTTCATCAGGACAGAGAAATGTTCTATGCATAAAATAACAAGGCATCTAGGAGTAAGGAGATTTGGGTTTCCCAGATCCTCTCTTCTTCCACCCCATTCTATCACAGATCTACTGTACTAATCTTAATACTGAATAATCCTAAAAACATTATTCTCTCACACTCTCTCATGCTCTTCCTCTCTGATTTGTAAATGAGGGTATTTTCCTAATTCACATAAATGTTCTGAGAATAAATACGTGACACAATTTTTCACCTGCTGTGGCAAAGATGACCACTAAAAGCAATATCTGCAAAGAGTAAAAGCTTTCCTGCTGGCTGACAGACCTCCAAGGTAAGGCATTAATGTACACAGCAAGACAGGAACCGAAGTAGTTATTAAGGCATGACAACATTACACTATAGCATGCTTAAATATATAAGCCATTGACCATTACAATATTTTGAAAATTCCTACGAAATACAACATCTCCAATAAGAAGAGTCTCCTTCCTTGGAAAACGGGAAATCTTTTCCAACTGCAGCTACACTGTGCTATAGGCTTCTTTTTGTGAAACTTATTTCAAGCAGCCTCTCAGACTTAAGTGCTACAAAAGGAAACAGAATTGTCTTCCTGTCCCATAGTGAACTTTTCTGCCTCCACTTTTCATTTACTTAGAGTTTACTTCCCAGGTTTCCTCTCCAACTTTTATAATAAAAACTACTTATTTTGATACTTCAGAATCCCCTGTCATAACATCTCTGCTTTTATTTGATAGAAAATAAGTTTCATAGTGTTATCTGCTTCAGTCCTAGTAGGAGTATTTCCTTTGTATTAGTCCCTCCCCATTACACATCTCAAGAAACAATACAGCTCAAGCATGTTAGTCTAACAAACAAAGCAATTTAAGAATTATGATCTAAAAACTTAAACCTAGAAAATGTTCAGACCAAATGTAAAATAAGCCCATTATTGTACCAGTAAGCAACACTGGTATTTTACAGGTCTCATTTTTTTCCTCAGTTTTAGAGCCTGTCTAAATATCCAGTACTGTACCAGTGTGATATCCTGCCGATTGCGCCACCCTTTTGTTAAGATCCCGACTCAGGCTTTTGCTTGACCGCCAGTAGGACCCCAAAGTAGAAATGTGAGCATCTGTTTTTGGACTGCAGTTCCACAATCCAAGGCTGGCTCTTTCATCAAGGCCAGATACAAATCTCATTTCTGTCAAATTAGTAAAGCACAAAACTTAGTTTATACCAGCCAGGCTGGTTGCAGGGGGACAGATGATACCTGCTCTTCTGCATAAACTCTATTCACAAAAAGTTAACCTATCAACACTTTCAAAACCATCTGAAGGAACGAATGAGTTTATATCAAAATTACTCCATTGGGCCACAAAACCACGACATTTTTGATTTAATGCTCGGAAACCAGCCTTACTGCATCATCAAATACAGCCCTAGACAAGCTTCAGTATACAACATATATCTAGACAAGCTAAATTCCCTTTAAAGAAGGTACATTTAATTTCCTCAACTCCAAAATTAATAGTTCATCATCACTGTAGATGTAATTACACCTGAACCATTCCACAGAAGAACTAGTTATTTGCACTGTCCTTTACAGAAAACTTAAGTACCTTTCTATTATGCTGAACAGAAGTCTCCAGTTTTAAAACTTCTTTAAATAGCACATTAAGTTTAAGCTGAAAACCTATTCTAGAGTTGTGCAATAATTATCTTCTCCAAGATCTCCTCAGAGGCATTTTACCTCATAGAAGTTGACTGTAAACAACCAAGGTAATAGAAAGCAAATATGCACAGATCTGCAGTGACAAATCTTTCTACATATTGTAACAATATTTTTTAAAGCATCTGAATGTTATAAAGTACACCAGACCAGTTTGGCCTGAAGCCACATATTAAGAGTCATACGTATCCACAGTTTATTTGCATTAGACATCTTCCATCAAGATTAACACTCTTCTGGTCTTCCAAGTCATTTTTTTTTCCAGACAGATTTCACAGTGTTAATATAACATCTGTCACTTTCACACTGAAGTATTATGGCTATTGCTAACACGCAAAAGCCATACTGTAATGCAGATATGGTATTTTACACTGGTATCAAAAGCTTTTCCCTGAAATGCTGACACTTGAAGTTCTAGAAAGAAGTATTCATATAACAATATTTGTATTTGTATAGTGATATCAAAATAGCCTTTGAAGTTGGCAACCCAGTTTTTTCTCCCTTTCAATGTCTACACTATTTCCCAAACCAAATTTTCACAACCAAAAAAACTTAAAAAGACAACATTAGATGAAACTGGAATAAATGTAAACCAAAAACTTAACTCATGTTTTTCTACAGCTTTCCAAAATCCTCAAAGACTGTCACATCAAGCCTATCAAAAGACAAAAAAAAGTATCCTGAAAGACAGACTACTAGTAAGCTTCTAAATTCTACTTGTTTAGCTAGGTAATGATTTTTTTCTAGTCTTAGATTCTCTTGCAAGTCAAAGCATACTTCAGTAAGGATTCCATAAAGCAGGATGGATGCTGAGTTGCAGAATCCACACAGATTACAACATCTCAGAGAATCAACGTTACTGCCAGATAAATAATTGCTCTCTCACACTAGTAGCTTTTATTGTGAATACAATATGGCTGCCAAGTAGTTTCTATTTTGGGCAGTCCAAAGAAAAAGTGCTAGAAATAATGACTGAAACTAAGTCTACCAATCACAAAATTAGGCCTTGCTGCTATTTCAAGGGTACAATATTTGAAAAGTTAAGATTGCTCCATTTAGTGTTTTCCAGGTTTCAGAAACTACCACGTTTTGGAAGCCTGAAAACAGTCTATGCCATGATCAAGCAAGACTAGCTGTTTCAGCGGAGAAACATACTAATAACGGAGAGAGTGTATTATCTACTTACAGATCCTCTTTGATGAGAGGATTCAGCTTTCCGATCAGCCATGTTAGGGGAAGAAGAGAGGGAGTTTATTGATAAGTACCATTATACAGTCCCTCTCTTCTAGATAGGGAGATCGGCTAGTGAAATGTACAATTTGAGTCTCGCAAAAGCATGCCTAGAGAGATCTAGCCTAGAGAGATCTAACAAATAAGACCCTGATGGTTATATAACCCTCATGGCAACCAGATGAGTAATTTATTGAACAGCTTGGTAACAGCTCAAAGAAGTTCAAACGGATGTTAAGGAGCTTCATCTTTAAGTGTTGATGAAAAATGAATGACACTGAAAATGTTTTTCAGTAAGTCTTCTCCACCGAGATTTTTCAAAATTACTTGATGCTATTGAACAATTTGCCAGAAGACAGAGCATACAGGAGAGCACACTAGTACCTAGTATGCTCCTACCGTACTTCCCAATCAACTGTTTTTTCCTTCATAAGAGAACTACATAGAAGTGCCAAGAGCAGTCTCAGTGAGCAGTGTTCTATTAGCCAGCATTTGTGCCTAGCACACCTGCCAAGTCACTGCTAGCTGCTGCTGCACTGCCGTTGAATTCATCAACTTCCAACTTCTTTCAAAAGACAGAACTATTAAGTACCTCACATGTGCACTGAGGTCAGGTACCAAGAAAGCTTGACCACCAGCTACTCAGTCCTAGAGGACAAAAAAGCTTACCATAGCTTTTTGTTAGCAAATCAGAAGAGACATACAAAAGTCTGACAAGGACGAAGACTTAGTCAAAATTAGACCTGCCACATCAGAAACTTCCTACATTCTGTCTTGCTGACAAGGATAAGAGTAAACTCAATAAAATATTATGGTTACATCACCATTTTCTGGGAGAACCAGGAGATAGAAGAACATAGCACATGCTGTTAAAAGCAATGCTAAAAGTCACTCATCCTCACAGAAGCGTGTTCAACGAAGTTCACACTAGCATGCATTCAAAGAAGAACCTGAAAAGTTTATCTGGTGCAGACTAACTCTGCATAATTTAGCTTTTAAGCATTATTTTCAATCTTCTAGTCTGCATGCTTAGTGAATTATTTTTATACAACCGACTCTTTCGGAGTACTTACAGTCATTACAGAAATGTCTACATTTATTTCCCCTTTCAAAATTATTAATTACACAATATTGGTCAGGCTGGTTAAAATAATCACCCTTTTTTGCTAATATCTTTTCCTGACTTCCTTCATGACTAAACAGGAAGAAAAAGCCTGGTCATTAGTTTTGCTAGAGTATCAGAAAAACAATTTTTCAGAGTCGAACAAACCACATTTTCCATAGACAATCCTATTAAGAATACCTAGCGTTGGCATCAAAGGCAATCAATACTCACAGCAATTCATGACTCCTAATAATCCATTCATATTTTAAGAAAGATTCACTTAAGGAAGGGTCATGCCTCATAACAAGACTGAACTGTACAGACTGTATAGCTAGTCAAAGAAGGGTTATTTTTGTTAATGTTAGCCCACTGTTTTAAAAACACAGTCCATGAATTAAGATCCCATAAAAGGTGACTACAAAAGCTAGTTCATATATACTATGTAATCTCTTGCAGTTGTTAAGTTTCTTATGGTGTCTGCACCAATGCCGCACAAATATTGAGATGAGGGAGGAGGCAGCAAACTGAAAAAGCTGATAATTTATTACAGGTGCTTTAGAATCCAAATTTCTTATAGCTGCTATGAAAAATTTGTAATCCTGTGCGTTTGGTCAGATCTACACTGCATAATCAAGAGATCTTTATTGTCTACAAACCCTTTGCAGTACAGTTACCAACACAACACCAATGAAAACGCGGACTGAAAAATGTTTAGTAGAAATAGCCTTAGATGTTACTAAACACAGATTCATTCTGTTCCCTGACAACTCACTCTTATGCTGCCAAATTTCCAGGAAATAGCTACAGAATTAAAAACCACTGGTACTCAAGGGGTTGGGGAGAGGGGTTAATGTTCTGCTTCCTCAGATTCAGAAGTGGATATGTAACAGCTACAAAATCATGCTAAGCTTGTAAGAGAACACTAGTGTTCAGCTAACCATACCATATTTAGCACATCAGCAAGACTTCACACAAAAAGGGTGGAAAGGAGCCTATAGGTAAGTAAGGAATCAGGCAAAGTCCACTACCCTGCAGCAGGGAGAGGAATAGTTCAGTGCAAACACTATCAAGGCCTCTTCCCCCAAAACATGCAGATTCAGAACTGTGTAAGAGCAAAACCACAGTTGTGCCTTGGTAGTGCCTCCACAGTGGCTGAGGATGAAAGAGCAAAGGAGACTATTACAGATTCCTTGAAGCAGGGGTCTTTAGACATGCAGATAACTTTCTAGTTTCAGTTGGACTTCCTTCCATATTGATTAGCTGTGCTCCAAATCGCATACTCTTCTTTTACAAACTGTTCCACTTCATTCCTAGTCTTCCTAGCTTGAAGCTAATGCCAACCCCTATGACAACTCCTCTTCCATTATTTTCCACTCATCTAACCCCTCCTAAATCTACATCCCTAATGTGGCTAACATGGCATTTGCAACCATCATGCTGTTCATGCCATACTACCCTGTGCTCTTTCCTTATTTTATCTAATCTAACTGAAAATTGTATAGGATAAGGACTGCTACTATGTTCATCCGATTTCTAGAGCAATAGAGGCTTGGCAATAGGGAGTTTAAACTACCTTCACAATGATGAGGATTTATACTCAGAGGGATTACCAGCAGGTCCTCAAGAGTTAATCTTTTCTGTCAGAAAACCACATGTCACTAAAATGAAAGTAAGCACAATGCTAACTGTATTTCAGGGTCCCTGAAGAGAAGGAGAGTGGCTAAGAACCATGTTAGAACCAACCATTTTTCTCAAAGCCTAAGTGATCGCCCTAGCCTATCAAGGAATTATAATAGCTTACAGATGGGGAAGCATTCTTCTTACCTCCTCCTTCCCTGAGGAGTGGGCCCACATATATAAGATGTAGCAGTCACTAAGTACTGGGCATGCAAAATTCTTTTTTAAAAAACATTTTAAATGGTGATCATTACAGCCAAAATATTCTATCACTACCATCCCCACTGCACATTTCAAGGCCTAGCCTGCAAATCCTTTTCACTCCTTTGAGATTGTTTTTTATAAACTTTTATTCAAGTGTTTTTAATCCACTGAGAACCCAATGAAAAACTCCAGCTTATAAAAGGTTTAACAGAAACACTAGGGATGAATTTTCAGGAATGTACTGATCAAGTTCTGCTGTCCTTTCCAGAGTTGCTAACTGGGGGGGAGGGAATCTATGCTCTCTCTTCTGTATCACGAATCTCAAATACCACAGAAAGTCGATTTTGAAAGGCTGAAAAACTTTTCACTTGGAGTTTATTGCATCTAGGTAGCTAAGAGACATCACTTTCATTCAGCAATTGCATTTGGCAGGTTTAAGGAAGTAACATCAGCCTCACACCTATCAAATACGCTTAAATACTAAGTAGATATAACTGCTTGCCTTCCATGCAGTTTCATTAAGGATGAACAAAACACAGTAAAATAGAGACCATGATACCCTCTTGCTCCTAAAAATGCCTTCCAAATAAGAACTGCAAGTACTGTGGGACTAGGAGGGGAAGTATGCAGTGCTTATGCTTGCTCATCTTTTTCCTGTGGATGAACTGTGGAATTTCTTGACACAGACACACTGGCTATCACAAGACGGGGTTCGAAAACAAAACAGCACATCCAAGTAAAAAAAACAAATAGAAACACCCTAATCCAAAAGAGGATGCATACACCACAGAATGCCACATGCAATGGTATTTCACAGAATGTATTCCCAGCACACTTGACCTGTCCTTATCTATATGTTACGTACTGTTGGCTACTGCTGAAGGTGGACCCCAACCCAGCATGTCTTTTTATGCTCTTACAAGATACATCCTAACTTGGAACTGTTGAATAGTATTTCTAATTTTCTAAGAAGGACCAATTTCTTCTCTACAACAGTTGTACCCTGGCCACCTGTTAAAGTTAATAAAAGCTGCAGAGGAAGGCAAAATTTAGCAATAAGCGATCATTTTCCCCATAAATTATTCTTAAATGTATTACTTCCTTTGAAGAACAAGCAATTACAGTTAAGATTTATTGATTTCGTAATTCCACTTAGAGAACTAAATTTAAAATAAACGAACCCCAAGAAAGTTCAGTATTCTATGAAGCGGATGTTTAAACAATCTGACTAGCTGATATCTCTCTGTACTATTCATAGTGAAAGGATTTGTTAAACTCAAAACGTGAGGTACCATCTTCTGAAAGTAATTATGAGTCAAACAAGAAGCTGAGATGGTTAGTTCTGGAGAGTGACACTAAAACTGCTGTAAAAATAGAAAAAAAGAAGAAGAAAACTTGCTACAGGTGCATCAGTCTGAAAGAAGGGCTGCTGATGTACCTTGATGTATGAGGGCTTGGCTTACCATGGAACTTCAAATCCCATAGACTGTTTCTTCCCAGACACTGTCATTTTGGTAACTTTTGGAACAATTTCAGATTCCATTCTGGCTGACTGGGAATCCCTTGATTTTCCTAGTAATAGACAAAAAGTAAGTTTGAACTTATGGTTGAGACTAAATATGCAGTTTAACAAGTTACATTCCTTCTCTTCAACCCAACGATACCAGTCTGTGATAGTAATGAACCCTCACAGTTTTCTTACTTGCATTTATTACATATTTATTCAAGTTAATCTCAAACATTTTTTGTGAAAATCTCATCTGTTTCTCCAACCATTCAGATGACAGCTATACCATTCAAGAGCTTTACTATTTGATAGGAGTTCTGCAGAATTCCAGTAGTACTTTATGCAAGATAAGGAAGATGAAGAAAGGTTTTGCAGCTGCTCACTAGCTGATTAGGTTAGTTCTCATTTAGAGTTCTGCTTTTACCTTAACATCACTGAGCCTCTAGGCTACTGCATGGTAAAACGTCTAGCTCACGTACTGCTAACAGCAGCACAGAGCTAAGTGTGGGCTACCAAGTTTCCCTGAAAGCTGGGAACAAATAGTTGTCTCATACTGAATTATGTCAAAGTAGCCAAGCAATTCCCGAGCTGACTAATTTAAAGGTAATTTAGGAGCAATTATCAGAGTTGAAAAACTTAATTCCCTTATAGGTACAAATTTTTACTGTAGCTTAAATGAAAACACAATTACAGTAAGGTTTTCTTTTTGAAATTACATTCAGACCTAATAGTGCAGTTTCTTGGAAATCTGTGAAAAAGTGATTTACCTTGGGGGAGGGGGGGGGGGCGCGCAGAGGTAAACTAGCTCTTACCTTTCCACAATTCCCTCTTTAATATCTCATGATCCCTCCTCCATTTAAGAAAAAAAAATCTAGCTTTACAGCATGAATGACAACTTTGCCTTGTGTTCTAAATGATGTTATGTACACAGAAAAGCAAAACAGAATAATCTGAATTCAAAATTAAATTGTAATTTTTAAGCATTCTTCACCTATTGATGAATCTGAAAAGAAAACTGGAAAAATGCAGCTACCCTTCAAATAATCCGGTGATTCTGATAGCCATAATCACATGAATATTTTGAATACCAAATTAATATTTTAAGTGTTTTAGATCACTACTCTAAGATGAGCTGTTGCAGTCATTTGATCCTACTCATGTAGGTTAACTCTACTGTGATCTAAAATACGAGAGCTATACCTTAAAAACCACATAATCATATTGCTAGACAGGTTACGTATAAAGTTGTGGTCAAGACTGTTGAAGATATGTTTCAGGTAAGGAAACAGAATACCACAGACAGGTCTATAATAGACAGCACACCAAAATAGCTGAGGTTTTTGTTTTTTGGTTTTTTTTTAAAGAATCTCACAATAGATTGAGACATTGTTATTTAATTGATTACTTAGTCTTCATCTTCCTCATTTGTTTCATCTGCTGTTTCTCATATTTTATTTGTATGCCACCTGAAGATCCATGGAAAAATTAATCTGTAGGGGTATTCTTAACAGTTGCATACAAAGTACACTGCAAATAAGGAATAACAGTAACAAAAAATATAAAGGCAATAGCACAAATTATGTTTTACAAAATCACAAATCCTGTAGCTGACAAAAAAATAGCCAGGATTAAAAAAACTCAAGTCACTGGACAAGGATCACCAGTTAAATACGAGGTTCTCATTCCATCTTCAAGTTCCTAAACAGGTCACCTACAGCATTTCTTAAGTTAATCACTTGAATTACATTAAAAATTACACCGTTTTTGTTGCCAACTTAGTTTGTTTCTTTCCACTTCAATTCTAACAACTTTCAGTCAGCCATCTCCTTCAGCTGCTAGTTAAACATGAATCCTTAAATGTCATTTCAAAGCTAAATTGCAGATAATTCTCAGAAAATACGCTGTTTGAAATCTGGCTGTTTGGAATTAAAAATGACAAAAACAATTATGAAATTGAAATGAGATTAGTTGAAAGAAACCAAGGTAACAATTGGTATCACATAACTCGGAATCTATTAGCAATATTTGTTACATATGATCCAAAAATTAAGTGCTAGAGGTTTTGCAAAACACATTTTCTCTAAATGATTTAGAACTTCAGCTTCACTCTGTACAGCAATCATTGGGGTGTCTGACACTGATCCAAAGTTAAATGTACAAGGAGACTGAAATACATTCAACGTATTAAGTACTTGACATGTGTTTGAAGGAAAGCAAAATAATAATCCTCAAAAGTATTACACTTCTCATTTTCCAGATAAAATCCACAACAATAGACAATTCATTAAAACTACATGACTGAGACAATCATTTATTTCTTTACCATGCAACAAGCATCTGAGATAATGCACATTGAAGAAACATATTTTATACCACTGTACAGTAATCAAATGATGCTGTTATGAGAGAAAGTTCCACATGCAAAATACCTAACAAGGTTAAGAAAACAGGGTTTGAAAAACAAAAAACAACAAAAAATGAAGCCTAGAACATTCACAGTATGCAACATACGACAGCGCAGAAACCTAAACCTATAGATTAGGAAAATAGTAAAAGTTGTCAGAAGGTGCAAAAAAAAAAAAAATTAATATGAAGCTCAGGACAAAATAAAACTGTCCATTGACAGCACTGAGTGATTTTGTTTGTTTGTTTTTAAGCACTAACACTTCAATATAGGGTGGAGCAAGGAGGCAGACCAGGAGCATAAAATGGCAAACCAAACCACTAGAAGATAGGTCTCAAAGAGTAGCATCCAAGTAGATGCAAAGACAGTACAAGAATTATCAGTAAACTTGCTGACAGAAGGAAGCATCTAACAGCACTTCTGACTTCTGTGTTTTTGTAACCAAGCACAATAAAATCAAGCAATGCTACTCACTTAAGGACCAAGCCCGTTTTTCGAAGAACTTTGTGCACTGCAGACACCATTAAAGATTATTACCATTATCAAGAAAACGTTACTCCATATAAATAAAGTCTTCAAATTCACAATCCTTTTCAATGGCAAGATGGGAGGACAAACCAACTGTCCTTGTTTTGTCCTCCTAAGTTCAATAATTATGAGCTTCAGTGTGAGGGATAGAAGTCCAGGAAAGGAATATACTTTACTATCTACTCTATAGGGCACTGCAGAGAAGTGAATGATAAATTCTTATCTGCTTTAGCAGACAAGGCCAAAACTAAATAGCACTTAACAGATCAAATGCAAATCCTTAAATTGTACCTTGGAACTCAATGGAACTCAACACACAACACTGGTACAATTCTTAACAGAAGTACTTCTTAATCATGAAGCAGAGCATACTATGGCAACTAAAGTGTACTGCACCCCTGGAAAAGGTCCGGTAGCAGTAATCCCAATATAATTAGGACAAGAGCAGCTGTGATAATACCAGCCTCTGAAGGGAAAGGATAAGCTTTTTGCCAAGAAAGTCTTTATAAACATCCTTCAGACCTACTGTCATTTGGGCATCCTTAGGCACAAAAGTAAGTAACTAAAGGACAGTATGTTTCCTAAATCAAGAAGATACATGAAATAAAAACAAAAAGGGCATACTGACAATTGCATCTTTATTAAACTTATTATTATTCATACTTTTGCCTCCTAAGCAAGCCCCAATGCCTCCTTGCTACATTTAGCTGAGTCAAGCATTACAAAAAACAAAAACGAGAGGATCACATACATACAAAATACATACACTAATTTGCCAATCTGAAAAATTCGAGAGCAAGAGATTTTACTGAAAAGGAGATTCCATAAAAATGCTGCCAATTAACTAACTTAATACTAGGAAACATAAAGAAGTCTTCCATCTATGAAAATAGAAAGCATACATTTGTAAATTATAAAAATAAGTGCTTGTTGGTATGACATTTATCACAGTTCAAAATGTTTAAAAACCAAACTTCTAGCCCTTCCTATTTCAAGAACAGTATTTTTCAGACAAATACTTACTATTGAGACTATACTGACATCAGCATAGCTGGACTACAGCATATCATATCTACAAGATAACCACTACTACAAAACAAAACATCCACTAGTACACTTTCCTCAGTATTACATTAGGAGGAGCCTAATACCAAAGGGAATAAATAGACCTGTACTGACTTTACTCCAGTACAACTACGGCAGTACTGACAATTTGACAGACAAGGAACTTTTCCCTTTATTAATCTTCTCTTTGTTTGCTTTTACCTCTCCTGTGACTGCCCTTTGGTCTTCTGATTGAAAAGCTTTTTGATTTGGTCAGACATGATTATATAACAGTACCAGCTCTAACTCCAAACTTATTATGACTACAACCCTGAAATCTGACTGTGCAATAAAGTATTTGCAGATTGAATAATAAGAAGTTTCACACAGAAATACATATACAGGAAGCAAACAAAACATAGGGACAGTGCTTAAAAATGAACACCCAGAGAAACTTTTCAAGCTAGAATAGCAGAACTATATGGATATAATCAACCACATTCCTTTACCATAAGCAACTCCCTAGATTCTGGATTTCCTTTGTAAAAATGATTTTAAAGGTTACCTGCAAAAATTTTTTTTACCAAAAAAAAAAATAAAAAGTTGGGGGGGGGGCGCTTCTTTATCACACATAACAGGCTTGAGAAGTTCTTCTTTCCAGGGTGGGTGGGTGTGTGTATACACACACATGTGTGCGCAAACACATATATATACATACATACACACACACACACACCCAACAGGTAGGTAAATACCAGTCTTTTCTCTAATTTTGTTGGAAGTAGGAGATGCAGCTATTTTTTCAGTGCTTGGAACAGTCAATTGCTAGTCTACTTTATTCCCAGGTAGTTTAGAGGTACATAAAAATAACAGGAGTCTGCTAAACAGTGACCAGCTCAGGTGACAAATTTTGATACCAAATAGAGAGCAACAAAGGGGTTTGCTGGCATATTCAGAGAAACACAAACTAGCACTGAGTATTCAAATCTACTCTTAGTTCAGATGACTGCATCTTTTGACCAGAAAAACAAAATGCCACTGATTTCTATTCCTACTCTTACACAACAAATTCTCATACATCTCCTTCCAAATTGTATTCCTCTCAGTAAATTGTACCATGGAACTGGAACTTCCAGTCAACTCCACCATTACACAGAGAGGCTGCTTCTGATAAGACAAAGTACAATTTTTATCATGCCAGAGTTCAGTTTGCAAAACAAGAAGGGAAGAATACCAAGGTGTTAGGCATGTCTTGAATCCACGCTTTCTCACATGGCAAACTCATATTAGTAAGTCCCATCTACTCTCCACAGGGCACCCATCTGCAGTTAAAAAAATACTTGGTGTTTGTTTGTTTGGGGAGGTTTTACTTTATTTCAGCAATTCTTTTTCAGTATATTTCCCAACAGTTGGCATTGCTACAACTGGGAGGGTAGTAAAGCACCAAGTAATCTCTAAACCTAGTTTTGTCAGGGAAAAAGACAGTGTATCAAAAGAAGATACCCATACAAAATAACTAGCAGTGTATTAGCACTGGCAAAGGAGTGCACATAGAGTTATTAGCTCCTTTAGTTCTATTAGCAACCAAAAACTTCTTCCACTTTTTCTGACAGACATTTCTGTACTGAAAGCTAAATATTCCTAAGAAACCCCATTGAATTCAAATTCATTTCTGTGACAAAGACAAATATCTATTCTAATACTAGAGATAATCCAATTATCATTTTTCTGTGCAGCACAATCTCATTGCTGGAATGACAGTATGATTTTTCAGTACAAAACTTTTTTCCAATATATTTTTCTAGTGGTGTTCAATAGTAAAAATTTGTATTAAACACTAATATTTATCCCTCAAACTAGAAGCTCTATTTAATAAGCTTCTTATGAATTGCAGTAAACTGCACTCCAGTCTAGATAAATCACACTTAAAAACAACATAAGCAAACAAAAAAAAGTATAACCAGCACCACCATGAAAAACATATGCATGTAACCATGCCTTCTGATCTGGAAGATACCGTTTGCATCCCTTGCTCTGCTACAGACTTTCTATATAACCACAAACAAGTCACTTACACCTTTGTCTACCCATTATGCAGCAACATCCACCAATTAAATAGAAGATAAAAGACAGCGCACTGGTTTTGTGCTTATACCACTGTGTCATGAGCTTGTTCCAACTATGTTTTGTGACTCACTTATTTAGAAAAAGAAAAATCTGTTTTGCTTACGCTACTGGCAATGTTCAACTGTTGAGTGTATTAGTAATAATGGAAGCACACTCAAGATATAATTCTGGCTGAAAAGCAGACAATAATCAAAATCTATGTCAAGATAATATTTCCCTTGCTATGTGCTGTGCTATCATTTAGAACTAATTTTAAGGCATTACAATTGTGAAAATCTTCTAAATATGGACAACGCATGAGACAACAGATGCAGAGATGCCAGCCTGACCACATGCAACTTCACACTCGCAAGCATTTATCTACGACCTGTTTGCCCACATATATGGCAAACATTTTTACATTAACATCTAATTACACACATCCATCATTGTAACCAGCTATTTTGAAATGCTGACCAAAACCTACCCAGCTGACATGCTTCAAACTGTTTACATACTTACATATATGCCATAAAACTCAACAGTTCTAACCTAAACAAAACCCTTTATTCTCCTTAAGAGTACAGCAGTATCTTTCCACTTCAAAATTTCACAGTGCATAAGAAAAAGAACGCTAAGATATATAAAGTACGTTAAATTAAAAGGAAATACAGTACTGAATATGATCATTTTTTGTATAATTTAAACCAATTACGCGAAACTATCACAAATTCTACACAACACTCTTTAGTGAAGCTTTTCAAAGAGCAGATGGGATCTTCAGTGGCAGTTATCTGTATTACTAACTCACAACATACAAATATCTTGGCAAGAGACTCTTATGGTATAGAGAGTTAGCAATATCAACACATGACAGTGCTGGGAATATAGTTCAGAAGTTCAGGATTCTCAACCATATGCTACCACCACAGAATTTAGAACTTCCCAAATTTCCTGAATTTACACAGTTTGCTAACCTTTAAAAGATTCTGCCTACAGGTAATTCACAATGTACTCATCCCTATATCCCAGCATTTAAACGTCTTGATTAAAAGCAAAAGCTTAGTGACAGTCTGCTGCACATGTGAGAAGCAAGAAGTTCAAAATAAAGAAATCCTTTTTCTTGTAAATATATAAAGCAATACAGGATAATGGGAAAAGGAAAACTTTAATGATTTTTAGAAGTCTCTCCCATTCTTCTGTTATTCTAGGAATGTCAGCAGCTCTCTAAAGAGCATCTCAGATAGCAAAGAAACACCACTTAGCTCTAATCAATATTGTTGTTTAAAAAAAGTAACATATTACTCTCTTGTATCTAAATTCTACCAACTCAAAACACCTACTTTTAGGAACAGACATGATAACCAAATATATTATTATGAACTGCAATATACAATTAATGCTACTGAATATCCAGCACATTTAAATGTAACATAACAGTCCAAAATAAAAAAGTTAGCATGCTAAATCACCCCACAGTATTGAGACACAACCACCCAAAAGGTATTATTAAAAACAATTCCCCAAACAAGAACATTTAAGTTTTTCTTTTTAAAAGAAAGGTTATTTCCTAATAGAAACCACAGTCAGGGGTTTTCCAGGTAACTTCATCTTGTTGTTATAAGTATTACCTTCTCTGCAAAGTTTCAGAAGGTGATTTTTTTTTCATGAAATTGGGAGTAGGCATTTTCACTGAAAATAAAAACATTTACTAGTACCTGACTACAAGGTATTTTTAAGGTTTTGATACATTGAGGCGATACAGCAGGCTACTGAGTGATTTTCTTAAGTACCACCAACATGGGCCAAATTCTCTGTGGAACACAACATCCCAACAATTTACCACCCCAAGACTGGAGTTCCAAAAGAGTTTCCTTAACTACTTCCAGTTCCAGAAAACTTCCAGTTGCAAAAACTGAATATGCAGTAGGCACAGTCAGAAGGGCCAGCAGCCTAGCCTGTTACAGTTAGTCAGCACTTTTCATTGTTAAGGCTTTGCTTTCAACACATTAACACATTTCAACACATTCAACATTTGGCAAGTTGAACTCCTTAGTTCAAACATTTATTTGTCCAAGTGAAATGCCTATCTGAGGCTGAATTTTCTTTTTTCAAGAAGGGGAGAATAGGGAAACTGCCATCAGACAGAATGGTTCATTTCCAAAAATGGCATCTGGAAAAAAATAATTTGCATAAATTAAATCCTTCTAGTCAACTTTCCATCTTCTAAAAATCCACCCAAATTTGGCCTTAGAAAACTGCTTGCACATTCTCATATGACTTCCTAAAATTTAACAGCTAAGTTTCCCAAAGACTTCATTGATATTAAGTACGCAGCTTCTGCACAGATTTGGGGATTGGGTTTTGCAAGTGCAGCTATTCTTGGCCAGGCCGAACTAAGTCCTCTTACCTAAACCAAGAGCAGATCCTGCCTCTCCTGTGGTCTCAGTAATTTCTTGCTGCATCAGAAAATTGAAGGTGAGAATCTGCCTGGGGTAAACAAAAAGTAAACAAGACTGGGGGGCAAGGATAGGTGGCATGCAGGGCCCAAACTGGATGCTTGATTCAAACACAATGAAATAAGAAGGTGAACAGAGTAGAGAAAGATACTGGAAGCTAGTAAGCAGAAACCAACATTAAAGTAAATGTTGGCAAGGAGCAAGACAAACAGATTAGCAAGGACAGTCAAGGACTGCAGGAATCAATAAAGTAGAGAAGACAGCACGAGAGATGTAACAAGGAAAAAGAACTTGATCATATCAGTCACAGACTAACACATGAAACTTGGAGAAAAACCATGTGGAAGGAAAAATAGAAAACAAGAGGACACATACTTCAGTGTGTGACAAATTACTGCAGAAGCTAAACATGAACAAAGGAAGCAAAAGAGAATCAGAGCTGAAGATGAATGCAAACTATGGGTAGAAGAAAGTGAACAGGCAAAAAACCCATGGCCAATGATTGGAAATTAGAGAGGAAACTGGGAATGGCTAAGCAAGGAGTTTGGAGCAATAAAGCAAAAAGCAAAAAACAAAAAACAAAAAAAAACCACTGCAACAAAAAATTTGGAGTAAAACACAACAGAATGTTGTGTTTAGAGCAAAAAATAGGAACTAAATGAAAAACTGAGAACATAACTAAATAAAATAGAGGAATAGGCTTGTTGAGGAGGAGGATATGAGAAAGACAGAGGTACTAACATAAGTTCAAGTTGGAATGGAAGGGGCACAATGAGTTATAACTAGGCAACAGCACATTTTCTTTCCTGTCCAGAACTTAGCCAGAGTTTTCAGAGTTTTACCATTCCTCTTGCCATTAACATTTCCACCCCAACCAAAGCCAGATGATACAGAAAATAGCAGTCAGCTACTGCAGCATTCTCTTGCTCTTGTTAGCTGAAACAAAGACTTTTCAATGGAACTGTTTGGGCCATCAGGGCTTTTTTTAATTAATCAAATCATATGTATTCAAATACTCAAACATTATAGAATTAAGACTGCCTATGAAATCTATTTTTCACTATGACCCTTTATCGTACTCATTCCATTGAGTGGTATTCATCTAATGAGCTACCAGTATTTCCTTTTTTCTCATTCATTCTATCATTACACAGTAGCCAATCCTTACTCTAGGACACCAAACAGTTCGTGTTTTCATGGATTTTTCTTTTCTACTCATCACTACAGTATCTGCAGGCTTCACAATCAACATTTTCACCACTTCATCTTCTCACATGAGGTAAAGACATTGTGATAAAAAAATACTAATTTGGAATATCTGATGTCCTACATGAACATGATGTCTTAGAATAGCATAATACTTTTTTTTTAATATCGAATTTCTTACTGACCTCTGTTACAGTTGTAAGTATTCCATTTTTGAGCAAATTAGAATTTGTTATGTCTCAAGTTCCAGATGCTTAATATAACACTCCAATCATCAACCACCTTAAAGAAGTTATATTGAAACAACATTTGTCAACAAAGGAACCCATATGTTAGCTCTGTATATAGACCACTTGTATGGTCTATCCACAAACATGGATAATTAGTCTGGCTTACATTCACAGTTAATATATTAGAGGAAAGAAAGGCACTGTTATTGGAGTAAAACTCTCATTTCAGAATTTCCAGTTTCATCAAAGCAACACCTAGTGTGAAAGAAGGGAGGTCTACTGTACAGAAAGATGGACTGTGGGGTGTTTGTTTTTTCTAGAGATTACACAAATATCAGCTGTCCCCCTTTGATGTTTCTGATACGTAAAAATTTAAAGGTCCAACAGGAATACACAACAATCAAAACAGTGACTTACTCATCCGTCAATTTTGTGACAAGAATGTCCCTGTGGTATTTCTCATACCTGCTGTTTATAGTTAATGGACTAAAATCCAATCTTTCACATGAATATAACTCAGTACAACTCATTCTGTAACTACTGAAACTTTATTTGTGGGAGGTGTACTTCTTTGCACTACTCTCTAGCAATGCCAAGGTCCCTTCTCAATCCGTTACTGAAGTTATGATTTGCTGTAAAAATAACTTATGTATTAGACATTTGCAGTCGTTTTGTAACAGTGCCCTTACTCTCCCACAGACGTACAACTGTGAGTCGTTGGTGGTGTTTTCTAATTCAACGAATTTTTCTTAAATGACTGTGAATTGTCTTTCACTGAGATTTAGAAAAAGCTCGGTCTGATATTTCTGAAGTGCAGCTTCCTACCATAAATGGTCATGTAAAGAGCAGAGTCAGCACTGTGTGCAGAATAGCCCTAAAAAGATATATCCATTAGCTAGCCACTTAATTGAACAGAATGCATGTAGTCCATGCAAATTAACAGAATTTCTGTTAAGACTTTGGCCCAAAATGAGTATGTAAAACTGAAAGTACAATATGTACATTCTATTACAACTATATTCAATTTCCAAAAATAACAGACAGCAATTTCAGATTTAATCTTTAACTGGTATTACAGTACCAGAGGATGGTGCTATTTGCCTGCACACCATCCAGGTAATTTAGAAACAGAAACATGAGTTTTATATACGTACCGACCTTAATTACGCAGGCATATTCCAAGCATATGTGCAAGCATGTATGTTGATTGTATTACAGGAGTGCAAGGCATTTTCAGCCTTCCTAATCCACAAATTCTACTTACACACCAAAATCCTTCAGTAAGAAAGAGAAGTTAGATCACACAGTAGGTTTAAAGTAAAAAGAACCGTGAACAAGAAAAGCACACTGGCTGTTAGTAAACAAAAAGTAAAATCTTCTTATATCTGTTCAACTCCTCCAAATTTATTTAATAAAGTTTCTTCAGAAACACAATGAGGTGGCCTTTCTCAGTTGCAGAAGAATACATGTCTCTACTAGTCCTACATAAATATGTATGTTGAAACTGTAAGTAAATAGCTGGTAATTTCAGCTTTTACATATTCAGGAAAATTGTATTTTGTCAGCTAGATTCCAGTGCAGTCAGAACACTAACGTAAGATTAGTTTAAGCCTTATTTAATTTAGGTTCTCTGAACTTCCAACTCCCCCACCACTCTGCTTGTGAAATTACAACCACATTAGATTCTGACTGGGTCAGAGCCGACATCTGTGAGAGAATTCATCAATGTTTTCTTAAAGACAGCCAAATTTGACAGTTTTTACTTTTCCATACATTTGCTTTTCTGTTTCTCTGCAAAGTTAGCTTTCTATAAGAAAGATACATTTACCTGATGTCCCTCCACGTTTTCCATGATTTAAAGAATGGCAGTAGATTGCAATGTCACAGCATAGCGTGCATCAAGGTATTTCAGAGTGGAAGATTTGTGACTTCAGAGGACCAAAAGAATAACCTAATCATACACCAAGAATTCATTAACTACTAAGAGCAGCAGTGTCAGGTCTTATCATATAAGGCATTATTGCAAAGAACCAGCAATCTTCATGAATAGATGGGAGTATGGTTAAAAAAGGTTACGGTCAAGCAGTATAGTAATAATTGAAAACATTACATACAGATATATAAAGTGAGAGAGAGAGAGAGAGAGAGACAGAGAGAGAGAGAGAGAGAGAGAGAGAGAGAGAGAGACAGAGTGTGTACACACACATCTTAGTAAATCGAAAAAATGTATTTAATCATAAAAACAGGAATCATACATGAGTACAAAGGAGATAGGCTTACTAACTGGCATTGACTCTGCATTTTCTGCTTGCAAGGTTATGCTAATTTAATAGCAAATTCTCACCACCGCCCCCTTTTAGTTTGTGTATTTTTCTTTAAAAAGACAAAGATAGACATACTCTACTTACATATTTTACAAAGAGCCAGCAACAGACTCCAATTTTGAAAGCTTTACCTATAACGAAGATGAAAGGAAATGACAGTATGCGTTAGAATTTCATTAGTGGTGAAGCCAGAGATGGTAGGAATGGTGGTACTGGTTCTGCCAAGAGAAATGGTGTTGATGAGAAGGGAGCGCGTTATATGGAATATAAGTTCACACAGTACTTCAGCGTTTTACTTTGTATCATCACAAAACTGTCTTCTTGATTATCCTCACTGCCTCTCCCACCCAAGAGAGACAGAGAGACATCTTCCCAAACCAGTAGTTAAGGTATTTCTCTGGAATCTGGTAAAACAAGGCACAAAGTCCTTACCATACCTGACAGAGACTCTTGACAGACCTTTTTTTGTGTGTGTTTTGGTAAGCTATCACCTTCCAATAAAGAATTATTTCAGTATAGACTCCTAACAACCATCACTGTGTGGAATGTTCAGTACTTGTTCATATTAGTAACTTACAGCAGACTGATCTTGCATTTTTAATACAAATTTTTAAATGCTCATTAAATTCCTCAGTCTATAACCATACTAGAGACATGAAGAACTCAAAAATAACTGTCAGGCCATTGCTCTGCTTCAATTAACACTGAAAATTGTTGCAGTAGAAAAAGATACTATGGCACAACAAAGACTGCTAAAGTTACAGAACTGTTTCTTTATGAACCAAAAGTGTTCTTACAAAAAACAATATCAAACAGTACAGCAACTCTATTGAGAGCTACACTCGGATAGAGAAATTCAAAAAAAAAAAAATAGTAGTTACTGATAAAGAACTGTGATACGATGAAAGCTATTATGCTATTAAAAATCTCAAAATAAAATTAAAGACATCATTGTGACCAAAGAAATTAGACAGTGATTTTCCAAGTTACTGCAAAACATAGTTAGAAACGATGCATGTTTCGTTCATGTATTTCTTGGCCATGAGTGATTTTAATAAATTGAGGAAACTGCCAGGGAAAAAGTTGACAGTATTTACCAGAGCAGAAATAATGACACTGGGAGATAGGGTCAAAAGAAGACAAAACCAGTAAAAGGCAAAACCGATATTCTAAAAGATGGCCTACTTTGCAAAAATGACAGTGTTACATGCAAGGCCTCTGGCTTACTATATTCAGTGCATAAACAATGCCTTATAATCCGGATGGAAAAAAGCTTCCAAAGAAACAAGAATGAGCAGTGGAAAATGAACTAGTATGGTAGCACGCATATCAGGGCTCTCACATTTAAGGCAGTCTAACAGAACAGAACATTCCTGCATGTGCCCCCAAAACAGTGGGAATTTTTTTTAGAGCAAGTATTCATAGTTGGGCATATGGATCCCTTTTACTTAAGTAGCTACCTACTATAAACAGAATTTTTAAAGAAAAAACAAGATATCTGCTCACAAGAACTAATAATACAGCTGACAATGTAAAAAGTATTTCTTATAGCTGACCAGCTAGCACTATAAAAGAACTGCTAGATGTACCACCTGACAAGCCCTGATTAAGTATAACGGAAAGAGCTATACTAAAAAATAATGATAGAGCAAAACTATTTTAGATATTATATTTTACAGGGTTTTACAAAACAACATAGCACATAGGTGGCACCATAACTTGAAATTCCTGCCTCTTTTATTCTTCCAACAGGTCTCTTAAATATTCAAATCTTAAAAAATCATTGGAAATGCACAACCCTGAAAGAACTTAAATAACAGAGTTGACTTCCAAAAGTTTTGAATCTTAAACAGTTCTTAATACATTCATATAAAAGGTATTTTGAACAAAATTATTTTGAAGAGAAAAAGGTTGAAACGGGTTTAGATTTTTATTATTTTTAATGTATCAAAAAGAGTAGAAGTTAAGAAAGGATATGTGGGAAATGAAAAGAATTAAACATGCATTGTTCTCATTTGCACATGTAAATTAGATAAAGTTAAACATTTCACACAAAATCCAATCAAATAAAATTTGCTGAGTGAACCTACACCTTTTATAGTATTTGTTTTACTAGGATTAAATTTAAAATAATGAAGCAAAACACACTTATCCAGCTAAGCAAAACAATTAATGAGGTGCTGTTCCCCACCACCACCAAAATTCCAGAATGGTATTGATGAAGTACCTGCTCTACCCCTTCCTAACTATTCCATGGTTTTACATTAACAGGAGGTGTTTTATACTGTTAGATCAATTTTACATTATTCCTCAACTACAAAAAATTAAGTAGATTGAAAAAAAACCTACTGGGTCACAATTCTTTAACAGCAATTTCAGCAAAGTTACCCAACAAAGTTTTAACACTTTCTTTTCAGTTTTTGACTTGAGTTGCATGTAGGAAAAGAAATGAGATTTATAAATGATTTCTATGTAGATGAGACAGTTTAACTATTCTATGAAGACACTCAACATCAATTAAACAAAAGATAACACCAGGAGAAAATGCTTAAGACTAGCCGAATTCTGTTCTCGACATGTACATATATCACGATACCAAAGGTTGGAGGTATACCATCAAAAAAAAGGCTTCTACAGTATGCCCATAACCTACCACTTCCAATACTACAGTTTACAATCTACATTGTGCTATTCTTCCCCATTTTTATATTAGGAGCCACTTCTCAAGTCAGAACATTTTCCCAACATTATCCAAAGTCTTGCACCTTTCCTCAAAGCTATTTGCCACTTGTGGTAGAATATCAGAAGAGGAAAAAGGGAAGTTAGGCTAAAGTCTGGTCATGTTCACATCCACCAGCTTTTAACTAGGCCATCTGTATCAACTGGGGATCTGAAGATGGTTTATTCCTTGCGTCACAGCTCTCCACAGGAAGAGCCCTTAATATGGTTGTCATCATCGTAGTAGCAAATCCGCATTTTTATTCCATCTTACTACTGGAGTTTAAAGTTCAAAGCACAGCTTTTCTGACCTAGGTAGCTACATCACACTAGGAGCTCTTTGCTGGGAAACTTTACAGATATTCCTGTGCTGTAAAGGACTTTTCCTGTAAGTATCTCCTTAAACTCTAGCAATTCCTACTACTCAGGAAAGAGTACAATCCAGTTTTGTCCTCAATACTACACCAAAGAAAGTTCAGTAGTTGTGTTTGGTTCATTGAACAGCAATAACCTTTAAACAAAGTCCTAAAGATATTCTTAAACATCATTAAACACATCTCTCCACTAATGGAGGTCTACATAACAAGGTCCACAAATGGAGGTACACAAGAAGGTCCACATGACAAGGAGGAACACATTCTCAAAGCATGGCTTGACAGGCGAGCTGTTACATACAGCAGTTTGAAACAGAGGCATACTTTCCTGCCAAGTTATTTTCCTCTAATTAGTTTTTGTTAATTTTTCAGTTCTCTTATTTGTCAAGTCAAAAGCCTTCAACATTTACTTTAGCTATTTCTTTTAATTCTAATTTTAGAATTTAAGGCATCCTTCTCCTTTTCCAAAATAAACAGAATTAGCTTGCCACTCTGCTACCTTGCCCTCTTTATAGAGGGAGCATATCTGAAGGGCAAAATGCAGAGGAAGCAATAGCTATTAAAAATACCAAGATATGGGGAAAAAAAAGCTTTGCCATTCTTTGTTATTTAAATGCGTTAGTGGCAACACATTTACAAGCAAAGGATCTTTGAAACCTGGGTGTGAAACTGCTAAAGATCTTTGAATCTAACTTGCAAAACATAAACCCAAGCTGTATCAACGCAGCAGGCTGATTAAGCATACCGAAATTATCTACATTCCAGAACTTCTGCAGTATTAAAAACAATGTATTAGCAGTAAAAAAGGCACACAGAATTCACACATCTATTACTAAAACTATGGTGACAAATTATTCAAAAAAGCTAAGAAGGCAGTTTTCATGGATCACCATTGTTTTTACAAGCAGCTACAACAGATTATGCAGGAGGAGGACACCATTCCATAAGAAACACATTACGGAAGCTACCAGTAACACTGGATACTGTTAGGGATCTGGTGAATCTAACATTAACTAGATGATAAAGCTGACAGTAATGGCTTTCACTAACAGGTATGAAGCTCTAGTATTAAGCTCTAGTTGTACTTATCAGGAAAACTGCAAGGAGAAGTGGCGATATCAGGCAAGTCAAGAGATTTAAGTAGCTATTTCATATATACTGCATCAGATACCTGAGGAGCAAAAGATATACACAAAATGTCAGTCTTGCATTAAAAAGCTAGAAAAAGTTTGTAAGAATTTCCCTATTCTTCATTTGAATTGAAGCTTGTTCTGCATTATGTACATTACATTTACATTATTTATCTACATTATTTCTCTGAGAATTTAGCTAATTATTCCAGTTTCCTATAAACGTAAGTAATCTGGTCCCAGCCAAAAATACCTTAATTCCAGTGTTACCAAAGATGAATTTGCCTAATAAAGTCTACAAAAAATGACTCGACATCACCATACTCTGAATGAATAAGGAAGTCCCAAATCTGGAAAATAACATCCTGTATTTCTAGACATGAAACACAGCATTAGAAGCTTTATTTTTCATTGTTAAAATTACCTAGAGAAGCAAACTGATTTATAAAAGGCCATGTATCTACTAAGACTAGAAAAAGACTGGATATATTAAAACACAGAATAGTTTTAAGTAAGCTTTGTAGAGTTATATCAGGTAAAAGCCAGGAAGAAAAGGTTCATTTGTCAGTCTCAACAAGTACACCTCACTCTACCTTGATTTCAGAGAGGTACCTGCACAGACTCAAGTTCATTTTTAATGTTTTCTTCTTCCCCATGGAAGAGGAGTAAGACACTTCACAAAGCAGCAACTGCCTGCATACAGAGAGCATCCTCAACCTTACAATAGTTAGCACAGATATGCTACCAGAAAAATGGCATTAAAAGCATACAATTCAAGTAACATTTTTGCCTGAAAGCATTTACTTAAAAAAAACTTTTAGCTTTCTTCACTGTATCAGCAATTATATTTTAAGTGGCAATTTTCCTCCTTTTTTCAATCTAAGCATTCAGTAGCACTTTGTGTATACTCAGTTTCATCATTTCACCCAGTTGACAAGCAAAGTTAGTCATTTTCCTGTTTATGTGGGCCAACAACAGGGAAGAGGAAAACATTAGAAAAATAGGAAAATGTGATTATAAAACCACAAAAACTGGTAGCGAGCACTCAAGCAGGAGTGGAGTAACCAAAATAACTTCAATTCATATTTTGGAATCCGTTAGATATAAAATTTCCATTTACTCTGACCTTCTAAATGCAGTAAAGATATGGAAAAAGAATTGAGGCAACAACCAGTTATTCCCTGCCTCTGCTAACTGGACATCGCAGGTTCAGCAGACACAGATATATTCCATATTAAAGTTACTGGCAACCCAGGTTTTCCAAAACTTTTGGCATTTTAATCATGAACACCTACCAAGGATTCTGACAGTAAACTCAGAATTTATGTTTAATAGCCATAAAGAAACACATTTCAAATGTCACAGGTATAACAGAATAAGTGAATAATCTGGGACTTAAAGCTATCCACCCAGTAGACTGAAATGCTAGTCTTATGAAGGAGTAACACAAGAAAGACGAAATGATAAAAAATTGATATATTGTCACCCAAGACCTAAGGGGTCTGGGTGCAAATAGAGGCACACAAGTAATGGGTGGGTAGCATTTCTGTTGTTACATTGTATGTGATAAAATAAACTAGACTATGCAACTAATACATTTTATAACAATGTTGAACCATATAAAATACAAAACCTACCATACAGTAAAAATGTCCAGGAGTACACAGACCAGGTAAGTTTTGTTAATGCAAATTTTACAGAGGAGGAGCAATAGTATTTGTACTGAGAGATGCCTAGCATAAATAAATATCGTAAAGTAATTCCATGTTTTAAGTTTCCATTGTTATATCTTGCTGTATTTTAGCTTTTAACTTAATTTCTGAATGTTTACATGCATTTTCCAAGCCACATGTTCTGTTAGTATTCACACTCCTTTGCCATGGGTAGCTAAGATATTTTAAACTTTCTTTTGCTCACACAGTTTTGGATTTGATATGCCTCCACATCTGATGTCTAAATGTCTTACTAGTTTCTAAAGCTGTAATGTATTTTTAATACAACTCTGAACTACTGCTGTCTCCATCAACATGATTGCTTTAATTATAACATCTGCATCTGATAGCTTTTGTGTAGTCAGGTGCAAACCGTAGGTAAAAGTTTCAACTTTTAAATTGACACACACAGCAGCAATCATTTCTCCTTAAAAATGTTAAGTGGTACAAGCTTGCAAATAGCTGGTCCAGTCTTCAGAAAATAGTATCTAACCTCAGAAAATGGACAGATAAAATGTGCACTTTTTGCATTAAACTGCTTTTAAGTGAAAAAAAAAATCACTAAAGCAGGTCTAAGTGAAGATGTGCTTCCTACTGGGCAGGGTTTTCACTGGGATTGGGGACGATAAAGAGAACATTCATTGTTTAAGTTCAAGAACTCAATTATCAATTTAATAATTCAGAAAAACACCAACTTCTCTCACAGATAAAACACACAAAAACCTGCTATGTAGATGACCTGAGAAAAACACTACAAAATGAAATGATAAAATAAGCTTATTATGAGAAATCTTGCTAGTCTTAATTAGAGGAGTATTTCTTTACCTTTATTTTTTCTTTTTAAGAAACTGGGAGTTCTTTATTTACCATATGGTTAAGAGGTTGCACATAATCCTACAATCATCTGTTCAGAGCTTTCAAATCCTATAATGAAAAGAACTTCTTCCTTCATTTCCTCAGAAATTTTCAATGTCCTCTATCCATTATAATATGAATTCCTCCTAGCATGTTCTGCAGTACTTCACTAATTATTCAAAATGCTGATACAGAACCAGTGTTAGACTGACTGGTGTTCTGAGCACCATTTTTATTCAAGAATAGAAAGTCAAATACTATGTAAATTATATATTTAAAACCTAGATATTTTGAAATATTGATAATGGGCATTCAACACTGGCTGTAACTCTTGAATCAAGCAACTTTAGATACTTGGTTTATCCAGAGAAGAGGAAATGCAAGGATGGAAGCAGTAAAAGCTTCCTTTTCATACAGTTCCTAATTTTTATACCAACTTTCCAATGACCATCTTAAAGGAAGAAAGCTACTCCTCAGTACTCATGGTGAATCTTGATGTGGTTAAAATATTTTCCAGACCTACAGACAAGTCTCACATGTTAGCAAAGAATGATTCATATACATAAGAATCTCCCGTACACATGACAGAAAAAGGTATGCCTTACCAAAACTGGAAGAGTAGTACATTATCTTGGCTACCTTCAATTTAACAGAATTCAAAAGAAACATGACTCCAATCATTCCTTCCTGGCACTCCAGCAATCACATGAGAGAATTTAGTAAATTCTTTGCTTTATCTTCTAAAGACACAGAGGAAACTAAATGATGGTTGATCATTATCATGACTTGAAGGGACTGAGATAGAAGGCCACTGTAAGCAAGAAAAAGCAGAGTGCCTGTTTTCCCAGGATCTCCTGTTCTTTCTGAATCTCCTGAGGAAGTTCTGAAGAGGATACAATCATTTTTTGATTTATCTAAGCTCTCTTACCTTCCAAGCCAAACACCCAACATATGTGATATAGTTAACTATGAAAACGATTGACCTATTTTGTATTGCTTTATATTCTTTGTTTGAAAAATAAACTACACTAGTGTTAAAGGACCATATAAAAAACACAGAAAAAGCCTGGAGTGTCACTTTTTCCAGTGTAGGTGTACAATATATATGAGGAGAATCTCAAAAAGATATCTCAAAGGATTTTAAAAAGCTTTTCATTGCTGATGACACATTTTTCCCTGAAATAAGCCACTTCCTTTCTAAAACCCACACAGTACCTTAGTGTTGAGATTCAGTAACTTCTCTTAAAGTCTGTGTATATATTTTTCTTACATAAAACACGGAAGTCTTAAATTCTCATTATTTTCCATGATTTAAGATATAACTAAATTACCGGTCTTGTCAGATTTCAAACATTTCCATTCACTAAAGAATACGTTCTCTCTGGCACAGACTGAATTCATGCCATATCTGAAAAGCAGTAAGTACAATGGGCTTTCAGCACTACAGCAGGTATTTGAGAACTGTCAAGTTATCAAATAATTAGCATAGCCAATAAAAGGTGGGGAAAAAAATTCTTCTGAGCTGAGTGTAAATAACTGATTTTCAGACTTGTAAAATCAAAGCATTACAGGCCAGTATGATAACTAGAATTAAAACAGGTGGATTTCTAGGCTAATGAAAATATATTATACACCACCGCTGAATTTCATAATGCTTTTTCCTCCAGGATTTCTTTGGAACCCTAAAAATAATATGTAAAACCTGAACACATGCATTATTAGTAAAAATCATAAGTGAACAACAAATACCAATAAACAAGTATCTACTTCTCTATTAACATCTGCAAACAAAGCAGTATAGTCCAGCATTCAGAAAATTTAGCTTGAGCTTCTGAGACCTGCACTCTTTTCCCGGCTTTTCAACTTCTGTAGCTTTCTTGCAAACAACCCTCATGTTTATCTTGTCAATTTTGACTCTTTGCTGTGAAGCTTATTTCTTATTAAATATTTATACATATAGTCCTGTAAAGGCCCTGTTCCTGGGCACAGTACTGAGAAACAACCATAACACAAACTAGCCATTGCCCCTACAAGGACAGTTCAACTATGAAAATGATTTCAAAACAAAACAAAAAAAAAATTCTTGCTACCCCAACAGCTATCAAATTGAACATGCTCAGTTCACAGTATTTTTTTTTCCTGCAAGAACTGCACATTTAGAGATTTGACCTCCTTCTTGCTTACGCATCACTAAAACCAAAAATCTTGGTGTCATAAAGTGGTTAACAATTCCGTTAAAGGTGCCTGAAAATGGAATAGAATCTAGCTCACTCACCAGTATTTGTTCTATAATACTAACAAGAGTAAAAAGAAATGAAAACGTAATCTAGCTAGAAAAAGCAAGCAGAAATGAAATGAATATATGCAGAATGCAGATCCTTTTGACTAAGAGGGTACTATTTTAAAATAGGCATTTTTCGGAAGTGTAAACTTTTTCAAAGATTTCTCAGAGAAGCCATAAACATCAGCTAAATTCCATCCTCCCCCCAAAAAAATATTTGCCTTGCTTATCCAATTATAGTGAAAGCAAACATACTACAACAGTGCATTCCAAATTGCAATCTCTGAACAT
The DNA here is from genome assembly GCF_036370855.1 of Dromaius novaehollandiae. Classification (NCBI taxonomy): domain Eukaryota; kingdom Metazoa; phylum Chordata; class Aves; order Casuariiformes; family Dromaiidae; genus Dromaius; species Dromaius novaehollandiae. The sequence goes on from NC_088100.1 coordinate 63,477,247, forward strand.
CACTAATACCCATTGCTGAGAAAAAGGTGAAGGACACTTGAGCAATGCTACATATATATGAAGAAACATAACAAACATAAATAACAAAACAAGCTACTAGTTAAGTTTCAAAATTTCACTCTTTGTATGTACAGAGGAGACTCAAACCAGCCATTTTAAATACTAAAAATGCCTACCTTCATCAAGTATTAATTCCATACATTGACATGACGATGAATAAATACTTCACTAGTAAAACTGTTCTTTTTCATCAAGTATTAATTCCATACATTGACATGACGATGAATAAATACTTCACTAGTAAAACTGTTCTTTTTCATCATCTATGTTATCCATAGTCTCATTTCAAAAAAAGCAAAATGCAAGACCATTTTCATTATGTCTTTATAAATCTGAAATTCTTAAAAAAATTATTCAGGAATTCTCTCTTAAAAATGTATAATTGTAATCTTTGCAGTCCCCAACTATTTTACAAGTTCTAGTCATCCTCTGGTCATTTTATTGCCACAAAGTTCTGGAGATGGGCAATGAGTTATTTCCTAAAGTAATACTACCATGACCAAGCATCCAAATCAACTACAACTTTTTGTGACCAGGAAACCATTAATATATCTCTGAAGTCAGATTACTTTTCAACTCGTCATTTACAAGCATGCAGTATAACATTTTCACAAATCAGGTGAAGACCACTTTCACAGCCACACAGCTACCAGAAACTTATCCACCATTGTGCAAAAATCATTCTTCTCAACAATGACCAAAAATCACAAACTGCAAATAGCTTTTAATTTCTGTTACAATATCTACTTCAACAAACAGTAGTCTGAACAAAAGAGCAATTGGCTATATAATACAGAAATATTAACTTAAAGGCCCATTGCCATTGAATTGCCCCATTAAGATAGCATTTGGGAGCTTGCTGCCAGATGATGAACATTTTTGCTTTTTGTTTTTGTCTCTTCCCCTCCCCACCAAGTTCCTCTTCCTTTCACAGAAAATCCTGTAAGGTCAAAACCATTAGCACACAGAGTAGTACAGATATCTTGGACCAATGAACATTGCCTCATCATCTAAACAGAAGCTTGGACATAGTGAAATTAACTTTAATCTAGTAAGATTAAATCGACTAAGAGTTTCTCAGCTGCCTATACATCATGCAAACCAAAAAAAGACATGTGATCAACAAAAACTCAATTCAATTTCCAAAGAAACAAAAAAGTAGAGAAGCAACCTTTCGACACTAAAGGAAATTTACTCTTACTGTGTAAGTTACAATACGATAAAATTTTTGCTTCACTGTTTTCTCCCAACCACAATTCATAATCAACATTTTACACAAAAACTGTTTTAATAAGAACTTTGTAAAACTGCAAGCTGTAAATTTGAGATACATGAATAATGATGGTATCTTGCATCTGAATAATGATTGTATATGTTAGTATAATCCAAAACTAGTTCCCTTGTACCAAAGCACTGTAATAAACTGAATATATTCCATAAAGACAATTCATATCATAGCTCTATACAAATATTTTGTACAGCTATTTATTTTTCCACTAGCTGTAGCTGCTCTATTAATTTCTGCAGAACTGCTGACATTCAGAAATTGCTGATTACTGGAAAATATATTTCAACTACATGACTAGAGAAAATGGGCCAAAACACAAAAGTGCAAGACTATCTCACTTGGCCAGTTAGTGTCTTAGCAGTAAGACTTAGAATTTTTATTGTGCAATTGTTGCAGGAATTCAAGTAGGCTGCTACCTCTGAAGCTTAAGATCCTGAAAACTGTCTCAACAGTTCAATGAGAAATTATTCATATAATGTATTTTTGAATAAAAATTAATAACTAGGTATGTCAACTTTTAATACCATATGCTTCTAAATTTGAAGCACAGATTCCTCATAACGTTCTATACTTTTCTCAAAAAAAGTAGCTTTTGTTATGTTAAAAAACAGTAAAATAAAACTAAGTTAAATTACACCCTAAAGGGTACAAAGCATCAATAATTTCTGATATCCCACTGTGTGTGGGGAGGGGGTAGTTATCTTCCTACTATTCTCATACTTCATATTCATTTGACTTTCAGTCTGCTCTGATTTTCCAAAACAAGTTCAGCTAGAATTCAGCTAGATTATAAAGCCCAGAAAAAGTAAGCCTAAAAGAGAAAAATGGAAGAGATTCATAAACAGTTTTTAAACAAATCAACTGTAGTAGGCTCCTGAAATAATCAATTTCTACAGTAACAAAGAGCTTGAGAATAAGTATTAGACAGTTATTTTCTTATTTCACTGATATGCCATCCTTTTTAAGGCTCTAATAAACCTTATAAATTCTATCAAATGATCTGAAAACAGTTCTAGCCAAAAGGAAACTGGAGCCCCAAAACAGTATTGGAAGACAGTGGCAGATGCCAGTTTTTGCCTTACTTTCTCCCAAGAAATCTTCCATGGGCAAAAGTAGTATGCCTGTGCAAATCTAGCCAAGAACTGGAGCCTGCTTGCACAACAGAAGCAATCATTATAGTCCATTCAGTCACAACTCTATTGTGTAAGTTAACAAAAAATTGCAATTAAATCAGTCCTTTGAGAATACACATTTTATTTAGGTACATAAAATAATATCCATAAGACAATTATATTAAAATATTTGGCAGACACTAATTAAAAATTATATACAAAATAAATTTAAGGTACAAAATACCTTGACAGTATACAGTCTGAACACTAGAAGTCATATGTCTATGTAGTTTAATATTTTGTTCTGTACATCCGTATGAGGATACAGGTACTTTTACAATATTAATATGTGAATTCTGAAACAAATACAGCTAACCCGTATTATACAGACACACACTAACTGCAAAATGGGAGAAGTTGATTGTTCTAAGCATAAAAATTGACAGATTTGGTTAACAACAATTTGAGCATTCATTAGGCAGAAACACTTCAGTGCAAAGACCATATACACAGCTCTTACACAGAAACACTCTATACCATAATATTATGCAGCAATCTAAGAAAGTTAAAACTGTCACTGATCATACAAACCTGGTCCTCATCAAGGAAATTATTAACTTACCTGTTTCATTTAAAAAGCAGATACAGTAACGCATTACCTTTTGTTTGTAAAAACTAAACTGTGAAATGTTCCATGCATTGAAAGAACGAATCTCTGCTGAAAATTAATTAGAATTCAGGCTTGTCCATCACTTCTGCACTTTTGCAGTCTTCACCCTGCGGGTCTGTACTAATTCAAGGTTTACGTCAGGACTGAGGATTGCACACTGAAGAAAAATCCATCCCCCCACCAATGCCATCAAATATTTATATATGAAAATCTAGCTACCTAACAAGATCCAAAACATACTATGCTGATGCTGTCTGGTTTCAGCCATTTGTTCAAAACTTTCTCTATGTAAATCCCATGGCAAAACACAGTTCCAAGTACACATATTATCTATACGTACTTTCCAAATGAATCCACAGGATATAATTTAGGTGCACGTTCAGTATTTGGCTCTAAAATTATTAGAAGCGCTAAGAAGTTTTGGGCCAAGAAGAGCAGTTAGGGGAATGGGAAAACAGACCAAAACAATGAAAAAGTTCAATAAGAACAAAAAAAAGATTTGGGAGGAAAAAAAAAAAAAAAAGCTATCCCATGAAAATTTAGAAAATGTTTGTATCAGAAATCTCTGCCTCCAGGAACATTAAGTAGGGCCCCAGGAGTATCTGGAACATAAGAAAATCAAAACATCTAACAGTATAGCCAGGCAGGACTGTACCAAACTTTGCACTTTATTTAAAAAAATAAAATTTCTCTATTAGAAGAATACACTTCATTTTTGAAAAACTAAGCATTAGCTGTAAACACTCCAAATAGGACCTCTCATCCTGATGAGAAAAACAGACTTGCACTTTTAAGCAGTGAAAAGTTCATACTCGGACTAACTGCAGAAAATGGACTGCTGAAGTGAAAAGTATAACATACTGTTCAAAAAGCAGAACTAGCTATGAAGACTGATTAGTTATACAACCAATGTACAATCAGTATCAGCCAGACTTCCACAAACTGTATTCTTTCAAATCTTAAACAGGAATATAACATTCTACCGGAGAAGGCTTGAGAAACTATTTGGATGCCGGTTTATGGAGGAAAGGGAGGTCCTGAAGCAAAAGGGGAAGTAAATCAATTCTGCTCCTGAACTTATCAGAACATAGTATGTACAATCAGACCGTACTATTTACACTTTAAACTTTTAAGGCACCCAAAATATGCAAGAATACAGATGGCTAGATTTAAAAACATGTCATCTAGAACATAAACACTGCAACACTGTCATTATATAAAACTTTTATTAGCAAGGATAAGAAATGAAGTTCATTCAAGAGATCAGAGGTCAAACTATTATAAAAAACTTAAAGTATGCACTATTCATAGTCCCTAAATGAGACTATAGCAAGGTGTCAATCAGACAAACAAGCAAAATATACAGGATATGGAATTTGTACCTGAGAGCGCTGGAACATGTTTTATTTTTATTTAAAAATAAAATTATAGTGCAACCTGAAGTCAGAAATAAATCTAAGTTTCTGTCATCTTTTTGACATAACATACTGACCTAAAATTAGATTTAAAATTGAATCTACCGTTCCATATTAGCTGCCAACTTTAGGATGGATAAACGTATGGCAATTTATGAACAAATGTATTCCTCTACTCGTAGCAGTACCTTTACTGCACCTCATGGATATTAGAGACACTGAAAGTCTATAAAACAATTAACATATACCAATACTCAAGTTGAAACACACATGCACTTACTAATTTGCCTAACAGGTGCATCAGAATCTGGTAATTATCAGCTAAAAAATTAAGTCCAAAATGTCCTAATTCTGATCTTCTAAAGCTTCAAAGTAACAGCCACGGACACCAACAATAGAAGAGAATACATTTCCATTACTAAGGGAGCTTTGTCCAAAACAGACAAGACAGATACAAAGAGCACCTCTGCTTTGCCTGAAATTGTTTTTTTTTTTTCCCCATTAACCCAAGACTCCAAGGCCTAAACTGAAAGAACTGTTATTCCAATACTTCTCTAGAACCTCAAAGACTCCAGAACTCACCACTGAATCCTACTGAAACGCCTCATGAAACATATGCTACATGGAACACCTGCAAAATAAGTGTTCTAAAATTCTAAATATGCCATTTTGACACCTGATGGGAAAGTGAAGGGGTGGGACCACACAATTTCAACTTTAAATGCTGCCCTACAAATTTGGTCCTATCAAAAGCCATACATGTCCTATCACAACCACAACCATTAAAAACAGAGGTTAGTGAGGCTTTTAAAAATTGAAGGTAATTGTGTTTTAACATTGTTACCAGAACAAGCACAGAAAAGTGACATCAAGTGAAAATATCAATTATGAGACTGACAGTTTAATAACATACCTTATCAGAAAATTTAACTTTAAGAACATTTAATAAAGTAAATCCCTAAGATAAACAGAGGTTCCCCTTCTCCAAAATATACACCACATAGCAAAACTAATGACTTTAAAAAATAATTCAGTGTTCTTCCCAATGAAGTACATTTTGAACACCGAGAAAGGTGTTTAAAGAAGTCTACTGGTGTTTATAGAAGTTTATACATGCAATTTCTAGATATTGAAGTTCAAGATATTCTAAAAGTTAAAAATGTTAAATTGTCAGTGAAAATTAGGCAAAAATAAAGAAATCCAGTGCAACAGCTTAAAAGTTCACATACAAATTCGTTACCAATCCAACAGTAAGAACTGTCATATGTATTGTTAAAAAAATAAACAATTTTAATTCTGGAATATAAATAGATCCCATATAAAATTTATTTCTTAAATTTTTTAAGATACCAAGATATAAACACTGATTCTTTTCCATGCTTTGTACTACTCTCTTGTAAAAGCTCTTTTTTGGTTAGCTTTCACAATATCATCAGGAGATGCTGATTTGAAGTCAAATGGTGTTATGGCTATTACAGGACCAATTTCCTTGGGTTTTATATCTTGCACTTGTCTATTGTATAGGAAAGTTTTATGCATACCAACCACGTGCCGCTTATAACCTTTTGGAGGGTAACGGAGACACAAGGTTAAAGCAAAAGCTGAAGGTCTTGCACGCAGCGCCTTCATCCATGACAGTGACAAATCCTGCCTCTTAGGAATAAGCCCTCTTTTGGGTTTTTTATTTGTTTTAGCAAAAATAGAGCATTTCCCTTGCTTTAAATTTAAAAGTTTAGTTTCTGGGATTAAGGTATTTGATTGCCCTACTACATTTTGTTCTGCTGATACATCTGCTTTTTTTATAATGCCACTTAAGTCAATATTTGTTCTTTTAGGGGGCCTCATCTTGGTTACACTGAGCATGGAAAAGTCCTTTCCTTGTTGAGTTTTATCTACTTCAATAGTCTCCGCAATTAAATCCGACAGTGACAAATTCTCAACTTCCTTTACTGGAGAAACTTTGGAGAGGGCTAGAGAAGACAAAGATCCTGTTAGCTCTGGCATCACACCTGAAGTCTGAGGTTGACTTACTAGTTGTGATAATGGTGAGATTCCCAATTTCACATCTGCGAGACTTGCTGTTGACTGGGCATAAAGATCAGCCAAAGAATAACAATGGCTTGCACTGCTTTCCTGATGCTCCTGAAGTAAGTCAGCCAGTGATGTACTTCCACACTTTGACACTGGCAAAGCAGCCATCTCTAGAGAGGGGCTTTCCTGTTTTCTACCTTGTGCAAGTGAAGAAAAATTTTCAAGAAGTTCATTCTTTCTATTTACAGTATGACTGACTTCATTATCAAGAGCCAATTTTCCTAAAGCACTCATTAAACAAGGAGGACTATCAAAATTTGCATTACTATTACAATCAGAAGTATCTGAAGAAACAAAAGGCATGCTGTCTTCAGGAGTCAGAGACTCGCAAATCACATTCTGCATTCGCAAGGATTTCAAGTCCTGTGTTTCCTTGCATTCCAGCTTCTTAAAGGAAGAATTTCCAGATGTGTTACTTCCTATACTAAAGCAAGCATTTTCACTGTCAAGAATCAAACTTACTGCATTAGCACTTTCTGGTAGTTGATCCTCTGCCTGTTTATTCAGAGGTTCATATAATGATCCTTTACCCAAATCAGCACTGAAAGAAGATGACAGAAGAAGTGAAGAGGATTTCAATCCTTTCTTTTCAGATAAAGGTATATTGGATATTTTAGCATTAAGAAGCATTTTGTCATTTGTAACTAAAGAGTAACAAGCTGAATTGCTTTTGGCTGTCAGGTTTCCAAGCCCAGATGTGTTGGTGTTGTCAGCAGCATTTTGTACTGCACAAGAGACGTTGTCTGTATTAATAAGTATTTCTGGACAACAAAGTAAGTCTCCTTACCTTACAATAGCCAGTAATTTTCAGATGGAAGCATGGTCACAACGAAATATCCATTTTTTTTTTAGTAGACAGCAGCAGCAAAATCAACAAAAAACATGGAAAGGCATTTAATTACTAAATGTTATTGAAAAATATGCATTATTCTATAGTTACAGAATTGCAGAATAGTTGAGGTTGGAAGGGACCTCTGGTGATCATCTGGCCCAACTTCCCTGTCAAAGCAGGGTCCGCTAGAGCAGGTTGCCCAGGACCATGTCCAGTTGGGTTTCAAGCATCTCCAAAGACAGAGACTCCACAACCTCTCTGGGCAACCTGTTCCACTGTTCAATTAAATAATGGATATTTACTCAAATACCATGGAAGTTTAAAAAAAAAAAAATCAGCTAAGAAATGCTAGTACAGATGACCAAGGTTTACATATGAATCAAAACAAGAAATTTACTGCAACACTATCAAAAAAGGAGAGGTATCGGGGGGAAGAAGGGGGAAAGGGTGGGTGTTGGCTCACCAAAGAAACAACGGAAGTGCATAAAACTTAAAGATGTTGTCCAACTTCTAGGACATGTATTCACATGGTTAAAGTCACTTATTAGAAGACAGAAATTTACTGTGAACTGCAGATTGTTGCTTAGAGTTTGCATTTAACATGAGATTAAGGTTTTATTCTGACTACCGGCTCAAGAAAAACTGTTTCCTTTAAATGTTTTTAGAACACAAGCATTTAGAAAAGACAGTCTCACTTAATTTTCTCATGAATGACTAATGCAATAGGTATCTTCACAGTTTTTAAAGCCAAAATTACACTGTACATAGAAATGAATCATCCTGAAGCCAAACATAATTAAATAGAAGTGTACCTTTTGTCGTCTTTCCTATGATCACAGCATCCTCATTCTTGGTCTTCGTGTTTTGCTTACTGTCTTGTGAAAGCACAAGATCCAAAGCCTTCTGTACATCAAATTTACTATCCAGTAATGCTTGCACCATTGTTTGTTCTGGTACAGACTCTCCCAAAACTTCTCTCATTTGATCAAGGCATGAATTAAGACGGGCTAAAAGAGACATATTACTGTTATAAGCTACAAAAGAAATGTTTTAATAAAGTGGTCTAACTACCAACACCACACATCTGATAACAAACTGCAGAGAAATAACACGTTAAGAGATAAAACCTCCATAAAGTAACTTCAATCTCACTTCTTTCCATAACAGGCTTTACCCCCAAAACCTGGAGAACATTTGATTCATTTAAAATATTGCAATATAGAACTATCATTAACTACAATATATTGATCATTAAAGTCTCAACACTGAAATATTTTGATGCTGTAAAATTAACTAGCTTTACTGCTAAGAAGTGGTGCAAATAATCACCTTAAAATTATTCAAAGTAATTTAGTAAGTCAATGTGGAATTCCATTTAACAGCACAATTTAAGTGTCTACAGATGCTATAATTAACATCCAAAGTAAGCAGCAATTTTTCAGGTCTTAACAAAGGAAAAATTCTAAATATTAGTTATTCTGGATCAACACTCCAGCTTCCAAATTACCTGCAATCTTTACCTTTCCTAGAACTGTAATACATTTTGAGGGTCATATAATCCATTTTAATTTGTAGCAGGCTTCTGTATTCCTATCAAAAACATTTTTGAATGTAAATAGAAATGAAAATTTCAAAAATCTTAGACAATCAAATCCTACCACAAAGATATATACCACAATTGTTTTCAGAATTTGAGCAAAGCTTACTGAAGGAAAAAGAGACTACCCTAAAAATCGTGCTCTCAAAGGTTTCAAAAAGAAGTAGTTTTCTCAAACATCTTTCATTTTTTGATTTAAGTCTTATGATATAAACATTAAATTAGTGCTTAATTTCTCTTCTATTGTCACTCCGACCAACCTCTTTATTAAAACAAATATTTATACAGTTTAGTAAATAAATTTCCTTATCTTAAGGTAGCCAGTAAAACATCAAACTAGTATAAACCTTGACTAAGATTAACATTCTTGACTTTCCACACAACCAGAGACTGAAAATTCACCAGGCTGCCATTCATAGAAGTAGTGTGCTGATCAGACATACAAACACTACAACAGAAGAGGAAAAAAAAAAAAGAAAACCCTTTAATGTCAGTTTCTGCCAGTTCAGTTTTCAGGAAGATTACTCAACACCACAAAGATGACTACAGATAATTTGAAAACTTCACCAACGATGGTAAGTTTTAAAGAACTTTGCTAAGCAAATTCAACACCAATTCCAACTTCTGCAAGGTTACTTAAAGCAGCACCCTCAGCCCAAGCAGCAAGTCAATTTTCCCCAGGCATTTCCTCTGCAAAACAAGTACTGGCAGAGCTCCACAGAATATGTGGTCAGCCATTGTATTATCCAGCACTCAATATGAACAAACCTTTCAAACTCTTTGCAGCCAGATTGATTAGAGTCCAAAATTTTGCATTCATGGCCAGCACTAACACATTTTTTCCAAATAACCTGCAACTATACTGAACAAAGCAGGTATTTTGGCACCACTGCTATTAAGACAGTTTTCACAGTGGATATGGTTATCTTTAGGTTTCTTTTCCATCTTTCCAAGTCCAGAATACAACTTTCCTTCTTGTTCCAATACCATTTAACTCCTTAAATAGCTGGTGGATCTTATCAAAAGCATTCTGAAAACCCAGTATACTATATTTACCACCTGCTTGCTGACTCTTTCAAATTGATTATTTCCTTCTACAAAAACATGTGGATTACACTTCAATTTATCATATTTACTCATATGTCTAAGCATTATCATAGCTTCTACCAGTTTATTTGATATTGAATCTAGAATTATCTGCTGTTTCAGAATTTCATGGAAGTTGCATTTCAAATATTAAATCTGATTCATTCATTTTATTGCCTAGTCATTGAGCAACATGCTTTATTCTGTGCTTGTTAACACAGTAAAAATAACCATGATTATTCCCACAAAAATCACAAACTAAGTTAGCTATTCCTACTTAGGAAAGAGAGTTAGGCATCTTTTTCATGAAGCATGTAATTAAGCAATAAGCCAGCAAGTTTAAAAATCAAGTATTATTCCCTCCACATAGAACTCAGCTTGTAACATGGATTTTATGGCCGCAAGACTGAATGGAAATCAAAGTCTAACAGGTTCAGAACAGGATTAGACAAGATTGTAAAGGATGGAGGTATCCAAAGCTACTGAGTATTGGCTGAAGGAAATGTCTGACTTTGGAACCCTGTCAAATACTGCCAATTGCCATAATCTGGAAGGCATTACAGGCAAAAAAATCATTATACAAATACTCTGTTTCTTATACTCTTCCCTGGGCATCCATTTGTGGAGTAAGGTTATTAAGCTACACGAAATCCTAGTCTAAGCTGGTAGAAGTGTTCTTATGTTTGAACTTCTTATCAAATCTCACTGTTTCCAGAAACTCGGAACATATTCTAGACTGTGCAAGCAAATTTCAAGTAATATATGAGAAAGTGGCTAAGAGCTTAAAGAGTCATTGTTGAAGAGGTGTTTCTTATAGTACTCCACCAGCTATACTCATGAAGGGTGTTGTTCTAGTATGAGATTCCAAAACAGTGAGCGGTTTAAGTCAGACAAGTAACAAATGCTAATTTAAGACTATTTCTTTACACATTACATTCTTTACATCATTACTATGTCTTTACATCATAAGAGAAACTGCTCTAAGGAGAATCATTATTATTCTGTAATTACCTGTATCAACTCCAGACAACTGATGATTGGTTGTAAAGCAACCAGCAGTATCTTCTGCACCTTCATAGCCATATTCCTCTTCTAATGGCTCAGCAAATGCTGCTGGTTTGTCTCGTCTTGAGTAGATAAATTGAGCTGCTACATTAGGAAGAAAACAAAGTATTAAACATATTATTACACATATTTTAATTATTTTAAATATTTTTCTTCCTTTAAAAACAAAGCCTATCTACAGAAAAGTTCGGATGCTAGCTTGTTGCAATGATTTGGGGGGGGGGGGAGGGGGGGGAGCAGGAGGGGGCAGCATCACTGTATAGTGACCACTACCTGAAGAACTGCACAGAACATATAGCAGCTGACGATAGAATATAAGTACCGGTAGTTCATCACTAAAGTGAAAACACCACAGGCTGGACAATATCCTTGTATGTCTGTATATAATGCAATAATTCTAGAAAGTTCAATATTCAAACAGAATAAAGATATTCCAGGTTTGAAAGACAATTTTTCATACCGAGTTACCATCTATGACCTAACATTCTCTTCATAATCTTGTTCCACAAGTTTTTTTACATAGCCACAGCCAAAAGATTAACATGAAAATAAATGTTGTTTTTACTTTATGACACTGTCCAGCTATCAGTAACAGTTTATCTAAATTAAGCACATTCTTCTATTCTTGGGCCTGAATTAGAAATACAGGGCATCCATTAAAATATATATTCACATACAACTTTAAACAAGGACAAAATTCCATTCCAATTTGGCAACATGTTTAGGCATATATAGTTAAAACTCTCTGCTGAACATGAACTCCAGTCATTACATAATCTGAGAAGTTTACAAAATACAATGTGAACAAATGTCCTCATGTGTTATGTAGTATTTTCCTCAGATCTAACATACGTACTGAAAGCTTTAATATCCTTCATTTTTTATCCTCCGTACTTTAATATCCTCCAGTTAAGCAGTACAACCTTGGCAATGGTTTCACAAACACATATCACTTCATATTCAATCACCATAGCTGAAGCAACTATTAACACTAGAAGATTGCTACACCATCAAGATTAGATTATTTTACAAATGAAAGCTTATGTAGAAAAAAATTCTTAGGAAAATCAGTATGCACAAACATCAGAATTACTTTTATGATCTAAAATTAAAATAGAAAAAAATAAATTAAAATCAAATATATCACATTTTCATCACAAAATAGAGGCTCCCTTATTTCTTTTAAAGTGACTTGAAAAATTCTCACAGTAAGGCTTAAAAATTAAATGTGAAACAATCTGCATTTTAATTAGAGAATGTGACTACAAATAATACAAACACCTAGACTTGCTCACCTAAAATGAACAGGATGACACAGCACCACTTATTTCCACGTTAATCCTAGAAGGCCTAATTAACTGAAGCACCTGTGACCAGATGTCAGAGAATACATCAGAGATGCAGGGGATTTAGATCAATCCTAGTTATCTGCAGTAGCACAGCTTCACATCAGCATCAACTATTTTCAGAGCCACTTCAGCTCTAGAAACATTACAACCAAATTTCAAGAAACCCAGAACACACAATCTTGCCAGAGGCATGTAGAACACAAACAACCCAATGGTTCTACACAGGGTCAGGTTAAATTCAGCTGGGCTGATCCACTCCAATTATATCTGACCTGAGCACACGGCATCACTATTTGTGCACCTACTTCATGACATCCCAAATGACCATCCACTATCCAAGATAATACACTTGAGTGACTGAAGATCTGGAGAGTTGCCTAATGTGACTTTCAAAAGCACACAGATCCCTAGCACTACTTAACTGACTTTAACAGGAGTTAGAAAGCTAGGCACTCTTGAAAGTTTCACTAGCTGCCTTTAAATAGTGCTTTCTTCTCGATATAAATAATAATTTTACTGCAGTTCTTTAACCCAAAATCTCACTGCATTACTTAGTCAGCTGTTTATCAGTTAATATCTTAGTTATTTTCCTCACCAGCAAGCTGAAGTTGTATGTATATATTCTTCCACCTTAATCAAAGTAGGAATCAATGGACAATGCCTATAAGTAATCTTTTGAACTAACCTGTTGAAGGAGAAATGCAGTAATCATCTTCTACCGATTGGCCATACACATCATCATCTTCAAAATCTACAAAGCAGAGAGAGTAAGATTAATTTATGCAATTTTTAAATACTTAGAAAGTCAAAGGATGTTTTTTATATAAGGTTTTAAGAAAGTTATTATGCATCTCCAATATTCCAGAAGTGTTTATTTACATAGGTAAGAAATTCTAGGTTACAGTAACAGAACTTAAATGTTGAATAGTCTACTTATTATGAAAGCAGAAAAAGTTCAAGAGTTGCAATGCTTCACCATTCTCCTCTTTTAGCATCTCCTTTGGAAGACCTCCTTCATAATTCAAACCCAACTTTCTACAGTTCCACAGACCTTCATCCATGGTCTTGTACTTCTCTTGATATTTCCACTTGATCCCTCAATAGCCTTATGCACAGACAGTTCAATTACAATCTTTACTCCAACAGTTAAATTTCTACTCCATACCTGTCTACCTCTCAACTCCTCTCTCTGATCTATCTTCATGGACAGCTGCATGTCAACTCAAATTCAGCATGGCAAAAACCACAATTCATAACGTCCTCTAGCTATGTCAAATTGTTTTAGGCAAAAGGGAAGAACCTTATTTTTAACGTAGCCATAATCTTTCCTCGATTCAAAAAGGACAACCACAGCATCCTGGCAAACTCACTTGTCAAATCTACACTGTATGAAAGACTTCTCCAATAATCAATTGTCAAAGAATAACTGTGTAGTCTTCCTTAGTATAAAGTATAGGTATAACTTTAATAATGCTATAAAAATGTTTTGCTTTTGGCCCTTTAATTTAAAATCAATTTCTTATCTCATTAAAACTTTTACAGTATTTAATTTTCTGGCTCTCCAGATCATGTTATTCTGCTTTTATTTCTTAATTTCACTCCATTTTTTCTTTCCTCTTTATGATTTCTTTGCATATCACACTTGAAATGTGAAGGAAGATGATACCTGTAGTCTCTCAACACCTTACATGCAACTTATTTCTTCCTAAATATGCTGCAGTCTTTCCTCTTATTAATCCCTCACGTAAGGCTTGTTCTCGTCTAACAAAAAATTGTCACACCTAGACCTTCAAGTCCAACATAATCTTATACTACAACTTTTATGAGAACGAGAACTTTTTGAATTTCAGGAAAGAAAGAAATGAAAAGTTACCTTTAAAAGGTAACTCTTCAACAGTTGCTGTCTATTGAATTGAAATTTTTCCTTTTTTTTTTTTCCTCCTGAACAAAGATTTATAACATCATTAAATAAGTAACAATCAAATCCTTAGCAGAATAGTTTTTGGCCATCTTTGGGTGAATCGAAATCTACACACAAAGAAATGGACAAAAAACTGGAAGCCAAGGCTGTCTTATTTTTCCTAATGACATACACCTCCTGATTCAGTTCACCCTCTATAAAATAGTAAAATATTATGACCACTGATTAAAATAACAACATTTTGGATATGTGAGAGCTATGAAAGATTATTTAGCTATGGGTACCATTATCAGGAATCACAACTAGAAAGTAAATTATTTGCAATTAAAAAGCTACTCACGTATTATATCAACCTTGAAAATAAGTTATTCTGGTATTATGTAAACCTCAAAAATAAGTTTACACATTTTGCACTAATAATGAAAAATACAAAAAAAGTAATCAAATATTTTTAAAGATGCTATTGCATACTCTCGGTAGTTTCACAAATAACCTTTTAAAAGAATCAGAGGAACAAGTAGCTATAACACTTAAAAAATCTGCACTCTGATACTAACTTTTAGACCATAAATAGAGTAACATCCCAGTTCTATCTATGAAAAGCTCAGAATTAGCCGAGTAATGAAAGGTTCGTTTGTCTCTCAACCTGAAATGAGAAAAATCAAAGTAAACTTAACTCTATAATCCACTGTAATTTTCCAAGAATGGTCAATAAAAGCAGTGACTAAAAGGGCTGACACAGTGTATGAGAAGTGTAGTGAAAGACCAGAGACCCAGGAAGCTACTTTGGAAATTAAGTATCAGGGAACAGACAGACATATTTATTGCAGATATGGGAAAAAAATCTACTTTTTGACCATGATGAAGTGAATATACTGCCTCCCAGTTCCACACAAGGATCAATTATTCTAGAAAGTGGTCTAAAGAAGAGCAATACAACTTTTTGAAGTAAGGACACTTTTCACAGTTTGGCCAGGACTTGGAGACTACCAAGAACCCCAGGAGGACTTCAGTGAATGGTTAACAGAACAGCAGGTGAAATCACAGTAAGTCTTTCATCAGTGCACATCATTTGAATGACCTGTACATCTCATACAGTTTTAATTTCTAGACTAAGAAAAAGATAATTTGTGAAAACTGCTCAGCTTGCAGTCACCATAAAAATAATTACTAGGCAATGGTACAAACTACTGAGGACAGATTAGAAGAGAGGGAAGCATTCCACAGTATCAACACTTACATCATGAGCATGCTCTCAAATGGAATACCATATTCAGTTATGATCATACTATTTCAAAAAGGAGCCAGCAGAAACAGAACAACGTCAAATAAAGGCACAAGAACTATCTAAGATCTCGGAAGCCTTCCTATGAAAGCAGACCAAAAGTATTGCTGTTATTTACTTTAGAAATAAAACAACTGGGCCAGAAAAGGCAATACAGAATCAGAAATGGCATTACAGGAACACGTGGCATTATATTAAATTAAAAAAGAAGGCAACAGTGGTATTTGACAGGCTTCATTTGAAACCGAAATTTATTACAGAAGCATACAGAATGGACATAAAAATCAAGGTTAACCAAAAGTATAATGCAATAGTAGTTTCAGGTAGCAATAGCAAATACTCAAATGGTTGCAGCAAGTTATTACACATCTCAGCAATTTCAATGAGAAGTTTCTGATGAGGGTACAAGTGTTGAAATGAATTCTACAGTTTGGGCACTCAACTTCACAGAGGATAGAGATTCAGTTAAAATCAGCATTTCAGCCAACAAAGCAAATCTCTAGAGGTGAAAGAATCAAGCAATAAAGATTTTGCCTGTATTAGCTAAGTCTGCACTAGCAAAACCTGCTAGGTAGGCTGACCCCATATATGCAACAAATGGTTCACACGCATTCAACTTACTCCCAAATAAGCTGTGAGAACACGATAAACAACCCAGTTTGTGCTACTGTAATACACATACACACTTCGCACCTGTTCACTCAAGAGCAAAAGACCAGAGGCAGGCAGAAGTATTTCTTGAATTTTTTATACAACCTGACACAGACAGCCAACAAAATAGCTGTACCAATACTAAAGGACTCTTTAAAATAGTAATACCAGCTGGAAGTATGTTCATTTTTCCACACCCCAAGCCAACACAAACAAAACCTTTGCAGAAAAGGAGCAATTAACAGTTTGCCTAAGTTAATGGGACAGTGCACCAAAGAAAGCTGCAGCGGTACACGTACTAGCTTAGTTCTTATTCAAGAGCTCATTCAATCCAGAGGAGGTTAAGTAAAACATGACAGAAATGCATCTAAAAAACAATTTTTTCACTGGACACTGAACTCCATCCTCAAGAGCTACATTCCTTCTATAAAGAGTGGCCATTGCCTCTTTTCTACGTTACAGCTGAACATCAGCAACAACCTGCTAGTGCGGGACAACAAACACTTAGAAGATGAAACAGGGACGGGCCCTTTTGCACCGGGGCTGGTTTTCAAGCCGCTCGCACCCCGCTCTACAAAGCGGCCCACTTCACCAGCTTAAGGCAACGTGGGCAAACCCCGCCGAGACCTCGCCGGGGCGCCAGGCCCGCGCCTCCCCCGGGCGGGACGGGGCGGGGCGCCGCGCGGCCTGGCGGCGCCGCACGCCCAACCGCCGCCGCGCGGAGCGAGGGGGCTGCCCCGCTCCCCGCCCCCCGCCCCCTCCTCTCACTTCGCGCGGGCCCAGCTACCTCCCGCCCCGCGGCCGCGCACCCCGGCGGGGCTGGATGGGCCCGGCCGGAGGGGGATTGGGGTGGGGGGAAGAGCGGCGGGACGGCTGGGAAGGAGTGGGCGGAGACGGCCCTCGCAGTTCCGCCGCCAGCTACTGCTCGCCACTACCTTCGTCGTAGTTATAGCCTCGGACGTTCCTGTGCCGGGACATGATGACGACGGCTGCGTCGCTCACCCGCGGTGGCGCTAACACCGGCGGACCTAGGGCGCCATGTTGGTGTTCGCCGGGGGCCTCGCGGGAGGCTCGTGCGCAGGCGCGCGGCGCCGCGCTTTCCGCCCTCGGGACGCTGGTGCGCAGGCGCGATGGCGCGGCGGCTTCCTGATTGACAGGTTAAACGCGGCAGCGCGAGGCGGGGCCGGTGTGGGGATTGCCGAGCTGCTCGTGCCCGGGCTGACTCCGCCCCTCGAGTAGGGCAGCGGTTGCGTCACGAGTCTGGGTACCAGGCGCGCCGTGGGCGACGTCAGCAGGGCTGGGCTCAGGCCTCCTGGTACATGTTTATTACTGGAACGTTGAAGTTTGAAATGGTTTTGAAGTGAACTAAGTTTTTGGCTGTGGACCTAAAACACAGCCCGGCTTTGACCTGGCTTGTTGGTGACAGTAACCATTACTCTCTGGTGACTGTCTAGTGCCCAGGATAAAATGAGTTGGCTGTAGGTAAACAGTCTGTATTAACTGGCATTGCCATTTGTAGCATTAAAGAGCAAAACCTTGAGGTATCAGGCTTTCTGGAGGTATTGATTTGACTTCATCGGCATGCTTCCAGCTGTGGGCACCACTGAAAAGTGAGTCTCAGCCTATGTGTGCTGTTGCAATGTCTAGGGATCAGGTAATCAAGGAACATGCTGACAACTGCCTCTCTGTGGGTCTGAGAGAGAGAGTGGAGAAGCCACTAAGCTTCAGTGGCAGAGAGAGAGGGAAGAGGAGCTAGTAGTGGCTTCAGCTCCCTGTTCGCAGGCTCCACAAGGCTCCCCTGTGTAAGGGTCCCATCCACTGAGCTCCAGCTCTGACAGACTCAGTTGCCTCACTCAGCTGTTCCTCAGATACCTGCATTCATCAACTTGTTCAGGAGCTGCTGGGCAAATCATCTGGTTACTATTTCTCAAATCAGGTGTCTCCATCTTCTAGTTAAGATCTGTAGTATTTCATTTGCCTTTCCAACTTTTTATCTTGTCTTGACAGAACCAAAAATCTAGCCTCCTCCAGCTGCCTGCATAACCTGTGTGTCCTCAGATATCACACCTTCTAGCCACATACCCCTACAAATCCGCATAAGCTGATTTTCTAACGAACGTGTAACTGTTGTCTCATCCTGGCCCACATGCCAGAACTGTCAATACCTGTAACTCCACATCCTTCCTGGTCACCGCCAAAGGCAGGGTGTGTTAAACATAAGCCAAAGTTTGTGTTCTTATACAAATTGTATGCAAATGTGCAGATTGTTTCCTTATGTTATTTGCATATTTCTAATTAATTTGTACAGAACAGCACATGCAGCTGCACGAATTTACCATCCATACAATGTCTTTCATGTGGTGCCAAGAGTAAAATGGAATTGAAAAGTAAGATTTCTAATTAATGCTGGTTTGCTGTTGACCTTTAGTGATCCAGTGTTCTCTATAGAGGTCTGGCAGACATTGTGTTGATCTTAATCTGTCCCAATCTCTTGATATAGGTCAAAGATAAAAAAGTGAAGAATTACTTTGTATGTTATGATTCAATATTACAGACTCTTGTTGTATGGTCAGTTCCACATGATACCAAATATTTTCTGATAAGTCTTGAACATTTCCAAGTCTTATTTTTAAAGTGTTAAAACTGTTGCCAAAAAATTTCCAAAACTTTTTGTAACAGTGGTGATTCTCTGCAAAAATGTGTGACATTTGTAAATAACTGGTTCCCATTGGTGCTGACAGCAGAAGGGAATAAGTGATCAAATTGATAAGTTTAGAATAAGTTTGTAATAAGAACATTTGTAGGAAATACTAAAATGTGATGCCCAGGTCATTCTTAAAAGATTTGTGTAACAGCATGTAGTGCTAAGCAGTATGCTCTGCAGTGTAGCACACTTCTAAATTCAAAAGCTGATTCCAGCATGTGCTGCTTCCAGCTGTGCCTTTACTGAGGTAACTTAAGATACCATAGCACTACACCCTCACTGCTTCCTGCCAATCTTCCTCCAACAACTTTAACCTGGCAGTAGCACTTTATGGCTTTTTCAACCCTCAGAATTACTTAGTTCCCAATCACTTTTCAAATGTTAAAATCGCCAGAAAATCTTAATCATGCAAATATAGTATAATTTCTCTTTTAAGCAGTGGCATTTCTCCTTTCAGACCTGACCATCATATTGCAAAGATGTTTATTTTATACTTACTAATCATGCTTTTAACACAAATCATCAGCTGCTCATATTTTTTTTTCACATTTGAATTTTATGTTCACATTCACTAGCTTATCAGTCCTTGATTTTCAGTGACTGTGGCCTCAGCAGATATGACCCACATTTCATTTGCCTGATATTCAAATACAACATTGTTTTCAAGATTTAGGAATTAATATTTTAAAAAAGAAAACATATAATAGTTGTAAAAATATAAAGATTATCTCAGCCCAGGGTAGGAGACAATATACATCTTTGCGTGATATTAACAGTAAACTTGGAAGGCTGCTATTTTTCTTAATTTAAAGTATATCTTCAGAGAGTCATAAATACACTGTCATCATTCCTTTGGCACTGCTAACTCTGAAAGTTATATAAATATTTTTGGGAAGGCAGCCAGCTAATGAAGTGTTTAAGAAATAATAAGCTTTGGTTCTCAAGCTCTGCTTATAGCTCCATTTAGCTATAAGCTATGTAATAGCTATTTTTTAGTGAAAGAAAAGTTCATGAAAGGTATTCATCTAAGAGCAAAGCAACGTAAGTATTACTCTCAGCAGCAACTAAAGCTCCATCAGAGAACCACATCAGCCTGTCTCTAACAGTTCTAACCTACAAATAACCAAACAGGTCACTTCTGCTGGAAGATACTATGATTGCTTCCTTCTTGCCCACTGAGATGATCAGTTACTTTAAGATGTGTTCATTAGGAAGTGGACTGAGACCACCAGTCTCAATCCAAGTGCCAGAGAGTAATAACAACCTAAAGCTGTTATCGACAGACTTAATCTGTAGCACTTAGCAGTAGTGGTAGTATGTCTTTTTAGCAGTCCCCTTGAGTGCCCTCAGCCTCAGCACTATTAATTTTTTGAAAACACTAAGAATCAGTTAATATTTCAGAATAATTTATTTTAGCTAAGCAGAAAATCTCTTGGATGGTGTTATTTCTTCTTAAAGTGAAGTTACCCAGCTGTTTAGTAGTTTTCAATTTCTTAGATAAAAAGTATTCAGTCTATTTCAATATTGTTTCCTTTTAAACCACAGTTAAACAGGACATGGTTTGGAAAAAATGGCATTATTCCAGATGTCATACCTCACAATGAAGTGTGTGAGTTAAGTTTTAAAATACAGATATTATCAATGTCACTAAGTACTTTTCCAGCTGATAAATGATCTGACCAGATCAAAAGAACTGCAGCCAATAAGTGAATGTCTATTTTTATTTCAAATGACACCATCTAGATCAGAAGCTGATTAAGAGTCAGAAAGCAAAGAGTATTAACAAATGATGATTTTGTACATACAGTAAATAGTAAGTGTCCGCAATTTTCCACATTATGAATGAGATTGTTTAATATATTTATTGAATGGGGAATCTGCAGAACAGCAAATTTTGCAGGTGAGTTAGAATGATTTATATTAGTCAAGACTCTATACAATTTCAATGGGATCCATCTAAGTTAGATGAATAAGCCATATAATGGCAATTTGATCTGAAAAAGTTGCATATTCGGGTGGTTTAATATGGACCATTTGTGTTTGCCACAAGTATGTAAAGTCACTGTTGCAATAAAGAAAAAAAGACTCGAGCAGCTTCAGGTATGTCTATCCTTTGCTGTTCACTTCGGGTCCAGTCCCAAATTCCTGTATCATCATACTGCCTCCCTGCTGGCTCTCACACTGTTTCTAGTCTGGAGTGAGCCAAAAGGCCATCCACAATGGGAGGCTTGGTCATTAGGTACAAGGATGGGGACTCCTGGACCAAATGGCTGCAAGAGCAAGAGTCCGAATTCAAGCACAGTTACCAAAAACAGTGGAGATATAGCCACTCTGAACCACTCACTGAAAATCTCTGATCAATTGTTTTTGCCACTGAATGCAAATAAAAAATTAAGATATGGTGTGATTAAAACTTAGAGTAATCTGGCAATATTATTGTGCCATTACTTATGTCAGCACTGTGCCCTCCCTGAAGCACTGCATTTGGTTCTAATTGGTTTATAAAGTGTGCTATTGATATGGGGTGAGACATGAGTGATGAGAATCATGAGGGGCATGGAAAATTTATTACATGAAGAAAGATTAAAAGGATTAAGATTTTGTCTTACCAAGGATATAAATAAAATGGAACATGACCAAAATATATACTAGTAGATGGTTCAAAAAGAGCCATTACTTTTCTTTCTCATAATAAAAGAGGGAATTCCTTGAACTTGAGTAGAGGAAAATTTTAAACCGATAAAGGTAAACAATTTTCAGTCAGCAGAATTAGATTCACTGCTAGAAGAAATGATTGAGGCCAAAAACTTAGCAGGATTCAAGCTGCTTAGGTACCTGTGTAGATGACAAGAATACTTAAAGTTGATTACAGTAAATATTTAAAATTTATGTAAAAGTTCTGGATAAAAATCTCCATGTTAAAGATTCAATTTGCTTTTAATTGTTACAGATGACTGTCAGGATAAATTAGTGGGAGCTACAGACATAAGGAAGAGACAATTAAAACATAAGGTTGCCATTATGACTCAGGGTTAAATATGATGCACGTGTCTGTGCTAAAGCATATTATAATGACTGACATACATATGTAAAAGCAGCATTCTGTTGTGTATGATTGTGTACATTAATTTAGCAAGCAGTAAAACTAAACTAAAAAAGTTTGTCAGGGATCCTAGCTACTACAGCAAACTGTATGTCTTCACCAACCCATCTGTGGTGCAGTGTATTTCTTGAATGTAGAGACTCACTCAAGCTTTGAGTAAAGCCAGTGGGATCTTATCCTGTTACTTCAGTATAAAAAAAAGAACTTAGATTCTGGAAAATACCCTTTCAGAAGCATTACACAAGCACCCATAGGCATAAATCAAGTCAGGATGAATACAGTTTGAAAAATCCTTCACTTACCTGGATAAAGTCATGGAACATATAAATCTTAATGGGACATTTCCCTACCAATCTCTTCATGCAAACTTAATTTAAAAAATACACTGATGCTTGCAGGGGAGAGCAGCTATTATAGTTGGTTTGTTGAGAAGGCAGTTTATTAAACTCTAGAACATTAGTTTGTAATTACTCTGATTCTGTTTTCTCTGTTCTGCACTTTTAAATCCTGTGGACCAGCCATTGGCAATCCGAGCTATGTATGCTGGGCAGGACAGACTGAATGTGTTGTCAAGGAAACTCCATATACTAGTCTCTCTGAGACTTTACTTTTGCACTTTCTTGCTTATTGCCCTAAAGAAAAGCTATCCAAGAGGAAAAAGAAGTTTGCCTAACATACAGAAAACATAACAAAGATCTCCAGCAGAAGAAGAAATTCAGACTTTCAGAAGAAATGCTATTTGGTATTCCTATACGAATTGTGGCTCTGGCAAACTCACTGTATATGTATCCATGTCATTTGAAGTGCAGATTCACACAATGGCTGCAGGCAAGTCCTAGGATATCCTGAAAGACAAATCTCAGGTACATGGTGTTCATTAGCCTCATTCCAATACATCCTTACTGGCAGCATGAATTGACAAGCACACCAGTGTTCGCACAATCTGCTGCCCGCTGCTATGCCATCCTAGGAAGTGGGGAGCAATATCATGTATCCACATCACAGGCTATAAAGCTGTCTGCAATTTGTAGGGAGCCTGAACTTTGGCTACCTTTACATGATGTAGAGGGGTCAAATGACAGGCATCTTTATGGCTGTGATGGCACAGCCACTGAGTCAAGGAAACCCTAAATACTCACCTCTTTTGGGGATCTAGTACCTGCAGAGTTTTACTGAATCACACTTACTTGCACATGAGACTCATAACTGAACCTGGAGAATTCTGGTATGTCAGGCTGAAAAGAAATATATGGTATTATGACTTCATAAGTTTGACTAAAGTATTTTTGTTTTCTTCAAAAACATCTTGATTTTAAAGGGGTAATTCTACATGAAATTAGCAAGTCCCTCTTTCTCTCTCTCAAATAATTCTCATTTACTGCAGACTTTGAAACAGCAGACATTGCTAATTCATCCTGCAATCTCAGGAAACAATGCACTTCAGATGTTCTTTTATTTTGCTTTCCTTGTTTTGTGATCTGGTTATGTTTTATACATCCTAGACTCAAATTGTGTAGTCCTGGAGCATAAAACAGTGACACTAGTAGGGAATGGAAACTTGGCCTAATCTTGCACAATATCCTTTTAGTTTAGTTTTGGTTACTGTATCTGATAACCAGGAACTACTTAACAAGATGCTAATTTACTATCTAGTTTGGTTCACATTTGAAGTACAAAATTCTATCACTCACTATTAGAACAAATGTCCTATCTTCCATGGGCTAATCTTGTATGGCAGATGCACTTTCTTAAATGTATAAATCTACTTAAAAACCAATCTGATAAAATTTTATGCCTGCAAAATGATGATTCACTTATATCAATGTACTTGTCACTCAGACCTTTAAAAAATGCATATAATACCACAGAATTGGGTGGGTGCTGAAAATATGCAAGACCTTGATAATAGGAAAACATTAGCCACAAAGTGTAAAGGAGAAACACCAATTAAAAAAAAATACCAGTAAAAAGTTTCCTAGTCTGTACATTTTATGTTACAAAAAGGAACGTGTAAATTTTTGGTCCTATGGTTCTGCAACATCTACCTTGTGTGTGATGGCAGGATTTGATTTTAACTGGAGATATCTTACCTCCCCAATTTTCTTATCCACATCATTTATAAAAAGAAACATGACCCAGCCTTTATGAATGAAAATTTTGATACTGGTGTCAAGAACTTAACTGATATAGCTGTTCTAGTTAAACATTGTTCTACCTCCACTCTCCTGTTAAAAGACCATTGTCTTGCTTTCTAAGCTATCTCTGTAGAGTGTAGCTTAACTACATTCAAATTCCGATTAATACAATTGAAATTGTAACTTGCTGTATGTGAATTTGTTGCTGATTTGAGATGTGCTGAACTTCCATCTTCCATTAAAGCTTCCATTAAAGTTTTTTATGTTTGTATTCACGTAGGGAATTCCCTGAAAGACACAGCAGTGTTGTAGTTGCTGAATTCAGTTAGCACAGAAGTCACTTTTCCCAAAACATGCATGAACACAATGGAAGAATGGTTCTTTCTATCCCTCTATTATACATAATTTCCCACAAGAGTTCATGCTGAATGTGTACTGTGCACCGATCATTCCTGCAGATAACCTCTGAAGAGACTACCACATTTAAGTTCTAATGACAACTGCCTGGTTGAACAGAGCAACAAAGTCTCTTTCTCCTTTGTATTCATGGAATTCAAGAATTAAGTTCATTTTCTTTCTACATGCAGTAATCCAGTCACGTTTTTTCACAACCTTCTGTAGGAACAAGGCTTATGGAAAAGAAGTTCTCATATATTCCTTCAATTTTCATAAAATTCAGTGATAAGATACAAGAGAGGAACTCAAATTAGTACTCACACAGATGGAAAAACATCAAAAACTGAACCATTACACCTTATGCATGTACGCAGTTTCAAGTTAGCCATAGCATATGCCGTCTTTTGCCCAGTGACGGTCTCACATAGATATGGCAAGGGCTCTGGTTACTACTGTGAAGGGTAGTTAGGGGACAACAGAGGCAGCACAGAAGAATCCAGGTCTCGTCACTTCACTGTTTGCTGAATGGCTTGTTTTATTTGGCAGAAACTGTTCCTGGTGTCTTGAGTATTTAATATATCTAGTCGCAGTCTATCCACATTAGTTAAGTTGATGGTAGGATATTCAGGACATAATGAAATGACTTCTATTCAGTGTTTAATAATTGATACTCAGCACTATTAAGCATGGATGAATTAAATCAATATAATTTATTTGGCAAGGCAGGTAAAAGTGACTTCAATGAAATTTAATCAGGAATGAATTTAACCTCATAGCAGTAAATTTTAGCATCTACTGGCCATTCAAAAACCTTATTCTGGTGAAACATTAGATAGATGCATCAGTGCTTTGCTGGTTTTCAGGCCATAACTTTGAGATTGTAATTTATAGCTATGATGCAATACCAGCACTCCATCTTGGTCACTTCACTTTGTTCAAAGGAAGTTTAGAAGGACTGGAAATGTTACAAGCAGGATCAGTATGAACATTATTAGTGAAAGAAACAAAAAATATTTCTACTCCATTTTAACTCAGCTACACTCATGTGAAAATCTACATTTTATTCTTAGTAAATGCCACAGCAGAAGTGCACTAATACACTCCGTCTAAAAGATTCCAGTCTTCTTTTTTATACCAGTTCATTTAAGGCCCAATCCAAAGCTCACCAAAGTGAATAGAGAACGTTGCATTGGCTTTAATGAATCAATTTCACACTAACCATACCAACAAAGCATGCAAAGGGGAGAATTTTGGTGGAACCAAACTGCAAAACTACATCAGGTTCCAGCAGAGTAATTTGTTTTAGGGAGACGCCCTATCACTGCTAGAGGAACCATGAGCTGAGTGACAAAAGATAATAATAGGTATAGCAAATTTCTTATCTGTGTTCTCAGGCAGTGAGAAAATGTCAATGGATGTTATCTGTGAAAACACAAGATCGAGTTAAAAAAAAAAAGTGAAACATACCGAAGAGGAGGCAAGGAAGGGAGCAGGCTGCCCTTCTGAGGTCTGCCAGGTCTGGGAGAGGCAGACTGGGACCAGCCAGCCCTGGGCAATCATTTGACCAGCCTGGGAAGGCATCCCGTGAGTCCGGCTACGGACCAGGAACTCAGGTGGATCAGTCGGCTCCTGCCTGCGGGGGCCCTGGTGGGTAGTTTTAGTCAGGGGAAATAACCTTGTGTTGTGCTGCTTAGTGAAGTTTGCATTTGAGATAATAAACTGTGCCTGAGGGAAGGGCCTTAAAGAGGCTTGGGTGTGGTACCGGATTTCTTTCCCTAGCTGGTGAGGGAGCCTGCCACTCCACAAAAATAGAGGGGCTTGTCAAATACTGTGTGCTCGTACAAGCCTTCCTTCACAAGAAAGACACGAAGCTTTGCAGTATTTTAAAGCAGACTTGACACATTATCTTTGAGTGCACCTCAAGGAAAAGGATCACTTCACAAACAAAAAAGGAAAAGAAGATTGTTTGTGGTCCATTGATTTGAACTTTTAAAAGCAGAACTTCTTTTATGCTGAAAGGTACAGATGGGCTTACAAAAACAGCACTGGTAGAGCACTGGTATCTCAGATATTAATATAAACACATATGCATTTATGACCACATACCAAAAGATTGTCAATGTATTGAGAGTCCAGTTCTAATCTTACTGTATTTTGTATTTGTACTAGTTATATAACTTATGTAGGTTCCTGAAATAAATTAATGTTGTTTAAATGAGAATCAGACCTTGATTAATGAATAAGCAGGCACAGATTAATTACAGTTTCACAGGATTTAAAGCTTCCCTTTCATAATCTGGATGCAAGTGGCATGCTTTTTTTAAGAAACTTTTGTTTGGATATAGACCCAGAAAGACTGATTTTCCTGTCCTTTACTTCATACAGTCATTTTGAGCAGAATCCAGAGCTGGGTGCACAATAGTAGAAAACCACATTACTTACCAACGAAAGTTAAAGAAGCCTTATTTACTGGCACTGGTTACCATCTACTCCAAGGCACTATAATGAGCTGTTGGGATCTTTGGGGGACATTTTCTACTGCAAATAACCTGGGGAAGATCAAACAAATGCAAATGGATGGCAAAACTGCATCCGTGGAAAAGGTATCTTAATCAAGAAAGGAAAATAATAATTGAGGGAGGTCTAAATGGTTGCATATATTTTCTCCAGAAATGACAACATTTGTAAAATTGTGTCCACATGCAATCTTACCCAAATGGATCACTAGACACCATCTTCTCTCTTTTTTTGGAAGCTAGATTTGTCTCTAACAGTGCTTTGTAACAGTAGCAAAAGGTAAAACCTGTTTAAATTTGATCTCTTTGCATCAGCAAAGTTGAAGGGTAAAGTACACTATTTTAGCTGGTGAAGGGGTGAAAGTGTTGCTTCAATGTAACAAGTTTTATTCCTATGAGAATGCTCAAACAAACAATCTGTTAAAGGTATAAGCAAATGTGATTATTTATAGTCTAAGCCTAATACGAAGCTAACACACTTAACTGTGTGAACAGCAAATACTTTGTGAGGTTAAGAAAGTGAAAATAGTGCTGTTTGCAAGCACTGCCACGTGATGTGCAGCGTTTGCTGAGAATGATAACACAACATCTCTGGATCCTTACACAATACATGTTCTTGTTATTGGAGGGTGTCACCCAAATTTATTTGACATTATTGTAAGACTCACATAAAATTCAATGGATTCTGGTCTTTAGCTTGCCATGTAAAATACTGGACCAACACAGAGTTTATCCTGGGAGAGGTGAAATAAAACCTTCCTATTCCCACACCTTGAATAAGCACTTTCACTCTGTTTAAGATCATTCCAAAAAAAACAGGAAGCAGGCAGGTAATAGGTACTATCTGGCCTAATATTATAATTGCAGCCCCAGGGAAGGAAGGAATAATGGATTCTTCTATATTCATTTTCCCCATGACTGAATCTTCAAGGAAAAGGGACATTTGTAATAATAAAGATTCCAGATCTTTAAATAATTGCCTTTTTAAAGCCAACTGATTAAATCATTACTTAAAAATCAATCATTTCTACCAGTTCTGTGCAGTACACATGTAGCCTGTGTTTGCTTACTATTGTTTCCCTTCTTGTCCTGAGAAGAGAGATAAATGTTTAATGAAAAACAACATACAAAGAGATTTGTATAACCATAGCTCAGCAGATCAATGGAGCAAAGTGGCTCTATGTTTTCTTCTGTATGTAGATCTCTATTGTCAGAGTGTGCAAATATTAGCTTGCAATTACTATTTATTAGGCTTTCTGCTGGCAGGAGTCAGAAGTCATCAACAGGGAGAAGGAGTCTACTTTGTTAGGGGCTGTAAAGACATTTTCCTGAGGCAATGACAGCCTGACTGCACTATTCACTCTTTGTAATGCATTGTATGGTCTGAAGATGTAAAATCCATCCTCTGAATACAACCAGCTACGGGTGCCTTCCCAAGTTTTGAATAGCTCTTATAGTAACGAAGTTTGCTCCTCTAGCTGGCAATTTCCTGCTGTTTGTCAGTGACCTTGGCTTCACCCTTAGCAACTGTGGTGAACCCCAGTTCCATGTTACCTGTTTATAGGAGCTTCCCAGCCTCTCATGAACTAAACTTAGCCCAGAAAACCAGGAAGTGAAGCCAGAGCGTACCTTTTCAAGTGGTAAGGTGGTTGGAGGTAGAACGAAAATGTCGCTGTGACTCACTGGCACAAGAGTCAGATGGGATCACAGGAAGAATCACGGGTCAGACATGGGGCTTCAAGTGGCTGTGTGTAAGAGACAGGGAGCCATGAGGATGATCTGCCTACAGCTACTTAAAATCATACTCCTAACTGTGTAATCACAACTTATGACACTCCCTTCTGATAAAGAATTACAGCTACACCATCATAAAACAGAACAGGTTGGCTGTACCCTAAGAAATATTTTTCTTAGTTGTATGATTCACTGCTGTGAGAATTCACATAATTTCTGAGTCTCCTCATTCATAGTGTAAATTTGTTCTGCTGAAGAGTGAATGCTTGTTTATGCAATTCCAGTGTGACAATTCTTGGGGCGTTTGTACCTCACCAACAATAAGGGCTTTATGCTCATCAAATACATGGCCTGCAGATGATCAGAGAATATGTTTTAACCCTCACCTCACATTATCTTCTTAAACCTATCTGAGCTGAGGAAACTTGTTTTTGCTGTTCCCTGTGAGCCTCCCAC
Source organism: Dromaius novaehollandiae (assembly GCF_036370855.1). Classification (NCBI taxonomy): domain Eukaryota; kingdom Metazoa; phylum Chordata; class Aves; order Casuariiformes; family Dromaiidae; genus Dromaius; species Dromaius novaehollandiae. The sequence continues at coordinate 63,506,713 of NC_088100.1, forward strand.
TGAGAAACAAAAATGAGATGATTTCAGTATTTCCATCTCTGCTCTCACAACCCACCTGATTCTGAAAAATCAAAAGTTCTTCTCTCAGAAAAGAACTGAACAAAAAAGTGATCTCCATAAAAACAAGGAAACATTTACAAAAAGATGAATTAAATAACTGGTCTTAATACTACCTGTGTGCAAAAGACAAAAAGTAATCTATCAAGAATAATGTGTGACATTTTAAACTAGAAATATTGCACTTCTTTATGCTTCATCCAACAGCCAGTGAAGACTGTGAGACTTTTTCTGGTAACATCAGTGAGAGTTGGAATATAATATTTTGTGTTCATTTATGACCCACACATAGGTTCCTGCTGATTTTCTACTTAGTTTTATTATTACCGAATGCAGGAGCTATCTTTAAACTTGAGACAGCTACCATCCATACATTTTTTTTTCTGAAGTTTATTATTCCTTTCTGACAAACTTTCTTTTCTGCCTTGGCCAGAAATACTGATCCTTTTCAGATTATAAATCTAGAAGAAATTACTCTTATCACATAATCTGACTGCCTATATGAACTACCTGAATCAAGGCTTATTTGAATTAGTGCATGGCTTTTAGATGTATCATTTTATTCTAATCTCATACAGTAAATATTTCACAGGCAGAAAAAAAGGCCAAGACTGGCACCCAAAAACCCCTGACCACTGAAGGGTGCATGAGCCCTGGCCCTGTTTTATTTGCAAGTATAAAAATAGTTCTGTGACCTTTATCTAAGCTTCCAGTCATTCTTCTCTTAGGTTTCTCCACCTGCAATGTACTTCTTTGTCATTTATGCAACTCTCTATGTACATACTCCCTTCTCTCCTTGACTACTGCGTGTCTAATAAACTTATATAATACACAGAGTCTGGATGCCTCTAGACCTCTGAGATGATTACTCTTACAGTTTCAACCTACATCCCAGTTCTTGCACATACTGTTTATTGTTTATCCCCCAAGTAAAAATGTGATGTGAAAGCTGTCCCTGAAAGTAGGCTAGCTGAAAGCAGTGGGATGAAGCAGCTACCTTACCTATGGAAATCTGACTCTTAGTTGAGAGAAAATAGGCAGGTGGCAGGTGGTAGCAATCTTGGCTGATGGTAGGTTGATTTTACTCCAAGTGAAAACAGTGTAAAAGGGAAAAGTCACAGCTTTGATGCATACAATCATGAGCTCATGGTAAATGTAATAAACCCACAAAATAGCACAGAAGTCTTCATAAAACTGAGAGAGTTGGAAATTCTGAGGACTTGCAGAAAGATGAATGATTCTGAAGGAGAAAAACTGGTCACAACTCTATACAGCTGTCTTCTGAAACTGTCTTAAAATGAACTATGTTTCTGGACTGTGATGGGGAGATCAAGATTTACCATGTAGATCACCTTCCAGTAGGATTTTGAATATACTGTTAACGTTTATGGCACTGAATTTTCTCCATTGTTTCGGGCTGGCAGCAGGGACTATCCATTGTTTACATTCATATTGGGGGATCATAGGAAGTATTTGAAAGTTTTATCTAGCCACCAGAGCACATCTTGTTTTCTGTCACTATTTCTCATGGTTTGGGGGTGGAGGAAATGGCAGTATCTATCTTTCAAATAGTATATTCCAGTTAAAACTAGTAATGTGAGAAGACCCAACACTACAAGCTGAGGTAGCTGAACATTGAGAGACACCTGCTGATATCATCCTAGGTTTATCTGGCTGTTTGGGGAAGGAGGAGACAGCTCTTGACTGTTGCTATCCAATCATAACTCTGTCATGATGGTGGCAAGTCCTCTTCTCAGGTAGGCAGGAGCTGTCACTTCCTTCCTCACTCAACATGTCTGCAGGCAGGGAATGAGGACCCAGGAGAGAGGATGTCAACAGCCCTCAAATGAGGAGCAGCTCCAAGCAAAAAGACCCACTGTGGATAGAGCTGATTCCAGCCTAAAGCCACTCCATGCTCATCCCAAGGTAGGACTGCAATGTGCTACAGAGATTGCAGCCATAGTTTGAAGGGAAAAGCTAAGGAATAGGGGTCATGGCATGTTAGGATATGGCTATGGCCTCAAATTACGTCAACTGAGGTAACTGACCTCCTTGCTTAAAATGTGTTCCTTTTTGCTAGCTAGTAACTAGCTTCTTTAAAGCTAATTACTTTATTTTCAAGGTCCTACACTGGACCTCTGGCTTTCATACAAAGTCATGATTCACACTACTTTAGAGACTACTTCAACCATAGATGCAGGTGGTATCACAACACTTAGATGTCACCCTCTGCAAGATGTGCCTTTCTCAAAACCACAGTCTGCTTCTGTGGTTGTTGTTTTAGAAGAAGTCCTTCAGCTGGTGTTATCACATGATGACACAAAGTGTGGGAAATGAGACAGCCAACAGGTGCTAAAAGACCTTGAATACTAGAAGTAAGAAAAAAAAGAGAAAAGAAAGACTGAAGTCAGCCAAGGGGATACAAAGACACCAAAGTTTTTGAAAACTATTTTCAAGGTAAAAAGAACCCGAGCCAAGAGAAGTATAGGTCATTCTGGCTAGACCAGAGAAACACTATAAAAGAAGACTGTATTTATAACCCGTATTCTTGTGATGATAAAATTCCCTTATTCTATTATTTCAGACTGTTTTTAGCACTACACAGAAAATACGACATTTGCTAGTTTTTATTTGGAAGGTTTTGCTTACAACAGTAAGGTCATGTAACACTTTATTGTTGTAGTTGTTGCTGTTTCAGTGAAAACATAGTTTCAGGGCCTGAATCTCATGGTAACAGGAGGGTCTCTGCCAAATGCAGTCCTAGAACTGTTGAAAAGTTTGGGGAAATACTGTAAGTCAGATGTCATAAATTTTCTGTTTATTTTTTAGCCTGGTTTCCTAGGGAAATTATTTTATTAGATTTTGCTGTTTGTCTGGAGGTCTGTCTGTCCCTTCCTTTGTATGTCTCCTGCCAAGTATGTTCTGAATTCATTGGCCAGTTCCTACAAATTTCAAAATGTGGTAAGTATCTCAGTGATAATTATGATCCTAAATCTTTCATGGAACTTGGCTGCTGGGTAGAATACTGCCCCAAAATAGTACTCCAAAAGAGCAAAAGGCAACAGGAACTCAGCAGTTGCACAAACCATTTGCTTGTGTGGCCAGTCAACATAGTGCAGCCACCACAGCTGGCCACCAAGCACATCAATATCTCCAGGTCAACAACAGTGCCAACATTTCCTTCCCAACCGAGGGAATTACTGTAGAGCAGGGGCTGTTGTAGTGGAAAGGGTTAGGGGACAAAGGATTCAAACCTGTAGAAAGCCAGCAATTCTTCTGCTTATAGCATCACATATTAATTAAACAGATGAAAACTCTTTGCAATCATCAAAAATATTCAGCATGGAGTAGCCTTTTCGATAAGCATGTGCATGAAGAATTACCCCAAAACATGTTTAAATGCAATTAAAAGTGTACAAAAAGACTAAGGAATATTTTGGATGTATTTATGCATCTTTTCTAAACATTCAAAGCTTATTTGAATGTACAGATATAGAATACTGAGCATTTAACTACTTCAGCTGTAATATAAGCATCCAGAAAATCTGATTATCGTTTCAATTTGATTAACATTATCAATTTTCTCCAAAGACTGCTAACAAAAAATCTCAAGTAAAATTTAAAAAGAATAGCTGTCCCAGAAGCATTTTTATATATTTATATATATACATACATACATATTTACCAAAGGAGCAATTTCAAAATTAGTATAAGACAAAATTTTAATTAATTAATTGAAAGAATATATGTTTCAAAGCAAAGACTGATAACGAAAAAGTATCTTCTGAAACAAAGGCTGAAACAAACTTTCATTGTTTTTTCTTATTGCTATCATCAGTGGGGCACATGGCCCATCATGGCATCTGTGCCAACTTTTTTTTTATGAGTCAGCAGGTGATCACAAAGAAGATAACACATTCTCAGACCACACTGTTTCATACATGCCTCCACAGCTTTATTATAATATGCGAGAAGAAGAGAATCAAAATGACTGCTTCCTCAAATGCAGCCACATGCCACTCTGTGCAAGACTCGGTAAGACGGACAAAAGGGCAAAACTGTCTGAAAACCAGATTAGCATTAACAAGGACTGTGGGGAGTCAGCTTGGTCAGCAGGTTAGCACGTGCTCCCAGCTGCGCTACCCTGCAGAGACCGCTGTGGTGCCCCAGGAGCTATTCGCCAAGATGTTCTTATTTCACCTACGGCAAATCCGTGGATTTCACTCCAAGAATGCCGGGAGGGAGAAGTGTGGGGGCAGCTACTAGAAAAGCTACATTACAGCTTTAATCTTACTGATATTAAATTGAGCTTGCATAAAGAATCAGGTGAAAGAAGGTATTGTACTGGTGAAGAGTATTTCCCCCAGATCAACAAGCCAGCAATGGATTACTTTAAAATGAAATAGTTACTTTATAATTAATCAACAACGAATTTCTTTAAAAATATACATAGCAACTTTAAAAATGCATTTCTTAATTTTAGTTTCTAAAGTAATAAATGTCCAGAGAAACTCTCTGGCACAGGTATTACATATATTCATATCTTCCAGGTGCGTAAATTCCAGTTGTATGTATTCACGTCTTCCGACTGCAGTTATAAGGAACAACATTTATAAATCATTTATTAGGTACAGTTCTGCACTAACAGTTTAAAAAATGAAAAACTCCAAAGATAAATATATCATGTACAATGTGGAAAATAAGATTAAAAAAAACAGCCAAATGAAAAATCATCTTTAAAATCAGAAATAAGAGTCTCTTCCCCAAAGACTGAGTACAGTCAAAATAGAAAATTCTACCAATTAATTAACAGGTGTTATTGAAAATAGGGTGGAGTGGTTTTAGGCTAATATCCTGAAGGAAGTAGCATGGTATCACACTAAATCATGCATTACAGGAGAATGAAATCCTACCCACCTAGCTGCTGTTGAACCTCTAAGAACTGTCATTGCACAGATGCTTCACATGGCAGGAGTTAAGAAGGATGTCTGGGACACAACTGTATTCCTCTGCTTCAAGACCTTTAACATGGATCCAGCAGACAGCTAAAAGCATCCTGGCAACATTAGAGGCAGTAATGTCAATGCACAATATTGCTGCTAAGAATCCAGATCCAAAGCCCAGTAAAGTCAAACATGAGTCACTTCACTGGCTTCAGTGGTCTCTGGAGTAGATGCAGGTTGCATGAGACAAGGGGCTGCACTGAGGGCCTGGGAAGAAGCCACAACCCATTTTACAGCAGGCAGAGAGAGAGTGCTTCTTGGGTACATATCTACACATAGATTTCTCTCTCAAATCACTGTAATCCAACGGTGAGTTCAGCTGTCTTTGTTTTGACTATTTAGAGCTTACAAAGGATTATAGAATACCCCTTTATAATTTAATCATGCAGAATAGTCTGACAACCTGAACTGTATGAACTGCCGTAAAAGTCTCACAACTAAGTAATAACCTGAATAACTGAAATTAAAAAAAACACCAAAAGGTATTCTTTGAGAAAAATACCTGCTTGACAGATGAAAACTCTGACCACAGTATGACTCATTGCAAGTGACTTTTGATGATTCACTGACTTTTTTTTACTCCGATAATAATCTCTACTTATTTCCAAAAACATTATTTCAAACAAATGGTTTGGGCAGCTTTCCCTATCAAAAGCCTATAATTCAGTGTTATTTTTTCTGATCCCCAAATCAGGCAGATTAGTAGGCCGTAGTAGGTTAAGATTGCTCATATTTCTTTCTCCTTGTATCCCGAGAGGCCATTCCTACTGTGGTGCGTTAAGATCTTGACTGCTCCAATTCAGACTGTGATTTGCTATTAATTCTGCTGGCGGTGGTCATCTCCCAGGAACCACACCAAGGGAACAGAGCTCATGCTCATAGCCCACTGGAATACCATCTGGTTATATCTTCTGGGTACTAACATGGTGTCTGTTTGAGCCAATGACTCATACCTTATTTATGCAGGAATGTTTAATCACTTACTTACACCAGTATCATTACACACATAAAAATAGATCAGTGGATGTCCTGTCAGGTATGAGAACGTTTCTTCCAGTCAAGCATGAATCCCTTTCCAAATGACATAATATAAACTGAAAAAAATTGTTTTTCCATCTCAGAAAAAGACAGTTGTGGGTTGTTTTAGTTGAGCTAAATCAAAGTAAATTCACACCTTCAGCAATGCCCATGTAGATGGAGTTTAGCAGTGAAAGACTCAGCTCTGTTATTACTAGCCCTATTAACAAGACAGTTTCCACACTGTTCTGTCCTTAACCTTTTTTTTTTTGGTCACTTTCTCAGAGTTTAGGCATGTTAAAAATGTCACAGCAGCCTCAAAGTATCCAGACAAATTTTGCAGGGCCACAGATTTGAAAATTGCCATTATAGAGTTTTGGAATACCTTTGAATAGTTTTGGAAAGTCATTCCTCAAGTTTAATCTGCTTTGCAGATAAATTATTTGAGTAAAATAAATGATACATTTCTAAGTTTAGACAGCAGTAGCAATTTCTTCAGTCTATTCAGTCTACTGCATCTTATTACACAGAAGTAGTATGAAAATTTTGGAGGGGAAGGACCAGTAGCAGCTAATTCTTCCAGTAATTCTGCTCCAAGTCTTTTTTCTACTCCAAGGCGTATATTGGTGATTGCAACCACATGAAAAAAAAAGGGTTATTTGCGTCTTTGGTTATTTGTTGAACACTGTGTTGAGAGATAGCTGATGACCATTTGGACACTCCCATATCAATATCAAACAGGTTAACTAAACCATTGTCAGCCTAGTATGAGTTAATCTCTTTGACTTTATAAAGCACTGCTTACACATCAGTTGCCACGTCTCAGCTGAGAGTCAGTAAAAACTTTGTCCTAAATTGCTTGTTAAAGAAATATTTCAGAACAAAAGCAGGTCATAGGAATGCAAGACTAAACTGCCAGAATACGGAGACTGGGTCAGACCTAAGACTGATCTAGCTCAGTATTCAACATCTGCGTTGGCCATCAGCAAAAATGCTAAGGGGAGAACAGAAGGAATGAGAGCAAGTACTGAGTGATGCTGGTATGCATCAGCAGTGAACAGCAGCAGTTTGGGATCTCTTAATCTGAAAACTCCTGATGGACACATCCTATACTGATTTATCTGATCTGTTATAATTCAATTATACTTCGGTCTTCTTGATATTGTGTGGCATGGGTTTTGCTGCAATACACATGTGCATCACATGGAAAAAACATTCCCCTTCAGGCTTCCCCCAAGCCTGCTGCCTTATAATTTTATGGGGTGCCTCAACACCTTGTGTTACAAGAAATAGACAGAAAAGCCAAGAAAAGCTTTTCATAAAACAAAAAACAGTTTATTGTGTCATATTTAAGTAGCAGGTGTTATTATTTACTTATAAATCAATATAATTGTGCAAGTTCTTACTGAATTTTTAATTTGTTTTTAATGCATGTGGACCTGGCAGTTTACTCCATTTCAGTTACAGTATGGAGATCAACGCTTTTTTGATTCCTATGGGGACATCTGTTCATTAGCACACAGGGGGCCAATATCCCTTTAGATAAAGCTCAGCTAGTTCCTCTGTTCTACACACTTGGGAAGAATAGCCTTGCTTATAAAATGTAACAAATGTTTCCTGGACTCTAGCCAATATATTTTTGATCCTTTCTTGATCTTCATTTTCACTAATCCTTTTCTTTTTGTATTCTTGCCTTTTGTTGACATGCCAAAATTCTGTCAGTCTTGTTTCCTCTTTCAAAAAACGTATTTTTGTTAAGTTGAATTAAGCATTCTACCCCATTGCCAAGAGCAAATTAAGTTCCCCCCACACTGAAATCAAATTTCGTAAAGTGTCCGGGCAATTAGCTCTAATATGTGGTTGCTGTAACTCTTAATTTTCCCCTTTCAAGGGTTTTCTTTTTCCTCTGTCTTTATCTCCAAACAGAAGACGTGAGATTCCTTCTCTTCCCTCTGGTGGTGGCCTTTTAGTTCCCCAGCATCTAGCAACCATCCACTGATGCTTAGCCAAACCTCACTTTTAATCTATAACCCAAAGATATTTGAAGTAACAAATTGTTCATTTTTCAACCAGAAAGCTGAGCTGGTGGACCAGCTTGCTGGAACTGGAACAAAACTTGAAGAACAGACTTCTGCAGAGCTCTCCCAAGCAACACATTTAAACACATCATATGCACACAGAGATATTTCCCATGACAACTGAAAACTGGCACAGCTCACTAACATAACAACAGTAGCTTTTCAGATCAGAAGTTATATTCTCTGCATTTGTTGTCAGGGGGTTGATTCCAACTGGTTCAAGGAAAACAAAATAAGAGCACAGAATTATTCCAAGTAGATGGAAAAGGAAAGGTCCCATTTGAGAGTGATCAAAACAAAATCCTGCCTGTTGTAATGCGGTAGAATAGCCCAGCTCTAGCCTCGTCTTCTAGGAATGCTTCAGCATTCCCACACTTAAATCAGCCTACTGCAGGCTTTTCTCTCCTGGTTGCCTTCAATGAAGAGTTCTTCCTTATGTCCTTCCCCGAACCCTTCATATTGATGCACATGTGGGATGCATAAAACAAGGAGTAAGACTTCTCTCTGCTAGCCATACCAAGCACTCTGTGATGAGGAAGGATGTAATCAGAGCCAGGGAAACAGCTGTTTTGGTTCCAATAAAAAATCATCTTATACCCCCCCCCCCCCCCAAAATCCTGGATGTTTCCCAATGTCAACTAGATTAGGATCAGCTAATTTGTTCATAAGGAATTTGACAGTTTGAACATCACTCAGTCAGCCACTGTCCCTCTCCTTCCTTTACATTCCCATTTACTTTGGCAAACTTAAATAGTGCCTAGGATAAAGCTGTATTATAGTAACAATCATAGTGCGATTCTAAACGTAACACTAGAAATCAGAGAAAAGCTACTTGGACTCCGTCACAAAGGGTATCTATACAAGTCTACAAATTACAGTCATTGGCCAGCCATACTGCAAATGTTCTAACGAAGCAACTAGTTTTAACGCATAAAACCTGTAATTACTTGAAATGCCCTTTTGTTAAAAAAAATTACTTCTATCTGCAGATGCATGCAGATGTGTTTTCCTGCTTCACATACTTCCCAGTGCTGATTACACTACTCCTTTAAATCCCAAGATGTGGGTAAGTTTCAGTGTTCATCTCCTCCCCTGTTTTATTTCTACTCTCCTCTGCAACATTCCTTAGGCTGCCTCTTCCTTGAATTAATTTTCTCTTGTCTCTTAAGTAATTCAGAAGGGAGTACAGATAAGTGTCACATGCCTAGCCCTCATCTACTTTCAGTGGGGATTAGACATGAAGTGCCCTTTAGTGTTTGCACAATCCCTTATGAATTGTAACATGTTAATAACTTGGTCTCTATTTGAAATTAATGTGACCACAACAGTATTCAAAAATTCAAAGCTAGTATTCTTGCTGACTTGTCTGATACCCTATTGCAGCCAATTCTCCTGCTCCTCCACGCCACTTTAAATATTCTGCATGTGGCCTAGAGCAAGACTCATAGTATGTATCTCCAGAGACTAGATGGAGAGATCCTGGGAGAGGAAGTGGTGACAGCTGGGACACTTTTTCGCTCACTCTACCACTGCCCTGTGGAAAGGGTTGGAAGGTGCTTGGAGCAAGGTCATAGCACAGACTGGAAATGTCTGCCTCTGGAGCTCCTCTTCTTTCTACACTAGGCCTTCTAGGGTACTTAGCAATTCAAACACCAGCCCAGACTCATATCGCATAATCGTGCCATTGCAGCTACGTGTGAACTGCTCCCAGCTTCATGCAGTACAAGAACAACATGTTAACCACCTTTCTCTCCTGTAGTCAATATCAGAGCTGTAGTGCCTATAATCATAGGGCCTCTAAGAGAAGGCCAATCTGATAGCCTGTGAATTCCCACAAAGCCTAAAATTTCACACTAACGCTCTGCTCACCAATGTCACCCTCATCCTCTTCTCTTTGATGAGCCTCCCCTACTCCTCTTTCCTCATCTTTTCATTTTCCATCCAGCAAAGCTGATTCCTGCTCTCTTCTATCCTACACACTTCAGCTTCTTAATCCTCCTTGAGCCTCGCCCCCAATAAGAGTGATTTTTTTTATTAATGTTATCAAAAGGATGAATTAAAATTAATGTGAGACTTGTAATTCAGCTGCATTGCTGAAGTAAGAAGTCAAGCCAGTCAAAACAGCAAACGAAACATGCTCAAAGGCATATCACAGCAGCTTTTAAAAGAAAACAGTCTCTTTAAAAATGCCTGGGGTCCTAGACAGAAGAGAGAAAGGTGCATGATCATGCATGAGACAGTACGTATTCACAGAAGCTATTTGGGAAGTACACACAATATTTTCCAAATATTTTAGGTCAGTTACATGTTCAAGGTAGCCCTTATCATGACATAGCTATGGTATTCCTCTATCAAACCTGTAACTACGACCTTCCAGTAAAAAAAATTACAGATTTTATGATATTGTACTCTTAACACTATTTTTCCTAATAACATCAGTCACTTCATTTTTTCTGTAATTTCATTATATTAAAGGACAAAGACTGAAGACAGAGGAATTTTATTCAATGTTTCTGAGCTAGTTCATAATGCCATATAACAGATAGTTACTGAATTGTTGATTTTCAGCTCTGAGTCAGATGAAGAGGTCACTTTCTTTTTGAATAATGACCATAATCAGTTTCCCATTTGCTTTAATTCTCATTGCTTTTGAAATGTTATTTTGTAAGTCTTTATTTTTGCAAGTCTAAGTGATAATTAAACTTGTGTCTCTCGGCCTTTGAGTTAGGATTTCCACAGTTACAGCAAACACTTTTGAAAGGCATATTACTTTATAAGCATTATTTCCAAGCATGATCATGTGGAGAAAAATCAGAAAACCTCAGGTGGAAAACAGCTTTAAATTCTCATGAGGCATAAAATGCAAGAAAAAGAAGTTACTTATGACTGTATTAGAAAGAAGAGGAAAACAAGGTATAGATCCATTGCTTAGCGTAAGAGAGCCAACATGCCTAAACACACACAAACAGATAAGATAAATTTCAACCAGCCACTTGAAAGGAAATTTTTTTTAACATGGACAGAAGAGTGCAGGATAGAGCACAGAAAGAGCAGGTTAAAAAAACATTTAGCTAAGTGAGATGCATTTGGGCTGGCTGAGCTAGGTGAAATTTACTCTAGATTAAGGAACCAGCCAAAATAATTTCCCAAATGTTAGTGACTGCCTTTGGGAACCTGAGGAGGACAAAGGAAGCTCCAGCAGACAAAAAAGGGCAGATACTTTTAAGAAGGGAGAAGAAGACGCAAAGCTGCAGAACATTATAGACCAGTCAATCTATAAAGACTCTGGAACAAATTACTGAACAAACCATTTAAAGTGCCTTAAAGATAACAAAGTGATATAAACAGGCAACAAGGGTGTGTCAAGAACAGCTCACTTCAAACCAGTCTAATTTATTTTTTTGATAGGTAGCAGACCTAGCAGATAAGGGAGAAACAGAAAGTTTATTATATTTTGACTGCAGTACAGTTTTGACAGTGTCAAATGGCATTCTCTTATGGAAGCAGGATCTAGATAAAATCACTATCCAGCAGATACACTTGGCTGAAAAATCAGTTTCAGATGTAGCTCTCAGTAATTCCCTGCTGAACTAAGACAGTATCTCAAGTGGATTTCTCCATGGGTCTTCTGAATCCAGGTATATTTAATATTTCCATAATGACTTGCACAGTACAACAGAAATCATGCTTACAAAACTTGTAGGCAGCTGAAAGTGAAAAAGATCACAGTTCACACTAATTTTGTTAAATGGGAAGAACAGTCCAAATTTAGCGAGCTGAAATGCAAGAAAGAAACTTGCAAAATGCTCCTCTTGGAAAGAACACCACAAACGCACAAAGGGGAACTGGCTGGCCAAAAGGCAGTGTGGCAGACAAAGAATTGGAGTGGCTTGCGAACTGGATGAGAGACAATAATATCACATGGCTAAGAAGGAAAGCAAATCTCCACTTACTCTCTGCTGGGGAGCTTTCTGATAGTGCCCGATCTGTGTCCACACTGCGAGTCCCCCAGAGTGGCAGTATCCTGATCACATCCACATTGCATAGCAGATGTATTCTGCTTCTCAGCCCTCTTTCAAATCCTGGGAGCCATCCTGGTTCTCCTATTAAATAAGAGATTGAAGGATATTGCCTGTTTGATAAAAAAATATCTGGAGTTTTGGAAGAGGCATATTCTATTGCAAAGTTGAAAATGCTATTGGTCTGATTCAAAGACTACTGAAGGTAACACAAGTGATATTGTACTGGTATAAAGGCAGGTGATAAAGTCTTTTGGACATGTTGTGAAAGACTTTAGTAACTTCACTAGTGGAGCAACTGAATTATTTTAAGAAGAGGTTGGACAATAATTGGACTATTACACTTGATTTTACTGCAGTGGCAATAGTCTTTTGGGGGTGGATGCATGCTTCCATGACTAACTTATGCTCAGGTGATTTAAATGCAGTAGTTTGGAGGCTCAGCAAGGGAAAACTAGCTATAGCTCCACTTGAAAAAAATACGTTTGCCTGATTTATCAGAGTTTATGATCTGGCCCCAGCTGTTCAACTGTTATTATGTTAATCTGCATTATTTGAACGAATTTTTGGTGCTATTTTAATGGGGGGGGTTGTGGGGGTTTATAGCAGTCTATTAAAAAAGAGAAAAGGCAAGAAAATATAGCTCTCATTTATATGGCATCTTTACTGAAAAAAAATATTCATCAATAGAGTTGTTTTTGCTTTTGTTTTTACCTGCCATTTGTACATATTACATACTTAGGCCTTTATCTCACAGACCCAAATCCACTGAAATAAAGCTTAGTTGCAGGATTTCCACCAGTCACCGGATCAGATCCATAGTTTTTCTTCACTTCACAGTCAAATCATCTTTAGCTCTGAATCTCCTTATTTTCCTATCACAGCCTGCACAGAGAAGGACTAGGCTTATTCATGGAGGCCAAGGTACAAAAAGGATACATATCAATCTAAACATATCAAACATACCAAACTAAAATGGCAAGCAAAAGGTTTTTGCCTCAAAGACTCAAAAGCCTGCTCAAGCAAAACACTACTGCATCTTAGCTGAGTATAAAACTCTTCCAAACTGCAAGATATTTGTTCTATGTTCAAGGACGGATCAACTGAACCTCAAAAATTAGTCTCATGTTCTATTTGGCCCAAAGCCAAAGCAACCAAACAGAATCAGGGAAACTAGATTAACTTCCAGGTTAGCTGGCTGTGTATCATGGGAACACTGCCTCTGTGGATATCACTTCAGTAAATGTCATTTATTTTTCATAGCAACCACAGCTTATAGGTGCAAGAACAGGATAAAAGGGAGGAAAAAGAAAGCAATATTTACAGTTGATCTTTTTTTCACTTAGTTCTCACACATGCAAGTGATTCATTTTTACCAATAGGGAAAGTAAGGGCATCCTTTCATGAGTCAGACTCTTTTTCTTGTGGATTTTTCTGTTTTCAATGTTTTTTTTCTTGATTTTGCTTTTAAATCTGTGTGACAGTGATGAAGCTTAGCAGTAAAAAGGTGACCATCAAATATGCTTTTTCTTCTTCATATTATTCTTAATATTTTTGAACTAAGCTGCAGTTCAGGACTTCTTGTTGCTAGTAACAGTTTGAAGCGTGTGGTTCAGTTCATTCTTAAGCTTAACTGCCTAAAGTTATGTAGGCTAACAAATAAGCATCTTGTACATCTTTGATCAACAGAGCCATGGAATTTCATCAAAGCAGGCCATATGTTTAATAGATCAATAGACAAGTAGATTTGAAGACTTACCTTTAGTCCTTAAAGTTTGAAAACGTTGACCAGCTTTTCTGAAAAAAAATGCAACAAATTTTATAAATATTAATGTAAACTTCACAATTCAGCCCTGATGCAACTCATTTGGGCCTCGCGAATCATACCAGAAATTATTCAGCCATACAGAGGTAAGGCTGAAAAGGCTCAAAAGTATTCACTGATTTTGCATGCCTCTGTCTACGGTTGTCTGGCTTTAAACACTTACCAGCAGGTGTCTAAATTAGGCTATCTAAAAAAAGAAGAACCCAAAATGTGGGGGACTTTTTAGAAAAGATTTCCCCAAGTGACTTGTTCAAGGATTGTGAGTGAGCCAGTGATCAGTTCACAAAAGAAAACCAGTGGCCTGATCCAAACTTTACTGCAGGACATGGTAGACTTGTTTAACTCTCAGGTCTCTGGAACTGACAATCACAACTGAGTAATATAATGCACATATTACAGGGTTCCGGGGCAAAGAAAGATGGTCATTTTCATATTGAAACTATATATTGCTTTTCTATGCACCTGGCTAGATACTTAGTATACAGACCTTGTCTTCTCTAAAAAGGAAAAGAAAAAAAAGAAGTGAAGCCTGTTTTTAGTCCAGTTCATTCATCATCTATGCTACAATCCTGAAACCGAGGAAAGTATAAACTTTGATCTTTCTCAACTAGTCAAGGAGTGCCTAGGAATCTACTATAATCATTTCAACTGGAATTGAAAAAGTGTACCTAGCCTTTTTGAGCTTTCTTGGATTTTTTGGAGCTTAAAAAAAATCTTGAAAATTAGTAACACTTGGATACCAGCCCTTCAAGTATTCTGATGCCAGATTTCAAACTCATCTTTATCCTGCTCAAAGATATATTTCATAAGATTTAAAAACTCAAAACAGCAAGAGCTTTTTCTATTCACAGCTCTGTTAAGATTCTTAGTCCTTCCTCACTGCCCAACATGACTTAAAAACTGCAATTGTCTTGTCTCCCTCAAGATTTTATCAAAGATTAATTAACATGGGTTGAAATGCATTCCTCTTCCCAATAAAAGAAAGGCTGTATTTTTTTAAGTTATCACCAGGAGAGTCAGGCTATGAAAATAAAAGATTTTAACGATACAGACAGAAAGACAGTTTTGCAGAAGTTAGACTCACCACTTATTATGGCAGAGTGCAAACAGAGGTGAGAAAGGAGGTCAAATGTACAGCCATCTAATACACCTGTGAAAAAGGAGGTGTAGAGAACAGTTCACTAAAGAAACACCGGGGAAATGTGAAAGTCTGTAAAACACTGCTGCATTGTTTAATTCCTATATTCCCCCAGCCATTTTGTTGCAAAAAACAGGACAATGTTTGGCTTCCTTTTGGTATAACAAATCAGAGGCAACATTTTCTGACTCTTTTTCTGAAGGTTTAAGTAGAAGAAGAAAACTTTAAGGCCTTGGTTATTACATGTATTTAACTAAGCACAGAATTTGACCCAACATTTATCTTTGCAAGAGAAAAAATATTTTACTTTCATGAAAACTTTACTCAAGCAGGATAATACCTGATTTACCACCACAGAGTGAAATCCAGTAACTACACATAGGAAAGGTAGAAAAATATTGTCATCCCCCTTCCTAGATGGGGAACTGAGATAAAAAGTAACTGAAGGTTAGGTACAAAAAGGGACATAGTCATGGGGTTGAGCACTCAATTCCTATGCTGTGTCTACCTTAGCAACTGGAGTAGCTCAACAGGAAAGGAGTTGTTGTATGAAAAGGCTGATGCAGCATGCCCACCCTGTGAGCATCTCAGGAGGTTTTAACTGAGACTAGCTGCAGTCTGGCGCCATGTCCTGGAAGCTCATTAGCCACAGCAGGACACCCCGTGTGCTCCTAGTGTGCCCTTCCAGCCTAGTTCCCCCTGCAAAAAATCCATTTTTTGCACTCCCAGGCCACACTGCACCACGAACCCAAGTGGAGTAGATGGGGATGGAGGATCAGGGGATTCGTTTCAAAAGCACAGCCTCAATCTGCTTTGAAGATATTATCATAGAAACACTTGTGATTACATGGCAGTGGAAGAGAGACCCTCCTGGTGGGTCCCTGCTGCCCTCTAGAGAGCAGGACCCCTCTGAGGCACTCGCAGGAAGCCAGCGCCCAAAGCAAGATGCCATCTGGAGCTCACCAGGCCAAAAATGCTGAGGTAAGGAAGCATACCTGCAACGTCTCTCCTTACCCTGCTGACAGAGGCTTATGTACCTGACTGTGGACTTCAGGAGGTCACCAATTAGGACAGCCTTCAGTGTAGATAAATGCCTTATGCCTCTAAACCCCAGACATACAGGTAGGGCACCATGCTTTAATTTCAATATGCAATTGACAGAGAAAGCAGTGCCTAAGAGCTATATAGTGGTCATCAAAACGGGCCAGAAAAAGGGCCTCAAACTTGTTTTTTCCAAAGCCTAGGGGAGTGCTTTAGCCATGGGGTTACCAAATAAAAGTTTCTCCGAGGCACCAGCAGGCACTCCTCGTGCGGGACACAGTCTGGTGGGCAGGCAGCTCGTGAGCATGCCAGCCAGACCAAGTCCCTGGTGGGAGGTAGGTGGAGAAGTGCCAAGGGTTTTTTTCTTCCAGGCAAGCTTAGGCACAAGCCAGGTACTGAGGTGTTCAGTCATGTCCACACTGAAGCATTTTTTTACACAGGCAGGTAGAAAAAAAGTTCAAAAGCAGGGGTTTGGGGACCATGATTTTTAAAGGGAATATTTATTCCTGCCTAAGTAACATTTTAGGGACTTGCGCCCTTTTTTGGCATTTTAAGTAATTTGCCTGAGCTCACTTCAGACGTTTGTGGCAGAGCAGGGAAATAGACCTTCATCCCCAGAGGCTCTGGCTAACACCATAACCACACAAACCTCCTTCCTCTTTTGTCCTTCCTCCCGGGTAGTCAACATCAGCTTAAACTCAGATAGCAAGCATATTTGTTGATCACAGAGAGATAGGACCCCAAGAAGTATCACAATAAGACAGCTCTTCTATAGAGAGAGATACTTTCATCATAAGAGGAAAATCTAGGTGGCACACAAGAAGCTGCATGGACCACAGTGGTCTATGAAGTGGGCATGGCAGTATGAAATGAGAAATATCTGTGGAGGTGCAAGGGGAAAGGAGTTAGTGAGGTAAAAAGAAAAGCTAAGAAGGATATATATTTGTTCACAAGCAAAACAAAGTTCCCAACTATCATTCTGTTTCACGCTATGGCAAAAATTCCATTAACTTCAACAGGACAACTTGTTGACTGGCCACGCATATGACTAGCAAATGTGGGACGCCTCTGTGAGACTTTGAATTGTCACCCCATGTGAAATTCTGAGCTTGCACCATTATGTTTCATCCCAAATCAGGATGAAAATTTAAATATTAGATATTTTCAAATTGAGATATGTGCTAAATATTTGTTTTGATTAACTCAAAATATTTATTTTAGGCCTTGAGATTTTGGCTTACATTATAACAGAAAAAGTTAAAATAAGTATATAAAACATATATAATGCATATATATATATCTAGTACAATATCGATATACAGAATATGAAAATTGAAATGACAAAACATTTTGATAATTTCTTGCAATATTTTGATAAAATCAATACACTAATGAAAAAATATTCTAATATAATTGATCAAGCACTGGAAGATTTACACTCAATTTTCATTTTTTACCAGCTGTACTTGCATGAAAAGGAATTTAAATTACAAAATATAAACCTGGAATTTTCAAAAGTCAGGAAAGTTCCCCTACCTCAAAATCTAACTCCTCCTGTTGAAAGAGCCTTGCCAATTAGTTTTAACAGAACGGTGACATCACCTGTTACCTTTCACAAGTTTTGGATGAGGCTTTTGGTGAAAAATCTTTAATTATGTCTTTCATCCCAGCAAGAATCTAAAGAGATGGAAATTAATCAAAAATAATTAATAGAGTTTTTCTTAAGCATGTTCTGTCTTGTTCTTTAGTTCACTTCATTCCAGCAATTTAATCATAATAGTTTATTTATTGAGTATAACTAAAATAATAATGAAAAATAAATTAAAATTCCTGGAATGTTTTTCTCTGTACTTATAATAAGCTTTTCAACAATTCATGTTTTCTAATTACAGTGATAGAGGAATATGTTGTATGTTTTCTTTGCAAATGCAGAAGCAGCAATGTATATACGACTTGCTATCAAATATTATGACCATTTTCTCATAGTACGTTTACGTAATGACTGCAAGAGCTCACTGAGTTATTCATTCTCCATTCTGTCCCTTATACTAATCAGCCATGAAAAAAAAAGACAGTATCTCACCCAAAACAAAACGGAATGAGATGTGGCCTTCTTTTTGTTCCAGCTGTGTAGGTTTTTATATCAGGCTCGTAGCATCTGAGCTTCTACAGGAAGGAAAAATATCATGTTTTTACTCTGTTGTATCCTGGGCTGTTGGTCGAGTTTGCTCCTGCCACGTTGTTCTGCTGTGAAGAGCTGCGCATTCAGAGAGCCACAGGTGTAGTGGGTTACACTCATCACTGCCTTTAGACAACAGAGAAATGTAACACCGTAGTCTTTGGAAAGATTGTTCATTATCCTGCAGTCGCATTAAGATGCATTTATTTTAAAAGACTGCAGGTATAACTAAGGATATGATACAATGCCCACTGAGAAACTTCCTAATAAGAAGAAATCAGAAACTTTTTAGTTTCTTCTGTCGGGGCTGGGGTAAGATCGAAGTGAAGCGAGATTCAAGCTTCTCCTTGAAGAATGGATTAAGGAGAGTGTCTATGTGACATAGTGCCTATCCCACACAATTTGAGTGTAGGGTGCAAGAGGAAGAGGACCAGGCTGGTACTCTTTTATGGCCATAGTGTTAGGATGGGAATAAGAGGGTAAGAGGAATGAAAACAAGAGACAGGAAGAATGTCTAATCTCATATTCACCACATGAAAGACGAGAAGAAAATGGTGTTGATAGTTATCTTAATGCCAGTTAAAAAGAAATCACATTTCCAAATGTGGGGCAAAGAGTCAAAATATTAGGGTCTGCTATATAGCACAAATTCCAAAATGTTTCTGTGGAAATATCAAAACAACTATATGAAAGCACAAGATTTTACAAGATGTTAGGGTATACAAAGTTGTAATTCTTTCTAAGGTTAAACAGAATGTACACATGATATTACAATTAATGTGAAAGTTTTAAAGATAAAAATATGAATGAAATAAAAATGAAATAGCACAAGAAACTGAAATAGCATACAGAAGCTGAAATCATATGTTCCAGTAAGATTCAAACTATTTAAAAATTAGATAAAATATCTTATAAGATATTCCTATTTTGATAGGATATGATAGTATACAGTTTTAAAGTTTTTTCCTGTGAATCATCTGTATTCTAAAATAGTATAAAATAAATGCCAATCCTGCTGATGGTCAACACTTCACTACTAAAATGCAACAACATGTAACATAATTCTTACTTTAAGGGTAAAGCGAGCTCTCCTGAGCAGTGTGGGTGAAAGTATTCAGAGAAACAAAACCACACCACAGCAAATAGTTTAAGGTGGACCCTGCTCTGCTAAATGTTTCCTTATATATGGTTATCTGTGTCCTTCCAGAACCCCATTATCAGTCACGCTGTGTGAGTTCCTACGATTTCATCCCTGTGTAGTAACCTGCAGGGTCATAATTCCTGTTCTCTCGCCACAGCTCGAAAATCTGAAGAAAAGGACACGAGGTAGGAAGTTGCTTACAATCATCCTGCTACATTTCATGAGATTAAACGAGGGGGATTTCCCATCAAGGTGAGAGAGGAAAGCACACCTGTAAAGGCTGAACATCAGCAATAATTTGGCATAGCCTGTTTCCTGTTCTGAAACTTGCTGGAACATTTTTCACTTTTTAAAAACTCTCTTTTGTGTCACGGCTGAGAAACAATATAAAATTTTAAAGCTACAAAGCTGTACTTTCCCACCTGCTCAGGTCTTAACATGACTGGCCTATTTTTGTTTTAGACAAACTGTAGAACTGCTTTGATACCTCTCTACTTCTTTACCTTGCAGTCTTACTCCGTGATTTATTTTCTCTCACTCTTTCTTTCTCCCCTCCCTTGCTCTCTCATGTATCATGGTGTTCATGCTCTTTAAAAACTGCCACACCCTCTGTACTGTACTACTGGAACAGTTTTGACTTTTCTTGTATTTGGATCACTTATTTGGATGTCATTCTGCTGATAGAAGCCCAGACTGCAAAAAGGAGATAAACCCTATTTCTCTTTTATGAAATAACGGTTGGACAAAGTTGACCAAAATACATTCTGAAAGGGCCTGATCTAATATCTTTTGCAGTCAATGGAAGTCCTTTAACTGACTTCAGCAGGTCTCAGATAAAGACCCATATTAATATTATTACTATTATCATTCATAGCTGAAGCTCTGGTTATTGTCATACAATATGTTTTGTAAGAATAAAAAACAAATATGGGATGGTATGTTTCTCTGCTTTTTAAAAAGAACATTTGTTTTATCTAGATTTTTGCTTGCTCTGTTTTCTTTTCTGCTTTTACAAGTCAGATGCTTCCTTATTAGAGGTCCTACCTGTGTTTTGAGACTTCTCAAGCCTCGACAGAAAGATCAGAACACTAAAACTGAACAAGGACAGTTTTTCTCACAAATAGTTTAGGTATTTGCGGTGATTAAGTGTTAAAGAAAAAACAGTTTGAAATAATTTAGATGAAAAAGAAGTCCCATCTTATTTAATCAGGTTTCACTTGTATGGGCGTCTCTGATACCATTATCCTTCATGTTGCGTTGTGTTCCAGGGTGAAACAGACCTAAATACCTGATATAAAACCCAAGCTGAACTTTCTCAGACCAAAGATGTTGAAGGCTTAAAAAAAAAGACATAAGCATGGCTCCCTTTTTAGAAAATTGCCTAGATACTCTTCAATAAAAATCTGTAGTGCTTAGAAAAGTCAAAACAGCTGTCTCTGCCCCTGTTGACCTCAACTGTGTGAAAAGAGGGAAGTGGGGCAGGAGAGACTGTTCTACAAGAAAACTAGCTCTCAGAGATTTTTTTTGCTTCAGTAACTTTCCATCTGATTTATATCACCATAGTTGCAGTGACTCTCATGAACTTTTATGGATTAATTTTTACAACGTCCTCTAAGGAAGAAAAATTTTATTACCCCTTGTGCCAGTCCCTAAGCTGGACACACTGGAGCTAAATGATTTGCTTTGGGTCACGCAACAGGTCTGCGGCAGCTCGCAATCCTCTTCTCTTAGTTTGACAAGTGACTTCAGCAACGTCAAGACTACGTTTGAGCACTTGCAGAAGTTATACCGGTATGAAATGCAGCTCTGGAAGTCATCCTGTCTAAGACTGAGCTTCATGCATTTTGTTCTGGGCTTTGTCCTACTCTCATTTAGCCTAGAAAATTCCCATTGACTCTACTATAAACAGAAGCAGACATATGACAGCATGAAAGGAGTCTGTAAAAAGACTAAGAACTAAATTCAGGGTGGCATCGGAGCCTTGATTCCATCTGTCTAAATTGATATATATGCTTATATATGCATGTATGCACATATGTGCACATATTTTTCTATCAGTTCTAACAATCCCTTTCCTAAACCACATTAATTTTTTACCTCCTTGCTTCTATTTGTTACACAGCCTCACCTAGCATCTCTGAAACTGCCCTACTAAGCTTATTGTAGTTTTTAAATGGTAGCTTCTATGCCCAAACCTCAGTACAGAAATGAAGAAACTAATCAGTAAAAGTAAGCTTGTCGCGTACTCGTTATCCTTATATCCCATGCTGTCTCCCAGTACTTTGGCTTGTAGGTTTTATTACTAAGTTAATAAGAGAAGTGGATGTAAATAGGGAGTTTGATTGATTTTAAATTATACTACTTATATATCACCAGTGAGGCCTTGTCTATATTAAAAATTACATAATTTTAGAACTACACCTTCAGTTAAACTGGTGCAATAAAGTTAATTTAAACTCTGTATGATCTAAATCTAATTCATATAAACTTTATCCCAAATTGATAGCTAAGCTAAATTAATACAAGTCAGGCTGGACTGAAGTAAGAAGATTTACACCGTGCTTTGTACTGTTTTCA
Organism: Dromaius novaehollandiae; assembly: GCF_036370855.1. NCBI lineage: Eukaryota > Metazoa > Chordata > Aves > Casuariiformes > Dromaiidae > Dromaius > Dromaius novaehollandiae. The sequence continues at coordinate 63,528,788 of NC_088100.1, forward strand.
CTAACTTGTTTTCTAGTGTGATTTCAAGCTAAACAGCTTTAACTTTGGTGAAGACAAAAACCTAACTCTGATCTTAGTCCTCTGAAGCACTAAAATATTGACAAAGTTATAGAATAATCAGAATGGAAGAAATTCTCACACATGGCTATCAAGTTGCAACACAAGGGTGGTAAAAGGTAGGGCAGATCCCTTAATCTGTAATGGAGTAGGAGGTGGCAAACATTGCTTTGCCAATCAGAGCTTTCCTAATCAAGGAGAAATAAAAAAATGAAAGCCTTTGAAAGCCCCAGGAAACTTAACTATAACTTTATGTCCAAATAAATCTCTATGAGACGGTAATACACCAAAGGGAGACTCTACAAAGTACTTGCCAAGATGTAACTCTATGACTTTGAGAATTATTAAATTTGAGACATCCTTGTAAATTGGTATTTCTGAAAAGAATTGATGGATGGCTCTCTAGTCATACACCACTGGCACCCTAAAGAACACCACTGAGATGACCCTAAGAAATAAGGAGTCAGGCTTTGACAAAGTACTTGGGGCAGACATTACAAAAGTATTTCCAACTAATGAAAGGTGCAGAAAATGCAAGCATATGCAATCAGAGCTGTAGGCAGTACTTACAAAGTGATCTTGGTCACAAACGTGCTAGAAATGCAAAACATAGGAAATGCCAGAGGACAGGTCATTTTTCAGTCGTGTGCTGAACAAAAGGCATTAACAAGGAACATGCAGAGCCATTCTTCTTTGGCTCTATTACTTGTGTTGATAACACTGATGAAGCCTGGAAAGTGGATTTCCTAATTCATGGCAAGCCTATGAGCTTCAAAACAGGCCTGGTGTTTCTATTGTCAGAGCTGGTATACAATGGTCTTCATTACCGATCCAAGCTAAAACGCACTAATGTTATCCAAGATAGCTCAGTGGGAGAACCAGACATGAAAGGACAGTTTACGGATGAGACAACACACAATGACTGTTTGTCAAGACCTTGCGTATAGGAAGGTCATAGGTTAACAATCTGTCAAGCTGTAATGTTGTAACAACAGAAGTGATATAGAAGTTTGAAGAATGTTAGCCTCTTGAACTGTGAGCCAAGTAGAATAAAAAGCTGGAGAGGCAATTCCTTATGGCAGTGGTGCAGAGCGGCATCAACTCTCATTTCTCAGCAAAGTCTGGAAGAATAGCCAAGGGATCAAAGTGCAGCAATAACAGAACCTGCAGGGTGAAACAACACAGTGCACGTGTAGATCAAAAACAAACTGAAAAAATCCAGGGAGCACAGCAATGTGTTCAGCTAACCACTATCCCATCAGGCAGTTAAGTATGTTTCCCCAACATGTGGTATTTCAAGAAGACTTGGGTACAGCTTATTTCTTGCTAATGGTACTTATTTTCAGATTTCCTCATCTGGCCAATACTTTTAATTTTGAAGTTGCTCTTTTGTTATTAGCAATATTTCCCAAGCTTTTCAGCAAAAGAGGCGAATTTAGGAAGGCTGACTCAGACCTTCTGTACTCTGTACAGTTCTCAGGCATGTGCTTAATTAAAATGAGGTCAAGAAGGTTTGAGTGTTGCTTTAAGGTTATCAAGCACAAAAATATTTCCTTGAACCAGGGCCTACATCACTTTTACTAATTCAGAGGGAGCAGGAGATAACTGCAAGTGGAGAGTATCTTCTTCATGCAAAGGGAAGTAGCTTGTGTGTTTCATGCTGTTCTCCCGTGAAATGACACAAGATGAAGGCACGTACTCTACAAATGAATCTTCTGGGAGTTTCACTGTTGTCTACACCAATGCTGAGGTCATTCTCCGTAGTCAGCTCATCTGTATCATAAAGAAAAGGAATACAGAATGATGGGTCTTTTCTAATACCCTACACAGAAGAGTATTGCTTAATGTACCCCATAGCCTAAAAACTTTTCATATAAAACAAAGAGTATTCTTAGTGTTGCTACTTTCCACATAGATTGCAACAATTCTCTTTCTTTCCTCTTGTACATGAAATCATGCAAAACTTCTGCGACTAATTCTTTTCACGAGATTTCTGCTAATAGAATATTGGGGTCAAATACTCCAAAGTCATGTGCAACGTTGCCCCATGGAAAGTTTTCATAACAATCAGTATCCCGGCGTGCCATCCAATTACAGAAACACAACTCTAAATACATTTATTTTGTGGAAGAAAGCAAAGTCAGCACAGAGGCAGGGTAATCTACAGGCCATTGTTCTTCTGGAAGAAGTCGTAACAAACAAAAACACATTTGGCTGACCAAAACCTTACAGAGTAAATAGTCACAAAATACTGTACCTTTCTAAACAGCAGTGAATCACTAAATACAAGTTAAATTCATATTCATCTGTAGGGTTAGGGTAATCCCTAAAACCTGGAGAGGAAATTGAAAATAGAAGACAGGATGGCCCTGAGGGTTTTAGAAACTGCTGAAAAGAACCACAGTATTTCCATACCAGCCTGGAACAAGTAAAAAAAACCCTGAGAATCACTGAATTCTGACATATTAATAAGGCAGTACAAAAGGGGTGATTTTCTGATAATGCCACCTTTGTCTGAGGAACACTGGGGGAAGAGTGGGTATCAGTCTTTGTGCACTAGGTGGAGAGAAATAGCCAACTGGGCTAGACTATTACACAAAACACTTATTAACTGTATGGATGCCAAGTACAGCTAAAGTGTCACTGGAAAGGTTAACAGTTTTCTTACTGGGGAATTCCAGAGGAACTATTATAAAAAAAAAGAAAAAGGACTACAGTTTGTAGGGCAAGGTTTCAAAGCTTTGCTGGCAAGATATATTTTCTACTACATTATCACCAGCGCTCAATATCCTCAAGCAAAGGCAAAGCCTGGAAGAAATGTGCAGACAAGATGATCCTCCCTTGGCACAGTTATTACAGATCAGCCCCTGTTATGTCAGCTAAATAAAACAGACTTCACAGAAAAGCACTTGCCATCTCAGTGACCAACATTTGAAAAAAAATCTATCTATCTGCAGAAGATAGAGGTTGTACAGACTTTATTATGACAATGTCCAGTTGACTCTGAACCTTGGTAAGACGTGGAGCATTTCCATGGGGAGCAAAGTATCTGCAAAAATCACAGGAAAATGTGTCTCAGCAAAATCATGTGACTACTTTTCTACAGAAAATGCTGAAGTACTGGAGTACCTAGCAACACACATTTAAACAGAGACAGCAACATTGCCTCAATTGCTTGTAAGGTCCAGAGACATATGAGGTCAAAAAAATCACATGATTTGCCACAGAACCAACCTCTGGTAAAGACTGCTAGTGTGAAATGTAAAAATATGTTTAATGCATATCTATTTCAGTAGAAAGTTTTTATCCCATACAGTTGCATAGTCAAAGGAACCTGTGAACAGGTGAACTAGAACTGATACAGGATTTCCTCACAAGTTTAAAGCAGCCTGAAGCAGCAGCTCTAAGCAGAGTAATGAGTTCATGACATTCATTTGGCCAAGTCTGAAAATTAGAAATGGACAATTTGATATCAAGCATTGATATTGCTGGTTATTGCACCATTTATATTAGAGATGTTCAAAATGTTTCTCAGTGCTGACCAGACTCCTCAGGAAATAGGAGTCTTTTTTCTAACCACAAGTAAAAGCTTTCAGCTTCGTTCTTGACCTCTAGAAGGCACTGGCACCACAGAGGAAAGAGTGCATGTGTGTGTTTTAGCTTACTACATGGAGATTAAGGGGAATGTGAGTTTAACTTTTACTCCTTCCTATGTAATCAGATGGTTCCTGCATGCGTGTCGAGAAGTCATTTGTCACAGATCCATAAGGACACTTAGCTGGTAGTTCCTCACTCTGAGAGTCCTGCTATCCAGTTATACTTGGACAGAGACTGGGGGTATAAGCAGACATTGGCCTCCTCATCAAATTAAAGCAACATCTGCCAAGTGATAGATCAGTAAGGATAGATGCTTTATTTATTCAAATACACGCCCCCCCCCCCCCCCCCAGCAATTTAGGTCGTTCCCTAATTGTCTTCTTTAAGATGAGTGAGCTGCCACTACTTGCCCTATATTTCTACCCACTAAGGATGCATCTCACTTTACCATTCTCAGAGCTTTTAAAGGTACTTTTACTGCCTCTCTGTTAGTGACCAATTTAAAGATAAGCAGATACTTATCAGGAAGACAGAACTGTTCTGTAATTTTGCTCATGTAAAGTAGCTGTATTTAGGAAAACCACTCCCCGGAGAGACTGCCATCATACCTGTATTTCTAATTGAGAAAAGGGAATATCCCTGAAAACGCTAATTTACCTAAAACCAGAATAAACAATTTTAGTGAAAGTTCTATATGAAAACATAAAGGGATAGCAAGTGAACAAAAAAATGAACTGAGTATAATAAACATAGTATACTCATGCCTTATTTTTAATGGACAAAGTAGCAAGTACTTTATTGCAGACTTAAGACTAATAGGTGACTAAGTAAAGGAAGTTTTTTTCCCAATAATAATGTTGCATGGCAAGTCACAGTCACTTGGCCAATTTTCACAGGAAGAAATGGAAGAAATATCCAACTTTGACCTAAATATACAGCTATGGCCAGAAAAGCTGTATCTGGCTGTATCTGATTCTTATCTAGCAATAATAACCTCTTTAAACTGAAATCCAAACAAGTGCCCCCACAGCAAGTTCACCTTGGAAAAGTTAAGCACTCTTGATGCTCAGTTTCTGTAGCATCTCCAAAAATAACTGAGGAATCAGAACCCAACTGCTGACCTGGCTGGTGGTACAACGGGCAGATGATAGTCCGGCTCCCTTTTCACAACTCTGAACACTTTACAGTGCTGACAACACTAGAGCTTGTTTTTGTCAATATACTATCCAGATATGACTCAGAAGACATATGGGGAATAGATATGTGTAGTACTAAGATTCAATTTTTAAAGTCACTTTTCTGTTCAAAACCACACTTAAAAAAAAAAACAACAAAAAATGTGCTAAACTGACAAAACCTGACACTAGCGCTTGTCTAAATTGTTAGCTGGTCATCTCCCACCTCCTGTAACTTCAGTGGGGGTGGGATGGGGGCTTCACGTATAACTCTGAAAAACTTCCATTTTGGGAAGACTTTTAATGAACAAACCTGACCATTGACCACTGTCTATTTTACACAATCGCTGGATATATAACCCAAATATATTGTTTACCATTAAAAAAGGAGGGGGGGGAGGGGGATAAAAAAAAAGAAACAGGTAGGATTTCAGTGTGCTATGGAGACTTTTTCATCACAATACTTCCGGAAAGTAATGTGTCCTATAAATAGAAAAATATGCTTTCCACTTGTAAAGTACATCTTGGAAGCTATATGTGTAATATGGCCATTTGCTGGGTGATCTATAATCCATACTAGAAAGCAACAGTAGATGGCCTACTTTTCACAGAAAGTGAGAGCTAGAGAAAACCACACTGTGCCATAGGGAGGGGAAGCACACACATAGCCTTCATTATTAATTGGCATGCACAAAAAGAGCAAGCAGGAACAAGACGAGTTAAAGAAAGAAGGGAATTCTGCCCGAAACATATGGGAAGCACAAAACAGAAGTAATAAAACTTTAAAGAACACAGGGACATAAACACCACTGTGTCCAGAAAGTGCAGTCATTAGTAATGAACATAATGAAAGCACTGAAAGTGTCAATACAAAAGTTAATGGCTTCTTTTACATGTGTGAGCTAGTGCACAGCAAGAGTCTAAGGTATCTAAATAAGAAATGTAAGGAGTCTTCCAAGTATCATTTTCTGTATAACTAACCAGTCTTTACTAAAGGGAGAAGTAAAGGAAAGCACAGAAAATTCCATTTTGACACCTGTCTTTTAAAGCTGTTTTCATTTTCACAATTTATCTTTGTAGTTCCTGCACAACAGAGCTACAAAAACCAAACATTTTCAGCCAGTCAGTCTTGCAGCAGACCTGTTTTTTCATTCACCTATGTCACTGGTTTGCTGGAGTAACCCCTTCTTTAAATTAGCTAGGAACATTTGCCCAAATCTCTAAAGATAAATAAGCACCTAGGCTTTATTTAGGTGCCCACGATTCTTTAGGAATCTGAGGATAAGGCTTTTCAATACTTTCAATCATCCTTCTTCTTTCCAGTTGAGCCCTCAAACCTTAAGTTTTCGAATGCTGTCAATCAACATTTACAAGGGAGCTCAGGAAATATTTTTGCAGGTCCCCAAAGCATTTACAGCACTGGAAAACCAGTGAATGTAAATGAATGCAGATGCAATGTTACATGCAATTTGAAAAGTTATTGCCAAAAAACATACTGTGAATGTGCTTTCAAATACACTGCACAGCCTTTGTGGGACACTAATACTCAGTAGTAACACAGTGACTGTTTCAAAGTTATCTAAGTAATAGCAATCACCTACTAACTAATTAGCCCACCTTTTTAACTACTTAGTCCACCTATTTAATTCCTTAGTCTTACTTGTACCTAGGATCCAGCAAACTTCTTTCAAAACTGGTGATGTGATATAGGAATAGCTTAATTGAATTAAATGGAAATGCTTATGGGCACAAAGAAGACTGGAATAAGCACAATGTTATTTGTATACACAATCTTACGGAAAACATAATTTGACAAGCTCTTAAATAGCAGTGGGTAATGAGGGTTGCAAGGTATAAAATGGAGGTGATTAATTCAGTCTTGGCCTGAAAAAATGACTTTTCTTGCCAATCTTTTGCCACCTCCTGCTGACTAATACAGAAAGGAGTGACATAGGGCCTGAGGTTGTAAAACAAATATAGTGAGAAATGAAAAGCTTCACCACCAAGCCTACATTAGGCTACCATAGCAGTAGGGTAAGTGTGAAGCAAAATACAAAAAGAAGAGAGAGATCAATTCCACTTCACAATATTCAGTTAGTCCAATGTTTGCAGAAAGACTGAGAAGGGGAAGATTACAAGTAAATAAAACATTGGATTATAGTAAAATGATAGTGGGATATAGGGTTTTGTGTATGACGTGTTACATAGCTGTGACAGGATGGGGTTAATAGCAGGTTAACCTATGAAATGAAACCTCTAAGAAGATACTACAACGGGCAAGTTAGGACCACAGAAGGACACACATCTCCTTTACATATCTTCCAATACAAGAAGAAATTCATTAATGTTATAGGCAACAGGTCTGAAAAGACAAGAGGCTGTCCATCCTGTCATTTAAACCAGTGTAAATCAAATACATTTCTTTCCAATATAGCAGAGTCAATAGAACAAGAGGGGGAAAAGCTTGCTCTAAGGGGAGAGTCAGGCATCTCCAGTGGTGTGTGAGTGAAAAAGATGGGTAAACTTAAGCAGTTAGCATCGATGAGACATTGATATCTTCTACGTTGCACAAGTAAGTGACCACACTCACACATGCTTACCCTCAGCTATGCTACTGTGGTTTATAGGACAAACACTGCTTTCAGTTACAGCAAGGTAAACCAGAGAACCTCAGAACCATCGGCAGAATCACTTTGCATTTACAAGAGCAAAAACAGGCCAAAGAAAGTAGGCCGAATTCTCTGTCGTCCCAGTGCAAAGGCGCACCTCTGTCAGAGGACACATTTAAAAGCAGCTACAGAACAAAAGCCTCTCTGCTTGCCAGCCGGGCATACATTATAGTAACCACACCCTTCTAGGTAAACCATGTACATAGAGCAAATCACTTCTTTGGTGAATAGGGTTTACTTTATCATTTTGAAAGGTATATTGCTATTTCTTGACATATTAGTATACTTAGATGAATCACTTAAGAAAATAAACTTATTTGCCTGTGTTTACATTTATTTGTTCTATTCTCTATTATTAATCAAATTTGACTAATATTTTTATCACATCGTGTTTTAAATAAATAAATAAATACCACAATTGCCTTTGAAATACTAGCTGCTAGCAATAAAATAAAGGCAAGAAAACATATAGTTTCCTGTATGACGAGAGTAGATGAAAGAGCTGTACAGGCAACAATTGCTTCCCAGTGTTAGTACTGTGCTTTCAGAAGAAAAAAAAAAAAAGAGTCATTCTATGTGATGATGTAGGGTTTAAGTGGAATTGGATTAGTTTTCACAGGGGGCACTGTGCTTACAGCACCATCAATCAGCCCACTGTGTTTGGGCAGCCCACTAGATGCGCAGCTCTGCTGAGCTCTGAGGAACTGGTGCCATTTGCCCCAAGCCTGACCTTGTGCCTGCTATACGGTGCCATTTCAGAACAAATGAAATAACAGCTTTTGTACAACATATGTTCACTTCCTATAGTACTCTGTTTTTGCAGTTGGAAGGCCTCAGGCATTGCTCTCCTTCCAAGCCATACACAAACAAAGAGGGTTTACCACAAAAAAAGAAGCTCTGCTGAAAAGTGGAAGGTTTACCTTTGCTCCTTCACTCAAGATCCTAATTTCATCCAGTTATTGCCCTTCCCTTCGTTCTAGTATTATACAGCTATAACCTGCAGTTCCCTCCCAAAAGCTGCACAAAGCATTCTGGTCCCTGCTGAGTTGCCCTCACCTTTGCAACCAACAGGATCATCTAAGACTTTGCCATCAGGAAAATCTAGATTTTATACCAGAAAGGAAATAGTTCTCTCATTCTGTGGTTTATCCTCTTCATACAAAATTTCAGTTGATTCAATCTAACCTTATCACTGGATTCTTATTACTACCTGACCTGAGCTAAGGCTAACTGTACTTTAAAAAAATAAATAAATAACGCACTCAATGTGTAAGCCTGAATCATTGCAGTCTCATTCTAGTTTTATACCAGAACGCGCTGCAGATTTTCAGTGTAGTTGCTCTGGTATAATAACAGGATAACACAGTGGTATAGCAGGCTCTAAATCTGCACGTACTGAAACCAGGAATACCTGTCAACAGGGGTGCAAAGCTTAAAATCTAAGCTATGCTATCCCCATGGCTGGAGTGGGAGAGGCAGCAGAGCTCCTCCTCCCCTCTTTAAACACCTGGATGCGCTGCAAAGCATGACTGGGAGCAGGCAGCTAGTCCTGCAGTAGTACAGGAGAGATTGTGGCCAATGCAATTATTACGTGTATCCTTCAGCCAGGAAGGGCTCTGTGTAGCTTGGTGGAGGAAATCTTGTTTCCAGCTCCTGAGAGAGCTTCCTCACAGCTCATGCCCCTTTCTCTGGATTTCCAGCCCGGCTGCAAGCATGCACATGGGTACGATGGTGTGGAGGCAGCCGAACTTCTCACTGGCCCACAGTTCACCACCTGTTTTGGCCCGAAAAGCTCCCATGCATGTGCCACATCCATTTTCGGCAGGGCGGCTGCTGCCCATTCACACCTCCGTGCTTGTTCGCAGAGTCCCCGCACACATGCAAATCTGGGTGGGGACGCCCCATGCCACCTCTGCAGCAGGTACCCATCAGGAAGTCAGAGCCCAGCCACTGCGCTTGCGCTCCCAACCCGCTTTACAGCAACAGCAGTGTGGATGCAGACCCTTGGACATAATCTATACCCACAGGTAAGGGAAGCTGGCTAAACGTATGTCTCTAAGTGACTTGATCTATGATACAGCCGGAGTTAAACCCGAGTCTCCTGCATCCCTCCCCAGAGACTTTAATCGTTCCTCTTATCTTCGTTCATGAGAAACTATGTTAGGAAGTCTACATTAAAGGAAAACGTACATTTGCATTTTGCTTCGAATGTGTTAACAACATTTTTTGAAAACATTTCTGGCCAAAATATCAAAAAACATCTGATTTTCAATGATAAAAATACCACAACTGCATTTGAAACTTTGCAGTACCGAGTCTAAAAGTGAAACTAAAAAAGTGAAAGTTGCTTATTGATTTTCGCTATACAGGCTGAGAGAAATGCAGAAAGTAAACAAAAAGCACATATATTAACAAGCATTTATAAAAATCCTTCTGGTATTCTAAGAGGCCATCAGAGCAGAGGGAAAGACAGGTGGCTGTTTATAACATGTGTGATCATACATAGAAAAAAAATGTGTAAGATCACACATGTTGTAAGACACTGATTTGACAGTATTCCTTTAACATTCTGTAACAAACTCAGAAAAAGTAGGAACAACACATACATAAAGATTACTGCTGGGATTTTCCAAAGTGTGAAAAGAAGTTACGCAACTACCTCCTATCCATTTGGAAAATCCCAGGGTAAGGGTTTATTATTACTTTTCTCGCAGATAAATTTCCTTTACGATCCATTTGGTTATGCCTGGCTGAGGTGGACAGTACAGCCCAAATCATGCCAGCTAAACAGTGGATCACAACAGGAAAATATTAAGGATGAACAGAACACATCCTGGGTTTGATGTTTAACTAGGATTTTTGAAATTTTCTAAGCATGCTTTTAACTCCACTTTGAGGTTTGCGCTTGCAGTGGAGGTGGAGGAAATCAAGTAATTCAGTGTGTATTTACCATTTATATAATTACTTTTCTTAAATTGCTTATATAATTTGTGTAAGTAAAAGATCACCAGAACATGTAGTTATACTATTTACAATTACTCTGTCAGTTAATGCAATTACTATAAATAGGCTCAGAGGCATCACTAATTAATGAAGTTGGAAGGGTTATAAAGAATAGGTCTGCTACTGCACATCTATGGCATATGATCTTTAAGTTCAAATATAGAAGGGTGATTTCTTTTTCTTTAGGGCTTTGACAGGGATATATTAAAAAGAACCCTCATGCCCTATATTGCCTCAAGCTATACATGCTCAGAAAAGAAAAGAAAATACTAGAGTCATGGCTCATTTTAGCTAAATTTTAAACATTAAGAATGAAGCAACACCAGCAGTGTGCATGCACATGCCTTACTGATTTTAGTGGCTTTTATGTATGCAGACTAGGGGGAAAATGATCTTTACATCAGGGGAGAAGGTATTACTTCCCTCTTTATTTTAAACTCAGTAAAACCATGTCTCATTTGTGATTTCGTGTATTTTTATAAACCAAGTGTCTTTTTTTATATTCTGGGAAGAAAAAAGTATTTATTCAGAGTCACTGGAGAAGAAATGTCTTACATGCAACCTTCAGAAGAAAATTGTGCATATTAACAGTTCTCTTGAGAGCAATAATAGACATTCTTTGCATTTATTTCAGCAAATTTACATCCAAATCGGGAAGATGGCGGATTTGTCTCAGTTAACATTGAAGTATTTGCAAAAATCAACAAGGGAAAATGTTTCCCACAGAAGCAGGAAGAGATACAGCCTTAAACACTTTAGATCATACCTCTATGGAAAATGGTAGGCAACATGACCATACCACTTCACTGAATTGTACATTTTCAGACACAGAAAGTAGTGGAGATATTCTTAGTAGAAGGTACTTGTAACAGCAGATCTGATGAATCCTTTCATACCCTTACAGCTGTATTGACTATAGGCCCAGCTTCAGGCCTATTTACATAAGCCATACTCGCCGGCTGAGTGGCACTCAGAAGTCACTCTTGATTTAAACAGCTTTCTGCAAAGCATTCAAGATTGATCCTAGCAGAGCTGTAGCAGTATCATTCCCCTCATCAGCAATGAAAGCAGCATTTCCCAAACAAAACTCTGCTCTTGTGGATTTTTATTAGTTTTGATTTTGCAGGATTAACGTTCTCTTCCAAATGAAGGGAATGGAGCATCCGCAACATCCAGCGAGAGTGCCTAGGTACAGCATGGACACCCAGATGTGTTTTGTTAGAAGCCAACATAGTTTTTGTATATTCTCTCTGGCCTTCTGACTTATTTCATTCCCTGAATACGCCTTTACCAGAAAAAAACCTCCAAAATCCAAGGGATCTACGTAGCGTGGCTCTCTGCTGATGCCACTGCAGGCTTTACAGAGTAGACTGGGTTTAACACAGAGCTGAACGCACCCTTGGTTTCCCAGCTCTCGACCGTCTCTACCACCTGGAAGCACTGCCTCCTCGCAGGGAGCCCCTGCACGTCTCCCAACGACCAGGACCCCTCGGCCGCACCGAGCTCCCTCACGCCGTGCTGCACCTGCCCCCGGCGCAGCAGACCCATTTTACAGGTGGGCAAAGAGCAGCCGGGGCGGCTGGATAGCGGCTCCCGGCGCGGCGCAGCACAGCGGGGCTGGCTGATCCCTCGAGCTAATTTGGGGTAACGAGAGCCCCGCGGAGAGAGGCTGGGGGCGGCGGCTGACGGCCCGCACGCTGCAGCGCGTTGCGACGGCGCGGAGGGCGACGCTGCCTGCGCGCCCGCGGAGCCTGCGCGGGCCGCGGCGCCCGGAGCCGCCCTCCACGCCGCCACCTCGGGGCGGCCCCGGCGGCGGCGGCCCCGGCGGCGGGAGGCTCTGGGGCGCCCCGGCCCGCCCCGGCCCGGCGGCGGCGGCGGCCCATTGATGAGCCGCGAAGCCTTTGAGGAACCGCTGCAAAGCCCCGATTTTTCACACTGCAGCCGAGCCTGGGAGCTTTGCATGTTTCGCCATTTTTCACGTCCTGACTCATTTCTGTATCAAAAAACGTGCTCTTTGGAGCTCATCGGACACCCACCGTCTCTCCCGAGGCGGCGGCGGCAGGCACCATCCCCGTCCTGGCAGCGGCACGGGGAACTATAGCAAAAATCCCCCGCGGGACAGCAGCGACCTCCCCAACCCCCGCCGCCTCTATTTTATTTTCTGTCCCGTCGGGGGCTCTCGTCCCTCCCGGCAGGCTGCCGGCCCTACAGCAGGTGCACGGGGCGCCAGGGCCGCCTCCTCGGGCTGCGGGAGGCCCCGGCGGCCCCGGCGAGCCGGGGGTGCGCACCCCTCGCCCTCCCCCCCGAGGGGGTCCACGGCGGCGCTGCCTCCCTTAGCCCCTCTCCTCGGGGCGCCCCTCCATCGTGCGTGCCCCTGTGTGTGTCGGGGGGGCAGTTGAGCCGCACGGGCGACCCCCCCCCCCCCCACCTCCGACGGCTTCATCACTTAAACCTTTCACACCATCCCGGGGGGGGGGGCTTGGCCGCGCCGTCAAGGGGCTGCGGCGCGGCGGGTGGCGGGCGCCGCCGGGCGGGGGCCGCGCCGCCGCGGGCCGGGCGGGCCCGGACGGCCGCGCTACTCCGCGCCTCCCCGCGCCCCGCCGCCGCGGCACGGGGCCGCCGCGCGGCGCCAGGCGCCTGCGCACTGCAGGGGCGCCAGATTTGGCGGGAGGGGGAGTGTCCAAAAGCCCTTTGTTTGATGGCATCTCTGTTTACAGAGTTTACTCTTTAATCTCAACCTGTTTCCTCCTCCTCCTCCTGCTGCTCCTCAAAACTTCGGTGCGCGGCGGCGGAGCGCCTCGGCGCAGCCCGGAGCAGGGCGCGGCGGCCGGCGCGGCTGCCCCCGACCTGCCTCCCCGCCTCCTCCCCCAGCGGCCGGTGCGAGGATGGCCCGGAGACCCCGGCACAGGTAACGCCGGGGGTCGCGGGCGGGCGGCCGCCCCGCCGGCGGCGGGTCTCTGCGCGCAGCGGGCTCCACCGCCCCATCGCCGCGCCCGCCCGACGGGCGCTGGGCGAGGGGCCGCGGCAGGGAGCACAGACGGGCTCGGCCGAAGGACGGCGGCGCCGCGGCGCGGCCGCTGCCCCTCACCTGGGCCACTCCGCCCCCCGCCCCGACGGCCGCCGCGGAGCGACCCCCTCCGCGGCGGGCTGGCAGCTCCGCGGGCCCCGCGCGTGCGGCACGGGCGGCGGAGCGGCAGCCGAGCCGCGCAGCCCCCGCGGGGCGCGCTGCCCGCCTGGACGTGCGAGCCGGGCAGCCGCAAGGCAGGAAAATGTCGGACTGGCGCGGCGGCGGCAGGTAGCGCCTTCGCGGCTCATTCATTCATTGCCGGCGGGGGTGGGATGTCAGCCCCTTGACGGCAGGCAGGGAGCGCGCCTGGCCTCGGGCTGGATTTCAGCTTTTGTTTTTTTCTTTCCCCCCTCTCCTCTGCCTGCGCGGCCGCGGTTCTGCCGCGCTGCCCTCTGCGCTTGCAGCTGTGCCCTGCGAGGCTGCGCTCTTTCGTGCAGCCGCCGCTCGGCACGTGCCGGAGCGCGGCCGGGCGGCTGCGGGGGCCGCGGCTCCGACGGGGCTCCCGGCCGGAGCTGTCACCGCCGCCCGCCCGCCCGCCCGCCCGCCGGGGAGCCGCGCCGGGGCGGCGGGCGGGACGGGGCGGGCGGCAGCGCCTCGTGGCCGCCGCCAGCGCTGCCGGGCGAGCGCACGGTGCGCGGTTGTTGTCTAATTAGCAGGGGACGGCGGGTCGGACACGTGGAGAGGCTTTTTTTTTCCTCCCTCCCTCTCTCTCTCTTTGCAGCCCGGCATCCTCCCCTCCCCTTCTGCTGGGCTCGTGACAGGGGAAGGAGTCCCGCTCCGGGTTTTCCCTGCCCGGCTGGGGGCCCCGCTTGGCGGGGCGGGATGCAGGGCTCCGGGCGGGGGGCCGTTTTGCAGAAGCCGCGGCTTGCAGCGTGGCTGGCCGCGGGGTGAGAGCCGGGCCGCACTTTCGGAGCGCGAGAGGGGGTGTTACCGGGACTGGATATGAATCACTCGCCCAGTCTCTCCCGGCGGAGCGGCACGGCGCTGCCTGCCTCGCGGGCGCCTCCCGGAGGGGCGCAGCGGGCGGCGGCGGCTGCCGCCTGCCCCGCGGGGCGCGGAGCGGAGCGGGCCCGCCGGCGGGGCCGCCCCGGCGGGCGGGGCGCGGCGGGAGAGGGCGCGGGCTCGGCCCCGCGCGGCTGGTGCCCGAATTCCTTCAATCACGGTAGCAGCAGCGAGTCATTTCCTCTCCGCCGCCCCTTCTTTTTTTCTTTTCTTTCTCTCCTTTTTTTTCCCCTGTATCGTTGCACAAGCCGGTTGCCCTGACAAAAAGCGCCGCGCTGCTGCGGCGAGGGAGCGCTCAAACGGCCCCGGCGATGGGGCCGTAACGCTTTGCCTCGCTCAGACGCCGTGCTGCGCTGTGCCGCTCCTGGGGGGGATTTCGGGGCTAGGGGCAGAGGTGGAAAGTGAAGTTTTAGAGCAGTGCCGAGGGGGCCTGGTTTCGTAAAGAAGCTCCCGAGCGTCCTAAAATCCCGAGGCCCTTTTCTCCTGCTGGAGAGCACAGGTAATACAGTGGGATTTACTCATAGTTCTGCAGTGCAACAACGAGGCCTTGGTTATTTAAATAAATCATTTACGTTACTGGCATCGCATTTAAATCATTTTAACCTGTTCATCGCCAGTGTTCTCCTCCTGTTTCAGAGCTGCGTTTCTCTGACGTGCCCGTAACATTTCACAGCACAGGAAGCATCACTCTGTTGGATGTGTACCTGGTGCTTTTACTATCAGCGAAACCAGTTTTCAAAATGATACTTGGAAACTGAGCCACAAAACTTCCTTTGGCATAAAGGCAGTCACACAGCTGTCTCCGTGTGTCATTTAGAAAAGTGCCTCTACTTTGAACAGCAGCAGGGGCATGGAGCTGAGCCCAGCCCAGCAGGAAAGGGGGAGCTTTGCTCGAGCGATTAGCCCCACTGAAGCCTGGGGGACCACAGCTGCAAAAAGCAGCGCCTGCATGGTGTGCTGCATTGGGTCTTCAGCTGCAGGTTGTGGCTTATGCTGAAAGGTTGCAGGGGGCCGGGCGCAGGGAGCGACGCAGGGGGCCAGGTAAGCCCTAGGACTGATGCATCATGGTGGTGGATTGAGGATGGAGGTGATGGGCTTGTTCGATGAGTCTGGGGGCCGCTCAGCAGTGGCTTGGGGGAGGCCATGCACATCATTGCAGGTTCTGCAAAACTTCTTACCTCTAGCATATTTTTTGTGGTGCACTCCACAGGCCAGAAAATAGGGTTGAAGATTTAAGGCGTGATTAGCCTGGTATACTTTAAAAGAATATATGTTTAACTGCTTGCATTTTGGAGGTGTTTGCATCTTGGCTAACAGTCTGTATGCTTCACTTAAAAAGTGATCCCCTGAAAACAGGCTCGCAGGAGAAACAATGCCTAATAATTAACTGGTGTATGGTGAGGTTGGTTGTTTTATTACCAGAAAAAAACCCTTTTCATTTGAATGTTTTACTCATACTTTAACACCTTCAGATGTAGCACAGTTATTAGTCTCACACTGTGACATTGTCTCTTTTCTAGCACTGTGTTTATTATCTCTTAGCTAAAGTTTCAAAACTTCTGTTTATATCTTAAAGTTGGAAATATTGCCCACCAGAAAGACAGCTCCTGTTGCAGAACACACAGTTTTAATTTTAGTTAACTGGGTAGAGCAAGTGCTGTCTGTGAAAAACAGTAATAGGTCTCTTTTTGCCCGTAGATAGTCTCTGGGGAAATCCCTTAGTCATGTATTAAGTGAGTAGCAGAGTGTTTCAAAAACAGTATGAGGTATTCAGAAATGGAGTAGAGGTAAATAAAGAGGTAATAAAGTCATAAGTTAGGAAAATGTGTTGTGTAAAGCGACTCAATCATTTATTTGTTAGTTACAGGTTATTAAATATACTTGTCCTCAACCCTTGTCTGTCTAAACGTAGGAACAGCAGGCACATTTCATATTAGAGTTTATTGCATGTTAATGCTACCACTTACTGGCTTAGGTAAATTATAGAAACTTCTGCCTTTACATATTCTCTAACAAGGCTGTCATTGGTTAGCTTTTTGTATTTATACACAGTCTGTCTGGTTTGGGAGCTGTATAGCTATTTCTATTAAATGTACAAAACCAATAGTTTTCAAAATGTATGGCATGAGTTAAAGATTTTGAGTATGCACTTGTGTAATGGACACAGCCTCTTGTTCTCTTCGCTGTCCCAAACATTGTATTTTAATTTGAAACGTTCATTGGTTGAAAGTTTGCCAAATGTGTAATTCACCACTGATCTAACAGTACGAGCAGGTCTAAACATGCACAGCAGTAAGAAGGTTGCCAGCCCTTTGCTTGTATCTGTGGATACTAAAAACAGAAGAACCAGTTCAGAATACTAGAACAACAGAATGCAGAACAAAATCTTGTTGTGCAAGTTTTAAAACTTTTATCTGTATAACCTTTGTAAAGATTGTAGTGGTTTTTGTGTGCTTTGTAATTAAGTAGCTCAAGTCCTCATGTTCCGCTCCGTGTCTCGTTTTGTTTCCTTCTGCAGTATATATAGTAGTGATGATGATGAAGAAGAAGTTGAGATGTACGATCACGATTATGATGGTCTGCTTCCTAAAGCTGGAAAACGTCATTTAGGAAAAACCAGGTGGACTCGTGAAGAGGTAAATATGAGTTCATTCATCTCCTTTTCTAGTGCGTGTGAAAAGACAGAGCATGGATCAAATTCTTATCTACCCAATGACTTCAGCGACAATCCCGTTATACAAATAAGGACAATGTTTTTGACCCATTAGCTCTATTCAGTGTTTTTATTTAACTTTGCAAAGCATTATTTTCTTTTAAATGAAATGCATAAACAGCAGTTTTTATGTCCGCTGAGGTCTACATTACAGATACTTGAGTCTCTCTGTGATCCCAGTTGAAGAAACAGATTAAGAGTCACCAGCAGTAGTGTTTGGTTGTTACTGCTGCCTCTTTTTGTTTGAAAATGGTTGCTATGTGAGAACTGACATGTGTTCGGTGTCCCACAGCAGCAAACAACTGTGTCAGAAACTCCTACAGGCCTTTTGTGCCATTTGAAATTGGTACTTCAGTTGCAGCATTGTGATTCTGAATGGAAATAAAGTAAAAGCTGGAAGAAAGAAATCTAATAGTACCAAAATTGGGCATTCAAGATGTATTTCAGTTTTGAAGGTCAGAATACATTTTAGTCACAGTACCCTTGTGTTGACTTTCCGGATAAACTCTGGTATCAAGTCTTCTGCCAGGTGGATATCCTGTGGCCATTTAATTGCTTTAAGTTTATTGTGAAGTATATTAATACAATTATTAAATTATGTTTTGACTTTCTTCTCTCTACCAACTTCTGTTGATATGTAAACAGTGGCAGGTCACCTCTTGTAAGGTTTTTTTTTTTTTAAATCATAGGCTGCTCTTACAGGGATGGATGTGGTTCTGATATGGCCTGGGAAGAAGGAATGGCTGCGTAACCCAGTGGTCACTTTGCTGTCACATGAACTGGGAGCGTCCTGGGAGGCGCTGAGCAGGGAAGGGGAGGGGTGCTGCCCTCCTCTTATCTTCTGGGGCGGTTCCCTCTTGTGTTCCGCTCTCTTGATCCTTCCCAATGTGTGCGATTGGTTGCTTTTGCCTTTAGGGTCTGTGTTACTGGGCTTATCATTAAAAATAGTGGTGCAAGTTTCTTGCTGTAGCGAGTATGCAAAACTCCCTCTCAGTGATCAGTAGCAAAAAGGGGCTGTTACTATAATCGTGAGTTCATTGTACCCTGGTAGGAGATGAGCAAATTATTGGGACTCCCATTACCTGCAAGACATTTGAAGTCCAAGACTGTGATTTTAGAGGTCCCAAGATAGCTGGGTGCCTGAGTGTTACTGAATTTCACTGTTAGTCATGTGCCTGGCATCTAAGCATCCATGCATGCCTGTAAATCCAGTGCAAGAGCATGACTTAGATTGCTTTGAGTGGTAAAATGGGAATGTGTACGTTGAGTCACACAGAAGCACAGAAAAAGTCAGTCTTTCTCCTACAGCACAGTTAAAGAACCTGCCAAGATCCACAACAGAAGAAAAAATCTCCTGATTTAGGCACTTAAAACAAAAGAAGACTGCAGACTCCCCCTTTTTAATCTCTCGACATGATCCCACAAAGCAACAAACGCATAAAAAGCTGGTAGTACAAATTTTGGTGGGATCCATTTCATTTGCATTATAAGAGATTGCAATATCAATTATATTTGTTTTTCTCGATGATTCAGGATGAGAAACTGAAGAAGCTTGTGGAACAGAACGGCACAGAAGACTGGAAAGTCATTGCAAATTTCCTTCCTGTAGGTGGATATTGGTTTCTGTTTCCAGTTCTAGTGACAACTCTTTATCAGGGGTTTCCGAGTAAAGGAAAGGGGAGTGGTTGTTTCATAGTTATATTTTTGCAAAAGATATAAAACCTCCACAGATGGAGACCTCAGCAATTTAGTTCGAGTATTGTGGAAGCCCATACCTTAATTTTCTTTTCACTTCTCAGGAAGATTTGGAAAACATCAAACAAACAAAAATGGGGGGCGTAGGGGTGTTGCACAGTAGATGCAGTAGATATGACACTGAAACAAAGTGTCTCAGCACAGAGAAAAAATAGCTTTGATGAACTGCAAGTGAAAGCTCTTTTTAAAAATGACAGCTATTGTGCCAGATGGTGAATGTTCAGTTTATGTAGTTTTGGTGACACAGTCATAACTGCAGAAGTGATAGAAGTATTATGTAGTTCAGTGAGCAACTTGGTAGTTGAGCACCTCCTTTTCAGACCTACTGTATCACTACCATATAATTTAATGATAGTAGTTGGCAGGGAAATTCAGGGAAGCAAGTGTACCTAGATAAGAGCAGTGTCACTGGGTGTTCATCTTTTTAAAGAATGATTTATCTTTGCATATCTTACATTTCATTAGAATCGGACAGATGTTCAGTGCCAGCACCGATGGCAGAAGGTATTAAACCCAGAACTTATCAAAGGCCCGTGGACTAAAGAGGAGGATCAAAGGGTAAGCAGTTTTCTATTCTGTCTGATTAATACCTTAATAGTGGATATAATGTATTGGGACAAAAGTACTAGAGGTTTCAGTGGTGTTGACACTAATATGGCCTGAGGCAGGACTGATCTTATAATATCAATGCTAAGTATTTATACAGTGCTTTCTAAGTGCTCTGCAGAAATTAATGCGTGTTGATTTACAACACTGCGATGTAGAATTGCAGTCTGGAAATGTCTTTACTATTACCAGACTTTTCCTTTTGGGTAGAAATATAAAGGGGAAATGGGAAGCCTTAACTGTGTATTAGCTTTACCATGGTGATTTTGAGAAATGTCATTGAAAATATTGCTCCACCACAGAAAAATTGCATTGATTCATTATGCATCATTAAATACAGGCAGTTTTTATGTCCTTCTTTGAAGGTAATAGAACTCGTGCAGAAATACGGTCCAAAGCGCTGGTCTGTCATTGCTAAGCATTTGAAGGGAAGGATTGGAAAACAGTGCAGGGAGAGGTGGCACAACCATTTGAATCCAGAAGTGAAGAAAACCTCCTGGACAGAAGAGGAAGATAGAATTATTTACCAGGCACACAAGAGACTGGGAAACAGATGGGCAGAAATTGCAAAGTTGCTGCCTGGACGGTAATGACATATACCTTTAGCTCTTAAATAGGAAAGAAGGAAAAAGCTGCAGGCCTGAGCAGTCTGTTTCAGTTGCCTGTGGCTGCACAGTATAAATCAAAAATTTTGGACTCAAATCCTGGAAAGCCAACGACATCAGTGTGCATTTTTCCCAGTGGTGAACTGTACTGTTTGTTCAGTACATGGAACAATATGGAACAATATGCTGTTTGTATGTGCTTTTAATGTTTGTTGTAGGTAAAAAAAATCAATAACTAGAGCAAGACTGTAACATTTTCCTAAATATATGTGTAATCTTATTTGTGCTTGAAATAACAGACAAAATTTAAATTTGTTGAGCAGTGAAGGATCAGGCTCTACAAGTGGAACATAATTTGCATTCAGTTAAGGGTATACCTTCAATGTGAAATCCAGTCTGTTTATTCAGAATGATTTAACAGAAGGTTGCTTCAGCTTTTGTAATTGCTCCTAAGTCAGTCAGACAATTTTGACCTGTTAAAAATCAATATATAAAATAGAAGTAAACTACCTCAGAATCCAGTCCTGGAAACATTTGTCTCATTCAGAGTTTACACACAACTTGCATATGAATTCAGAGATTCAGTGTCTTATTCAGTCTGCAGTAGAAGTGACTCAACGTATAGTGTAGTCAGGTGCATAATGTAAACAAAGATTTTTTTCCCTTCTCATTTTTATTCTTGTTATTTGGTGAAAAATCTTCAAGATCCAAATGCGATGTCTAAGATTGCGATACGCTTTTAAGTGGGCATTCCATAAGTTTCCTTTGCTTCCTAGAAGAAAACAAGAAATGGATCTACTGCTTGGGAAGTTTTTCTGTAGCTTCCACACATCACAACTATTTCTTTCAACAATATTGCGTGATGGTGAGGTTTTTCGAATACAGGAGTTGTTTCTAAGTGTGCTCTTACAATCTCATGAACTTACTAAGAAGTTTTTATAAACTTTTTCTGACTCATATATTTGAGAATTTGAATCTCCGTTTTTCTGCAGCTGATAAAAATCGTAACAGTTTTGTTTACTGAATGTGTGTGTATAGCATGATGCTATCGTTGTCTACGTGGCCCGCCGGAAAGTCGTTTGGAAGTTAGTCTTTTCACAGCTGTTTTCTGCAGTCTGTCTTTCCAGCAAGGAGATACAATAAAGTTCCACTGAAATATTAAGACTTACAAATGTAATGTGGACAGTCCTTAGGGTAGCCTCAAAGAAGGGCTTAGCCGTCATTGTCACCTCATCTCATGAGGATGAGGTGAAGCTGAAGTTCTTCATTTCTTGCAGTGTGAGAACTTAAGACAAGGGTTAGAGGTTGCTCCAAAAAGTATTTAAATAACAGTAGCCCACCTGTCTTTTTTCCCTACTGTTTATAGTGAACATCTTTCTTGAGAAGCAGAGAATAGTATTTTCAAAGGTAGGGGCAGGCAGAAAGTCAGAGAAAAGCACTAGGTTTTGAACAGAAACACTTGCAGCAGTTCCTTGTCGCTTGATTTCAGCCTGAATTTAAAATTCTCATTTGTAAAACTCTTCAAATATATGTATTCCTGTTGTAGAACTGATAATGCCATCAAGAACCACTGGAATTCTACCATGCGCCGCAAGGTCGAGCAGGAGGGGTATCTGCAGGAGTCCTCCAAAGGCAACCCATCCTCAGCAGTCGCCGGATTTCAGAAGAGCAGTCACTTGATGGGCTTTGCTCACAATGTGCCTTCTGCCCAGCTCCCAGTAGCCAGCCAGCCCCCCCTGAGCAATGACTATCCCTACTACCACATCTCTGAGCCACAAAACGTAAGCTCATGGAAATGCTTGTTTCCATTTGGCTTTGGGGAATAGGTGGATGTAATTTGGTTGTGTGTGGTTTGAGGAAGGAGGCCGAGTCTTTTTGCCAGCCTGGATGGATGGGGTGGAAAAGTTAGTAAGCCCTTTGGGTCGCTACTCAGCAGGGCTCGTATGTCTTTGATGTCAGGCAAGGACTTCTTTGACTAAAGCAGGGATGAACATATGTACATTTCAAATTGGTTGCTGGCATTGAAGGGATGAAATGGGATGCAGCATTTTTAACGTCTTATAAGGGAGAACAATAGCTCAGCTATGAAAATGTATTGAGTTCCATTTCTTATTGCGGTGAATTTTATCCTTGTTGAAAATCAGTTGAATCTGGGTAATTCTGTATTCTATGTCAAAATCTCCCCTGTTGGCTTTAGTAATACTCTGTTTGTGGGTTGCCTGTCAGAACCAAGTAAACAAGTATTGTTTTTAATCTGATTCCTTTTCTATTAATGATTAATAATGAAACAGGCTGCTGCTTTAAACAGCTACATTATAGAGTTCTAGATTATAATAAAATGCATCTTTTGTATTTTCACTTCAGTGTAGAAAATTGTACAAATGTAGCTATAAATTATTCATCTTCTCTCATTCCGGAAGGATAGATACTTCATATATGAATTTTCTTTCTTCCTTTGTATTGCTCACTGTCACATTCCTAAGAACTGTTTAGTCTTCTCTTAAACTTTGTTTTCTTGCTGTTCCATCTCTGTAGATTACAAATGTTAAGTACCTAAACCCAAATTTATCTTTAACCCAAATTCACAATGCAGACCAGGTAATGTGATAGAAGTAATAACTTTTAGTGTCTTTTGCTTTTTGGCCTAGGTCCCTGGTCAGATCCCATATCCAGTAGCACTGCATGTAAATATTCTCAATGTTCCTCAGCCAGCTGCTGCAGCTATTCAGGTAGATAACTTGAACCTCATTTCAAGATCCAGTTTGTTAAATGTTTGATATACAAGTCAAAACGCAGACATCTTACATTGAGGAATTTAATGTAATACATGTGAAGAGAGAAAATGGGGAAGGTGGGGGAGTTCTAACATGGCTAATAATTGCTTCTTCTGAAGTGGATTTAAGACACAATAGTTGACATCTGGTGTGCTAGCTTTCTCTTTCTCCGTTTCAAATGTCTATATTGAAATTCAGCAGGGACTTTGATAGTGGAAAACACAATTGACATTTGTTTCATCTTTGAGTCTAATTTGGCTATTAAAACCACAGGACGGCAAGCCATAAGCATTTTAGTTGCTACATCCTATCAGACCTTTATCTTTTCTTTTCTTTTCCCTTAACTCTTAATTTCAGAGACACTATAATGATGAAGACCCTGAGAAAGAAAAACGAATAAAGGAATTAGAGTTGCTACTAATGTCGACTGAGAATGAACTGAAAGGGCAGCAGGCATTACCAGTAAGACTGTCACTGTGTGCTTGGATGGAGGGATAGCAGCATTACCCCAGTGCTTGTCTTTCTAACTTTTTATTCCCCCTTTGCCTTTGATACTAATCAAGGCTCTATATTTCTGTTTTAAAAGGATGAAACATAGCACATATATAGTCCGCATTTGCTTTGTGAATTCTTTTATAAAAAACGATTTGCAGTTATTTTACTTTTGAAAAGTGGGAGCAGGGCTGGGCTCTGTAATGTGATGTAATATTGGAAATATGATGATGGTACTAAAATGAAAAATCCCACAGATCTTAAATCAGTAGGATCTGCATTTCTGAAAGTGTGCAATGGTTCATATGATGAAAATGTAGTGCCTGTACATCCAATTTTTCTTCTCTGTTGTATTCTTTTCTTCAGCTGTGTATTATACACTTTGTAAGCTTCAGACTTTGTGCATGTTTGACAGTTTGTTTTAATTCTCTGAATAATGTTAGATCCTTCATAACTGCATGTGTGAAACAAATGCTGGCTATTACTGAATTCTTATACTTCGTTGTATATGCCATTGGATGTTAAAATGTGGAAACCCTGACGTAATTACTTACCACCATCACCAAAGCCAAGAATGCCCAAATCATCTTAGAAGATAGGTGATAGCCAGCAGATTCTTTTTTGGGTAATATTTAAATTAATAGTAAAACAACTGCATGCATGATACGTTAGTTTGGCCACTTTTTAACTTTAGTTAATGTTTTGCAATTTCTTCTGTTGCATGATCACACTGGAAAGAAACTTCTGTTAATTTGTTCTTCTGCTTTCCTAACCATGTTGATTTGACAGCCTCTTCAATGCATTGGTGTAAGCTGTACATTAGACAGGGACAGAAGAAGAAAAGGAGATATGCAAACAAAAGCAACTCTAACTCTTAAACTCTTTAGCCTACTACAGTGCTGAGCGCTCGGTAGGGAACTCCTGCCATTTCTTGCTTCTCACAGAAAATGTCTTACAGTCACTTTTTGAGCTTTTTGGAGTAACACAGTATGACTTACTTATGTATCAGTAGTGATATATGCTCATAATCCTGGAAATCAATACTGAGGTAACTTTGGGATAACAAATACAATGCTGCTATTACTTAAAATGAGATCTTGTGCTGATGAAAGGAAACATCTTGACAATTGTTTCATAGCTGTAAGTTTTTAGATGGTGATGCAACTACTTTTATCTTTCCTCCAGCGGCATCTGACACCTTGTGCAATTTCATTGCTAAGTTCCTTCTGCCTTTTTTCCCCCCCCCCTTTTCTTTTTTTTTTTTTTTCTTCTTCTTCTTCTTCCTTTAGACACAGAACCACACATCAAACTACCCAGGCTGGCACAGCACTGCAATCGCTGACAATGCCAGGACGAGTGGTGACAGTGCACCTGTTTCCTGTTTGGGGGAACACCACCACTGTACGCCCTCTCCGCCGGTGGATCACGGTTGCTTACCTGAGGAAAGTGCATCCCCTGCAAGGTGCATGATTGTCCACCAGAGCAACATCCTGGACAATGTTAAGAATCTCTTAGAATTTGCAGAAACACTCCAGTTAATAGACTCCGTAAGTAGAAGCGTCGCCTCAAGTGAATTTGCGTGTGGTCAAGGACTAAGGGGAAAGGAGCTGGGAGCGTCCTAAATCTGTTTCTTTTTTCTGAGTAGCTTCTAATTGCTACAAGAGCTGAAGCTTGCCTTCTGAAATAACAACACACGGTTGTTCGTAAATGAAGCCCTCGCGTGTGGATGCGTATGCTCTTTGTGGGTTTCTCCCTTTCCTGCTGCATCTCGGTATGGGAGTGTGATTTTTAGCATACTACGACATAGGAGTTTGAAACAGTTTCTTACTACATTAAATCTCCTTAAAATAAAATCAGAGACACCAACAACCATTTTAAACAATTAAATGATACTTGTTTGTATCAGAAGTGACACATGCTATAAGTTCACGTGAGGCTGTTCATAGATCTGCGTTGTTTTCTAAAGGTTTTCCTTGTGGCATCAATAGCTGCTTCACAAAGCTTAAGGAGCTTGCCTGGCATATCTGAAGAACTGGAAACACTGTATTTAAATGCCAAGTAGCTGACTGGCATTGACATTAGCCTTTTTCATTATGGTCTCTCAGACACTATACGTAACAGAAGTAGCGCGTTGAAATGCATTTGTTGGTGGCACCTCGCTGGAGCAGCAGCGGTGTGTGCCTCGTGTGGGGCCACATTCCGTTCAGCACGTCCTGAGCAGTCGTGCTGGTTAGAAGGAGACAGATTTAGTTTAGAGTCCAGTGCACACATTGTTCTGTAACGAAAAGCCCTGTCTTCGTACCGAGCAGCTAATACCAGTGAAATAGTAAGGACATCATTTGACTCATTGAAGGAATTCAGTTGCCAGCAACACTGGGATGTTAGACAGTTCGATATACTGAAGGTATACATTAAAAACACAAATAAGCATTCACAATATTACTCAAATAAACAGGGTCAAGCTGCCTTGAATTGGGAAAGACTTTGTTTTTGTTGTTGGTTACTGGCATATCTTAGCGCTGTATTTTCATGAGGTGGCACTATACACTGTCTTATAGCTCCGTGCCTCCCACGTTGTTTCAGGATCCTTCATCATGGGGTGATCTCAGCAGTTTTGAATTCTTTGAAGACACAGATACTTCGGCTAGCAAAGCTCCCTCAGGCAAAGCCGCGCAGCTTCAGCAAAGAGGGGCCAAAGCTTGTAGACCTCACGGACACCCCATCACAAACTTGAGCAAAATCATGCCAAGTCAGGGCTCTCCCGGCTCACCAAAGTCCTTATGTGCCTCACAGTGCAGCGCAGCTCCGTGGGTCCTTCTTCGCAAAAGGAGAGGGCACTCCAGCCCCTTAGCCAGTGGCCACAGTAGCACCTTGGTACTAGCTGACATCAGCAGCTCAACTCCTAAGCGCTGCCCTGTCAAAAGCCTGCCCTTCTCTCCCTCGCAGGTAGATCAAGACTTCTGCACAGATGTTACTAATTCTCAAAAGTCACCGCAGTGTTAACAATTTAGAAACTAATCCTTTGGAACAAATGACTAATTACCGTTGCGCTTGCTGATTTCACTCCATGTTTGAATCTTCTCACTGCTCTTAAGTCTTCACCACTGAGTTTAGATGATCAGCACGCTAACTGTTGATTCTCTTTTTTTCAAATTCATATCTGTTTTTTTTTTCTTTTGGATCATTTTTGTAGGGGAATGTGATTGCTTGCTGTGCTCTTGCTGTTAACTCCTTCAACTACTAGAGTTTAACATTTCTGATCATTTGTAATACTTTCCATCTCTGTCCACTTACAGTATGATTCATTGACCTAGAAAACCCCACACTGCATTTAAATAGCATTCAGGTTGTGAGACAAACTGACAACAACCAGCAAATTCAAATCATGGCTCTCCATCCTTGACTCAAGCCATGTGGGGTGGGGTGGAATAGGAATGAAGAGAAAATTGGCCTGTTAAAATTGTCTGATCCGCACGTTGAAATTCCTATTGTTTGTTGCTTTGTTTCACAGCTGTAGCAGTATTTAAACATGTTCTGTTTTTTTTGTTTGCCTGTGTATTTCTGTTGCTTTAGTCTTTGGTTTGACGTTGATCCTTAAAGTCAGAAAAACACTATTTCATTGAAGGTTATTAAAAGATTGCATGTAATGGTTTCCCACTGTATCTCCGCTTACGTATTTTAATCATATATTATTTATCCAGTGAGATCTTTATTTTCATACATGCCATGCTATTGAAAAGGTTATTTTAATCTGATACAAGTAAGTCCAGAAGGTAATAGATGTTATAGCAAATCTTTATCAGAATTAGGGATACAGCTATACTCATTGATTCATAGACATTAGAAATGGGAACAATATTTTAGGTTACTAAGTGGAATTCCTGCAAAGTAATTTCCCCCTCTAATACCACTGCCTCCTTTTCAGTCAGAGGTTTCCGTTCCAGAGCACTCCATGCACCCATCATGGGCCACAGTTTTCATCTTATGCTGTGAAAATGGAGCACTTTGGACAGCGATGATAGGAAATTTATTTTCCGGTCATAAACACTTTATTTGCTGCTTTAAAAGTGCCTAGATTCTCCTGATAACATTCATGGAACTTAGCCCCATTTCCTGTGGGTTTATTCCTGAAGCATCCCTTCTTCATTTTCACTCGGTTCTCACATAGGCACACTGCTCTTAATAATAATTGCAATTTATTTGCAGAAAACCCAAATCAGGCTTTAAAGATTTAGCCCTTTAAGTGGTGGAGAATGTTTCTCATTGGAACGGAGTATCATTTTGTTTATAAGTTCCCTTTCTAGAGATGGTAGGTTTTGCTTCCTGAATGCCCAACCAAACTGTTCGTTGAACATTTTTTTTGCCACGTAGTCAGGTACCCCACATGCACACACCTGTATTGTAGGCTCAGGAGGATCACTTATGTCAAGGAGAAGAAAGTAATTTACTTCTCTTTCGTTCTGTCAAGTCAACTTAAAAATCAGCCTGGTAATCTGGAAGTTCCTACTGATTTTCTCTTTCCTTGCTTACAGTTCTTAAACACCTCAACCAGTCACGAAAACCTGAGCTTGGACAACCCTGCTTTAACTTCCACCCCAGTGTGTGGCCATAAGATGGCTGTTACGACACCCTTCCACAGGGATCAGGCTTTCAAAACGCAGAAGGAAAATCATTTGTAAGTCTCTTACAGCATTGAATTGTCAGATTCATGAGGGTTTGTTTTGGCAGTTTTGGACACAACTGAAACAAAACACTGGGTAGCTGTTTGTTTCTTGCAGATTTGTGTGCTGGTACATTCAGATTTTTCTTAGTTCAGAATAATACTTGCATTTTATAACTACCAGGGTAGCTTATTAATAAGGAATAATTGTGCATAGAGACTCTCCATTTTTTTGAATAAAGCCATTCTGCCTTATAATAGTTAAATAGATATCTTTCCACAAAACCAAGACGGCTACTTGTGAATGTATTATATGATTGCAGGAAAACATTTGTCAAAGTCTTAGAGCAGTCATTGCCTGCATGCACATATTTTTGCAAGGGGTTAATATTTCCAAATTCATTCCTTTAAAGTTTTTCTGCCTCTTTTTAAAGTTTCAGAACTCCAGCAATCAAGAGGTCGATATTAGAGAGCTCTCCAAGAACACCCACTCCATTCAAGAACGCACTTGCAGCTCAGGAAATCAAATATGGTCCTTTGAAAATGCTGGTAAGAAGGAGACTGATAAAAGTTGCTTTGGTATTAGTGTGTAAGGATGTTCTGGGACTCGTATATAACGTTTCTTCCTTTCAGCCTCAAACTCCGACTCATCTTGTAGAAGATCTGCAGGACGTTATCAAGCAGGAGTCTGAAGAGACTGCAATTGTGGCTGGGCTACATGAAAGTGGACCCCCTTTGCTGAAGAAAATCAAACAAGAGGTAAATTGCAAACTTACCTGAGGCAATTTAATTCAGCACTCTTTGCTGTGAAACTTATGCCAATACCTTTTCTGTTAAATAGCGATGTCTGTTTTTCTTTCATGTGAGCCCCAAGATCTTAGTGCCGGTTCTGTATAGTATACTAGGAATGCCTAATTCAGCTCCCATTGATTTCCATAGAAGTCTTTCTGCTGTTTTCAGCAGGGGTTTGCTTGGGCTGTTCAAATGCGGTTTTCATCTGAAACTTAAAAAAATTAAACAGGAATTTGGATTGAATCTTTCTAATATTGGTGAAAACTATAGAAGAACCCCACAGGGACCAAGCTACAGGGAGTGACTTAGAAACCTGAGCATTTGAGGACATTGCATTATATTACTTTGTCACTAAAATTCCAAAAATACATATGTTCTCCATCTCCTTTAGGGGATTAAACTCTTGAATACTGACAGAGAGCTGAGTGCATGTATTCAAAGTTTTATTAGATGGGGTTCTTTTGAGAACCGTGAAGATTTTTTCTGCAAAGAGTAAGGTTGCCATAAAAGATTACACTGTAAATCTGTGTTATGCACAACTGTGAAGAATATTTATTCAGCCTGTTAAAGATTTGACAGATAAATCTCCTGATCAGTTAGATACTGCATTTTTTCATGGTGCCTTTCCTGCTTTCAGGTGGAGTCTCCAACAGATAAAGCTGGACATTTTTTTTGCTCAAATCACTGGGAAGGAGAACACCTGAACACTCAGCTCTTTACACATGCATCTACTATGGAAGATGTGCCAGTAAGTACAAGTTGCCACACCACCAAATGATTTTTCAGTTTTACATCCCTGTCCAGTTCTTAAATGCAACAGAGAGAATAGTTTATGTATGGCCTTCCTAACTAGAAGGCATTTTTCATTATTTACATACTGTTTTTCTATAGCCAGCAGAAAAGAGGCAAAACCTTTCTCTTAATTAGGTCATTGCAGTGCCTATAGAAGGTAGCAGAAGTTGCATTCATTGTGCAGCCTGTAGTCTTTGTAAAGAGCAGGCACTTAGAGGACATCTGTACCTGCATATAAAAATGGCTAGGTTACAGCGTTAAAGCTATTAAAAGAGAAAGGGACTCTATTTTGTGCGGAGGAGTCCCAGCATGCGCATGGTTGCACATGCTTCCCTGGGACTGCTCAGTGTTGTTATTGTTACTCTTGCACTTAGGAGTGTCACCGGATGAAACCTCTACACATAATAACGCTCCTCCAAAGTCAAGCCTCGGGGACCGCAGGCTCAAGTGTGCTCCCAGGCTGGGAGCTCCATTTGTGACAGTGCCCAGAGTTACGGGCAGTCAGGCTGCATCTGCTTTTAATACATTCAGATTTAGTTTCTTTTCTTGTTTTGTTGAGCTACTGAAAACCGGTCTTTTCCCTTTTTTTGTTCATTTGTTCAGAATCTTCTTACTAGCTCCATTTTAAAGATGCCAGTGTCAGAAGAGGATGGTAGTTTTCACAAGACATTTGCAGTACCTAGGAACAGGCCACTATCTAATCCACTGCAGGTAACTATTCTTTGATAAAAATGCCTTCTGTAGATGCCTGATGCTTTCTCACAGACTGATCTTAAGTTTTCAAGTATGGAAGAATGAAACGTTAAGGTGAATAGCCTGTAGTTCATGATCTCACTTCACCTGCATAGCACGAGGACACGATGGCTACAGCTATGCCAGGAAATGAAACTGGGCTAAGGCCCATGCGTGGGGTATTGTAACTCGGTCGACTCCACAGGTAAATTGGTGGGATAGTCCCTGGCACGTACTCGCCTGGAGCCAACCATCACTCCCCAAAACAATTTGCAGGCATGGTGCAGGAATTAGTGTGGGCCAGAGGCCTTTACCTGTAGACTTCTTGGATGCAGCTCTCCTACTTTGGAGAGCAGGAGAGTTTGATGGTCCGACTGGCCAGGACATGTCAAGTTGGCCTCAGACTCGAGAGCAGAGTCTGACAGCAGCTGGTTTGCAGGCACAGATGTAGCCGGTGTTAGCAGCCAGCAGCTGTCAAACCAAATCCTACAGCAGTGGGAAACAGCCAACCTGATCTTCCCCAGAGGTCAGAATAAGATCATACCAGAAATACAGTTGTCATTTATCACCTGAAACGGTCCCGTAACACTTATGCCCAGTTTTATGCCTCACGATCTCTTAACTGAATTAATGTGTGTTTTAATCCAGCCATTAGGTTGAATTTTAGGTACTTATGCTTTCCCCAAGTGTTAACAAACATATACATTTGCTGTACTTTACAGTAAATAAATAACTATTATATAGGGTCTGATCCATAGCCCACTGAAGTAATTAGCAGCTTTTTTGTCAATTCATGTGGATTTTAGATCAGGCCCATAGCAAGTCATTCAGAGAGTGAAACACAGTATAGGTAATGATGAATTGTCTTTCCACCGCAACCCTTATTTTTGAGGTAGATGAATAAGCAATTTTATATCCCTTCTTCACGTGGAAAAATTGAGTGAAGACAATCATTCCTTACAGTGCATCAGTGTCATAGAGGAAATTATAACTCTGTAGTTCCTGACTTTCGGACAGATAGTCCATATGGCTAATCCTTTCTTTCTTCCCTCTTTCCAGAATTTACATTAGGAGGAATATTGGTTATTTATAGTAAAACAAAATGAATAAAATCTGGTTTGGGTTAAGCATCTCTAGTCTAGCATTACAAAGCAATATATTAAAATTTTACACATGTCCCTGTTTTTGAATTTTTGAACATCAGTAGCATTTGCTGATGTTGGTAGCAGAGCTGTGTAAGAACTGTAATTTTTATTTCATTGGAATTCCACAATTTCATCACCTGTTTTCCCATTGAAATATGAATGAAATAGCCTGAAATTAAACAAACAATTTCAGGTGACGTGTTACAGAATTTGCAACGGAGTAGGTTTATATTTTGCATTACCAGATCGTGTGATTGAAAAGTAGCTTTGGAAAGCCTGGCACAAAAATACACATCTCCCCTGCGCATGGGGATGTCTGGGCCAAAAACTCGCACTCCCTGCTGCGTTCTTGCTCTTTCCAGCCTCATGAAGCGTGTTTCTTAGCTGTGTCATGGCACACAGCTAGGAGGAAGGTTTGAAGATTCGCTCTCTCCCTGATATCCCAGGGGCTAGGGCAGTCACTCGGGGCGCGAGTTCAAAGCCTCTCCTGGCGGAGGAGCCCCAGGTGCCCACGCGCTTGGCACAGCAGCCCAGCCAGTGTGCAAACTCCAGCACGTCCATAGGTGTGGGGCAAAATTTCCTAGTGGCTAACCAGAGTTACGGTGTGGATGGTCCCGTCAATGGTAGTTGCCTGCATTTCGCTTGTAATAGAAATGAAGTGTTTGAGGCGCCTGTAAAGTAGGGTCTTTTGATCTCTGGCATAACAATGTTACATTTCCTACTATCTAAAAATAATTTTACAAGCTGCTATAAACGAAAGTGGTTGTTTAACCTTCTCGCCCAACTCATGCTGATTCTGGTAAGGAAGTTTACACAGTCAGTTCGTGGGCCAGCCTGGATCCTATTCTTCGGTCCTTGGTCAGGAAAAACCTTTATAATTTTGCTCGGAGTTAAAAGTCAGTTGTTCCCATTGTTTGTCTAAAGAGGACTTTTCCTTAAGTAGGAACTGAGTAAAAAATGACTTTGCAACTTATCTCAGTGCTTAGAACCTGTTAGACTGAAAGAAAAAGCAGTAGTAAAAAGCCTCAAAAAATATTTGATATGCAGCCTCTTGGTGTACTAGTATGAAGAAAAGACTGTTCTCCCTGCTGGTCAAGAAATGTTGAGTGCTTCAGCTGAAATATAATTGTAAATGAAGAATGAGGCTAGAGGTTTCTGTACTTCTGGTATAGATGACTTTCTTCAGAATGAAATGCAGATGTTTTGTAGCAGTGCAGTATGAAATGTCGATCATTGCGTGGTCTGAATAGTGCTGTGGGTAAAACATCCACAGGAAAGTTTGCTGAACCTCACATGAGAGGAGCGCTTGACCCCTGCTGCTCTGAAAGCATGTAGAGTAAACGTGTGGGTCTGCTTTGTGCCGGTAGGAGTGTGCTGCTGCCACCCGCCCAGCGCTTCCCCTTGGCCCCACAGTGGGAGTACACATGTGTAGTTAGGACAGGCTGTGTCTGAGGGGTGCGGAGCAATTGGAAATGTTAGCATTCGTACTTGAATTTCCCTTTCTGAACAGTTTTCAAGTGTTATCACCCTGTGCTTACTAGTACATCATTTGTTTTGTTCCGTATACACAGACACAGAGCTATAGCCATTAAATCTAGGCAGGTAGAAATGAAACACAGTGGAACTCATCTGGGTGAAATTTAATTGTATCTGCATATGTTTACAGTGCTGCTGTTAATATTTTGGGCCTGATCTAATAGTTCTTACCTAGGCAAATTTCCACCGACTTCAGTCCAAGTAAGGATTATAGAGCATTTTGCACCTTGGATGTATGCATGGAGAGGGAAGAGAGAGAGAAAGTGCGCACGTGTGCTCTGAACTTTTTTTTTTAATATGCTTGGTACAAAGTTCCGAAAATTACATTTTCTTTTAAATTTAAACTTACATAAGAGGGAAATAGTACATTATCAGCTTGCAGCATTTTTCATTGCTTTAATAATTTGCACTGTGTTTACTTAAAGAAAAGATACTTGGCTGGCATTAAGCTCAGAAAAGTGTCTGATTACTTGCGCTTTTGCTGTTCAACTCTGAAGCAGGCAAGAATAACAAATATTCAGAGCAACCTCAAAGGGTTTGTTTTTTTTTTTTCCACTGCGTTTTGGATGCACAACTGATTAACCTTCATGCAGCTTGGCAAATGATAGTTGATCATATCAGATAGCACGATATGAATCACCATCACTTAGGAGGAAGAGCATGTCACATAGCTGACCTTCAGATCAGGGCTGGATGGGGATTGTGCCAGCTGCATGTTGTTGACCTCCCATGTAGGCAGGCACAGCCTGACGTGAATGGAGGCAGCTGAGCCAACCCCCCAGCTTGTGCAGTCTCAAGGACATGGCACCCGCAGCTGGGTGCCACCCATGCTGTGTCCTGGGAAGAAGCAGGGTCCCCATGCTTGGACGCGTGATGGGGACAGGCCTGCAGCATGGACCACCAGCACATGCTCTTGCCTCCTGCGCAGTGCTGCGCCGTGTCTTCAGTCGTCTGCATTTGGCGTGTGAGGCCAGGTAGCTAGTTAGAAAAAGCCTCCTTAGTAAACCCAAGAGGAGTTTGGACTTTGTCTTCATTTGGTCTCTGTGTTAAGTCCCCGTAAAACGCCGCATGTAAAGGCGGCTGCATGTAGGATCATCCTGATAAGCTGTGAGGCTTCAGCCAGCATTTTTGTCCTGCATGAAAAGTGTCATGGTTGGGCATTGGGTATTCTTAGCGGCAGGCATAGGGGATGGCTCACCATCCCCATGTGTTTGCTACAGAGTGAAATTAAACTTGCACTTCATTGCATGGATCCCAAACACTTTTGCTTTGTATAGGTGGAGTTAGTTACAACCAACATCCTATATTGTTGTCACTCAAACAGTACCCCATGTCACTGCAAGGCGAGTTTGTCCTCGGTAGAAACTTGGAAGGGTTAAGATTTTGGGATAGTGTATGAAGCCCTTATTGAGGCAGACTGATCATCTGTATTGGGCATTTGCTTGAATACTGCCTGATAAGAGGTGGTTGAGTAAAAACTATACTTTTGGCCTTTCCTGTGTAAAAGTCATGCTTTATTTCATGTTATATTCTGTAGCCAGTCAAACAAGTAACAGTATATAAAGCAAACTATCCTAACAAGTATATTTCAGCAGATAGAAAAATAGGCTAAATCCTGGACCATCCACCTAACCCTGCAGGCTATCGAAATACACCATGAAATGGAACCTTTTAAGAAAATAGCATTGCTTTGATATCTTCTTCTCCCAGTAACAAAGGAAATAATAGAAGGTAAAAGCCCTGCAAACTAAAGAGAGTGTTCTTAAACCCTTAGCTCCTGTCACTTTCCATTTTTTAACCACAGACTGACACGTTTCAGCTTGAATTTCCTGACTTTCAGTGGTTTGTGTAACCATCTTCATTTTCTTTAAAGAGCAAGTTTAAAGGATTTTAAAAGAAACTGTTACCCAGTTAACTTTTTCAAGAGCGTGAGCTGACATTAACCCTAATTTTCTCCATTTTAAAAAGTAAAATGTGGAGTTCTGTTTGCAGTTGTAAGAGAAAATACACAGGCAAGGCAGCCTGCCACCCTGAAGCAACAGTCTTTGGGAGGAGCCTGTCTCTGCTTTTCCTGCACAGCTTTTTTGGAGCAAGATTACAAAGTCTCATATTCTTCTTTCCTCAATCAAGAGGGGGTGGGAGGGACACAGTGCACTCAAGCCCGAGGAGGTTAAGATTTGCACAGCAGGGAAAGGCAACCATGAGGTTTTCCCTCGCTCATGTTACCACTTCTCGCTCTGGTAGCTGAGCTGTACATGAGCTGGGCTGTGCACAGCTGAGGGAAGCAGGAGGAAGTTGGAAGTTAAAGTCAGTCATCGCCTGTTCTCCTCCCCGAACAGCAGAATTTGGGTTGCAAACAGATCAGAAGTTGTTGCTGCCCAGAGTAGATAATAGTGTCTCCACTTTCAAAGGCTGCAGGTGAAGAAAAGTGGCAACCTGGCACTCTGCCATTTGCAGCAATGTGTTCTGACCCATGGATAAAAAAATTATTTATGGACAAAAGTAGCAAAGGTGCTGAATATCCTCGTGTGAGTTGCAGGTGCTCAGCGCATTTCCATCTCTCTCCCATTAATCTTACTTGGAAAGCTCATACATCTCAAATAGGAGTTTTGTGTGAGTAAGGGCTGCTGGGTTAAGTTCTTAAAAGCACCATGAAATACCTTGCTCTAGCATTGGTACCAGGCTTATAATAAAAGCTGAGAAATTGGGCCATCTTAGTCTCTCACATTTAGCAAGCTACATTTCTGAAAAACTGGATAGACCACAGAGTTTAGGAAAAGGCTGCCCCATGTCCCAGGTGGGAACTAACGATGGGAGCAGAAATAGTGGTCTGTTTCAGCAAGTGAAGTACAGTTGGTTTATGATCGCTTGAGTTTGTCACTAATCTTTACTATCCGGTCTTGATAAGTAAAAGGGCTTCTCTTGGTTCTGCATCCTTACAGAACAGAAAGCCAAACTATTGTACATGAGAGGCATCATTTTCTGCTAGGAAAATGCTTTGCTTAGGGCATTGATCTCATTATTGTTTAGGAAAGAACACAGCATTTCTGTTTTAAGCCTTCTTTTCAATGGTGTGTTCTGCAAATTATCCATACCATGTAATTCTAAGGGAAAACTGGCACATAGGGCTGCTTCTTACAGTAGAGAAACAGGATAAGAGACCTTTTAGTAGCCTGAATATTTTAAACATTTCGGCTCTTTTATTTTTAAATGCCAGTACAACTAGTCTAAATTCATGCAAATGTATGTAACACCAATAACTTTGATGGAGTTGCTGAAGATTTCTGTCAGCATAGCTGAGATAAAAATTGCTCCTAGAGAGCTGAAAATCTATTTTTTAAAACAGTCCTTTGCACAAGGATTTTTCCTACACTCCCATCTGTGTGGGAGCTCTGTACTGCAAGACTGCAGCAATGTTTGGTTTTAGTATCCACTGCTAACAGACTGGGTGTCGTAGTGCGGGAGCTTTCTTAAGCCCTGCAGACAGCACGTAAAAAGGCAGTCCATGCTTTGAGTGCAGAAGGACCAGTTCTGTTGGAAAAGCACCTTTGCACAGTCTTTTCTTTCCTTACTCTTGTCTGTTTTCTCTAGATGGTCCAAGTTTTTATTGAAAGTGCTTTAACTGGATATCCCAGTTACAGCTTTGACAGTTTGTTTACAGTTCACGTCTGCCTGAGGGCAGTTGAAGGCACGTTACAGGATAAGTGAGGTAGTTTTGTTGCCAGGAGAAGGATGTACTAGTAGGATTACTGATGTTAAAAAAAAAAAAAAAAGCAGCAGGGAGAATGGTATAGCTAGAATTGTACCATGAGTCTGGGATTTTATGCTGTGGGAACTCATATTAGCTTACCTACCCTCAATTTTAACTTAAAGAGAAAAAAACTGTGTGAAAAATACAGCTATGGAAATACCAACAATAGAAGGTTTAAATTCTTTTAATTAACAGCTAAACTAAGAGTAGACTCCTGCTGTCTGAACCAATAAGAGCCTTACATGGAAAGAATTGTACCGTGGAGATCCCTTTCCTTCCACACTGACTGGGGATTTGGGTGCCAAAATGAACACCTCATGCTTAGATGGCTGTAGTTAAGCGGAATGAATCCAGTGCATCAGTGAAAACATGTCCATCAGTTTCAGTGGGTTTTGGGTCAGGCCTTACGGCTCCTAATTACAAAGCTTTTGTGTTTCCATCCATTGGTTTGCAGAGTTGGACCTTTAAATGAGGGTGGTAGTACGGGGGATATAAGAAGCATTCTCAAAAAGGAACATTTTAGTATTTGGTTCTGAACTGTTTTCCTGCTTTTTGCTTGACTCTCTTCACATTCCTTTTCTCTTTTGATGTGCTTGGTAAGCTCCGCTTTCTGCAGGGTGCTGACACTTTTCTGTAACAGAGCCTTGTCAATACTTGCTGAGATGTTGGCATGGAAAGGGGCATTGTGCTCCTCAGCCTGCAATTTGCTTTTCCCTTTTTGCTAAGCGATTCCTTAGACTTGTGTTGTTCAGACCCGGAAACTTGCTCTGCCTGGGTCGTGAGACCCAGTGCTGTGTGCCAAGAGTGGAAGTAAAATTTCTCAAGTTCAGACGACTTTCACACGTGCCTCCAGCGCTGTGCTGAGGGGCTGGCAAGGCTAAGGCATTGTGCTTTGCTGTGTGTTTGCTGCTGAAAGCCAAGACTTTAGAAAGAAAATGTTTATTAAAAATGCCTAGTTTAAATGTTGCCTGAGATCCAAAGGACAAATTTGAAACTTTGTTAGTAGTGATACTACTGCTTTGGGTCTAATGCTGCATTCTTTACTGGAGCAAAACTCCTATCAACTTCAATGAGACTGAAAAATTAGTCTCTTTTTATAAATTGTCATAGGACAAAGAAGAAGAAGTGTAATGTATGTCTGGGAAAATAACACAAGGGTGAAAATTCTATTGGATAGATTCTCCCACAGTATCCCTACAGCAAAGCTTGAATAAGTTGGTGTTAAAAGACTCATGTTATGGATCTAGTTGATTTCTCCTGTAGTTTCCTATGTCCGCTCCGCTCTGCTTCCCTGGGCCACTGGAGACAGCCGACACCAAAGAGAGGGCAGAGGGTTACTGCGTGAGCGGATTCTGCTGTTCTGACATCAGGTTAAATGAAGACCAGGCTTTAAGTGGAATGAGTGACATGTAGCAGCCTGCTGAGATGTTGGAGATATCAGGATACAGATTGTTTTTTTCTTTTTTAAACACATGCTCGTTAATACAAAGAGCCCAGTGTAGATAGTAACAATTAAGACAAGTTTATGAAATTGGGATGCTCTTTGCCTGAATTTAGTTCCATTTTTTTAAATTGACTTACTGTGACAGATGGACTTTTGCTCACATATGTTTTCAGCTATTTAGGGTACTGCTGAACTCGCTTTTCTAGACCAGTGCATTGAAGCTTTGGAAGATCACAGGGAAATATTGGACACATTTTTGTCCTTTGAAATGATGGATGTTCTGGAACTGCCACCTGCTTCTGAGGTGTA
Organism: Dromaius novaehollandiae; assembly: GCF_036370855.1. Taxonomy (NCBI): domain Eukaryota; kingdom Metazoa; phylum Chordata; class Aves; order Casuariiformes; family Dromaiidae; genus Dromaius; species Dromaius novaehollandiae. The sequence goes on from NC_088100.1 coordinate 63,567,464, forward strand.
TAGACCAAATTTGACCTCTAAGTAAAACCAGTGGCATTGTACCAGAGATTAATTTGGTCCCTGATGCAAGTGCCTCTAAAATAATCAGGTAAAATATTCACAGGTGCCTACATCCCGCTGAGGACCAGTAGGAGATTTTAGGTTCCCAGCTGACCTAGGTGCCTTTGAAAAGGTTACCCTGGAAGCTGTGTAACCAAAACATGAAAGAAGCTGTGGCATGTCGCATACATGTCTGCAGCATGCAAAAAGTATGTCACACCTGCTCTTTGGCTGCGGTGTGTACCCCAGGCTGAGCCACCACATAAGGTATACAGCCAGGCCAGGTCGAACCCATGTAGGAAAAAGGTGTATAGCATGTTTGTTCACTTCACAGGTGCTTCTGTCCCACAAAAAGCTACAGAAGCTAGTGATTCAAAGCCTGACCTTGTTCTCCTTCACCACAGGGAGCTCTTTCTGAAACTTGACAGGAGTTTGGTCTGCAAAAAGGCAACAAGAGCAGAGACATTTAGAGCTTGTATATAGAGAAAAGAAAACAGTGTATAGGGAAGGACGGCAAATGTATGTAGAGGACTAGCGTGCTTGCCCTTGTCTAAGTCACTCTGCTTACGTGTTCATTGGGTCTGTCTCCTTTGACTGTAAACCTCCAGGGCAGCAAACATTCGTACCAAGACCTTGACTAGGGTGTAGTTTTGAAAAATTGTCTATATTTAATAGGTCATCCAGCCTTTCACTCTGCATATGTGTCAGCTAACCCTGTTTCCCGTCAGAACAATGTTTGCTGTACATTCAGGCTAGAGAATAATGTAAGGCTCCTCTTACGCTATTGGCAACTAGAAGGAGCAGGATAAAGAGCCGTGGCTAGGTAGTCCCCTCGCCGCCCACGCCTGGGCAGTTCTCTTAGCAGACAGTTTGCAGTCAAGTAATTATGTTTCACCTAGTGTCCTAGATGCTGGGAAGGCTTTGGCCGTCTGGTTGAGTAATATTCAACTTCAGCTGCAAAGATGAACCTTGTCAAAAGCAGAGGAAGACAAGAGATGGGTTTCTCCTGACTTGGGCTTGTTGATGGATCTTGGGCTTAGACCTTCCTAATCTTCAACAATACTGTGATCCCCTTCTTGGCAGACAGCTTGCAGTTGAACACAGTTGTGCTGAGCTTTCTGGAATGCAGGCTATTCATACCATTAGCTCTATGTAATAATACCGTTTTTATTCCAAATTTAGTGAATATCTTGATGTGGAAAACAAACACAATGAGTAACTGAAAGAGTTGAAGAGAAAAAAGTGTGTATAAGTGTGTGTACTGGTAAATTCCTGGAGCTTTGAAATTTCAATACTGTTTGTAGCTCAAGGCAATGAGAAACATTTCACTTGTGTAGTTAGTAAATAAATACAGTGTGCACAGCCCTCTGTGCAGATATGTTTATCTCACTTTAACATTATACTAAATGGTGTCTCTAACTTCCATAAATACCACAAGAAGTGAAATGGCTTGCATGATAATTAAAATGTTGTTTCTGCTGAGAGTTCCCCCCCCGCACGTCTTCTCTTTTGCCAGAGGAGCTCTGCTGATGGGCATGTGCTAATCGCCGCACACAGGTGAAGGCAGCTTCGAGCAGGGCCTTGCTGTTGACTGTGGTCAGGCTGTCAAGATTGTCAAGTCTGTTTAGGGAATACAGAGGCAGAGCAGCTGTATTTCTAGAGTGAAGGCTCAGCGGTAATTTGTGTGTGGTTATAGCACTCAGCATTATAATTGAGGGTTTTAACCTGCCTGTGGCCTGTTGACTGTAAAGTCCACCTGCAAATAAATTCTCCTTTTAGACCTTTCGTGGAAAGGAAAGATTAAAGGCAAGGCTATAACTATGGCCTTGTAGTGAAAAAACACTCTAAATGGGAGCTCAGAAGATTTGAATCCCAGCCCTTCTGGCATGCTTTTGTACAGGTCCGCTGGTCTTCCTCTGCCTCAGGTCACTAACTGAAAAGTGGGGGTAGTATTTTTTCTCAGCTGTCTATTGCATTTAGATTTTGATTTTTTGGAGATGGGACAACATCCCATTGGGTGTTCGGGCAACACTTACTGACAGCAGGGCCAAGCTACAGCTGGGACATTCAGAGGCTTACAAGCTAGAAATAAATCCCCTGATCTTCACCCCAAATCTCTCTGCCTGTTTTTAATTCAGCATCTGAACAACGCTTGGGAGTCAGCGTCCTGTGGAAAGATAGAGGATCAGATGGCCCTTACTGATCAGGCACGCAAGTACATGACCGCGTTCCCAACCCGGACTCTGGTGATGTAAAAGGGTCTACGGAGAAGCATTATGGTTTTCAGAACACTTCACCTTCACTGGGAAATTACTGTTCCTCTGCATGAAAACTTTTCATGAATGGGAGAAGAGTCTATCTTTGTTGTGGTACAACAGTTGGGAGCAGCACGAAGTGCATTTAGTCACTGAGCATATATATTCTTGTTGGATTTCACCCAACTTAAGAGGTTTTTTTTTTTTGAATAAATGATACTTGCCTAAATTATTAGGTATTAAGATTTAATCAGTTATTAATGATCTTAAATGCAGGCTTATAATAAAGAAAATTTTTTTGTACTTTTTGAGATCAAGCAGACCTAATACACCAGTATTGTTATTTCAGTGATGTGCTATCCAGGGGTGGGGTTTTGTTTGTTTCTTTTTTATTTTTTTTTATAATAAAAGAGCAGGTACTCAAACAGATTTATTTTAAAATCACTGAACAAAATGCGTTGGTGTAAAATACTGAAGTGAAAAGCATTACTACAAGCGCTAGTCTGTGCAAAGGGGGAAACTGATCAAGATCGTGAATGCTCAAACATCCATGCCGCTTGAAATACTCTTTCGTTCTGTTATGGTTCTAGACCATTATACATTGTGTGTGTCTGTTTGGGGGGGGGAGTTTTTAATTAGCTTGCTTTAAAAAATATTACTGTATGAAACATAGATTTATGAGAAAAATTATATTTTTATTCAGTAATTTAATTTTGTAAATGCCAAATGAATACTGTGTTTTGCTGCTACAGACCTTAGTGTGTAGACATGCTGCTAGTGTAAAAGGAGCAGTAGAGCTTTATATGGAAAGAAAACAAATGTTGATGTTAGCTAATTTGACTATGCACTAGCATTTCAGACCTTTTTATTGTAATTTTTTTACATCATTTATATTTTTTCCCTTTTTTTAATAAGCAATATTTTTGAACACTGTTTCTGGGAGATTTTTTTTTTTCTGGATATGTTGTTTTGTTTCTCATTGGTTTGTAACAGCATGCATTGCACCTTCATATGTTTGGGAGAACACTGTCTTGTTCATGTTGTCTGTTCTGTTCCGTGTCTAGCTAATTGTTCCCTAACATGGGTCTTGTGTACTGAATCAGATTCTTAGAAATATATGGTTCTTTGTACTGCCATACCAAATCTTTATCGATATGGCAAAACACTGATTTTATTTTATTTTTTTATTGTTTTTTTAATAACAGCCTCTGACTTTGCTGCCTTAATAGCATTTGGTGCAGCTTCATCTGCACTTAATTTTTTATACGACAATGTACTGCCTTGTAGATAAATAAAGTGTGTTCTTTTTTACTTAAACCTGCATAGTCTCCTGATCTTGTTTGTCTTTAATGTTTTGGCAATGTTGTTATAGGCAACCATCAAGCCAAGAAGGTTTTTTTCCAGCAAACTCAGAAAAGTAAGGTATAGAGTTTTGCATGCCATAAGTAGCCTCAACATCCTCATTTCTCATTGATTACTATGGGAGCTGAAGGAGCACAGCACAGAGTGGTAGGTGTTTAGCACACCTACCATGATCTACAGGTACCACCTCAAGCCATGATCTACAGTGACACAGAAGTCTAAGTCAGCTTCCACTGCTGAGCAACTTTACTGCATCTTCTCTGGGAAAACAGTGTTCTCCCAAGATACTGGTGCATTTGTTTTCTCCCATCTAAGGCCTTCAGATCAGGAACCAACTGAGTAAGAGCAGAATATTTTGGAGCTTCTATACTACTGTAGGACAGACTTTGTCACATTTGCCTTAAGAAACACAAGATGAAAATGTAATGGGAAACATTGATGAGTTCCCCTGCACAGCAAATGATGGTGCAGACCTGCAGAGCCTCACGCAGTGCAAGTGCTGAGGACTTTCAGCCTCAGGAAAGCTAGAGAGTAAAAGCAATTGGCTTCTTAAAAAGAAAATGATGCAACTTGCCAGAGAAGAAAAATCATTTTGTTTAGTAGCTTGAAATTGCATCCTCTGCTGAAATTCAAGTTGCTGCAATTATGCCAAAGACATATTGATGTTCTTGAGAGCTGCTTTCAGCTCTGTGAAGGAAATAATTCATCATAAATCAAGGTCAGTCCAAATAACTCTCTAAAGGCCAGTGGTGAGAGCTAGGGCGGTGTAAAAGCTCTGTAGCCTCTCATGGGAGAGTCCTTGCCGTTGAGGTACCGTGGTAGGTGGACTAATAATAACCTATGAGGAGCCCATCGGAGGTTTTCCCCGGGGTCTGAGAGGGCCACGCCAGCATGGGACCATGGCGCTGCTGCTGCTGGGCTCCTGGGGGTTTTTTCGCAGCATCCCAAGAAGCGTCACCCTTTCGGAGAGGCGCTTGAGCTGTCCGGGTGCCCAAGGGCTGCTGTGAGGAGTGGAGAGGAAGAGACGGAGGAACCATTTCCCACCTCCCGTGGCCACTCCATACTGAGGGTACCCAGCGGTGGCTCCTGGACCCCTTGGCTGATTCCCCAGAGCTGGTGCAGTGCTCCTAGCCCACGCCATGTGCTGGCTCTCGCACTGCGTGCCAGAAAGGAGGTTTTTCCACCCTCTGCATGGTCCTCCTTTGGGTGCTTCTCAGTCCCAGCTGTCAGTGCAAGCAGGCGGTGGTGCTTGCAGCGGCTGCCTCCGTCATCAGGGTCGGGGGGGGGGGGGGGGAGCCCCGAGGGGCTTTCAGAGTGGTTATCACAAGCAGGACCCAAGAGCTGGGTCTGGATTACAGAAAACAGGAAGTCTGTGGGAGCACTTGTGTGTGTGTAAAGGTTGCAGGCTTAAGCCATAAAAAATGCTTGTGCAAGATGTGGGAGAGGACTGCAGGATTTCATGGTATGCAACCTGGAAAGAGGGAAAGTTCTGTCTTTGAGGCATGCCACAGCTTAAGCAACGTGTTACAGCTTAAAGAAATTAAAAAAAAAAAAAGGAAAAAAACAGTAAACTTTCAAAAGGTCTCAGAGGCAAAGCTCTTGCCTTGCAGTGCTCCATCTGTAACTGCACAAAGCATGGCTGGTTTGAAACAGATGGATATCTAGTGTGCGGTGCAGAGCTGTGCTGGGAAACAGAGGCTCACCCTGCAGGTGCCCAATGTAAGGAGCTTTTTTTTCCTTTTTTTGTACACCTTGAGTTGCTTTAAAACCCATTTTAACATGCAAAAACATTTTAGTAAGTGTCTTCTTGATGGGCACGCTTAATAGCTAATGCAGAGGAAAATGTTTCTTTTTTCCCCCCCTCATTACATTGAAAATGCAAAACACTTGGTAGATTAGGCCTGCTTTGCATATGATTCTGCATGCATGTGGCCCTCAGCATGAACGAAGCAAGAGGCTTTGTCTGAATGCGGTAGCCCAGGGACCTGATCATTTTTTCCCACCAATACTCAGCAAGTTTCCTTTGCAACAAAGTGCCACCACCTCCTACATGTCTTTCTCACACAAATAGCCCCACAGGACCGTATTCTGCTTACAGTCTAAAATATGCATCTTTTCAAGGTCCAAGAGCAGTCCTACGGGTCTGCTAAATGTATCTATCTCGAGTATAGGACAGGCAAGACCTATCCTCTGACAGGTCCAAGTAAATGGTCTTAGCAAGGGATATTTGGCCTTGCGTTGGCCCTTTGTACAGGTGTATGTCTATCTCAGACTCATTTAAAGCCAGAGTAACCTAACAAAATGAAGGAAAAACAGGTTCAGTCAAGTTCCCTTTTAATGGAGAACAGATATTTGGCTCAAATTCCTATTAACCTTTTTCTTCGCTGTAATTATAACTTAATAATGTTGTCGGTGGGAATTCTTTTGATTTCTGAAAAGAATTTGAATTATTATTTCAGCATGTGCCACTAATTAAAAGTGAAGAGGCAAAGGAGGCAGTGAAAAAATAAAGGAAAATACTAGAGTGCGAGGTGTTTCTCAGCAAGACTATACAATTCTCTAGCTCTCCTCAGCATATCGTTCCTGAATAAAGAATATGCTGTGTGCAGAGACCCAGGGATTCAAATCCCACAAGTCCTACCCCTCTGACAGCTATCAGCCTAAACAGAAAAAGAGCCAGATCTTGGACTGTTTTGGGATAAAACATTACAGATTGAATTAAAGAGTCAGACTTTGTAGTTAGAAGCTAAAATAGCAAGTCTGCTGAGGATAAAGCACAGAGCACAGCACTGAATATACTGTAGCACAAAGTGGTCTTTCAAAAAAGCAAGAAGAAAATGTTTATTCTCAGTATTTGCAATCTTGATCTTCATTCAGGGCAGCTAAGCCAATGGCTACCAACCCTTCTTCAAGCCCAGGAGGTCTGACACAAGCAAAAGATGTTTTGTGAGGTGGTGATAACAGCATCACAAGCGTCACCTTTTCTCACTCCTGCACATCTTACTTCTACATCACCCCTGATTTGGGAGAGAGATGATGACAAAGGTCAGAAAGGAAATTTGTTCCTAGAAAACTCTTTAAAACACGTCAAAAACAAAAACCCCAAAAGTAAAAAGAACCCATTAAAACATTTCAGTTTGGAAAAGAAATAATGATTTTGAGGCATTCTGTTCTGTATCCTGCTTGGCTTCTCATTCCCTATTACAGGTGGAGTCAGTCAATACCCCAGACATTGCCAGGATCAATGCAGTAGAGACATTGCCAGGATCAATGCAGTGGCATTTTACCTGGACAGCCAAAAAAAAAAAAAAAAAAACAAAACAAAACAAAAAAAATTCAACAACCAATTGGCCACATCTTTCAATCACTAGCATAACATTTTAATTCAAACAGAAGCTGTTATTCCTGACCAATTGCACTTTGTTTGCCTCTTTTCTTTGAACTTGGTGGCGTGGATGTCTCAGCAGTTTTCACTGAAGCCCCTGGTAGCAGCATAAACTCACCTGCAGCTTTCTTCTCTTGGTGACTGTCTGTTGAGGGTAAGATAACAAAGATAGCTCAAAAAGGTCCAAATTCTGCCTGAAGACACGTTTGCAAGCTGGCATGGGTTATACAACTCATTATTAAAAAGTGTAAAATGTACCACTCTGTTATTATTTGCCCATACATTGTGATTTTTTTTTCAGTCCCTCTTATGGCATTTCTAGAAAGCATTTTCGCAGTTGACTTGAATATCAGAACAGTTGCTGATTTTTCTTTTTTGATTTTTTTTTTTTTTAATTGAGTCTCTGCTTCTCAGACCAGATGGATTCACACTTAGGGACTTGTTTGGCTTACAGCTAAGGACATTTCATTTCATGGGGAAGCAACTTTTACTACTCGATTAAGTCACTAGTCATCACTGCAGATCCAAAATTCACTCTTGGTACACATCTGTCAGATAATGTTCACAAACAGCAAAGAAGAAAGCTTCAGGAAACTTTCCACAAACAGATTTCTACACTAACCATTGCGGCCAGCGCTGTATCTCCCAGCTGCTGCCGGCCCAGCTGCAAGGTTGCCTTGGGAGCCCCGATAAAGGCAGAACCTTGAAAGGGTGAGTGCAGGTGTGCTTTAATAGGTGCATGTATCTCTATTTGCCGCCTCTAATGTTTCATCAACTCTCTCATCAGCATATATCAACATGAGAGTTATCTAAACTTGAAGGGATGCAGTAGCAATCTAAGCTATGGGTTTTTCAGTATCTCTGTTTCTAATAGCGCAAGACAGAGACCTCAGAAGTGCTGGCTCAGCCTTCCTGTGCAGATAGAGGTGTGCGCTGTGCTACGTGCACGCACTGCTGGCAGCGAAATGTGAACCTCCACAGGGCTGTTTGTTAGCTCTTACCTTCCCGACCAATGCTTGCTGCACATTACACAGGCGTTTAGGAGTTTGACCTGAACCCTGCTGAAAATTGAGTGAAAAAAAGTAGCTGGTTTCAATGATCTCAGTGTGGCTCCAACCCACACTTTGCGAGGGTGGAGAATATTAATAATTCGTTACCCAGAGCAGACCCAGCCCGGCTACCTGGCACTCGGGAAAGGCACCCGTGCACTTACAGTGGTGTTTCTGTTGCCCACCAGGTTAGGGGCTTGCCTTCGCTGAAATGCAAAGGCAGGTTATGACCATCCTCAACTCCCATTGGGCCACGAAACCCTCGAACTGGGGCATGAGTAGACCCAAGCTGGGAGGCCCATCGGGAGGCACAGGCTGAGCCACATCACATGGGGAGCCCTGCTCCACCACTGCTGCCCTTGGTCCCTTCTCAGAGAGCCTCCAGCATGCCCGGGGCAGGGAACGGCTTCTCCCTTGGCCCCACGGAGACCCCGCAGCAGCTCAGCCGGCATGAGGGAGCAGTCACTCAGAGGGAGACGTCTGGAGCTAGCGCAGAGTGAGGCACACCCGTAACTTTCTCTGCCCAAAGAGGTTAGAGCAATCCCTTCCTTGTCAAACTCCGGTTTGTGGCCACATCTGTTAACAGAAAACCCGTAACAAATAAAATCACAGCTCAATCAGCGATAATCTACAGACCTGGTGTGCTAGACACCCCTCCATGACCACCCTAAAAGCCAGTGTTTTCTAGCTCAGCTTTTCACAGCATCCAATTGGCAAAACTACTGTCTGAATCTCCAAAAAGCCCCACTGTGACAAGAAAGGAGTGAACCTGACACACCTGCCCCACGATTTTGCCACAGGCATCATATAGCAGCATACTCACCTACCTGATGACTAAAGTAAGCTGCTGGATTTTTTTTTTTCCTATTGTTAAGTTGTCACTTCAAAGGTTTGCTATGCTGTCTGTCTGATATCCAAAAATACCTGTTACCACCCTCTCTGGCAGCGGATCAATGGAGCAACTAGCTTTTTTATATGACAGCTTGAATGGCTAGAATGTGAAATTTAAAATGATACCTTGGTTTGCCTTCCTAACTGTCAGAATGGTACAAGCTCTTCTTCCTTCCTCTTTAACACCCGTAACTGACTTTTTTTCAAAGGATTTCCAATAACAGAAATCAACTTTTGTTTAAAGGAAAGGAAGTTGTCCAGAATACTTTTCAGTTCAAAATCTGTTGTGTACTCTCTTGAAGGTGACACTGATGGTGTTAAAACTTTGGCCTTTTTACACCAAGTAGGTTTTTGCACCCTAATCCAGACTTCCCAGTAGAATCAAACTTATGGGAAGAAGGATAGCTTAATTTTTACTTAACAAGGTTTGGACTTAGTAAACTTTCTATTATTAGTTGCACACATGGGTTGGCATAGAGCAGGTTAACCTAGTTCTGGAGCACTGTTCAGGTATTACAGCAGTGAGGATGATACGAGGAGCTGCATATAGAATAACACAACAGAGCAGCACAATGTGTTGCCCTTGGAGTTTCCAGGTCCGTTCTCAAATATTGCTGTTGAAGTTCCTGGATCTCCTGAGGAAGTTTGCAATCTTTGGAGAACTGCAGTAAGCTAGCAAAGGAGAAGCACTGACTTGCCCCAGAAGGTGATGATTTTCCTTTGTATTTATTTATGTAAGTGTGTATATACAAGTGTGTATATATATAGCTATATATCTATGCAGCTATATATCTACTTACTTATACTATTAAAAACAATAAGGACGTTTTACCAAAGAAGCTCAAATCCCAGCCAGCAGGCAGAATCTATCACAAGTTGTATATAGCATGCTTGCATCACGGAGACTCTTGGCCAGTAGGACAAAAATTATAAAGGAAAAAAATAAGACAACTGTCATAAAAAGAGAAAATGATCCAAACAAGAGATTGCTGTGAGAACATTTTCTGTGATGAGAACTGAAACTGCAAGTCACTGGTTTTCATTGAAAGCAATTCAACCAAGAGTTTGAAATCAGTCATGTCCCCTAACTGATGAGTCGTCTGAAATGTGCCATCTTCCAGAACACATGGATCTTGAGATCTCTCAGCTTCCTCATTTGTGATCGCAGATTTCTGTGAAAGGATATTTCACGGTTAAAATGAAATTATTATTAATAATAATAATAGTAAAGACACCAGGAAAATAAAAACAACATACACTGAAGTTGTCCAAATCATTTTCTTCTCCCCAGTGAATAATGGATTAGTTTTTTTTAAGATTTATGTTGCAAGTGATTTCACACAAAGATATTTATATTTGAAGTTAGGCTGGCAGAGGTTTGTCTAGATACACTGCATTTTAGAGCAGACTGGACTTAATTTCACAATCATGTTTTAACCTAATTCCTGCATGCCTGATGCAAGAGGTTCCAGTGAAGTCAATGGGAGTAATCATGTGAATAAGACGAGCAGGATTCGGCCTGAAAAATCCCTCCTACCCTTGTTTGTGGGTCAAGGTTGGTCTGCCTGGGGAAAAGCACAATGCAGTGCCAACAGTGAATGGCCTTTACATGGTCCATTTCCGAGAGATCTAATGATACTACCAAACCACCAGGACTGTATGCACATAATGAAAAGTGACAATGCATTCATTTGTGAAGGACATAAGACAGCCATGGTAGTTAGGGGGACATTTGCATAATCACATTAACTTTAAGGACCTACTTTAAAATTGACCTAACAAAGCCACTCATTGTTGGAAGCCACAGCTGTCCATGCTGATCTGACAACATGTTTGGGCAACTTGTGTTGTGGCCATCTTCTTCAGGAGGATTTAGAAAAGTTTGACTGAGAAAATCATGGGGTCCAAGGCATCCTGCGAATGTCTGGCATCCTATAGAGGTTCTGCTACCTGGGAATCTGTGGGTTTCTGGAAATTCCGGAAAAAACTCCGAAATTGCAGCATCTTCATTGTGATTGATGTGATCTGATACATTGCTCTGTTTTTCACAATTTTTCATCAAGATTGTGGGAAAAAGTACACACAGACTAGTTATTAACTGTTAAGAACAGGACAAAATATGGATAGTCGAAGCCCTGCTTATTGTAGGCTTGCCTGAGTTACAGCTAAGACACGAAGAAAAAACAGAGTTTTTAACTCCAGACATGACATTGCAGCCACACATTCCTATAACACTCGGGATAGAGTGGATCATTTTTGTCTTAATGCATGCCTTGCACAATAGTTCTTCCACACAGAATTGATGATATTCAGCCAAATATGTATCTGGCAGGTGTTAGTTAATAGAAAAATATTTATTCAGATTATCAATACATTTCCTGTTAGCTGGCCATATGCTAAGTTCTGATGAAAAACAGCCTCTTATTAGGTAAGATTTCGTCTTTTTGTTCTTGTTCATTTCAGAAAGGAAGCCTTGTCCACCTTGAAAAACATAATATTTGTTTTAAGTATTTTCAGGATTTTCGGTCAAGCAAGGTGGTTCAGGATTAGCTGCAAGGAACTCGAAGTTTCAGTTAGAGTGTGTCTTCTTTGAATAAAACTAACCACAGGTAAGAGAATGACTAGAATGCACATTCTAGACTGGAAAACGAATTAAGAGAACCATCGAAGAAAAAAAAGGTTTTAGAAAAAAGGGTTCAGCCCTTTCTGAGAATGAGGTTGAGAAAAACTGTATTTTCTTTTCCCTGTTAGGCCTAGTTAGCAAAGCTGTTAGCATAAACCCATGAACTTTAACTGGATTTTGTTTTAAATTGCATGTATCAGTGATTAATAAGGTTTGGTATCCAAAACAATTTAGTCTCCACCCTGTTTAAATACTTTTACATCCCTTTTAATTAACAACCCATTGCTTCCATGTCATGCATCAGGGACTGGAAATTTTGCAAGGGAGTATCTTTTGCAAGGGAGTATCTTTTGCTATTAGTCCCATGAAGATTCACACGAATTTGACCAAGGCAACCTCTGAAAATTTCATTTGGCACGGGAGTGACAGAGCCTCACTACAGTTTGGCAGATCCCCTCGCAAGCAGCACTCTCCCTTTCAGGCTGGGGGGCTGCAGCCAGCCCTCTGTGAGCATGCTGCTGTGCTGTGGGGGGTCGGTGTGGTGTCACCTGGCAGGTCAGCCTCATTTCTTGGCCTCTAGATGCTCCATCTGCCGTCCCTTGCTGAGCACAGAGGAGAAGGAAATTTCTGATGCAAATGCAGAGGGATGCAGTGCAAAGTGGGTACAAAGACTAGCTGGAAGCAATGGGAGTCACTGGTGAGGATCCTCATGTAAATGTGGGCATGAGTGTGTGTGTGCATACATAAATGTGACTGGGTAATTAAGATTAGTATTATAGTGCATATACAAAAAAGTGGGGAGTGAGAGGAGGGTAAATTAATTGCATGGAGAACCTCAGTGCTGACTCCCCTAACTTTGAAGTACTGCACTCCTAAGCCTTAATGATCTTTTAATTTATACTTTAAATGATAATTTTCCTTCTGATTATTCAAAAAAGATGGGCAACATTTTACACCAGCACTTTACATTCAAGCAAAGAAAAGCAATTGAGAAGATGAAAATGCCTGTAATGAAAAGATATGCAGAACGCACTTCTGAGCTAAGTACAGGTAAAGTGAACAAGCACATTAATACAGGCAAAGCTTCACTAACCACAGTGGTTTTTTATTTTAGGCACTTAGGACATCATGAAGATCAGCATTCTTTCCACATTACTTCTATCTAAACTTATTATGGCTACTGGAATAGCTTAATATTACTACAAGAGAAATGCAGATGATTGATAGATCAAAGATACAAATGGAATCTGGGAAACACTCTTTCAGAAACATCTATTTTGGGATGTTTAACACTGAAAGGAAATACAGCTTCATGTCATTTAGACTCACAAACATTCATTTTCCATGCCAAAGAAAGCCTCAGAGGTGAATAGTGTTGAAAAGGAAAGTGCAATGGTTGTGCAGTGCTGGCTTCTCATAAGCAAAATCAATCTTTGGCAAGGCAAATGACATTACACCTTTGTTTGATCTTATTTTAGGTATCCCAAGGATGATGGCAGTCCCTTGTTTATCTTACCTCAATATCAAGAACCATTATGTAATTCTTAGTTTTGGAAATCAGCATTAGGATGCTCATACGCTCTCATAGATTTGGATGTTCCTGAATACAGTTCTGTGGAAATGAGTTAACTAGATACTTCATTATACACAATGTCTTGCATAAGTTTGTGCTACCTTGATGGGACCCAGGATTGAATGAACATTTTTCAGTATGGCAAGAAGTACATGAGGATCCCGGGGACTTCCGTCTAGAAAAAATACAGTGCTTTCATAGGAGATACAAACTGAAGAGCATAAAGGCATGAGGAACTAGGGAATCCTTCAACTTGCTCAGTAAGCAAAGTACCAAATCCCTCCCTGCCTTCGGACATGTCCGGTACCACCTGTCTATCAAGAAAACGTCTGCATTCACACTACAAAACACATGCAATCAGATGCCATTCCCAGCATGCCATCACATGCAAACCCATACGATATGATTAGCCCTAACGAAAAACACAGTTTTACCATCTGAAAGGCTATCAACAAAACAGCATAGCATTTAACTCAGCCCTCCTCCAATAACTTGGCTCATGCAAAGTTTGTATGTCTAAAGAAAAATTTCTCTTCAGAAAGTCACATTTGCCTTTTGGGAATCAGTTGATTTGAGGTTAAAAAGTTGTGCACTTGTGTAAGTGATCGCAATTCATTTACCTCAGCTACCAATATTTGCTAACAGAGTAGAGTATGTCAGCTCCACTATTTTACACAGACTGTTAATACTACTGAGACAAAATGTGTGTGTGCGCTTGGAGTACAGTTTGAAATGATGGCGCATACTAATTCACAACAATATGAAATAGCCTATTTATGCATAGCACCCATTAAAAAAGTACAGGCTGTAAATGTTACAGTAAATTCAACCTGTCTGTAAGGCAGTGAATAACTAATACATCTGGACATAAAGTAAGGCATATGAATATCATTGTAACTGCTTTGTGTAAGCCCCCCCAAACCAAAGAGAAATAACGACTCATTTGTCTTAATGATACCAGTATTCTGCCAGACGTCAGATAAAACTGAAGAGTGGGGTAGAAAACTTAAAAACTCATTCATTCGTCATGAATGTAAGTACCTATCATCTATGATGAAAAAAATGACTTGTTTCTAATGGAGTAAGGCAAGGTTTACAGACAGAGCAATATTTTTATTGGATTAACAGATACAGCTGCTTAGACCAATAGCTTCTTTGCTTTTCTCTGTAGCAGATATCAGAATCTCACTTGCATCCCTACAGTCAGAGCTATGACAGCATTCATTAACTGCAGGAGACACATGGGAGAAAAGCGTTGTCCCATGTCTACATAGAAAGCTGGTGTTGTAAAATGAATACTGACAAGCCCCTACTACATAAAGTTATATGCGGCCACAAAACTCCACCTTAGAAAGTCCAACCACCACAAAATGCATAGGAGCACATAGTATATATAGCAAGGTAAGAGCCTCGGTCCAGCTCTTATTATATTTTGTCTTGTGCAGTAGATGTTGCTGTAGAGACAGGTGTGACCCACCTATAAACCAGCTAAATATGTTCTCTAGAGGTGGAGGAAAGGGAAAGCAGTTCTTTCTCTGAGGTACAACATGTCTTGAAATGTGAGATTTTGTTAACTTTTCTTAACACCAAATTTTATCTTGTGGTCAGTTACCAGTGTTATATACATAAATACACTGCTTAATAGACAGACTAGCATTGAAAGGTAATAGGCAGCTCAAAATAAAATAAGAAAAAAACCCCTAACTCTTCCAAAGCCCCCGCATATTTCATTGCAATGTACATGTGAGGTATTTTCAGCTGTTGTAACTCGTTGATCTCCATTTAGCAACTTCTGTATTGTTTCCTCTTTTTATGGCACTTTGAAGGCGTGGGTTATAGAGCAGTGATGTAAAACAACAATCTTAGAAAACAACCTAAATTAAGCATCTGTTCATACCATTGGAAAAAAGAGGGAAAAAAGCAAATGTCCTTTGCTTCTATTAGCATTTTCAAAACGCCCACAGACAGTGCAGAGGTCTTTAACATTTAACTTTTCCATGGGATGTTTTGGGTTTTTCCCCCTGCTAAAGGTCCCCTTATGGAGACTGTTATCCTGCAAGTCTTATGTTTCACTCACATTAAATATCTCAGCTCTAGCACTGCTATCAGGCTACTGTTTTTTTCTATTAGAACTGCAGTTAATATCAAGGAGAGCCTTATTGTATGAGAAAATGTAACACAACCGCAGAAAGTTCCCCTTGTGCCAGGCAGAATCCTCTGTTACAAGATTTATTTACGCGTATTGTATTGTCCTGAGAATAGATCTAGCCCCTTCAAAGAGTCCATGTGTTATCTGCTGCTCCACCATGGGCAATGAAGCTACCTTCAGGGGCAGGTGGGGCTATTTATTTTCATCATACATTAGCACATTATGACATAAATCTATAGGGTCTCTATGAGAACTTCTTTTGTGAGGATACATCAAGCTGTACAGTTAGTGCTCCACTGAAATTCTTTGCCTTACATGGAATTACTGGAACAAATATAACAGTTCCTCTGTCAAGGAAGCACACTAATGATACTGCATGGCATGTATTATAAAGCGACTGTTTGTCCCTTCTGCGTACAGTTGCTCAGTTTGGGATTCCTTCCATGCATTCATTGTGTCTTTCAAAAGAAAAAAGAAAGAAAGAAAGAAGCGAGAGAAAAATCTCAAGCTATTTCTTCTGAGTTGAGAACTCCACATCGTAGCCAGGCACGTGCAGCCTGTTGCCTATTTTGTGCTTTGCCATGTTATGTAGCAATACAATAACTTTGTTCCCCTGAGAGGTGAAGTGGAAGTTGGTCTTCACCATTAAATTTTTTTATAGATAGCAAAGTCCATCCTTCCACCTGCATCCAAAGCACTAAGGCAGCTGGCAGAACAAAGCATGAGAGAAAAATAGCTGACCAGAATCTATCTGAAATTGCCAGCATACAGGTGCAGTCTTGTTTTTCATCTCAGTTGCAGCAGTCCCTAGTGACTGTCAATGTTTTACTGAGACTTATTAACCCTTTTTTGCCTAGGATGGACCAGAAACAAGAAAAAACAAATCAAAAAAATCCAAGTTAAAATTACATAAGTAAAGAAGCAGAATAGTCACATCTAGTCCAAAACTGTGCCGCAAATTAAGAGACTGCTACAAAAGCAAAAAAGAAACAGCAAAAGTGTGAGGAAAACTTTGCATCTTGGGATGGCTGAGACTGTTCCAAGCATTAGCATGTTACTCCTAACACCTGAATGAGGTGGTAAAGATAAACAGAGAAATCACCTACTGCTGAAGCATGGCCAACTCTTGAGCGTAAAGGAACAGTTGTTAAACAAGGAATAGTAAAACTAAACAATAAACTTGGATAAGCACCGTAGACAGGAAGTCAGGAAATATGAACAACTGAAAATAAAGATAAGAATTTGAAGATAGATAAGAATTCCCAAAGCTCCAGTGCAGCCGATTAAACATTCCTTTGGATCTTCAAGAAGTAGCAGCGAAGGGGTCCTATGATTTTTTAACTTTCTTGCTCAAAAAAGGCAGGAGAAATCCAAATGATCTGTGCAAAAAGCAGGATTGTTCTCTATGATGAAGTGTCTAAAGTGCTACTTCTCTGTCCGGTTGTTCAAGTCCTAAACTATGGGCTTCTACTACTTCCCTGGGGAGATCATTCCACACTTCCAATCTTAGGATTTTTCCATTTACATGTAGCCTAAGCTTTGCTTCTCATTTTCATCTCCTTCCTGCTGTTTATGACTCCCCCATTAAATAGAAAACATCCATCATTGCTATTTATGTTTCAAATATTTACCTCCTGTTCATGTCCTTTCTAGCTAAATGGCTGTCATTAAGCCAGAATATATTTAGTTCTCTCAAAATCTCCACGAAGTCAGCCCTTGATTACTCCAATTCTTTCTGAGTCTTTCCAGTCTTCCAAGTGCAGGTTCAGTGTGACCACAGAGAAGGAAAGAGTCTTGCTTCTCTCCACAGTGATCTAATACCTCAACACTGTCATCTCAGAATGCACTGGTCTTTTCTTTTTTCTTCTCCGATCACATGATGAGCACATGTTTAACTTCACTATCAGAGAAGTTTCTTCCCTTATGTAAAGTATATTTGGTCCAGATTACTTTTTCCCCCAACATCGATTTTTCCACAACAGCTTGGTTTCTGATCTAACCACATTTCTGATTTCTCACAAATACTAATATACTGACAGCTTCCTAGCAGGAATGAAAAGCCAAGCAATAGCAAGACTGAAAGTCCAAACAGGGAAGCAGCATTTGGGCCTCTTTTTACCTTCACTCTTTAGTGTGACCAAGTTAGGAGAAGAGACAGGAGGATGAATTAAAAAACAAGGGAGGTATTTTCTGCCTTGCTCAGCATGTTCTCCCAAGCGTGCTGCTTTCACAGTGTCTGTGCCTTGGCCTGCCAGGTGAGAAGCTCTGGTGCTATGCTCCAGCTTTAGCAGGACCCAAACTCAGCCCTATCAAAGCCTCTGTAGCTGTAAATAAGGTGGTCCTGGTAAACAGAGAGGAATGCATCAGATGGGGACGAAGAGGACAAAGCAGGCTGCAAAAAGGGGAAATGCGCGGTAAAGCTAGCATGGCATGAGCTCAGCTCTAGCATCAGCACTGCTGTGCATGAGCCAATTCAATTTGAGCGAGTCAGTTAAACATATCCTGCCAGGCTGGAGTTTGGGATTCCTCTGCTGCAGTTGAATCCTTGGGCCTCAGCAAAACCACCCACTTGGCTTCCCACCAGTGGCGGCAAGGAAAGCACTGCCTCTGGACCAGGGACGTGGACGCCTGCCACCCTGGAAAGCAGGGCCCTGACGCAATTCCTTGGCAGTCCTCGCCTGTGCTTCCTTTAGACTCACTCACATCGCTGTGCCAGTTGTGCCTCTTATATCCCTCATTTTGCCATACACAGACTCAGCAAAAGGAAAACCATTTCCCTTGCCAAGACAGCTTAACAGCAATCTTGGACGTTTTATTGGCTATAAAAACAGAAAATACAGTCATTTCAACAGCTCACTATATTCATCCTCATGTTTTTAGGCAGAATCAAGCTTAAGAACCATTCCTGGAATAGATTTGTTTAACCTATTCTTCAACAACTTCAGTGGCGAAGATGCCACAGTTTCTTGAGGCAACCTTCTTCAGGCCTCTCTGTCCTTAACAGCATGGTTTCTCAAAGTCTTACCTGAATCTTCCTTGCTATGATTTAAGCCTAGTCCCCCCCCCCCCCCCTTTTTTTTAATTGGCAAAAGGCATAAAGAACAATTTGTTATTTTCCTCTTTGTGGCAATGTAAATAATTAATATTAATAAATAATCATCTGTCTAATGAAATGGAATGAGATTTAGAAATATTAGTCATTAGAAATCTTCAGCTGAAGGGCAGAACAGCTTAGTAATGCAGTATGACAAAACGCGTTCTCTGGTTGTGTAGGGCTCTTAACTCTAATATTTCAGGATTTAAGTGGATTCACACTGTTAAATTGAAATTCCATAGTGAAAGGAATTCTAAGCTTGCAAAATTACTTCCCCCCATTCATAAATCATATCACTTTGCATATATTTGAATGGTCAAACATCTTTTTAGTCCCTGGAATGATTTGTTTTTTCATTAATGGAGACTAGATGAAAGCCACAGATAACAGCTCATAGTGATTGAACATAAAGTAAAATTCCTTTATTGTACAGGATCTGCAGCCCTAGCACCATGGCAATAATCTAATGATGCCAAAACTTGGATGCCCTTCAAATGCTTCAGAACAATAGGTGCTGTCAACATGACCTATACAAGGTACCAACAACTGAGAAACTCGAGTCTGAAGTAACACTCTCTTTCATTATGGACAGCACATAAATACAAAATCTCTGGAGGCACTGAGGAAATGCTATGCTAGCAGAAAGCTAGACTAGGGGCCAGGGTCATTCAGGCCAGAAATATTTAGTCTCCCAATTCTTATTTAGACCCTCCAAAATCAGGCTGCCATTGAAGCTGCTGATAAAACTCACAGGGGTGAACCAGAGCCTTTGTTAAAATATCACAGAGTAGTGAAGCCTAGCAGCTTCCACTGACTTCAGCAGGATTTGCCCAGCAATGAAACACGTAAATATTCATGCTTTAAGAACTTCTACATTTTAAAGTTAAGAGGAGCTCAGTATGGGTAATGGCTGTGAGGTGGAAGTTAATCACTAAGGCTGCCCCAGCACTTCAGTGCAGACCATAGACGAGCCTCCTCTGGGCCAAATGTGCAGACAGTAAAAGATGTTGGTTGAGGGCACTCAGCTGTACATCAGTCCCTTTAGAAGCAATGTCTGGCTTCTGCCATTTGCCACCACGCACCAAATTATTTTAATGGCTAGTTGGGTTATTCAAATCCATAGGTACTCAGTGTAGCATAAAACTAAAATACTGCTGAGGTGAACACATTTTGCTTGCAAGCAAAAAATGGTCTCTCAGACTAATATTTGGAATAGATTTGGCACCTTTACATGTTTTTTGGGAACTGAAAAGGGCAGAGAAAATAACCCAACCAAAACATGGCACAGTTAATTTCCTGACTATTATTTCCCTCCTTTCCGCGAAATGGTTGCATTTACTGACTACATTATTTCCTGAATAGAAATAGTGTTAATTCTGAGTTGTGGAGAAGGAATACATCCATAAAGAAAATAAAGTAAGATCATTACGAATTGTTCACTGACTCAAATCATAGAAGAAGAAGAGTGGACATGGAAAAAAGGCCCAATTCTCCAACAACAACAAAACATTTTCAATTGGACTGAGGTATTTATTTTAACTTAAACACATTGCTCAATGAATTAATGAACTGGAGGTACATAGATCAGGACCTGCCAGGAATTCTCTCCTCCTCTATCATAGTATTAGGCTGCACATTTTTCAAAAGCCTAAGTAGTTATAGCCTTTATTTGCCCTGTTTCTGCCCAAAGATACTGCTATTCCTTAATGAGGGAGCACTTACACTTGAGATGAGCACTGGCATTGCAGCACGACCTTCAAATGTTCTGATGCTGCATTATTATTTCACATACTGGGTGGATTGTAAAATAAGCACCATCTCCTCAACTGCTGTTTAATGTATTCTTTTTGTTATGAAATCAGCACTTCATCCCCTATGGTAGGTAGGCATTCCCATCTGTGGGGGACAACAACTTGTATCCTTTCCTTGCCAGCTTATCCAGCATTTATCTTCTCTCTCTGTTTTGACAGTAATTATCACTTATGAATGCAAGAAACCTGAGGGGGAAAGTAACCTCTCTTTCCTTTCCATGGAACATACTCCAAGGCTTTGAGATTTTCTGGCCAGACTCCCATCCCAGATTTTTGGAGCTCCAGTGGGGCTTGCTCTACAGTCTATTATAGCTGCCAGGGGAGATTGTGTTGTGATAAGGTATGGTCTCCAACTACAGCTGAATAAACCACCTTTACAAAGAAAGGGCTTTCTCAGAGCTTCTTCATCTCATGCCTGCTATTGCCAGCCCCCAAAATAAAATCATTAGAAATGCCTATCCAAGCCATAAGACTGAAAACCAGGAGTTACAAAAGCATGCAGAACAACCCCCCCAAACTTAGTCCCACCACATATATGGCCTATATGCCAACTGCTTACCGGGTCACACAGGTGTGTGGCAGCAAACTTTCAAGATTCTGCTAAGACAAGGGCTGGAGGATACATTGTCAGGGCATTTGTATACAGATTAGCTCTCACGCTCTCTCCAGGAGAAATAGCAGTACTCCCAGCTTAAGACAGGGAAATTGAGGCGGAGGTTCAATTTACCCAAGGCCATGCCATAAATCATTGGAACAGCATGATTAAAACTGAATAGTCATGGGCTCATGAGTTCTAGAGTAAGATTCAGGGTCAGGATTTTGCTCCAGTTAGAGATTTATGGCAGAGAAGGTAATGAATAAAACACTTTCACTGTCATTTTTCTTAAAGGACAGCTGTTAAGCACCAACACTGATCAAGTGGGTCTTACAGATGCTATTTTAGAGGAAGAAAAAGGCAACTAGTAATACTATGTATAACATAGAAAGAGAGGAAATATATGACCATGAAATATAAATGGTCCCAGAAACACATTTTTTTACTCTGTCACACTGCAGTCAGATAAAACTAAGCCTGTCCATAAGAGAGAGGAAAAAAAATAGTCGTGCTTTGTAACAAAATCACTTATACATAGACTGTGTGGAGCAGAGGGCTGTCTAACCTCTTTTCTCTATAAAAACCTATACATACAAACCTATATGTATTTAAGTAAAACTGACACGGCATTTTGTATTTTTGCCTTTGGTTCCTCCTTCCTGTACTTTGCACAAATCTTACTGGCTGCTATTTTACCGACTTGCACCACATCGCCCATTTCCAAAATCATTTTTAATTCTGATCAGGTCCTGCAAAGAGCCTGCAAACTTCTGGTGTTTTGGTGCATGACTTTTATAAGTACTACTACATTGTCCAGATCATTAGGGGAAATAGTGAATAGAAGTGACAGAGAACTGACCTCAGGGACCTTACTTGCAGCATCTCCCTAGCATGATAACTAAACTTCGGTAACTGTTCTTTGAATGCAGCTTTTCTTTTTTAATTATTTATGCATCAGCTCCTGGTCTAGGAGATTATATTTCTTTACTTTGTTTATTAAAAATATCACGTGGCACAGTATCAAATATCTTACCAAAATCAAAATTTATCACACCCATTATGCAGACTTATTGACTTCGCCCAGGTATACTGCCAAAGAAGCAAATTCATTGAAGTATTCAGTGTCAGTGTTTTTTATAAAAGGATTTTTCCTAAAAGATGGTCTTTTTTACATAAGGACAGAACTTCTCTGTGAAAAACTCTCAATGTTATCAACATTTTCTGTGATATTTTAATTACTATTTTTTACAGAATTATTGCAAAAACACTGCTGGTATTTTTCTTAGACAAATACTGATAAAACTACTTAGGACCATGAATTAGGTCAATGACCATTTCAACAAAAGTTTCAGTTTCAGTGGTTAAAAATTCAGGTAAAAATACTGTGAAAAAATTAATGAAAAACAGACCTAGATTAAACCCAACAAAATGGAAACAAACGTCATCATTTCAGCTTGTTTTGTGAAAGTGTTTTCCTGGTTTTCAGACAGCACTAGGATTCTAGATCACAATTTTAAACTTAATTTGGCCAAATGCTTTTCATCCTAGAGCAGGTACTTCACTGCCTTAGGGCAGAAGCAGCACAAAACAGTTCCATTCATACCTTTCTACTCAAAGACAGCTACAAGGACAGTGGTAAATAGCTAGTTGACCAACCTAAACAAAAACCTCAACCTTCAAAAAGCCCGGTACAAAACAAAGCAGCTGTATCAATATATACACGAATTTATCCAGGAGAGAATAAGCCCTTTGAGTTAGGAGAGGCATAAGCGAGTGGCTCTGGGGGTGGCAGGCTGGGAGGTGAGCGGTGGTTGGTGCTGGGACATCTGGCACACTGCCACCCCACACGTTTCTCTATTTCAGCTGGGCTCTCCCGGGGAAGGTGGGAGGCCGGCGGGGGGAAGCCAGAGTGGTTGTGAGGGAGAATGGGAGCTGCACCACAAATCGTGTGTCCTCCTGGGAGCCCTTAATCTTGTGTGATATTCCCCACTGCTGACAAACACGTGTATAACAGGGCCTGTTTTCCACACTGCTGCACTGTGCAGCAAAGAGCGTATCAGTGTGCCTTTCAAGCATTTCTCCACTGATTTTGCACAGGCTCCAGTGATAAGTGTGAGGTAGTGGCAAATCAGAAGTAAATTCTCTTTTTCTGTCTCACTAAACTCTTACTCAGTGCACGGGATTCAACCTGACCCTGCAAAATGTACTCATGCAAGCAGCTCCATCCAAGTCACAAAGCGACACTGCACAAGAAAGGTCAACCAGCGCTGAACTAAGGCTTCAGGTACAAATACACGTGTCTGCAAATTTGGAAGCTGTGTCGGTCCGCTGTCAAGCCCTACAAAAGCAGGTATCTAGACTTAGCTGATTCTAGGTCTAAGGAAAGATACTGAGGCTGCAGAAGAAGATACCAAGAGTTCAAATGAATTAGGAACAGGTTTCCTGAATGGGACACAGAGAAGTTTCCAATATGTATTCCCACACATCCAAAAAAAAGAACAAAACAAAAAAGATACCCCCAAACATTCACAGGTTTTAGAGTGCTAGATTCTTAGTGGGGGAAACTGGCAGGGTTTAACCGATATCAGTGAAGCAACCTCAACCTACAGAAAGACTGAATCTTCACAGTGTTTGACCAGTTTGTCACCTCAAGTCACACTCTTGCCTCTCCCAGCAAAACTTGTTCCTAGAATGAGTAACCAGAGCTAAACACCAGGTTTATAGTCTTTGGCAGCAGGCCCAGTCTAAGTGCACTTATTGCTCAGGCTAAAAGGGATTTTATCCTTTAAGCTTTCTCCTCCAAACCTCCCAGTTTTTCATGGCCCAGGAGAAATCTTCATTGGTAATGGTATGAGCTGACCATCAACAGCCTTTATTGCATCCTGCTTTAGTGGCATGAAAAAATCCCAGTGCATGCTAAATATTGTTAAAGCAATAGCTCTCCCAATGAACCAGACTGAATCAAATTGTTGCTACATGATAGTGCAAGCTAATTTGTTGGGTTTGGGATGTGGGTCTCAGTAATGGTTAGAGCAGGAGGCAGGAAATTGCATGCTAGACTAGACTATGTCTAGCAGGTCTCTATACTTCAACACAGAATTAGTCCAATGTTTAGAACCTGGGAAGTATCAGACAACCTCCTTCTGTGAATTCAGGGTATTCAGGGACCTAATTTTAGGCAGTCAAGTCTGCACCTCTTGGCCTACAAACCCTGTGTCAAAAAACTGCCTCAAGTGATTCTCAACAAAAGGCGGGTGCCCAGCTTTCTGGAGATAGCCTGAAAACCTGTAGTATTTTGTTGCCAGAGAGTATGAACAACAAAACTTCAGAGATGCTGAACTCCACAAACTGTCATCTAGGGCTTTTTCTGCTTTCAGAACAAACCTGAACCCTGACTGAAAGTTCTGCAAGCAAAAGCAGTGATAGCTACCATGTCACTTAATCCTACGGCAGGGAGCTTCTAGTGTTTCCCACCTCCTTTTTTGTAACGGCTTAATGATTAGAGTATGTACCTGGATAGTGGGAAGTCCGGAGCCCATGCCTCGCTCAGTTTGAACCTGCAGCCCCATCTCCAAGGAGCATGCCCCGATCAGAGAAATGCTGCATCCCCCTTGCTGCAGCAGTGCCGCTGCTGGGGAAGCAACACAGGCTCCCAACCAGCCTCGCCCACAACTTGCTGCCCTGAGCTGCTAGAGTGCCCACAGACCGCCACTGCATTTTGTCTAATGACTGTCTAATATCAATACAAAAGGCATTGTGAGCGATCTCGGTTCAGGTCTTCGTGAGCACCGTTGGTGGCCTTGCCCTTCAGCTCAGGGCTCGGGGTCTGCCTGTGGCCCCATGCGGGTGCTGGCTGCTGACCTGCTGGCGCAGCAGCCCAGACATTTTTGGCCAAGGCACCGGATCAGGAGCTTCAGGGTCTAAAACAGGAGTTGGGACTGCAGGACGTGCAGCTGTCTCCCTCTGCCGCGGTTAACAGTGAGCATGTTTGTCAGCCCTGCGCAGCCACCGGTGAGCTCTGATCACGCCGTTGGCTGAGCAGGCGTGATGGCAGGAGCCCTGGCCGTGCCGCGGACGCAACGCCCAGCGCATTCACTGCCCCTTCTGCCCTTTTCCTGATAACACTTTCTCATTACGACATTATACCAAATCACAAGGGGGATTAACCACCCCCATATAAACTTATTATAGGCTTATGCAGGCTGTTGGAGCTTGGCTTTAGATGGCATTTTTTTTAATGAGTCTGGAGCTGATGTCGCTTTACAGCCATGACTGTATATCCCCATTAACTGTTGAAATTAATACAGGACATAAAATTAAGCTGCTTTATCCAGTGTCTATACAAAGGTGTCAAAATACTGATGATATATACACAGAAAAAAATGGCTGATGATGCAACTGCAAAATAAAAACATCAAAGTGGAACTAAAGGAACATTTAGACCCCATAATAAATAACCATTGCCAGGTAAATAATATAAAACAGGTGGTGATGTTAACAAATTGCATTTACAATGCACGTCTCACTCTCACCTGCAGCAATGGGTAAGTGGACAGAGGCTCATGTACATTAAAACAACTAGAGCAAGCAAGGAAGCAAAACAGCCTATTTCACTCATCCAAATTTGGGAGAGAAGAAAGAGGAATTTTCCTCAAATTTCACAGAAGTGCAGTGCAGAATAGGATACATTTAGACATGGATTAATAGCGGGATAATCCAAGTCTGAAGGTATCCCCAGAAAAAGATGAAATTCAGTTTATCTTCATCTTAACTGAGAACCGAGGCAAACAGTTTAGGATGAGCAGTTGAATACATGGAGGGCAGACTGATCATCTTCCTAAGAATGGAGCAGTATGAGACATTTGGAAAAAAAGTGATTTGAGAGAAACTTAGTACTAATTTTCTTTCCAACTCATAGAACTTAATTGGAAAATCATGCATTGGAAATCTCTCAGTATTATTAAAAAAACTGTGTGTGCTTAATGCAGGTAGAAAAACACAAATATGAGCTGATCAAGAAGAAAGTTTCACCAACACAGTGTGTTTCAGCTCCAAGTCTTACTTTCATCATCAGAAAAACATGGTTAGTGCCTGCACTGACTCACAAAATGTGTGAAATGAGGTTCCTCTGTTGAACATGTCCACAGAGTACCATTAACTGTCTTTCTGACTCCCAGCAGAGTAGGATCTAAGCCAATATATTCTGCAACAATTTCCTTTCCAGCTAGTACCTCTGTCTGCACTGACTTTGCCATGCACATTGCAGGACGTTAGTGAATGTAGGTCTGGGAGTGATTTCTAGATTCAGAAAAATAATGGTAATACTGGTCTTTCTGTCTCACTCTTTTTTCCCCCTTGTTCCAACTATACCTGTATTTTATGTGACTACAGAGCTTTCAAACAGCTATATCACAACAGTCTGTCGCAAGTGTATTGGGTGTTTCAGTTTGCCAGACCTGTCATAATAAATTAATTACAGGATGTTGCAGAAATGGCTGAGTTCCAGCAGCATCTTGCACAGTTTAATATAGCCCCATTTCCCCATTTCAATGTATTTGTGGTTAGATAAATCCTCAGAAAATTTACAGCTGCTACACACTAGTTTATTATACTCCCTGCCTGTGCAGGCGATGTAAGTGCAACAAGAATTTGATGTCGTCTTAGTGCATAGATTTTACTGATACTGCGTTACTGGTGTGGAAACATTTTTCTGCTAAAAGTGGCATCTGCAGTTTCTTCTGAGTATTTGCATCTGAGCATTAGACAGGAATTGTAAAACTTGTTTGCCACAGCCTGACACAGTGCAAAATCATTTGGCCTGACAAAGGCCTCACAAAAAGTCAGGTAGCTGCAGTTTTAGATGAAATGCAGAGCAATCACTTTCATTTATGAGTGCAAACTAAAATGGATTTTTGTAGATGCTTTAGGTGATGTAGATTAATGGATAAACTACAATCTTGATGTTGTTACTGAAAGCCTAGACCCTGCTGACTTTGCTGTGGCTTTGCTGCAGTATAGGGGTCTATTTTGAGCAGCTTGCAGGACTGGGACTCTTCTGTATACGTGGCCCTGCTGCAACACAGACCATTCGGCAGGGGAAAGCAGCAACCAACTGGCATACAACAGACAGAACAAAGGGTAAAACTCTTGCCAAAAACACTGGGAGGGGAGCACATCTAAGTGCTCTACTAAGTGCCATGTAAGAAAAGGATCATACAATATTTAATGCTCAAAACAGCAGCAGCTAGAAGCTTGTGTGAAATCCTCATCTCCACTCTAGCCATTTTATACCAGATGAAGAGGCTGGAGCTGCATGAGTCTATGCAGATGCACATACTGCAGCAGACATCCATGAAGGCATCCTCTGAAGACCTCTGCCAGAACCAAAGTTTCGGCAGTCCCAGACAGCACTACAAGCTGTATATGATTTGGACCTTTCTGCACTGTGGCTCAGGGTTAGGAAAGTGCAAAGTTACGAATTGCTGGAGAGACACAAGAGAATCTTCCTCATGGGTTCTAAAAGTTCATCCAAAAGGCTCCTGTAAATGGCACAAAACTTAGTATACTAAAAGGTGAAGTGGTTAAATATCTGAAGTCCAAAAAACATGACTGAAGCCACCAAAGCTTTGCTTTAACACGCCTTCCCACTATCTTCTGTTCCTTCTTCTTAAGTTCCAATTTCTAACTGCCACATTCGTGCAAGTCTCTCCCAGACAGTAGTTTTCTCAAGTTGCTTATTTCCCTCTCTCAGACCTCCTCTCATTTTTATTCCGTACGTGCAGCGGTTTTGCTCCAAATGCAGATATTTTATTATATTTATAATTTTGAATTGATACAGTATGTTTTTACAGGTGCAAGTGCATATCCATAAATTAATTTCTCCACACCACTTTGGAGAGCCATTGGACAGAATACTAAGGAAAAAAACACTACAGATGTGCACATGAATCTTTCCAGCCTTCCTTCACTATTCAGAAAATACTTGTTTTTCTCCCAATTTCCACATTCATAAAACAGGCTGTAGTGCATACATACTAATTTCATATGATCTAGAAAAAGATCACTAAAAACCCCCACCACTCTTTGTGTTTACCAAACAAGTGTTTTTGCTTTAGTCTGTTCCTGCCTTAAATGAAGTATTTCCTATTCACCTTAGTAATTAGAGCAGAAGGATGTAGTGAATGAAGTGCCTCATTATCAAGTTTGTATCCACAGTCTCTGCAGAATGGCTACCATGCCAGCTATTTTTCATAGCTGTCTGCTTTTGCTTGTAATGGGCCATTGTTAACCCTAAATGATCCTGACATTCGATTCACCCTCAGACAATTGGGTCCAGCCGGCAGATTTAGTTCACTAGTCAACAGAGACTTTCAGTTGTCATGTTCCTCTGTGTTCTCATTAGCCCTTGTTTGACGGTGATCCATCCGCTATTGCCTTCTGAATTAAGTGATGCTACAAATACACTACCCGTGTTTTATGATGTCTGCTCCTTAAATTATTCTAAGGAAAAAAACTACATGCAATCTGATGGTTATTGGGAAACACAAGGAAAAAATATGCCACCCCTTCTTCTCTATTTTAATTGTTAATTTGTGCATTATTCGTGATGTCTCTACCAAATGACAAATATGTAATAAAAGGAGCTGCATGCGTGCTGCAACCACGCAACCTCCCCACCCCGCCAAAATCCCTAATAATAACAGCCCTAGTACTTTGCTACTATCACTACGCACTTAAAAATATCTAGTATTTAATCTTTTTTCATACCGATTTTTACATGCTTTGTTCCAGCACTGAGATAGCATCATCAGTGAACAGCATTGACTTTAACCTGTAAATACTCCTCAAACAGGTGTTTACAACTCTGGCATCTCAAATCATGACTTAGGGAGCAATTTTGCAGTGCACTCATGCTTTAGGACACTTAATGTAGTTCTCCTTTAATTACATAAAAGAACAATTTTTTTCAGTAGGTAACCTGAATCCTTTTGGAACTGATTTCTTAAATTGAAATTTAACTCCTTCAAATACTTGGACAATTTTAAGGAGATGTAGGCAATGTACATTTTGAAGTGATTTGAAAAATCACTTTGCATTAACATAAAAACAGAAACAAGATGCATTATGTAAAGTTAATTTCAAAAACTAATTTGCACTCTATTCCAAACTGTTTAAAAGTTTCATTTTTTCTTGTAAGTTTAAAATCCCAACAGCACTGCCTGAAGAATGAATGTAGGTAGGCATAGTCAGAATCCACTAATACTGAAGAGAAAAACAAAGTATTTGCCATAAAATGAATGTATTAGCCATATTTCTAAATAAAAGGTAAACATTATGCATGATTGATAGTAATTTGATTAGAAACAATTTTAGTTTGAAGGTTCTAATTTCAATATTGAAAAATCACTTAGAAATGTTGTTTCTTTAAATGCAAATCTTTTTTTTTTCTTTGCTTTCTGTTAAATAAATGCAGAAAGCTCTAATACTGCAGTGAAACAGTATAAAGCAGTAGAAGAATCTAACCAAGAGGTAGGGAGGAAAAATTATACAGGCAAAACATCCTGCAATTAGAAAAAAAGCATTATGAAAAGTTTATTTTCAACTCCATTCATTTTCATGTCTAGTCTCTTATCTGATTTCTTCTGCTTAATTGTTATTTGGAACAGTGCCTTGGAAGACACTACTGCTGCCTCTCCTCTCAATTTGGAAAGTGTGGCAAAGCAGCTCTATTCAGCTTCAGAGCAGTGAACATAATTGGAGCCCTAGTTCGCAAGCATGAAAGGAGGTGCTGTGCCTTTGATTAGAACTACCATCTCTCTGTGGTGTTTATCTCAAGTGTTATTTCTGTCTTCAGTGTCCATAATGCCAAATTAACATTTTACAATGCTTCCCAATGAGCTTCCAGATCTTGGCTACTGCTCAGCTCTCCCTGGCGTGGAGCTTGATGTCATTCTCTGCTCTTATTTTAAATGTGACCCAGGACATTTTAAAAAACATAAGATGGTAAGATTCTTCTCTCTCAGAAAATGGGTAAATCACACAGAATTATGTGTTAGAATATATTTCAATAGCTGAGAGATAAGAAGCTAGAAGCCTTGCTGCAATTAGGCAGTCCCAGGACTAACACAATTTTACACCATGTATGACGAGGGAGAAAACAAGAATGTGGCAGCACATGTGTGTAAGTTCCATTTAGGGCATACAGAGGCACCGGGCAGAGCAGAACTAGGATTGTTAGCAAGGAACAATTATCAATGGGGCCAAGAAAGAGTATTTTCTACCATGTTTTACTCAAAAGAAATATGTTCACAGATTTTTCTGGCTTTAAACCATGTGCAGGGAAGATATTACAATATACAGCAACTAGTCCTCTGCATCTGGGTGCATTTCACACATCAGTGCCCAACATTGTTATTCTCACTTCTTTTTTTAATGGAATCAAGTGCCCCGTCTACTAAATAAGGGCTTTCTAATTTTATGTTATTTATTGCTTCAGAGGGGGAGGAGAAAGAATTTCCTAGCAGAATAAAAATAAACTGGACATTATCAGCCAGAAAAAATACCAACTCTAACTGATAGAAAGTGTTTCATTTAATAAAAAATGTAAATTATTCAGAACTGCAGATAATGAGTGAGATCATTAATAAAAGTTCACCACATAACGCTTGATTAAAAATAGATTAATGACACAAACAAGTGAATAAGGACTACACAAAAAAGTAAAACAAACAACAGTTTGATATAAAATATTTCATTCAGGGAAAAGAGAGTATATTTGGCAATACTGCTGCCAAAGCAGCCAGAAAGTCTAACAAAACTGTAATGCACATTTATTATATGCATAGAAACCCTGTCTGAAAACACAAATGGCTAGACTTTGCAATACTTACTTCGACTGGTAAGCATGAGCAGTCCCACTGAAGTCAGATTAGTTGCATAGGTAGTTACTCAACAATTCGCTCAAAAGCTGCAAAACGTAGTCCAAGTGAATATTTGATGTCAGGAAAATATTTTTATAAAGCTTAAGCTTTCAGGTACACTGTAGTGTTGGCATTCCTTTGGAATGTTACCATTCCAAACACTGCTCTATTATATTTACAACAAATTCTGAACTGCTGATTTAATAACTTCTGTCATGGCTAGGCTTGTTTTGGTTTAGATCACACTTTTCGACTCAATTATTCTCTGCTGACGATGGATTGGTCTGCAGATTTCACACTTCCTAGCTTCATCCGAAGTCTACTGAAATGCCTGTCTAGCCTACACTAGGGGGCTAATCAGATCTTAAATTCTTTCAAATTGCCTTTGTCAGTGGGGTTCTCAGGAAATATCAAAGTACATTTCAGATTTTACCGGTCCAGTGAGGAGCTGAATATTCAAGTTCTGTTGATTTCAAGAAAACCAGGGGGATGAGGGGGAGGAATTATTCTGAAACAGGCTTGCACCACTGGTAAGTCACAAGTGGCACCGTTTTTGTATTTCCTTATTTTTTTGTCTTTTATTTCTTGATAATCCTAGAAGTGAGATCAAAATTGCAGTACTCAAATTCATTTTTCTGTGTATACTGAATGTCACACCAGTGTCTGAGATTAAACTATGACTATACATCATAGCATTCAGGCTCAAAGGCAATATTTGTCTTTCCATTTGTGCTTGAGTTTGAGCCTCTCCCTGCTCTTTTCTTCTTCAATTCCACCCCATGGGCTGTAGATTCATTTTTAACACCATTAGCTGTAACTGATGATACAGGAGTATCATCCATTAAGTTGGGCTGATTTTCTGTTTCATTCTTCTGTATCCTTTTCTTCTTTTTCCTTGCACCTCTAGAGGAAGGTGGAAATAAAAAGAGCAAAAGAAACACATAAAGTTAACTTCAGTTTAGAGCTTTTTCCACCCACACCTGACATGTTAAAACAATTGCCTGCCTGTCCCCCTTGAGTACAATGCAGAAACAGCTATAAAAACTACTGTTCCATTGCAGAACAAAAACAGAAAAAACATGAGGACAAAATATAGGAGACCATTCCGAATCCATTAGTCTGCCTTTCAGTGCATGTCCTAGTGCTGCTTTGAAAAGAACTGCCTATGTTCTTAAAAATCAGGTAGAGCCTTGATTAATAATCAACAGATGTAATTAAAAATTACTAACCTCCTCCTCTCATAAAAGTCATTGCACTTCTTTTTTTATTTTCCTAAGCTCAAATGCCAACATACTTGCAAATGAAGAGAGATTTCTGGTTTATTTATTCAACTACTGAAAGGAAGTCAGGCAGACAAAGTGCAAAAAATTAGTCTGCTCACTTTAATTTACCTGAAGTAGGATACATTTATGAATCAGAAGTCGTTTTAATGTCAGTTCATGCTTATCACACTTCATACAATGCCTAAAGCATCAATCCAGCCCATATCCTCCTGTATCTTTCCCAGTTAGTGCCATTTAAAAATGGGATTAGACTGGTCTTGCTGCTGATGCCAGGGAAAATGCAAAGCTTACACCACTTCTACCATGAATTCCCATTTTTGCAAAAGTTGTAACTTTATTTAACTATGAATAAATAATAGTACTAGAGTTTAATCTTTCAAGGACAGGTACTGCCTTTGTTCAAAATATGTGCTGCCCATAGCACAGGCAGGTCTTGGTTTGTGACTGGAAGTGTTAGATGCTGCTGAAACGTATGTAAACAAGTAGATGATTCAAGACTAAAGACAGTAATGAAGTGTGTGCAGTTACCCCAAAAATGTTGATGCAAGAGCAGCAATTACTCTTGGTGATATTGTCCAAATGTAGCAAAATTTTACAGATGACATCCTTTACACATCAGCG
This sequence comes from Dromaius novaehollandiae, assembly GCF_036370855.1. Classification (NCBI taxonomy): domain Eukaryota; kingdom Metazoa; phylum Chordata; class Aves; order Casuariiformes; family Dromaiidae; genus Dromaius; species Dromaius novaehollandiae. The sequence continues at coordinate 63,600,114 of NC_088100.1, forward strand.
TTGCTAATGGAATTATGGCTGTCTGCCTATAGCTTGAAATTTTTTACTCTGAACTGTGTATTCTTGAAATAGGTAAATTGCTGCAGCTCTAATAGTGGAACACGCCAAAAGAAAAGGTTCTAGAGTTTAAGGCCCTCTGCTTTAGGATTCCTGGAATCATTTGAGAAGTACCGCTGTATGAGGAAACTGGGGCATAGAATCATAAACAGTAATTTAAGTATCAATCTACCAAACTAAGCATTCACCTGGGCCTAATGCATAATCAATTGTAAATTTACAGAGCAAGCTCTACCTAGCATAGCTCAACAAAACTGTACCACGGGAATATACCTAAGGAGATTGTGTCTGTACTGACAAATGGAATCTAACCATTAATATTAGGAGGGTGAGGCTACCATGCATGTTTTCAGTAAAAAAACTCACCTACTCAAATTTTGAGAAGTAGTTCTCATCTTTTTATTATTTTGAGTATCACATGTGGTGATCATCAAATCTTTGAGCCTCCTTATATAAAACCTTAGTTCACTTAGCATACATCACATGGACATTTCTCTGTTTCTTCCAAAATCTGGAAAAAACAGATTAACTCTGCTGAGGGGTGGATATGGCATACGGGCTTGCAATTCACTTTCTTTCGCTGGAAATGTTACAGCTGTAATGAATACTGTTCTAATAGGCAAAATAGCAACCATTCATCTCCAGGCTCGAAGAAAGGTATAATGAGTTGTGCAGGTGCTAAAACATTTTCACTTCTCCATAGTGAAACTGTGTACTTGGCAATTACATCTCACTTGATTCTTCAAAAATTTATTTACTGCATAATTAGCATGTGACATGGATATTGAGTGTATTCTCACAGAAAATAGGAAGATGGAAAGTTTTAGGTGAAGCAAGTATTTAAGTACAGATTGGACTGGATCTCAAGTCATGAGGTGTTGCTATTGGATGCTAAAATAGAAACCTTTTCCAGTTAAGATCTTAATATTCGCAAGCACATTGTTTTCTAGGAAATTTCAAGACATGCTAATTGTGCTGAACAAAAAAAGGTTTCAGATAAAAAGAAGTGAGAGACTTAATGATGTATCTGCAGGCATTTTTCTGAAATGTTTTACCATGTAATCTGTACTACACAGATAGATAACTTGTAAACAGAAACATGGAGCAGTATTTCAAACCAAGAGCATTAGAAATGCAAGAAGATCCTCCTCTCTTCCAGCTCCCTGAATAAGGCAAAACCCTGTAGTCTCCTCTGAAATAACTTCATACATGCAGTCACTGCCACAATTACAAAGACAAATGGATCCCATTTCTTTGTGTTCTAAATCACGGAAGAACTCAAAAAGCATATGCTTGCAGATTCAAGCTTTAGATCAGGAATAGGCATTAGTCAGATCTGCATTCTGATCTTAAAAATTGAGTGAAAGCAGCCCTTTCCACAGACAGACAAAACAAAACCACAGGGAAAAAAAGACAGCAAAAACTTAATAAAATCTAGAATGTCCTGGAGCATGGAAAAAAACTACAGCACTGCATAGTACCAACATGCCTATCTTCTTCCATTTCAAATTAGCTCTCTCCTGACAAAGTATAGCATCAGACACTACACCACTGCACCAGACATTGCCTTTGACTCTCCCTCACTACTGATCAGGTGTAAATGACTTGGTACCCTGAAAGCTTGAGAATGAGGCTTTGCAACACTGCTGTTTAGCCATACTGTATAGCAGTGACATGAATCGTGACTTTCATGTTTAGGCTGGCATCTCCATGATGTTCCCACTCCCTACTGTTCAGGAGGAGGGAGTACATTCCAGGTGCTTTTTTTCATCTTGCAACGGAAAAGGCTTTTGGCCTTTACTTCTTCAGCATGACACACTAGTGTAACTCAGGTCAGTTTCCACCAAAATGAGTATTTTGTATTTCATATCACTCAAAATACTTTAATTTGATTAAATTATTTCTAATTCCACATTTTAAATCTGTGGTCCCACATTCTTCAGTGGCTACCTGGAAAGGTCACTCAAAAGAATTGTTTGCTTAAGTTCTACTAATACAGTTGAACCATATCAAATTTTGAATCCTGTCTTTTGACAGACTGTATCAACTGTGACAGTAACTCTACTGTAAGGCATTTCCTTCCTTAATGTAAGTCTTGTTAGAATACTTCAACCCTGAATTCTGTCAGTGTGCAGTTTACAGTCTCTTCTCCTCAAACACGCGTGTTAAACTTTCCACTCACAATTCATTTTCAAATCTAGATAGAGCTAGAGATAGAAAATTAGGATTTAAAGAAAAGTTGAAACTAGATATCTAGCTGCATCTATACTACATAAGCACAGATTATCTGAAGAGAGGTCCAGTCTGGAAAATGATCAGTGAAATAACTTTGTTTAGATGACAGATGCCTGTAATGGCAAACAAAAGAAGTATTTGCACATGTATTTTTCAAATATAAATGGTTGCAGTAAGTTCAAGCTGTCATGGAAGCTCATGTTCAAAATGTTGAGATCTTATCTGCCTCCAACTTTCACACAATGAATACACAAATTTTTAAAAATACAAGTGTCACAATTGAAGATGCTAGCTTGCTCATCTTCTCGTTATGTGACAAATTTTCAATTTACACTAATTTTTAGAAAGTGCAAAAGTAGTTTGCAGCTTGTAGCAATAAAGGTTAATACAGAGCTAAGGGATGCCACAGGGCAAACCTGTATGTCTAGATTATACTTTTGATTCTCTTGTACTCTGCAGTCCTCGCTCTTTGGAGACAGAGACAGAGAGAGAGACAGAGTGTGTGTGCGTGTGTGTGTGTACATATACATATATATAAACCATTATTTCCTTCACATTTTATGTGTCAAACACTCTCTTTGAATGATTATCCTGAAGCTAATTTCTTGTTTTGCTTGCTAAAATAAAATAAGCCTTCCAACATTTCTCACAGTTTCCTAAGAGCAGTTGTAGAAATAACACTGCAAATTGTTTTAAATATTTCTTGCTTACTGTGTTGCAGGTGAGTCTATATCTGTCTCATGCTCTGAGATAAATTTCAGGTCTCCTGACTTACTGATGACTGGTGACATCTGTAAAAAAAAAAAAAAAAAGAAAGAAAGAAGAAAGAAAAATAAAGAAAAATAAAGAAAAAAAAAGCAGGAAGGTGAAAAGACAGACAGACAATGGGGCCAACACATGTACATTGAAAACCCACCAGCTTCCTGAATAAGGAGAGAATATACCTCGTTTGAAAATGAATGTCTATCAGCCATAAAATGTTAACTCCTATGTGGTTAAAAACAAGGAAACAGTACCCCTGCTTTAAAAAAAATAATGCTACTTGCAAATAAAAGACAGTTTTCAGGTGTGGGTAAAAACAAGGTTATGAATCTGCTTGAAATAACCTTAAAATACACACAGTCTGTCTCAAATTAAGCTATTTCTGCTACTGAATGGAGAATGATAAAAAGCCATTTTATGGCATAGTTTTAACAATAGCAATATGAAACCTGCCTGTGTCTCTCAACTAACCTAACTCTGCAAGTTTCATTCGAAAGTGGTTCAAATCACTACAAACTACTCTGTAATTCCAGGCTCAAAAAAAATTAAAAACCAAAAGCATTCTGAAGTTGTGTATAATTCTCTACTTTCCAGTGTAATTAGTGGGTTCATACCCAACTTGCCTTCTATAAATACAAACCTCTTCTAATCCTAACAGGTCTGATATTTACTGCAAGAATTCCCATAAAGAACTGGTAAGTCGCCTTCCTGAGTTTTCTGTCTTCAGGGACAGACTATTTTCTCCACCTTCTTCTAACCAGACTGTTCACATATGTTCACTATCCATATAGTTTTATTTTCACGAAGGAGAGAAGCCAACACAATTGACAGGCCTGATGTCTCACTCAAAAGCTCATTAGAATCCAGCCTACACCACATGGTAGGCCCAAAGAGCACCACAATCAACTAGAGAAGCTGTGGAAAGGAGCAAGCGCACTCTAGCTTCAGAGCTAGTATCATAATGCTATCATTACAAAACTTTTCTGGCCCTCTATTTCAGGTTGACAGGACTACGACATTCTGTATGTGTCTGTTTGGTACAGAAGACATAAAAGAAAAACAGAAATCATATCCAGGCAGGTACTGTGAGAGTGGGGACTGGTTCCTATGAAGATCCTAGGAAGCTGGAGAAAAGGTCACTTTCGGGATACTGGAGCCTTAGGCCAGAGAAGAGAGGGAGAGATTAGATCTGGTACTTTCCAAAAAATAAGATTTTTTCAGGGAGTGAAGGGGAAGGATGGGCTTGAAACTAATTCAAGCCCTAAAAAATCATAAATGTTGTCCAAGTTTTAAGACTGTTAGTTGAGTTTCAGATTTATAGCCAGCCTAAGGCCAAACCCACTACTTTCTGCTTCTGAATTTCTAAAATAGATCTCGTGCTAAAAAGATCAGTCTATCCAGTTCTGCCACGCACAAAGATACTCATCTGCTTGTAAATGAGATATTTAATGTTCTGATATCACCCTACATTGCTCCAGGAAATGGCCAGTTACCGACATTACTGTCTCCAAAAAACCCTGTTAAAAATCAGCAGTATTAAGAAAGGAATATCATTCAGAAGCTCTCAACTGCCTTATAGCTGCTAAAAGAAGTAACTACAAAGTCAACAAGAACTTTCTGAAAGCAACACAGAGAGGAAAAAAAAAAAAGACTGTTCTTGACCCTCTAGTTTGCTAACTACTCATTTCATTTTGTGTAGCCTCATAGGCAGGGCATACCATAGCCACTCCATATCTAACTTAAACAGAGAGAAAACAAAGCGTTCTTTCCTCCGCAATTTTTTTAAATTACGAATTGTTTTCACTATTTTAAAATAGAATGCAAACAGTTTTCAGATACTAAATTCCTCCGTTAATGATTTCAAAGCTTTTTATAAACACTAATGAATAAAACTTAAATTTCCCCTGCCAACAATTAGTGTCCAATTTTAATTCAGGGTCAAGTGAGGCACAGATAGTAATTGCCTTGCACACACAAATTAAGAGTATATGGGAAATGGAACCCTTATCTCCCAAGTCTCAGTTTTAAGCTGTAAACAGATAGTTTAATTACTTTCTCAAACTCAAGATGGAATTAATTAAAAAAAAAAAAAGTTAGTCAATGTTAGTGGCTGTACGAAGTTCCTACTTTATTATTTTGGTCCTGCTTCCTACTATTATTTTACTAGTTGAATATTATTTTACTGATGACTTAAAGGTAACAGGATCAAGCTCCCAATGACTTCCTGAATTCATATAAGCACATTGCTCACAACAACCATGTTCAAACATTAGTCATTAGAATTATTCTGTTGAAATAACACAGTTCACTGGATTAGTTTAGACAAAAATCACAATTTGAGAATAAAATAAGGTAGCTGGGCTAGGAAAAATCTTCTACCTTTACACACAAAATCTTTGTTAATATAGTATGAGACTTCGTCAATGGTAGAAGTAAACACAAAAGAAGAAAATATAATGCCACCGATAACAAAATACAATGGAGTGCTGTAAAGGGAACGACTATAAGTAATTAATACTTTCTTCAGTATTCACAACCTTGTCGTACACACTTATGCACTCCCTTCGCTAGCAGTCAAAACTAAATCTTTCTCTGAAAACTCTCTGCGATGATGAATAATGCTGAACTAGGCTTTTCATCTTCCTTTTTGAACTAATATAACTTTTAAAAATAATCCTGATAATAGAATCTCTGCATTGTACTGATATTGTAATCAAACACAGATCTTTCCAAAGCACATTCGGGTAGAATCCCCCTATGTGGCACTACAGAAAATTGACATCTTCTATCAAAAATGGACTGAGTTTTTAAATACTTTCAGATACTTTCTGTACACAGAAAATGATCCCTGTTTACAGGTAAGAGATTAAAGTATCCACTAACTTAAGCTGCCTAACCAAAGGTTCTTATGACCTGTTTTAAAAACCATCTGGATATTACAAAGGCTTTTATATATTCAAGCACAGCATTTCAGAGTGTGTACCAAGGAAAGAAAAACACACAGTTAGAGTCTATCTTGGGATAACTATGTTCAGTTGACTTTGTAATCGGTGAGATTTCCTTGGATAGGTAGAGACAAACTCCCAATTCTCCAGAGTAGTGTTCAAATACGACAGCAGTTTCTTACCTCATTCCTACAAACTTTCAAGCAGGTAGCAAGGCAAGAACTGCACGGACTACTACATTTTTTTCGGAAGCAGACCCCACTGCGCTACCTTCTCCTCTTCCCTGGCCCACATACCTTTGTGTCCCTCTCAGTCAGCCTGCTCCATGAACTACTACCTCCATTCTGGTGACGTGAGCAAACAGTAGCAGTACTGAAGCAGCCAGTGGGCTCAGCAGCAGATTTGAGATGACAGTGCAGTAGCTCATGCAACAGAAGGAAGAGCAGCAGGAGGAGCACAGTAAATGAGAGGCTGGGGGAACAGGCAGGAGATACTTGGCTAAGGAGACAGTGATAACGCTTGGATGCTGACAGTGCACCAGGGGAGAGGATGGTAACGTAAGCAGCGAGCAACGAAAGTCTACAGCGTGGAGCAGCTGAAGAGGCTGTTGCTTTCTTCTTCCTCATCTTCTAAAACTCTCTATGTGTGGGTAGATCTCATAGTAAGCTCCAAACACCTCTCTGCTATGGTCATTGTGTGCTCCTACTGAAATTAAGTAAACCCAGCATTGTAACAGATAAGGTGTTAGCTATTAAATTAATCCAGATTCCGGAGTCTGAATATTAATACAGAACTATTGGGGTTGCACTTACTTTAGCAAAAAGATTAATGAAAGTCCGGTAATTACAACAAACATCTTGAAGTTTTATGCCCATGAGAACAAATACTGAAGACAGTAGAAAATATGAGCTCCATCGTATAGTACCACCAACAATGTTCAATCTTCTTGCCATACCCATTTAATTCTCCACCTTTTAAAAGATACAGCCCCTAAGAAAGATACGGGACCATCAGTTCATAGCAAGTGTAGAGGCTTGTATTTTCTAAACTTTCTTTTGCTTTACGACGACAGAAATAAAAATTACAGTAAAATACACTTTCCTTTTCTAGAAGACTTCTTTGCTTCACAATTCACATGCTCTCAGTTCTTTGATAGTTAAAACTGTCTCAGCGTTTTCACATAAGAAGGAACGAAGGCAAAAAATTTGAAGGCTATATCCACGAAAGCATTTCAGTTCCCGAAGCCAGTAGCAGAATGCACAGCCATAAATTGGGCACTTAACCCTCCCTGTACAATGCATGGAAAGAATCAAATGCATCAGAATGCACTACACAGCAAAATCTGAAGCAGGGAGCATCCAAAGGTAACACCAAAGATGAAGTTTCATCTCAAGCCTAGATCTTTGGCAGTACTTTCTTCTAGGCTGTGAAAAGTTGCCTCAAAGACTGATGGCCTGGAGAGGTACCCTGACAGATTAAGAAGTAGATGGACAGAATAGAATGGTGCAATCCGAATGGATTTCCTTCCTCCACTTAAGTGATTTAATCCCTGAAGAGAAATGCCCTTGCTATATAGCCTACTGGGTACGGGGATCTCTCCCACAGAAGCTATTGCTACATAACTCGGTCTAATTAAAGATTCATTGGATCAGAGAGAGCAAGAATGAGTATGTCTCTCTTCAGACTAGTCATTAGGACATTAAACTCTTTTTGTATTAAGTTTGCATTTTGTTTTCTACTAAATAGTCCATGGATAAAAAGACTTATGCCAATATGCTTTTCCTCCACAGAACTGTGTTGATGTCTCCTGTCAAAACTGTTCTAATGAGTCAAGTTTGGGAGAGATGCCATGACAGCACACCCCACTAATTACCCCTTCTCTCCTCCTGTTCCGTACCCCTCCAAAATGGACATCTGGCAGGAAGCTTGGCTAGGGGAATCACATAGATTTCTTTTACTCTGACCACCGTATTTGAAATGCAACTTAACCTATGATTACTTTTTTTAGTTCTCTAATGTTTTTAAAATACAAATCTATCCAAATCAAACACACCGTATTATCCCTTTATGTCTAATAGTATTAACTCAGTTACGGGTATCTAGCAGAACTGGGGCTCTATATACAAGAGAGACATTGAAATTAATCTGATCCTTTCATGTAAAAAACAATTAAGCCACAGAAATGTTTAGGATTAAGCTGACACTCACTAGGTTCTCCACCCATGGATGCCAGAACAACAGGCAGAGAGAGGACTTTGCCTTCTCTAGTCTTTGAAACTGCAAAATTCTGACCCTGTCCAGGACTAGGAAGAGACCAGCAGGAAGTCTGGTGGATGGAAACCATAATCTTAAGTATCATGGCTGAATGCTGACAAATACTACACCTCAGAAATCAAATCAGCTGGAAGACTGTGTGAGAGAGAGCAAAAGGAGGAGGAAGAGTGGAGACAAGAAACTTCAGAATGAAGTACTATGGTTTAGAACAGCTGTTTTCAGTCTCAAAGTCTTGGCCTCTGGGAATTATCTGTGGTTACAGATTTGCATTAAAATTTGCATAAAAATAGTTCAATCCTGCTCAGAAAGAGGCTGTTAGGGCTCAAGGAAAAAACAATGGGGAAGAGAGGTTAGCTTGTCCCTGAGAGCCATCTTAATGATGTAAAAGCCCCTTCAGAACCCTGAAGGTTCTGCTTCATCAGTTTAGTGGCTCACACTGATTTTTCTCATCTTTAAGCAGTGAATGGCTATTGATGCCATATCATTTTTGCTTTTTTCCCCCACAGATATTGATTTGCTTATAAACAAGAAGCCATTTCTTTCAGAGACTCAAATAATACTACAGACACAGGCACAAAGATTTATGAGACAGAACTCATTAGGAACCCCAGTGACTGGTTTTGGAATTGCAAAAGGAAGAATTGCCAGCTTACAAATAAAGTAGCAATATGCATGCTTAATAGAGAGTAATTCAACTTGAAAAGTACAAACTCCACTTTAAAAGGAAAGTAAATATCCCCAAATAGGAAACTGCATATCAAAAACTAAAAAGGTGGTATATATTAAGGTCAGATAAACATTTAAGGAAAATGGTCTATTCTTTCTAGATGGTACCGTAGCAACTTTTCCTTCAGAAGAGGGATTTCTTCCAGAACTGAAGTAATTACTGTTTCAAAACCAGCATTTGCAAAGATGTATATATTTTTAATGTCTGTTCAATGCTTTGTATGAGAAGACTACAAAGCAGCTTTGCAGACTGATTCTAGAAAAGCATAGTTTCTTTCAAGCCCAGAAGGTGCCAATGCCTTCAGAAGAATAATCACATTAGGTAAGAATGAACCCTAGAAAAATAAACTTCACTATAATAAATTCTCATTAAATGGGTATCTCTGGATAACTACATTTTTGTGGGTCTGCAACCTTTCTGAGCCTTCAAAATAAATGAACACACTTCCAACATGTTGAAAGTCTTCAGCTCCATTCATCATTAGAGTTTCACCATGTTAATCCTATCATGTTTCCCTCATATACATTCTCATATCTTCCTCATTCATTCATCATCTTCATTCACTGAGGTATTTCCCAGGAACATGAACAAAGACATTTATAAAGGAGAAAACAGAAACAGAACAAACTACAGAATTAAAATGTTTGTTGAAATTACTAGAAAAATTTCTAAGTAACATTTTTAGAAATGTTTTTGAGCAAGTTTTCTAAGCTTTTTGATTCTTATGCCTAATAAATAAATTTTGAGCTCACAAAAACACCCACATCAACCCTCAAGCCCAGGGGAAAAGCCTCAGTGGCTTGGCAGCTCAGTTTCATACATGTTAGGCTAAGACTTCAGAAAGTTTCTGACAATAACCTACTCTGAGGAAAGAAGGGAGAGAACATGAATTATTTATGCGAACGCAGTGATAATCCCAACCTTTGGTTACATATACATGGAATGAACTCTTGGTGATCTCTGGCAAGATTATCCACATTGTGCAATAATAATGTAGTTCTAGAAGGTAACCCTTTTCTTCATGCTTATGACCTTACTCTGCACCTTAACTTCATTTTTTCAAAGATACACATACCAGAAAAAATATCTTCTTACTTTTTACAGACATTTTATATTACTGTGTATTTGTTTTGTCCATTGCTTCTTCCCACTATTTCCATATAATCAAGAACTGACCCTTTTAACATTCACAACCCAATATGATGCGTTTTAAATAATGATCGTTAGGCCACCCCAAGTTATAAAACATATTCACAAGAACTTATAGATGGCAGAACACCTCTGGCCAAATAAGGCAGCCCATTGAATTTCAAATGTCTTACATTCGACAAAATTTTGCCAAACCCAAGTGCTAGTTTCTAACAGAAATCTGTCTGAATTCCTGCCTTTTCTGCCTTCAGCGTGAGGAACCTGAAAACAGCGGTTTACTGAAGCAGCCAGGTGGTGAGTCTGTCCCTGTCTCTTGGGATTCTTTATCTGCTCAATGAGAACTTTACTCCATGAAACTTCTATTGTCAGTTTAGACGTATGTTGTAATTAAAGATGATTATGACCTAATTTTGTGGCTCAGAAGTTAAGTAACTCATAGGGCAGGAAAACAAGGTTTGCATAAAATTATTATGTTATGAATGCTAAGCTCATGGTAGAAATCATTTTTGAAGCAGGTTCTTTGAACTAAAACAAAATGGCACATCTGCACAGATTAATATTGAATTCTAAGTATTACATGCTCTTCTAATGCAAACTTATGATTCCATTTTATTCACTCAACATAAAATTGTGAGGATTAGCTAACTAGTTACCTATTTATAACATCTGCAGTTAGGGAAAACTACTTCTAGGTAAGACTATACGGAATTCTCAGTGATCCAAATTGTATTATTTATCTACATTTTAAATGCCCTTTTCAGTCTAGTATGGTAGCAAAACCTCATGAGTAACTCCTATGATGTTTTTTACATTAATAGCATTTTTGCAGTCTTCACACAGCTAAATATTTATGTATTCCTCAAAAAATACAGAAAGAACAAGAGATATAGCAGACCCAGATATAGCTATCTAAGTGTTTGGGAAAAATGCTTTTCACCAAAAACCAAAGGCAACAAAAAAATTGTTTGTCTTCCTGCTTGTGGGTAAATATTTAAGCAACAAGTTAATGCATTATTCAATAAATATTTTTGGATTTTCAAAGAAACCCATGCATTTTCTGTCAAAGCAGAAAAAAATCATAGCATATTTCAAACTGAAGATTTTCCATATTTCCCATGTAAAAGAAATTGGTATTTCCTTTGATCAGTTCTAAAAATAATATATTTTGGAAAGTTCAGAAAAAAATGAAAGGGATAGGAAGAAAAGTTGCTGTGTCATTGCTGCAACACAGGAACTACCCTAACTGATCAGCCCCCGCAGTGGTCCTTTTAGCAGTTTTGTCTCAGAAGTATCTGGTGTTGCCTAAAGCCAAAGCACTGTGGAACTTTCCTGGTATGACAAACAGCTGAACAATAATTTGTTTCATTCTATGCAGTATTAAGCAGCATTTGTAAAACCATTATACTTCAAGGCACATCAGGTCTTACACAGGGATTTGACTCATTTGCTGGAACTTCAACTCACTGTCTTTGTGGCAAGTTATACAGTGCTTGGAAAAAAAAAAAACAGCGAGATTTGTGTTTCCCAGTCATTTAGATGCTGTTGGAATCTCAGCCCTTACCTCAGCCTAAAATTTGTATTTAAAAAATTAATCCCCGAGTACCTAGTTTTAATGGTGCCCTGTGGTAGCAAGTTCACCAGGTTAACTAAGCACAGCATAAACAAAATACTTCCTTCTACTGATATTAGATGCATTCGATTTCAGCTTAATGTCCCCTGTTCTTGTTTAACTGCAGGGCACCCTCTCTACACCATGTATTATTTTAGATATTCTCTCTTCATTGCTCCTTCTTTCCCAGTTTAGTCTTTTCAGTATATCCTCTTGTAGCATTTTTTCCAGGACTTCAAAACCTTTCATTACTTTCTCTGAACCCTTTATCACTTTCTGGTGCCCTTGGATGCAGCTCAAGATAAAAAGGAAAAACCTGTATCAATATCAAATCTAAATCAGCATCAAAAAGAACAGATATAAAAATTTAATTGTTTGGTTTTGGACTATTATTGAGTACTTCATTAATTTTATATTTGGAATTTCTGTATGTACAAAATAACCCTAACTACAAAATTCAAAGTAATGATTAACAATATAGTCAATTTAATTCAAAATGCCAGTAGTACTATTTTAAAGAAACTCTCCCTGAAATATTACTAAAACTGAATGTTATCAAAAGTGCAACCAGTAATTCAGAAACTATTGTTAGAAAAGTAATTTAAACTAAGTAAAACTAAGTAATTTATTAAATATTACCTCTCTATTCATTTATGTAAAAACAAAAGTTACACAAAATAGGTGAATTAAAGTGGTTTTCTGCATTTTAACCTTGAGTATTACAATATATATTGTGTGGTAAGGCTTAGATAAATCATCTGAACAGAAAAAATAGTAACTCAGCCACACGGCATTCATTTTGAGTCCTGCAAATCAAACAAAATATTAAAATCCATTTTAGAAAATATATGGAGAAGTCAAGTCATTTGAAAGAACTCAAAAAAGTCATTTTTAAAGTAGTTGTGTTAGTAACATTTGACTAACTGAGTAGCTGTGGAAAACAAACTTTAGAGGGCTACAAACATTTTGAATAAAGAATAATTCTTGCATTCTAACAGTTGCTGAACTTGTTTCTATCACTTTCTTTGCTTACAAAGCGTCTTACGGTTTAAGACAATCATTCTTATGTCACAGGAGGGGAGTATTAGCTATTCAAAACTTCTAATCCCTGTTTATCTGGAGAAGTGAGAGTCATTTATTCTGCTTTGCACATAGCTGTATCTCTAAGTATCTGGGGGGAAAAAAAATCAGTATTTTTTTTTCCCCCTCCTTCACATACAGTACATTTTCTCTAACTTGACTAAAAACCAGCTGCAGTCTCTTTTTTCTTCTCTACATACTGCAATCTGAATTCTAACTAATGTCACAGAAATGGGAATGTCTCATACACATACAATATAGTATGTGATATATAACCACCAACAACATAATACAATAAACAATTATAACCCAATGTATGCATGCTGTGGGAGTAGAGAGAGAGCAGATACAGTCAACACAAAAGCCTTAACAAGCACCAACAGCGGAACACATGTATACTTGCTGGTAAACATAATTACTCTGATTTATTTAGTTAGAACATGCTTTAATGATAAAAATTACTAACCAAACAGACAACATCTAGCAGTACTATTTCAGTAATGTGTTATGTATTACCCACAGAATATAATTACATTCGGAATGAAGAAAAAGGGGTGGAGTCAAAAAAACATATACTGTTTCTGTTTAAGTTTCTTAGTATCTCTTCACTTTGCTCCTCCAAACTAGATAGTATATCCTCCTGAACAACCTACAGGAAGGGTGCTATCATTCATCAGAGGACCATCAGCAGCTTTAAACAGAAACATCCATTGTCAAGTAAGTGCGTTTGGAGGTAGCATATTGCATAGCCTGGTAACGAGACACATGGTGTATCTTAATTAGGAAATTATTACATGGACTGACAAACTCTCCAGAGGAAAAGTCTACCTTGTCTAAGCAACTCGATAGATAAGGAAATTTTATGGAAGAAAATTTGTAGAACTTGTGGGCACTGCATATTCCAAGACTGACAGTCAAATGTCAGAAAGTGTATCAGTTTATGACAAATCCATGCTGTTGCTTCAACAGCTATTTATACCAGGCAGCTGTGAGAGATGCTTCTGTCAACCTTGGAGTCAAAAGGAGATTTGCTACTCACTCCAATGGTGCAAGAGTGGACTGAATATTTAATTGCCACATGACAGAATAGTTAGATCCACACAAAAAATGTATGTTAGACACCAGCTGAAAATATATCTGCTTGCCTGGAATGAGGTCTAGACATTAGAAATTTAAACAAAAAAGAAAGGAAAGGAAGGGAAAATTACTATATTCTATATATAGTACCCTACTACTTACTAAATTCTTTCTTCTCAAATAATTACCTCATGTAGCGTCGGAGATCCTTCCTCTGCTTCTGTTTGTCCATCAGGTAGGAGAGGAGCAGAATCTGGTACTAATCCTGAACGCTGATCTTCATATTCTTCTGAAAACATGATCCGTAATTCACCATTGGGCACACCATGAAAAAATTATGAAAGTATCTGTTTTATGTGAATAGCTATGATATTATGATCTAGCTGATAACTGGGATGTGAACTAAAACTGGTCAAAAATGTTTGAAGTCAAACTTTGTATAAGAATTTATCAAGATTTCTCCATTAGCTGTTTTATTTATATCAGTAAGCTTAGATCTACATTTACAGGTTAATTACATAAAATAGTAACAAATCAAACACACAACTAAAAACAGAATCTATACTGATAGCAGTAAAATTGAAGCTTAACAAACGTATCATGGACACTTCTTTCAATGCAATAATAGAATACATAATAAGATGGTCACTAACTGAAATAAGAAAATATACACCATGGATTTTTTGCATAGTTGGCCAACCGCCTCAAAGACTTTTTTTAAAGCCTTCTCAAGAACAGGCTATTACTGAAGACTGTTCCTACAGGCTGCCCTCTGGCTTACTTTTCAAGGAGCAGAGGAAGGAGAAAATGCACAGGATGTGTGAGGGGAAGACAGTGGAGAAAGACAGAAATTAAGCTTATTTCAAGCAGCATCATCAAGTTAGCAGAGTACTATGCCCAAGCTTTTTAGGGAAGGGGCATAAACACTAGAGTTCTCTTGGAAGACAGAGGGAGGAAGTAGAAAACGGGGGAAAAGATCTTGAGAAATGTTGGGTTAAGAGATTTCTATACACTAGTATAATTGATAGTTTAGAAAGCACATGAATTTCCTGTAGCATGAGACCACACACTATGTCTATAAATTGAATATTAAGAACTGGCAGGACATTGAGCATTCTTGTATTAGTTGACTCAGTAGAATACTTCCTATATTATTCAATCAGATTTCAAGGGTTTTTTTATTTATCTGTTTTATATTTGGCTGTAGTAATTTAATCAGAACTGTTTTAATGACAAGGACCTGGTAGCAAGTTCAGTGCTCAGAATTGAGATTTAACCATCACTGTTCTTTTAAAACTTCATAATGAACTCCACTTATTTGGGAACTGAACATTCCCTGCTAGAGTAGGGTGAAAAACAGAGTTTTTCTAAAGGTAACTGGTCAGATCTAAGAGATATAAGAAAACTGTAAGAAGTCTGTGAAATGCTTAGATGTATCCTAAAACACTGCCAAGGCAGGGCATGAACAGGTGGCTCTATATGTAAGAAAGGACAAGGAGTCAAACCACTTGACAGACAATCAAGCCAGTGGCTTACATAAGCTAGAATGTTTCCCTAAGTGCCAATAGCTTCTGAAGTTAGATACGTCAACTTGCTAAGTGGTTAGCTAATTTTACGCAATTTCTGCATTACATTAAGTCATCATTATGCCATATGTGTGCTAAATAAATTCATATCTTCAGAGTAATAAGCAGTACAGCATGCTAAAATCTTGGACCATCAGTTAAACCCACACCGGTATACCAGGAAGAGAGCAGTAAACTTACTTTCACCAGCCACATAATTAGCTGGAAAATAGCCTTGCTGTCCATTTGCTAGGCTGCCAAACCACCAGTTATCATTATCTTTGTATAACACTTGGATAATGTCACTGCGATGGATGGTTAGCTCATCTGATCGATGCGCTGTGTAGTCATAAAGAGCCACTACCTAAAAGAGAGATAAGAGCACCACAGCTTTATCACAACCATGCCACAGAGAAAAAAGCGCAACATTCACTTCCTCTTGCAGAAAAGCAGCTGAAACCAAAGCTGCACTTTGGTAAAAGCTGAGGCTCTCTCAAGTTTTGCTAATGGGATCAGGGGTGGTGGGAAAGCAGCAGGAGAGGCAAGATAAAGGACTGTGGGATTGTAGAAATGGTTAAGAACATTCAATTCACTAAGATTAGCTTCAAAACAGCAGCTGTTAGTTTTATAAGCAATTTACTTGTGAAGCAAAAGAAAAAAAAAGCACTTCATACATTCACTTTCTCAGAATTGTTACACCACCTTCAGATCCCATTCTGTGTGTGTGCATGAAGCATCTGCGTTTGAATAAATATTTCAACAGTGTGATAGCTTTACTAGAAGGAAAATTTTAGTGGAAAAATGCCATTGCAAAGTTTTATATTGATCCTTTCACATACTTTTTTGTTTAGAAATAAGTATTTACATGCACAACTTTATAAATATCTGCAAAAATAGGTGTATACTCTATTCCACATAATAAAGCCATTTTGCTGGTCAAATACAATGCATCAATATTTGTTGGATAGCAGTACTAACGGTAGTCAGCACCATGCACGCTATATAGAAGACATTACCTTCTGTCAGAAGCCTCCTTGCTACTCAAATATAAAAATATCATGTAAAACTTCTTATGTACTCCCCATGACTCCCCAACTAACTCAGAACAGACTGAAAACAACTGAACTGAAAGAGTAAGGGAATTGCTCACTTCACTCATCATAAGGGAGCAAAAAATTATGACATATTTTACACATAGAACACTATTCTCATCTATATAATCGTCACATCAGATCCCTCCATGAAATCATAAGTGAAGAGGTCAGATACAGGGATTGTTAGGGAGTGAGAGAAGGTCACTTCTCATTAGGGCATTAAAAGACTGCAAAGTTATTATGAAGATAGGGATATAGGATAAACTTCCATTTTTATTTCGTATGCATGCACTTAAACCTTAAGCCTGCTGAACTGCACAAAGTCTTTTGTATTTCTGTTTTCAATATCATTACTTATGAGTTATAACTATAAAAATATAGTCAATGTTGTTTTTATTTTCATACTTGCATGTCATTGATGAGATGCATTAAATCAGTTATTAGTGGGAAAAGATGGAAATGCTCCTATCATTGTAAATGCTGTGTGGTAGCTTGTAAGCTGGTCAGCAACAAAAAATTAATTAACATCAGCTTAGTTCTCAATAGACAGGAATTTTATCTGAACATACATTCAGTAACCATGAGCTTACATAAAGGAGCTAAGAAATGAAATAGCATCCTCTATCATAACTCTCTTCTCTGCATTAGAAAAGCTAGTCCATTAACTGCAGGTGATGGTGACAATGCAGAAGTATGGACTACAGAATAGAATTGAATTAAAATAGAATACAAGACAGAAACAATACAGAACCGGAAGCTTACATGATCTTGTCCAGTAAGGGGTGCTCTAACAGTACCCACTTCAGTAAGTGGCAAAGGTTTCCTGAGTGATAATACGAGGAAATTTATGAGGTCACTTAAGGTAAAAAAGGAATGTAACACTGTAACTACTGGCAGAATGAAAAGCAATGAAAGACAGAGCTACAAATACTTGTTTTTTGCAGTGTCTTTTATATGGCAGTTTGAGTGTAAATGTTTTGCCCTTTTGAAAAAATTATGAAAATTCAGTAACATTGAAACACTGCCAACAAACAGATCAAATCAACCAAGCCAGTACCATAATCTATCTCCCCAAAATAAAAAAATCAAACAGCAATGTCTCCTGTAATATGACTGGTTAGCAAGACTGATAATTTAAAAGAAATGTGGAAACTGCTATTATATTCATTAGAGAAACATAATCAGAAAGCTGATCATGAAGGGCTACAGGAAATGTACCTCCAGATCAAAGTCACCCACAGAAGAATTTTGCCCCCAGCAATGGAATGTCTTCTGATCTCACATTTAGGTATTTGTTAGTTGTTGTTCTCTGGGTTCATGTTCAAGCAAAAAAATATGTACCAAAATTTTACAAAATGATTTTTCAAGAGTGATATAAAAACAGCAGAATATTCCAAAATCTAACGCTGCAAAGAAATTCCTTGGGTTCAAGCTGAAAAAAAGAAAGTGTTTTCAAAAGCACAGATGCAGTGTAACAGGTATAGAGATACCAAAAAAAATTAAATAATACTTACTGTCTCTTGCCCTAGTGGACAACTACTTCCTCTTTTCACCCCTAGTGCAGTCAGGCAGTCACTATTCTAGAGGAAGAAATTATTTTTAATTTTAATATGAAGTATTTTGATGGATTATAATTTTGAAATTTATCCATATTTGTCATGTCCACTGTAAGACAAAGGTTAAGAATCTGCAATAAATCTGTAATAAAAATTTTGTAGTAAAAAATTTTTCAAAAAAGAAAAAGTAGAAGTGATGTTAAACAACATTGAGTAATACTAGCTACCTAGATATTTAGAATATATTTATTAAGAGACTTTTTTTAAAGTAGGCACACTACACTAAAGACAACACGTGGGAAGATAGTGCATTGATGACTATAACAGTCTAAGCTTATATATATGCAAACATTACAGTAGAATTTAGCAGTGAACTTCACCTCTGAACCGTAATGCAAGAGCAGGCATTTGCATGTAATGAGAATCACTGGTCCTAATAACCAATACTTTTACATTTATTTTGAATTGTTCTACCTTTGCCACTTTTCAGACTTCCACAGAAGTCAACGGAATGCTGGATATATAATGGAATAATTAGGATGTGCCTACAAAATTTTGTTTATGTCAAAGGGTAAAATTCTTCAGTTGAAAAAAGATTTAAAACTGAACAATTAGGAAAATTAGCAGAGGAACAATAAATTAGAACAACAGAAGAGATGGAGTTCTTTGTTGATGTTACTTAAATTAATTTATTTTTCAGTGGCCTATTTTTGCAGAGGGCAAAACCAGTTTCCCCTAGATGCTGTATGTGCCAAAGTAATCAAACTACACACAGAACAGAAATATTACACAGCTGAATACCAACACAAAACTGGGGTCCAGGCAATTAGAACATTTCAGGGTAAGACTCAAATGCGAGAATTCTGAAGTAACCGCTTCCATCTGTAACAGATTGTACCACATTATAAACAACCCCTAAATTTGAGAATTTTTATTTAACATACTTCTGCTTTTTTTTGTATTTTACAGCCCATTTAACTGTCATTGGCATAAGTTTCTTTCTCTTCTCTCACTTTTCTAAACATATATCTGAAGCGTCCTGCTCTTTTCATTCTTTACTGTTTTATTACGGTGATCCAAGAAACATCGTTATAGCAATCTTCAGCAGAATTAATGGCGTTCTCCAGAACAGAGATCCTTTGCCCTACTGGACTCATTGTTTTCTTAACTCAGTAAGACTTATCTCATATGTGAAAGAAATCACCGATGATCCTGAAAACTAGTGTTCCATCTACTCTCCAAATTGTTTAGGAAGTGTCACAGTAGTTACAGATATTTACAGTATATATAGATGAAGAGAGTAAGAAAGCTGCACACTTGCTCTCAGTTCTTGTAACGTACAAGAACATCTATGCCGACCACCTAAAGAGTTCTGAATAATTACGTATATGCCCAGAGAAAAATATACCTGCCTGATTTGACAAACAAATTTTGAATAGAGAACAGTGCAACTGCAGTTCAGAGTATGTGGCTTGCTCAGTGGTCTGTTAGTAGCTAGCAGTGCCTTAGAGGTTTCAGCTAATTCTCATTTTCCATTCTCAAGGCTAAGAGAATTGTGCAGGCAATGTGCTTAGCCTGTGGGATGGGAGTGCCTCCTGTTGCTCAAAAATGATTCATCAGAATTATTAGCAGTACTATCTAGGTATCTAGTTCAGGTGCTCATATTGCCCCATTATTGTGTCTCAATAAGTCTCTCTTTTTAATAAAGTACTTATGTACTCCAAAACGTAAGAAGAAGTTGAAGAGAGTGAGCTGTTTGGAAATAACAAGCTAAAAATCCATGAGTCATCCTGAGACTATGTTGAATCTTCTCAGATACTGTTTTAATGCAACAACAATCCAAAGAGCTTCTACTTAAAGAGATAGGTCGAGTATGTCACTGAACGTGCATACATCCTAGTTCCAGTCCAAGTGTTAGCATGGAGAAGCATGCACAGAGGAATTAGCATGGCTGCTTACCACAGATCATAGCTACCGCAAGGTAGCTGGGTTGGCTCTCTTGTGCTGTGTAATTGCTTAAGTTGTGTTAACTACCAGCCACGCTGCAAGTAACAGCCAGGAAAAGTTATTGGCTTTTCTGTTTAACCCCCCCCCCCTTTTTTTCCCTTTTTTTTTTCTTTTTTTTTAATAGTGGCACAAGATTCAGCCACATTTTCAGAATTACAAAAAAGCTACAGACATACTGAAGTGTATGAACACATAACTCTTAACACAATGTTACTGTCTTTTTCAATGCAAAATGAAAACTAGTTAACCATTTTGTTGCATCTGGAACAGATGTAGAACCTATAGTTATGTTCTGAGGAGCTGGTCTTGTTGGGAGGCAGACCATCTGTGAGAAACAGGAAGAAAACGCTTGCTGAAAAAGCCTGCTGTGTCACACAGGTTTTGGTTGAACAAAACTGTTAAGAACTTCTGGTTTAAGGAACATCCACAGAAGATAAAAAGATTCAGCAGCTGATTCACAGTTCTAGGTTGCGGAATATTATAGTGGTTGTCAACAATAAACCCAGTAAGATAGCTTTGATATTTCTAATAAAAATAAACAAAATCTTTAAAGAAAAAATAAGACAAAAGAGAGCATTGCCAGCAAGAATAAACAGATAACTAAGTTGTTATATCAAGTGTCACTGATTCCTGATAATAGCACTAATTAAAATGTTTATGACTCCTTCTTTACTCGGCTGTTTCAGTGATTGTGGTAATGGAGGTTTTGCTTTTATTCATCTAGCTATATACAGCACTGGCCAACAAGATTTCAGCATGAGATAGCATTCATCGCCTTAGGAGAAGCAGCACTGACTAAAAACAAGTGATATGTTATTGCCTTCTTTTCTGTACTAATTTTGGCATTTTATTCCTGCTACCCAAAAATACACTTTAAATACCAGAATATCAAAGTTTAAAGGAAAAATATGGAACAAGTTCAAAGTCTACTAAGGGTTTCACATGCTTCTTCCTTATAGGTAAACTGATTCTTCATTGTAACAGAATACATATACCAATAATGTTCAACTTCTAATTAGTCTTTAACTCTCAAAAACTACTCTTGGAAAATAAACTTTCCTAAGAATAATCTTAGGCAGACACTACATATACTGGAGTGAATCCTGATGTGTGTACATACAGGGGCGAAGCCACCCTCCTTCCTTTTCCTGTTGGACAGACTGACACGGAGAAGGACAAACATCTATTGCTTGGATGCTACACAGTGACACAGCATCTTTCCACCTTCCTGTATCTAGTATGTGCCAAAATAGGAACGAAACTTGGAGTGTGACTGGTGCAAGCGCTCTCATAAGGACTCAGGAAATGAGTGTCAAAGCTTCCCTAGTCCTTCCAGTAAATCTGTGCCCGAGTGTATAATAGCCTAGCTTCTGAGACTATTAAGGGTTTTTTTTAAGTGTCAGAATGAGAAATGGATTTATAGTGACTGGCTTAAAGATGAGATATTATTTTAACCATTTTTTAAATACATAGACTCACTCTGAGCTTCTACTCTGTTATTTCCATTTTTCTTCATAAACACAACGGTTAGAAATTTACTTTATCCTCTCCTAAGAATGGCACACAATCTCTTTACCCCAGTAACTGAAGTTTTAAATGAAACACTAAATAAGCTGATACTTAGCATAAAATAATTGAATATTGTTAACACCATTGTATTTCTGTTCTTGTTATCTGGTCCAATTAATTGTCAACCCATGCCTAGCTGAGGCCACTTAACCATACAAATTTAGTGTACAGAAAACAGAAGTACAAGAACAGTGTTAATAGTTAAATTAAAATGATTCTGAAAGTATTAACTGCTAAGAATAATGTACTCTTCTTTGGTCTTAATTAATCTGTCTGCTATCATGAAACTACTGTAAAGTTATTTCCTTAGTCTTCAGATGACTACAATCCTTATTTGATTACAGCCCTTCAATATTTAATGAGCATGGGAATCTATAATCTGCCTAGAGGAAAAAAACTCTGCCAGCCTGCACTTTATTGAAACCAGCAATGTACAAACAGAAAATAGAAATGCAAACACAGCTGCTGCAGAAAAGCCTACAGGGATTAAAAAAAAAAAAGCGTGTGGGGGGTCAATTCAGAAGTATGTGACATACTTCAGCTCCTAAAATTATTCAACAACTCTTCCAACTATTTTGTCTTTTGGAAAAATGCTATTTTCTTGATTTACAGAACTCAGTTTACCTGAGTTATAACATATATACCTATATTACTGCATTTGTAACAACATAAACAAAAATAATGAAAATATTCAAAACTTTCATTTAACCCTCTGCACTCCAGCAAAAATAAAAAATAGTTTAAATTAACTGCTATGTAATATTCTCCAAAACAGCTGAACTTATAAATGTTTATAGGTTTTTCTGTGACAGGGGACACTTAAATACAGACTGAACAATCTGTAATTTTTCCTAATCATTACATACTGATAATTAAAAATCTGAAAATGGGAAAACAAAAAACATTTAGCCACTAGAAAAACCAGCAGGGAAAAAGATACTTTTGAAATTTCTTGATAAATCAAACTTATCATATCAACCTTATACAAAACTCTAAAATCAGATTCTGTTAAAGTAAGGACAAATTAGGAAGGTGCAAAAAAACCCCAAACTGTAAGACAGCTTTATATATAAAGGATCCAACTTAATTTATGCCCCTTTCTAACTAGTCTCTGAAAAATTACAACTGGCACACAATTAACACAGAATATTAAATCATGGTATTCTCTACATGGGAGGGTGGACTTACCATCTGTAGTAGAATAGGCCCAGATTTCTAGGGCCACACATTCAGAACACCATTCATTCCTCCACAACTAGTCCCCCTATGTTTTGTGTCTGTTTAAACTGGGTTTATCAGATATTTAGTTGGAATTAACGGCATTTACAGATTCTGTTGATTTTTTATTATAGTGATCAGGAAATGAGAAATTTAACAAAGAAAGGAATAAATATCATTGCTAGAAGTTTCTGATTAATACATAAACAGAGGATAGCTGTGATTTAACTTGTTACAAACAAGTGAAATATGAGCAAACATTATAAACATGACACTGCAAATAGGCTTCAAATTGAAGTCATTACTCCAATTTTCTCTCCCTACTTATCAGTGTTTTTATTTTTAGTAAGAATCAGTAATACTGACTGTGATTTTGGCTTATTTCTTATTTCTTAACAACAAAAAGTAAACAGTGAAAAAAATAAAGCTTTAATTTGCAGATCTCTGACCTCTCTACCAGCTGGCTGCAATAAAAGCTTATTTGCCCATGCAGACAATTTGCTTGAAGATACTTCTTTTGTGAATAAAGATAGGTTAAAAAAAAAGAAAAGCTTCTCTACAATGAGAACTTGTGAATAAAAGCATTTTATAGTTAAACATCAATTTAAAAAAAAAAATGCAAAGATAAAATTCCTTACCAACTGTAGTCTGCCCAATAGCGTTAGGCTAAGAGGATTTCCTACTGGGCTGAAACACCCTGTGAAAAGAAAAGGCTGTGAATTTTTTGCTTGTTATCCTTTTCCATCGAATAAACCATTTTCTTTTAAAATCATTATGTTAGCAGGATATGTTTGACAAAATTCTAATGAAAAGCAGCAGCATCTTTCAGTCATAACTATGCATCCCTCAGTCAGGAACAGCTGGAGGGTTTATTTAACTAACAGACCTGACACAAGGTTAACTAATCCAATATTTCCATTCAAATGATTTGGAGAAATAGCTCAAGCTATGTCCACATGCCACCACCTCGTGCTCAGAGCTGACACTATTATCTAGGCTGCATTGCTTTTCTTTTCATTAAATATCTGAGTAATGCATATAAAGTTTTCCAACAGAAATGATCACAAAACCTCTCAAAGGAATTACTTCCTTATTTTATCCGAAAGAATAACTATGCCTATTCAGTAGCTCCCTTTGATCATCTGAGTTCCTACCACAACACATCTTGCTGTTTATTTTATTCACTCTCTACATAGTGCATTTGAACAAGTACTTGTAAATTGTTTCCTTTTCAAACTATTACGTTAACTACTAAGCTCAAGAAAATACTTTCATCATCTGTGGATTTATCTTTTCCTTATTGGTGTCCTCAGTTGTATACTTAAGAAAACATCTTAAAAAGACACAGAAATCTGAAAATTGTTGAACATTACAACGAAAAATGCTATTGCTTCAACAAAGAAAGACTTGACCTTTCTCATTTTCAAGGTTATGGATACCAGACAACACAGAGTTAAGCTTACTGGATTTTCTCTGTCAGACACTACATTTGAAACAAATTTAGTTTCAAACAGGAATAAGTTCTGAAATCTCATTTTCATTTACCACCCCAAAAAGCCTGCTTTTGAGGAGCCCAGTATCTGAATAAAGAAGCTTTTTCAGATTCAGACTCCCATGTACTGGCAGAGATTCATACGAAAGCTTGCACAACTCCACCTACAGTATACTTCTCTAAAGCTTAGTGGTTTAGACTTTCACAGGAGATTTACTTGTAGATGTTTAATCATTAAGATATTTTGATATTTCTAAATGCAATAAAATGTGCAAGCTCAGTCACTGTTAGCTAAGTATGCTCCTGCAAATCTGCATGTGAGTAACTTTGCACTTATGAGAAATCCTAAATGAGAACTGCAATAATTATTTTTTCTATTTGCTGTATGAATTAAAAAATAATATGTTCTTAATCATTTCAAAAAAAAGTTTGTATAAATTCTGAAATACTTGATTTTGAAAGGCTTACTTTGGTATATTATTATTTTTCAAACACTTTCTTGCCTTTTTTTGGAAGAGGAAAAGAGATCGTGATTGAAACTGTTTCTGAATTCAACCCACACTGCTAAGATGGTGGACCTGTAGCTTACTTTTTTTTCACATAAGCTACTTGCCAAAACATTTGTTTAGCACTAACACCAAAAGTCAACCGGAATGTTAATCCTATTAATGTTATTATGCACTCATACAGTTGCAATATAAGCTGCTGCAGAGATGATACTATATACTGATAAACTATTACGTACAGATGTCACATGTCAACTTTTGATTAAAAAACCTCAAGCTTGAGACCAACAAAATGTCAGCATGAAAAAAAACCCAATTTTTTTCTTTAGATAATTAAACATTCTGTTGTAGGACTTTCAATTTCAGTACGGTTGTACTAGTACACATGAATCCAAACACACTGAAACTTAATCTATTTTAATTGTCTAGATGAAAGCTGCATAAAATGTATGACGAAAACAATTCCTTGTTTGAAAAATTCTTCAAGCTTTAAGACTACTTTTTTATCAGTAGTATCATCAAAAATTTCTCATTCTCCTAAGGAAAAGATGTATTTTCCTGTCACTTCAGGACTGTTGTTTAAGTATGTGAGTACTTCCGTACCATCTCTATGTGCAGCTGCTTGTCAGGCAAAAACTTTATGGTTAGACTGATATTCCCCTCTCAAGCCTGAATAGTGCAGACCTATTCTGCTGCAAGCACAGAAAGGAGAGAGATCTGTAACTCAAAGATAGAAGGAATGCTGCACTGAATTTTAACATAGCAGTAGTTTTGACTTTGTGCTTTCCCTGAGTAGAGCAGTCTTCTTCCAGAATAATCAGGAAATTCTTGTTACTTTGGTTGAGGTGGAAACAATAAATTAGTCTATAGCACACCTGTCCAATATTCAGTGCTCCACAGAGCCAATGCTGTTTGTTGGTATTGATCATGCCCGTTACAACTGTAATTATTTTCATTTTTCCTAAGTTAACTGTTTTTCATGGTTACCCCAAGCTCTTTAGTGCTGTTATTTTTTTTCATTTATCAAGCATTTCTTTATTAGCTCTTGCGTTCAGAACACTCGTATTAAAAAAAAAAAAAAAAAAAAAAAAAAGTGCTAATCTTACTCATTCACAAAATAAGGTCAATTCAGCAAGCCGGGGGATATCCATCCCTTTTCTCAAATAATGCAGTAGATTTTTGAAGCAATTCTGCAGCGTTATTGGCTTGACAGGGTTCCATGCTCGACGAAGCACGTAACTTATACCGAGCAGGTGTGACTAGCAGTGGCAGCAGTGCTTGCTTTGGTTACCTCTGATCCAGGCTGTGCAAATTTTTCAAATACAATGGCGAGGTACTGAAACTAAGGTTGGGACTGCGGGAGGACACTTCCACTCCATCCAAAAATAAAGTCTACAGGACACCATGACCTACTGGGACCCTCGTTTAGCCTGAGCTTATATAAGGGTCGTTAAATCTCTGGTAAGGTTAAACCTGGAAAAAAACTGAGGTTAATCTAGACTGTCTTGTCTTAAGGATATTTCAGGATCACTCATAGGGATGCATTCTTATCGGTCCAGAGGATTTACCTGAACTCTCCAACAACCTTTTTTCCTCACAGCTTTTGCTATCTTCATCTTTAAATCCCTGTACGTATTCAGAAGCTAATCTCTACAAAAGCATTCATTTGAATTGCTCTATTTTATATTACACTGCTCTGATTCTTCAGTGGCCTCCTTGACACGGAATTTTACATTAGAAGATAAACTATTTCTAAAAGAACCCACTGATAGTGTCTAAATGTGATTTTAAATGTCCCAAAATAATAGGTACTACCACTTTTTCTCAGACTGTCAGAATTCCCTATTGACACAAATTAACAGCAGGACAGTTCTTCTGTGTGTTCCACAGTGGTTATGACCATTTTGTGAATCCAAGCATGTGCTGGATTCATGCAAATGACTACCGAAGAATGGATATCTTTTGAAAAACAGTGTAGCTGCCTGCCTTGACAAGGCAACTGAAACTGCATTATAGTCTTCCTGTACAATTTGAACTGTGAACTGAAAGTGTATCCTTAGCTCCTTGCAACTAAAGGGAAAAGAAAAGCTAGGAAGCAGGTGGTTGCATGTTTGCACTGCCAACTTCCCTGTTTTGTGTGTGCTTTCACTGAAAGAGAAAAACTACCCTCTGCTCCATGTAAGCACATTCGTTTAAAGTGACCATATTCCAAATAGCCTGGCTGAAATAAATAGGAAATAGATGAGTTCAGTTACAAACACACTAAATTTATGAGAAATTTATATGAGAAAGTAACTTCTGTTTCACAGCAATAGTGACAGCAACAATACTCCAGAATGGCACTCATGATAATTAAATTGAAAACACTTCCTATTAAACAACGACATCTTTATTTATTATATTTGCTTAAAATTAATGGAGATAGAGCCAGGACATGGGAAAAAGTCCTTCTAAGTAGTCACATAATTCCCCTATTATCCTATCACAGTGTCTACCATCAACTAATATTAAATATTTATATGAAAAATTCTTCATTTAATAGAGGCTGAGCGAGCATTCATCACAGAATTATGTTTTAATTAATTTATAAAAAGAAGGCTATTTCTTCCTCCATGAAATTCTCTTGATAAATTAATTCTGTTAATTAATAAAAAGGTATTTGTTACATGCCAAATCTCCAAGAATTCCAATGTCATGGAATCTACAGTCACCTGTGAAATCAGTCAAATGTTTATCATGGAAAATCTTCAGGAAATCACAGGATATAAGTAAAATATAAATAAATAAATAAAAGAATTGAGGAAAGTTAATATCCAGACTTACTTCTGTGATGAACTCCTCTAAAGCACAATGAGACAAAAACCCCTTTTACTTATATCTATTCCAGTTCCATATGATTCTATTCTTAAATGAATTTTACTTTGAAGTTTATATTAATTAATAATGTATCAAAAAAACAAACCTTGAAAGACAAGAAGATAAACTATGTTTCTAGAAAATAGCTTTTCTTATTGTAGAGATGCTTCTTTTAATTTATATCATGGCCTCTTGCAACATGGCACAGTTAAAACATATCCACATAAACAAACAGCACAGGAAAAAAAAAAGTGAACTCAGATACAAGATGAGTATGTGTATACCAGTTCAGTCTCTTCTATTATCTATCCTTCTTGGCTTTAAAACTATCCCCAATAAACAGAAATGTGTTTTCAGCAAAGTCACCTATTCAAAAGTACGACCTTTGCAACAGAGATATCTTTTCATATGCAGTACAGTCTCTAAACCACGTTTCAAAGGAAAAGTTCATTTAAAATAAATGCTTTCAGAGCAGTATCACTCAGCTGCTTCTGGAATTTTATTTTTCAGCTAGGTATAACATATGACAAAGAAGATTGTTTCGTAATTATCTAAATATATATTAATCTTCCCTCAAAGGCTTTATCCTCACAACAATTATGCTATAATAGACCAAACAGAATTCATAAAATAAAAAAAAAAATTGTTTATATATTGGATAAGAAACTGTTATTCTTTACTTAAAAACAGGATCATAAATACTTTCAAAACATGCTGCAAACATTTTCAGATGCAGTTCACACAAAATTAAAGAAATGGATGCACCCACTTAACATAGACCTACCTCTTTATTTTACCAGAGAAAAATATACGTTTTACTAATACCCAAACCTGTAGGTGAAAACCTGTTTCAAATGCTGCTAAACATGATTCAGTCTAGCTCCTATGATTTTGAATATATTTCAAACTGAACAGGAGAATGGACAGGACCAAAATGTACTGAAGACCATTTCAGCAAAGTTTAACATGCACCAGAGCTTTTATAGCTAGTTTTGAATTCATTTCACTCAAGCTGTGCAGCAAGAAAACCATGTTCAAAAGCAGCTCAGAATGAGGCAAGGAATAGACTACATTTAGTAACTAGCACAAGGCCAAAGGAAATGGTTAACTCTCTTGAGATCCTGTATCTTGCAAACTACTTAAAATGTATATCCTCAAAATAGACAGCTCTCGCAAGCTAGGTTTAAGTGTATACACAAAAGTGCTGAGATGGCATCACTACTGAATGGAAAGGTCTGCTAAAAACATCCAAATATTGCAGTGTATTCTGCAGAAGTCTATTCCATGACAGGTCAGTTCATTCTATTACTCCTGTCTTTACCACATTTTTCTTCTGTTAGGAAATCTCTCCAGCCATCTGAAAAAGACTGAACTATCTTTAATTTAGTTCTCATTTCCTAAAAGGGGTTCCACTTTGTTATCTAAATCCATCCACTTGAAAACAAAACACAAAACTAAAGGACAAATAAAATCCCTCTCTGTATATATTTTATACAAATTAGGACAATAAAAAGAAACTTCCACTGATTTATTTTACCAGTCAGAAATGAGAACTATTCTCATGCTGTATATTTACAGAAATGAGAGAAGCCTTAGCTCTACTACTGCCAGATGTGACTGCTCTAGGTAGTGCAGAGAGACTGATCTGGATGGCAGCAGCAAGAAAAATCAACTAAGCCAAAACAGAACTGATAGATGGCAAAGCATAACTTCTCATCCATTTCCTTTCCCAATCCTCATTAATACTATGAGCATTTCAAAACAAAAATAAAAGAAACTTGGGAGCTTACGTGAACCGATCAGACTGTGGTTGTCTTTCAAAACAATACTCTATACAGAAAAATCTGCAGGGGAGGAGATAAGCTTTCCATAAGATACATGTCAACACTTACCTTTTTAACAATTGTTTACTAAATACTGGTATTAATAACAGTCATGTAGAAAGGTACCTCTAGAGACTTACACAATTCAGTACTATGCAGTTTCGCATATATTGCTGCTGCTTCTTCCAGACCAAGTTATTTTCCAGCAGATGCCTCAACTCCACGGATGGGGAAAATTCAGGCTTTTAAAACTATGAGTCAGTCATATTCCTCCTAAGCTGAGAAAGACAGCTCATCTAATGTGCTTAAACACAGTAACTTCATATGAAAGGACTGACAGTTATCAGTAGCTACTATACCTGGTTGTTTCCGACTCCCCAGCCCAAGTGGCCCTTATGGCAGAGCTGAGGGAACACTGAGGCAGTGCAACGCAGCAAGGCTTGAAGTCACACCTGCAGATCTGTAAAGGGATACCTTCGCTGCAACCCCAACCTACTCCAATCCTCATATTAGAGATCTCAGAACCAGACAGCACTAATACTAAAAACTCTATGCTTCTGGCAGTGCCATATCCCACAAATAATATCTACGATCAGCCAAAAGAATGCATAGAGATATGCATGCAAGGTTAGCCATCATTTTCATTCCTGCCTCAACGTGTAGAAGGGCACTAACAGTTATTTGGTCTGAATCTTAGAATAACTCTCCAAAAGGAATTATGGAGATAGTCCATTGATGGCTTTGAGAATACTGTTTCATATGAACACACTTATCCAGTATTTATGCACAATGAACAGGCTGAATTTGGCCCCCTTTTATACAAGGTATAACAAAGCAAAAACCATTGCATCACAAAAACAATAAAAAAATCCCAGCTTTTTAATTAGAGATTAAAATCAAATACATTTAGCAGCCTACACACCCACCTAATTATTTCTGAGTAATCTTATCAAACCATCATATTACATTTTTCTTGCAAATGTTAAGTTTCTACAGTACCATATATAAACAATGCAAGTAGTAGCAAATGTCCAAAGCATTCTTTTGAAGTAAAGCACATATATCGAAATCATGCTAATAAGGAACGTGCTAATTTATGACAATCTCTAATGTTACATCATAATGGAATTAGATACAACTGAAAATCAACAGGGGTTATAGTAATAAGTTGTTTTTTTTCTACAATGGAGAGAATGGAAAGTGACTCCACAGCAAACACCAATAAACCTGCATAGATGCCATCAGCATTCTGCAATCAGATTGGCAATATTATTTACAAGTCCTAGGTAGCAGACAAAACAGATTTAAGGAAAATGCGGACTACAACACATACTTTGTATTAATAAGTTATTTTTCTTCCAGCACTGCTGATATCCTGAGAGTCACTACTGTTTTTGCTAAGCTCATCAAGACTATTTAAAAGCAAAAAACAAATTAAATTTGAAAAAAAAATCCAAACTTATTTTGCATTATAATAAATAAAGCTTGTGGTGTTACCCTGTGGAAAAATACATTTGAGAAATACAGACACAACTAAGCCTGTAGTTCCCTAGGCTTGTGGATGCCCAACATTGAAGTAATAGCCTTCTCATACGGGTTTGGTAGTATTTTTTCTTCTGTTGTGCTGCATGAACTTCCCCTCCGTAAACCAGAGGAAATGGACCACTTAAGCAGGATTTATGCTCATCTGTTACAAAAAATACGTAATCAGTCATGATCAGATACAGAGTTTAACTATATCTGTAACTCTAAAAGACAAGTAGCTATTCACTTTAGGAGATCTACTGATGTGTTTAAGAACCATGCTTGAATAGGATGAAAAGACAGAGTGAAAATTATGCAAGGAAGGAAAACTAAGTAATTTATTTTGCGTGGGCCCTCCCACAACTGAAAAAAAACTTCAGCGATGGCCAGTATTATCCCATAGCTTCATAGAATGAACCAAATTAGCATACTGGTCTGCAAATGAAAAGCTGTAAGAATATATGCTTAGAATATAATAAATACTTTCAAAAATCACCCATTAATATTTTTGCGATGGAAAGTTTTCTCAGAGAAAATAAAGTTACTGCATGCTGTGAACTAATGAGTTTCTGTATTACCCAGTAACCTCACAATGTCAATTCAGTCTTCACCAAACAAACAAAGTCTTATAACTGCTTGAGTAGTATTTTTGTAACATTTACATTCAAGGGAAAAGAATACCAGCAAACCCACATGCAATATGCTGGAAAAAATAATCATCTTGATCTTTCAGGTCTTTATCATGAACACAATAGCCACTGGTTTGCAGCCTATTCTCTATTTAACTAGCACTTTCAGCTAGTACAGAATATTAATTTTCAGAAAACATTACCAAGAAATTCTATGACATTGCCAAACAATCCATAAACTAAGTCAGGAAACCGTATTAATTTTTTAATTTTAATATGGTCTAAAATTAACTGAGTAATAAAAATCTGTGCATAGCAGATACACTTATTGTACTTTCAGAAAGAGAAGACTATGTCATTAAAATACAATCCAAAATTTATTATCCACACTGTAGCTTAAAAGCTATCATTCATCAGATATTTCATGAGAATGTGTGTGTCCCACGTAAGTTTTTGTGCGTGCACAAACTTTCAAGTTTTCAAACAATTTACAAATAAATTACTCTTAAGAAGAGTTCATCAGTGATTAGAACATGTATGAGTAAGTCCTTTCTAATTCCTTTCCATCTGTACATGGAAATAAAATAATAGCCTGTAGCAACTTTGGTAACAAAATCTGAAAACGCTATTATCTAATCACGTATCATTAAATACTGTGAGACTAATACCAGGCTGGTATCATCCATTACAGAGAAAAATATACTGAAAAATTAAGTGAAGTCCAACATTGAAACAGTATGTTACAGATCCTGTTAGGCACAGGTTTCAAGGATATTGATTTTTCAGTTCCCCTGACCTACAGAGTCTGCAAAGTTTTCTAGAATGCAATAGCAACCTGCTACTACTTCTGTGGCAGTGGCTTTTTAGAAAGCATCACCATTGCCATACTCATAGCCTTCAGCCACTGTGCAGAAATTAGACTGTTTTTGCAAGTATGTGAACACCAACTGCTATGCTGCGTTAGAGAAAGTCAAAAAGATGACTTGGCCATTAGTGGCCTTCTTCTATTACGGGAGACCCTGGTAGAAAGCTTAAATTATCACTTGACAAAGAGCTGGAAAGCAATCCGTTGTAGACAGTAATTTTCCTGAGGTGGAGGATATGCAAAATATAAACATGGGAAGGAAACTCTAAGGAGCATCATTAAGAGGCAATACTCCCTTTCTTTTACAGGCTAGCACCTGATCTGAGGAAAAGTAAAAGATGTAAAACAAGGACAGGCGTTTCATAAAGAGGGACTGTGTGGAGCTTTGGGGCAAGACCAGATTGTCACAACTCTGGGTATCCTGGAAAGAACTGACTTTTCATCAAGGTTCAATCAGCAGCCTAAATCACTGCATCTGGTATGAGAAGAAAGTAAGACTTTGCACTGTCTCAGTGCTGAGACAGCAAGTTATATAGTTCCATTCAATTAATCCTGTTTCTTATTTGTATAGCAATTTTACAACGAGGAGTATTTGCACAGCAAGTCTAAAGATGTGAACAAAACTATTTTAAAAGCTTAAATTTAAAACTAATACAGAAATAAAATTTTACTAAATATTTACTATAATACCATGAAATACAATTTGACTAAATACTTAATATAGTACCATGAGAGCTTTATTCGCATCATCACACAGGGAGTGCCAAACTGATATAAATTGCTGTATTTTAACATTTAACCTTAATTATAGCCCTCATGCTCTCTGGCTTGACTAATACCGTTGGTTAAAATAACTACTGACTATGGCTCATACTGCATCTCCAATAACCCAAATCCATACAAAAGCAGTGACTGTTAAGTTTTCACACTCATCAGTAATCAAAATGGCATTATTGAGTTCTGAACACTAAATGACAGAAAATTCTTCTCCATGCCCTACTATGGAAGTACCCTCTTTCTATACATTATGCATTGTGAAGGATGCCTGGGTTTATTCAAAACTGACTTCATTGCTGTAACACAAACATTGGTTTTATGCTTTCAAAAGGACCACACAACTGTACAAAACATAAAAGACTGTCTAATAACACTATGAAAGTTTGGGACTCTTAAAGCATATCCCTAAATAGACTTGCTCACCTCAAAGCACACAGGTGTTAAACCTTCCTAGATGGTTTTTGCACATCTACATGTGTCAAATTATCAACTCAAACACTAGCGACACAGACACAACTCTGGACACACCTTGTTCTCTTTGCAGAATTCTTGGAACTTACCCTGAAAAGTATTTGTCTGGATAAGAAGAAAGGCTGAATTAAAGGAAGAACCTTGATTCAAACCGCACTTGCAGTTTCTGAAGATGCTTTACATGTATGAATAGCCAAAGAAAGATGGAAGTAGATTTTATGCTCTTTAGCACAAGCAAAAGAACTTTATTATAAAGTACTGTTATGAACTGGTATCAAGTGCTGTTATCATGTGGTACACAATGTGGTATATTACACATATGCATTAAGTGGGCACTGCATTTCAGATTTACCCAAATAGCAGCAGCACAATTTTTTCTTCTCCTGCTGGTTCTTCCTTTTATACAAAAGCTGCTAAATTGGGAACAAATACAATTGGGCTGAACACATTGCTAGATCGAGCTGCTGGACATAAAAGATGAAAAGTTACTTACTACTAATTAATAGATAGGCAGTTCAAAATGAATATTCAAGTTTGAATGTATTCCTTTCTAAAATGAAAAATTCTAATACCTCAATGTGACTTGGAGTCCTTAAAGGAGTTTTAGCTTGTAAGAGTACCTAGCCCACAAGAAAAGTTCTTCAAACAGCAATGAGTATCACATGGAAGATATCTAGAGCTCTGTTGCAGTAGATTCTTCTGAATAAACACAGAAGGTGACAAACCTCCCTGCTATCTCCTCTGAATCAAGACAGCCTAAGGCAAAAAATCTAAAAGATAAGACAACCCTTTTTTACTAGAGAGGTGAACTCCGCTTAAATGTGGTTATCCAAAATGAAAATTCAAAGATGTAAGGAGCAGGAAAGCAGAGCCTGTTCATTCTCTTCACTTGAAAAACAGTACATAAAATGATATCTTACAACATGAGTCTACACATTTACAGCTCTTGCCAGAAAAAAAACTGTGAAATTGCTTCTTATGCTTTACTACTGGATAGTAACAACCAGAAATGTAGTAGAAGACGAAAGAATTCTCAGAATATCTTCTGGTACTAGGTGATTTATCACACCAAAAGGTGCTCAGCATGTATTATTAAGTAAACACCATTTTTATATGTATTAGTTATTGCCATATTAGCTGCAGCAGTCTGCTGCCATTGACCTGTCAGGCTCTGAATGGATTCCAGGAATACCAATATCAAGATCTGTAACTGCAATGTGCTTTAGTAAATCTGGAAAAACCTCAACCAATCAGGCACCAGAAGCTAGCACAGACAGCTAAAATAGAGACAGCAGCCCTCTATTCAAAACAGCAGAGACTGATAGGACAGGAAATGGGGATATGATATCTAGAAACAAATGGGGATGTGACAGGCTAGAATCAATCTTCAGATGAGAATTCGTCTTCCATGTTTCAAATACTGTCTGTTATATAGCCTGGACAGGAGTCTTCTGCAGAAAAGGGATTGTCTGGCATGCTGGAGCTGAGCCTGGGGTCCAGTGAGCAGGAAATGCTCTAAAGAGATTTTCCTTTTTCTTCTCTCTTTTTTTTTTTTTTTTTTTTTTTTAAAGTTGTCTGCATGTCATTCTGATCTTTTTCTTTGGCTGAGGAAGTAAAAACTGTGGAGACTGAGCCCCATTTGTGAAGAGAAAGATAAGGAAGGAACCTGTGCAATTGGTTCTTTCACTGGAGTGTGCCACAAGGGTGCAGAAAACTCCCAAATGAAAGTTTGAAGGAGTGACATGTAGAGGTCTAATGCCACCTCATTTGAAGTCAACGAGCAACAAGTCACTGTTCCTTACAACCTCCTGTGAACAAGAAAGAATGCTAACAGTGAGGATGCAGGCTCTGGTGAAACTCTCATCTCACTTGGAGCAAAGCAGCATGCTGGGGCCAGTTCTGTGAATGTTATCAAGTCACAAAGTTGTTTGACAACAGAAATATCTGAGTTAGGCACCCACAGAGGCCTTCATTTTTCTGTACGTCTCCTCTACAGGATCAACAGAAGCAATAGCAAGCTACTATGAGATACCTTGTTACCACAGTACATGCATAAATTGAAGACTGTAACATAGACCAGAAATATCCAAAGTTAATTTTAAATGAGTTAAGTCAGCAGACTGAATCACGCGAGGGAAGCTGGCTCTTCACTGAATGTGGTGCTTCAGCAACTAGATTAACAGAAGTTGTGTTTGAGTCCTTGAAAACCCAGTTGTTTCACACAGAAAAAGATACATCAATAAAATTAACAACGGTTTTAAAAAATATCTGAAAAAGTATGCATGCATACCAAACAAGCAAGGATAACGTACCTTAAAAATCAGAAGTGTTTGAAACGTCCTTGGTATTTGCTCACTTTTCAAAACTAGGAATGAAATCAAAGGATCGAGGTCCTCTCTGGGGGTGTGGGGAAGCCTCCCTCCTGCACACTGTGGCTGCTACAGGGTCTTTTTCTACAGTCCTCCCATCTCCTCAGGAAATGATAAGGTCAGAAGGACTGGAGCAATACACAGAATCAATCTGCTCGCCTTATTCACCCATGCTTATTGCTATACAGAGAGCCGCCTTGCTGACCTGAACTTTCTGCCGAAATTATTTGTTGATACTTTATTGCACAGCCCTTGGGCAGAAGTAGTGCACTGTTTTCACCTCTAAAACCAGCTGGAATTGCATTTAAGCATGCACTTTGTCAACACTTGCTGTCTCGTGGCTCTGCAGCTCAAAAAATACAGACAAGCTTTGTTTGAAACTACAGACGAGCTCAGGCTGAAAACAGTTAACAGGACCTCTCTACTTAGGAATTAATTAGATTTAGTTGTTTTAGGATAGGACATAATTGAAAAAGTAAGCGCACACTCAGGCCAAATCACTTTTGGCAGAGTCTTTCCACAGTACTACGTCACACCCTGATTTTGCAATCTATACCCACCGCTGCCAACCAGAGAGTAATGCTTCATTTAATCCACACCCTTGTATAATTTGGCTGAGAGTACTTCCTTTACCCTGAAGGCACAGCAGTAATTACGTTAACATACACCAATTTCAAGTAAATATAAATGGTGTTCTTTTGATAAAGTTTTTGGAATCTTCAAAGATTGCTGTTATTGTGCTCTGTATTTAGTGTAATTTTTAGTGAAATATTTTAATTAACTTGCCTAAAAGAAACATGAAAAAGAACATATAATAAAAGAACATGCGTATCTTTGATCTCAGTATAAACAATTCTAGCAAGTTGAACTAGAAAATACAAACTCTTTGACATTTTTAACATCTTATCAATCAGATAGAGGAAACTGGATAACCAACCTTTTAAAACAGAAGAACTAGATTGTCATTAATGTTAATGGTTTTGTCTCTGTGTCTTTACTACTCTGTTGGAACATTTTTGTGGTTAGATGAGCCTATTTATACATCTTTTGTTTTCAAATTAAAAATTAATTTTACTATTCATTTTATAAACATAATCACTAAGCTCTTGTAGCTTAGAACAAGGTCCTGTATTTGCGCCTTGGGCCAGAACTCTGACACAGGCAATTGGTGCTGGCAGCACAGCATGAGAGGGCCACAGAGCTCTACGGATGGTCTGCATCTTTCCCTCCAGCATCGCCTGAATGGCAAAAGAGCCACAGCGAGGATACAGCCATGTCTTGGTACTCTAACTTCTGTTTACACAAAAGGTCGGGTATAAGGTAGAGCATCCTGGAGATGGCTCTAGTGACTGAAGAGAAGCGCTAAGATCAAGGAACTACGTACAAACGCTGGCTGCAGGTGACAACCGAGTTGTCATAATTTATTTGCACTGAAGGAAGTGAGACACTATACTGACGTACCTTGCCTTCATAATGCAAATGGCATAGCAAAATAGGTTAAAAAGGAACCAGAGATGCATATGCAAGATCCTGTAATGGGTGTTTATAATGTTTTAAAAGAAAAATAACTTTGAGAAAAATATTTTAGGTTAAAGTTTTCAGTTTTTCTACCCCACTACAAACAAATCAAAAGAAGTTTAAAAAACCTTATCTTTCTTTTCTTACTCTCATCGCTCTTATACTTTTCCCTAAAGTGAAAGGTGAGAGAAGAATACCTTAAAATGAATGATCATTTTTCCCAGTGGAGTACCCATTCAAATTAACACACATAATGGCTGAAGTTGGAAGGGACCTCTGGAGATCATCTAGGCCAACCCCCCTGCTCAAGCAGCGTCACCTGGAGCATGTTGCCCAGGATTCTGTCCAGACGGCTTTTGACTAGCTCAAAGGACAAAGACTCCACAACCTCTCTGAGCAACCTGTAAAGCACTTTTTCCTCATGTTCAGATGGAACTTCCTGTGTTTCAGTTTGTGCCCACTGCCTCCTATCGCTGGGCACCACTGAAAAGAGTCTGGCTACATCGTCTTTACACCCTCCCTTCAGGTATTTATACACAGTGCTAAGATGCCCCCTCAGTCTTCTCTCCTCCAGGCTGGACAGGCCCAGCTCTCTCAGCCTTTCCTCATAAAAGACATGCTCCAGGCCCTTTAGCATCTTAGTAGCCCTTCGCTAGACTTGCTCCAGTAGCTCCATGTCTCTCTTGTATTGGGGAGCCCAGCACTGGACACGGTCCTCCGGATGCGGCCTCACCATGGCTGAGTAGAGGGCAAGAACTACCTCCCTCGACCTGCTGGCAATGCTCTTCCTAATGCAGCCCAGGATACCACTGGCCTCTAACTAACCTTTGTGCCACAGATCACAACCCTCTGAGCTCTGCTATTCAGCCATTTATGTTCTCAGTCCACCTCACTGTCCACTACTCATCTAGCCCACACATCCTGAGCTTGCCTATGAGGATGTTATGGGAGACAGTGGCAAAAGCCTTCCTGAAGTCAAGAGAGGTTACATCCACTGCTCTCCCCTCATCTACCCCGCCAGGCATCCCATCGTAGAAGGCTATCAGATTCGTTAAGCATGATTTCCCCTTTGGGAATCCATGCTGACTACTCCTGATCACCTTCTTCTTCACACGCTCTGACATGGCAACCAGCAGGAGCTGTTCCATCACCCTACAAGGGATGGGGGTG
This sequence comes from Dromaius novaehollandiae, assembly GCF_036370855.1. Classification (NCBI taxonomy): domain Eukaryota; kingdom Metazoa; phylum Chordata; class Aves; order Casuariiformes; family Dromaiidae; genus Dromaius; species Dromaius novaehollandiae. The sequence goes on from NC_088100.1 coordinate 63,639,038, forward strand.
AGGCTGCCTGGCCTGTAGTTCCCTGGGTCCTCCTTCTTGCCCTTGCTGAAGCCTGCAGTGACATCTGCTTTCTTCCAGTCCTCAGGGACCTCTCCTGATTTCCATGACCTTTCAGAGACGATTGAGAGTGGCCTAGCAATGATGTCCACCAGTTCCCTCAGCACTCGTGGGTGCATCCCACCAGGGCCCATAGAATTGTGGATGTCAGATTTGCCTAAATGGTCTCTAACCTGATCCTCCTCAGCCAAGGGAACGTCTTCCTTTCTCCAGACTCTCCCGCTGGTCTCCAGGGTCTGGGATTCCTCAGGGCTGGCCTTAGCAGTAAAGACTGACGCAAAGGCGGCATTCAGTCTCTCTGCTTTCTTGGCATCCTTTGTCAACAGGGCACACAGTAGCAGGCTCATATTTTCCCTAGTCTTCCTTCTGTTACGGATGTATTCAAAGAAGTCTGTCTTGCTGTCCTTGACATACCTTGCCAGATTAAACTCCAAATGAGGCTTGGCCTTCCTAGTCCCATCCTTGCATAGTTGGATGACGTCCCTATATTCGTCCCAAGTGGCCCGTCCTTGCTTCCACCTTCCGTACACTTCCTTCTTCTGTTTGAATTTTGCCATTTTGCTCCTTGTTCATCCATGCAGGTCTCCCGCCCCTTTCCCTTGACTTCTTGCTTATTGCACTACACCATTCTTGAGCTTGGAGGAGGTGATCTTTGAATATTAACCAGTTTTCCTGGACCTCTCTTCCTTCTAGGGCCCTTATCCCACGGGATTCTTCCAAGAAGGTCCCTGAAGACGCCAAAGTTTGCTCTCCTGAAGTCCAGGGTTGTGATTCTACTTTTAGTCCTGCTTCCTCCTTGCAGGATCCTGAACTCCACCATCTCATGGTCACTGCAGCCCACTGCCCCCAACCTTCACATCTCCAGCCAGCCCTTCCTTGTTTGTCAGTACAAGGTCCAGCAGCACACTTCTCCTCCTTGACTCCTCCATCACCTGTGTCAGAAGTTTATCATCAGTGCTCTCCAGCAACCTCCTGGATTGCTTGTGCCTTGCTGTGTTGTTCCTCCAGCAGAGGAGGGTGGTTAAAGTCCTCAAGAGAACGAGGGCCTATGATCATGAGGCTACTTCCAGCTGTCTGTAGAAGGCCTCATCTGCTTCTTCCTGATCAGGTGGCCTGTAGCAAACACCCACAACACTATCACCCATGTTAGCCTGCTCCTTAATTCTTACCCATAAGCTCTTGACCCACTCATCGTCCACCCCTAGGCAGAGCTAAACATATTCCAGGTGCTCTCTCACATAAAGGGCGACACCCTCACCTTGCCTTCCTGGCCTGTTCTTCCTAAAGAGTGTGCAGCCATCCATGGCAGCATTCCAGTCATGTGAGCTATCCCATCATGTCTCTGTAATCGCAATGAGATCACAGCCCTGTGACTGCACACAGATCTCTTAGTTCCTCCTGTTTATTCCCTATGCTGTGTGCATTTGTGTACAGGCAGTTAGGGTACTTCAGAGAGGTATTCGAGCATGCTGATTTTCCAGAAGGGGTGCAAGAGGTTTCCCCACAGCCTTGTCTTGTAGGTATTTCCCTAGCTGCATGCTAAGGATGCATGCTTCCTAAGCTGCATGTTGGAGGCACCCCCACTTGAGCCCTGTTTTGCTGACTGCATGGTCTCTATAACTTTCCTCTTCCCTCGTCTTTCCTAGTTTAAAGCCCTCCTTATCAGGTTGGTCAGCCTGTTGGCAAAGACACGTGTGCCCTGTTCAGTGAAGTGGGTCCCATCTCTCCCAATCAGTTGCTGATCTTCAAATGGGGTCCTGTGGTCACAGAAACCAAAACCTTGTTGCCGATACCAGCTGTGCAGCCAGTTGTTTACTTGCAGTATCCATCTCCTCCTCCTCCCATGCTTCCTCCTCACTGACAGGATTGAGAAGAAAATGACCTGGGCTCTCACACTGCTGACCACCATCCCCAGAGCTCTGTAATCCCATTTGATACTTTCCAAGCTGCCCTTGGAAATTTTAAACCCAAAGCCCTTCTGCTTTTAATCAAAATACTTTTAACTTACTTCAGTGTGGATAAGTCAGTTCATACTTGCTGAAGATCTAATTTATTTGCTTAGCATGTACTTCGTCTCAGTTCTTTCACCCTCTTTTGAAAAATAAAGAGAAATTCTGGTTATTGGTTTTAAAACTTAACCCCTTATTGTAATTTCTCTGTGAATATGCAATGCTTTACAGTTAAAATCCACTCTTATAATGAATGTAAAGATATTATCTAAGATACCTTGCTTATTACGAGGAAAAAAACCAGAATAATATAAACAAAAACCTAGGAACTAAAACAAAAGTATATTCACTTTATAAAGGGCTAGTCATCTGTACTTTCTCTTAACAGTTTTCTAATATTATTTATACCCAAACTGAGGGGAAAATGTAATCTTATTTCCAAAAGGAAGAAAACATGCACAGTTAATCCAAAGAGTCAGAAGCAATTCAGTTTTAAAAATTATAGGAAAATGTGAATTTCCCTCCCTCAGGTTTATGGATCACTAAGATTTATATCAAATTATTCTGACACTTGCATCTTCTAAATGCTCTATTTCCATGATAATTCAAGTTGTTTGAACTGCTGTAAATTGCTCTGAGTCTAAAATTCTGCAAAGTTGCAATTAGATACCTGTAAGAGTAATGAAAATATAAAAATAATAAAAAGTCAATTCATGTTTTTACATTATGACTACGAAATAAAAGACAGTTAATGGGCAAAATTTTCAAAGTTAGAACCAATTTGCGATTAGAGTAATTAAATGAAAATGCCACATTTCCAAAAAATTCCAGTACCTTAAAAATGTGAGCTATTGCAGCACCTTAAAAATGTGAATCTTGCACTTTTGGGAATCTAGTTAATTCATTTAAATGAGAGAGGAGTTCTTTAGAAAATTTTTACGAGGTCAAGTTCATAAAAACATATATCAGGTAGGACCAGTTCTTCAAAGGTATGATGAAGCAAGAAAAGAAAATTGTATAAAAACATAGAAACATAACTGAAAAGTAAGCGACAAGTTCTGGGCATAGATTTCTTTCATCTCACTGTACATCCCTCTTTTTAAATATATGAATTAATGTAGTAAAAGATCCTGTCCTTCTGCAAGCTTTCTTCTCACATATTCTTAGACCACTCTCTATTTTAGCATGGCCACTATAGGACAAAGTGTTCCAAATTTATACACAGTTCTTAAAGAATTTTTTTTAAATGAGATTAAACCCCAAATGGTTAGTGGAATACTAATTAAAGAGATCTTCACCACTACATTGCCTAATAAAATGAAGGCTTTTATCACAGCTCCACGGCGAACAAGAAGCTCACAGCTCTTCCTCTGTAGTAGTAAAAACAAATAAGAAAGGACCAGAACGCTGGATAAAATCAGAACTACTACAATTGTTTTGCACAGGCATCATTTCATTTCATTCTTTTCTTAATCAGTATCACAAAAAAACCCAGCAGACTCACCAATATTAATGAATTTGTATGAGTGCCTTATATTAAACATTACCTACTCCCCCATTATCATTGTACCCTCCCCCTTTAGGGATTCCAATGTAGAAAAGGAATGAAAACCACCTTCCATCATTACCTGTCACTTGCTAGTATCTTGCCCTACTCTCAGACTATTTACAAGCAAGAGTGTGGCATTGAATCACTCCTACCTATGTATTTGACCATTTTATGCTCCTGTGCCAATTTCAAGAAAGTGCAAGGCTGAAAAGAAACATCTCAGAATGACTCAAAAGCTCTCTCAGCTGAAATCAGACATTATGGTAAACTGCTACACCATTTCTATAGCTCCAATCTGTACAGCTCTGCAGGCTTAACTGCCTTCCTCATTACATCAAATCTAAATGAAACTGTTCGATGAGCTAGTGAGGCAACACAAATTCAAGCTCAACAGGGAATGGATATACCCAGATTTTTCAAGACAAAATTGAGAGATCTTTTCTTATCTTTACCTTCTCCTTTACACACATGCATATAAAAACACATATAACCCAAAAAAGCTATCTCTCTTAAAAGATGAATCAGAAGAGATTTCACTCCTATTTTAAACTTGGTAAAATACAGTATTTGCAGTACAACACTAGGATCAAAAAATAAAAATGGATGTATTCAGTGATCTGTGTGCTGTTCAATTCACTTGCACGAATCAGGTCCCAGTAAACAGGTTTATCCAACTGGCACTCCCACTAAAAAAAAAAAAAAAAAAAAAGAAGAAAAAAAAAAGAAAAATCCCTCAAGGTCAGTATTATATAACTTCAGTACAGCAGTGTGGGAAAGCCTGCAACGCTGCTGGCCGTACTGCATGCTTTCTCTTAGTCATCTGTCTGTCAACTAATTCTTTTAGCCACCTTTGAAAACCTCACCAACCTGTACCCAAACATAGCCAATGATACACTACAAATACTGTATTTCATGTTATCCTTGGAATGTATACAACATATACTCACAGCCTTCAATTAATATATATGCTGTCCTCTCTTTCAATATCTTTTGAACCTCTTTAGGATATTTTATTACTGTTCATTTTCAAAGTAAGCTATTCTAATAGTAAAACTGATAGAATTCAATTGTTCATTTGATACAGGACATTTTCAATGACAGTCTGTATAACAAAGTCCCCCCCCCCCCCCCCCCGCCCAGTTTCTTAATAACAAGATTCAAAGCATTAGGCCACAACGAACTAGCTTTCTACACATTCCCCTTGGACTAGCACAATATTTTGTTAGTAGCTTTCCTCCAGCCTCTCTCAGTCCACAAAGGAGAAGATCTAGTCAGAGAAAACAGCTGTAGTCAGAGCATCTATGATCTAATCATTCTAAACAGGCTTAACCGGGCTGTAGACAGCCAAGAACAAAACTTGGAGTATCCACCATCCCATCAAAACTGTGCTTGAAATCAAGCTGATACAAGTACTGCGGTGCTTCAAAAGTAATATAAAATCATCTTTGCTTTCATTCCCTCTCAAGGAGTGAAGTTTGCTGTGTACAAGTGAGCTCTATCAGAAGATCCTATGTTTCTGTGCAATTGCTAACACGACAAGCAAAAATTTATCTGATCTGTGAATTGACTGAATGGTGTTGGTCACTCTCTGTTAAGATGTAATATCTTAATTCTGACACAAGAAGCATAGTAACTGAGCTTCACTGTATCTTTTTAAAGTTTACATATCATAAGAATCAATGTTGGGTTGTAACACTGTCAACTCCAAATATTCAAAATAATGAATCAGATCCATTCCTCCAAATATGAACTTATTTTTAAAAGCAAGTTTAGACCTTTTTTATGTAGGGGACTTTTAAGCCATTGGGGCTAACGTTTATTCAAACAGTCCTTACTGAAAGTATTAAATCCTCACATAACCACCCAAACTCAGGAAAAATTAGGCACATCAACTTTGATAATCAAGTCACAACACACTATTCTACCCAGGAAACCCAAGAAATTACACTAACTCTTATCTTCACATAATATTAGTAGAATATTATAAAATAAATATACTCAAAATAAAAAATTGTCAAAATAAAAACCCATTTAAGTCCTCCATGGACTATCACAGCAGTACAAAAGACAGATATTATAGTGATGGGGAGGCTACATAAAACATTGAAAAAAGTTGCCACAAACCTAATAATACTGCAATAATCAATGATACTAACATACATATGAGGGTTTAATTTATTTAATTAAATTACCTGGCTTTATTGAAGTGAGAATTTTAGTGAAAAAGTCTGTGCAATATTTATAGCCAAACTTCAATCTCCCATACAGTTAACTATTAGAGTCACTGCTAATTATAACTATTTAAAACCTAAAGCTTATTTTAGAAAACTTGCCCTGAACTTAGTAGGAGTTACTGAATTTAAAAGTGACTGCTGAATAAAGCCTAAAGAAGTGTGCCAATTCTTTCATGTCATGCCACACATCTGTAAAATAGTACATGAGACTGTAAGGAGGTGACTTCACTGTGCAAAGACACTCACAATTTTAGTGAGGAAGGCAAAAGGCAAAAACAACAAAAAACAGTGCAGATTTTAATGTCTCTCAGAAAACAGATAAATGAAAACTAGAGCTTTTTCTACTTCCTCATTTGTTTAAAAAATAACAGCCAGGAAATGGGTCATCCTGAAAGAAGGTACAAAGATGAGAACGTGAGAAGGAAAAGACAGGAATGGCTGAGAGTACTGGATCATGCCACAGTGTAGTGCTGCAGAGCAGTGCCAGAGGATGGATATGATAAAATCAGCACTGAAACATGAGCAAAAGCAGAGCTATACAGCACAAGGAAGATAAAACTCCAATCGTGACTACAAAAGACAGGCATTAGACAAATTTGCTTAAAAAAAAAAAAAAAAAAAAAAAAAAAAAAAAAAAACACAGTGCCAGAAACTTAAACATTACATACTTTTAGGAGGGATTCCCTAAAATTTACTAAACATTCCAATGAGAATAAAGTAATTTGCTGTATATAAAACATGGAGAAATCTGAGCAGAGTCAAAGCTAGGATCAGCCACAAGACTCCAAGAATCCAAATTACAAAAGACAAGACTTAGAGGAGGTGATTTGCTCCAAAAACACAAATCTAGCAATCTTTACAGACCACTGAGATAGCTATCAGCTATTTCAGCTGCAGCATTACTGAGGCACAAACACAGGAAAATCTGATATGGAAAAATGAATTACAGTCCTGCAGAAAAGGTCCGACCGACAGGCTATCAGGATGATCACTACGAAAACCTATGTTCCATGCCTTCTTCTCAAATTTAACAAGGTCTGTGTGAGAGAACAGCATAGAAGATAAGTTTTCTTAAATTTAAATTAATTTTGTTAAATTTGAGGAAATCTCTCTAATGAAATGCACAGAATTTAACACACACGAAACAAGCTCATCTGCATGTCTTGTATTTGCTTTTTGGTACCTACTTCAGTAATAATGATTTGTGAAAATCTATGACTTTTTTTCCTAATAATACTGATCTTCTGGTAATTCTAACCATACTCATGACAAAACTTGTAATACACCTCTTGCACAGCACTCCACAGCATTCAGGGGAGAGCACTGTATGTTTATCTTGATTTTAGCAAAGCTTTCCACACTGTCTCCCATAACATTCTCATAGATAAACTGATGAAATATGGACTGGATAAGTAGAGAGTGAGGTAGACTGAAAACTGGCTGAACTGCAGGGCTCAGAGGGTTGCAATCACTGGCATGAAATCTAGCTGGAGGCCAGTCACTAGTGTTATACTCCAGGGGCCAATATTGGGGCCAGTATTGCTTAACATCTTCATTAACGACCTGGATGAAGGGATGGAATGCACCCTCAGCAAGTTTGCTGATGATACAAAGCTGGGAGGAGTGGCTGATACATCACATGATTGCACTGATATTCAAAGGGACCTCAACAGGCTGGAGAAATGGATTGACAGGAGTATCATGAAGTTCAACAAAGGAAAATGCAAAGTCCTGCACCTGGAGAAGAAAGGCTACATGCACCAGTACAGGCTGGGAAACATCTGGCTGAAGGTAGCTTTGCAAAAAAGGACCTGGGAGTCCTGGTGAATGAGTTGAACATGAGCCAGCAATGTGCCTCTGTGGCAAAGGCAGCCAAGAACCTCCTGGCCTGCATTAGGAAGAACCAGTTTGAGGGAAGCGATTCTTCTCCTCTATGTAGCACTGGTGAGACCACATCCAGTGTCCAGTGTTCAGTTCTGGGCTCCCCATGACAAGAGAGACATGGACATACTAGAATGAGTATGAGCAGAGGAACGCCACCGAGATGATTAAGAGGTTGGAGCATCTGACATTTTAGGAGAGACAGAGAGCTGGGACTGTTCTGCCTGGAGAAGAGAAGACTCAGAGGGATCTTAGCTATATGTATAAATATCTGATGGGGGGAATAAAGAAGACAGAGCCAGACTCTTCCAGTGGTGCCCAGTGAAAGGACAAGAGGCAATGGGCACAAACTGAAATAAAAGAAATTCCATTTAAACATAAGAAAAAAACTTTTACTGTGAGGGTGATCAAACACTGGAACAGGTTGCCCACAGAGGTTGTGGAGCCTCTGTCCATGGAGATACTCAAAACCTGACTGGACAACAGCCCTGAGCAACTTGCTCTAGGTGACCCTGCTGTGAGCAGAGGGGTTGGACTAGACGACTTCTAGAAGTGCCTTCCCATCTCAGTGATTCTGTGATTCTACGACCTTAACTTCCCTTTCACATAAAGGATGTTCTCTGCTTGGGCAAAAGTGCTGAAGCACTGTATTTGCTGGTTAAATAATGAATGACTTAATTTAGAACAAAGCAAGCTAAGATGCCTAAGCAACACGTGCAAAACTCAAGATTAAAGACAAAATACTGATTCTGCCACCTTCAAAAAATCACAAAGGTGGATTACACAGATTTTCCAATGTTTCTACCTAATGGAAGACCTAGCTAATAAAATTGCCTTGTTAAAAGAACAGAGTGCTGCACGTATCCAGGCTGCCACACTGTCCATGTCACAAGACAACAGGTACAACCTTATCAAGTTAGTAGAGCATGCTTATGCACTGGTTATTAGCTAAAAAAGAATGTTAACAGTAATTTACACATGCTACCTTGTAGGGACTTCACTGTAATAGGAATTCTGTGTTCTGCTTTAAGAAGCATTAAACAAAAATGCAAAAAGGTAACAGGGAATTGTGGGAAGTATCAGACAGAACAACCTGAGTATCAGTATGCCAACAAAACCTTCAGGAATATGTAACTATCCAGTAGACAAAATGAAGGATCCCTTTATTACAGGCAGCTGTTAATGATGCAAGGTCCATTATAATAAATACAAATAAGCATATATAGAGTATATATGAAACTAGCACAGAAAGAGTCTTTGTGCTCCCAGCACACTCCAAAGATGAGTAGATCTGTTTAGTGCAGATTTCATACTATTTAAAATTAAGACTAAATTGACAGGGAAGAGCTGTAGATACCAGCATCTATCCTCACACTTCATAATCAATGGGAAAAGATGAACTAGAGTGAAACTTACATTCTGATGAAACAACTCTAGCATAGCAATTTAAACACAGTAGTAGAACTTGGAGCCCCCCAAAATACCAAAGACATGTCATTTAAGATTTTTAAAGATTTTCTTACAGGAAAATCCATTTCAATTATGCTCCACTAGTCTTTTACGTTGTTTTCCCCTAAGAATCTAAATTTACTTGTTATTTTTGTTGTCTATTGAAAAACCCTTAAAATGTACCATGCACAGCACTATCTCTATTTCTTTTTTACTTTACTTTCCTTGCATAAGTAACACCCTGTGCTTGAAGAGTGTGTTAAAACATTAGTCAGTTCTGGCAACAACTGTATTGGAAGCATGCATGAACAGCTATAGCATATATTTAAGTCTGAGCATGCTACTAAAAGGTCTTCATCTACATATTTATCTGTGCTTCTATCTAAAGTAAAATTCAAGACAATAATGTGTGCATTGGTTTGAGCAATATTAGGTATAAACACTTAACACAACTTAAGGTATATGTTAATTTTCTTTAAAGGGTTAGTCCACTTATTTTAAATATTCACAATATATAAGACAGAAAAGTTATTCTATTGTTTCTATATGATTTTCACGCCCTGGAAAAACTAAGCATCTGCTGTGAGATAGATGGATGTTATCACAGCTTTAACAACTCTCTTTTTTAGACAGAAAAATGGAAATACAGAGGTTAACTGGTGGTTGGCCATTTGTATTGTAAATTAGTGATAAGAGTGATTCTGAGACTAATCAATCTTTTAGCCCATGTTGAGAATTTTTTTTTTTTTGAAAAGTAATCTCAACTTAATTTATGAAGAAAATTATCTCCCTTTAGGAGACAATTCTATATAATTATGGAGACTATTCCTATTTTTATTATCTATATTTTAATTCTCTACTACCTATTTAGTTTATATTTTTCTTTTTTCCCCCCTACTTCTTTCCACTCTGCTCAGGAATACAAAATGACAACACTTGGAGACTAAGCTAACAATTTTGTGTCTTACAGGACCCCAAAAAAAGACACGAAATTATCCATTTTGCTACTAAATATTTTGATTAGCAATGTAACAAGATACTGTCAAAACAAACAAGTATCATAAAAATACATAATTTCATTGCTTAGTTTTTTCTCATGAATACAAGACCCCAAACCCTAAAAACATATTTAACACAACTGCAAAGAGTTGACTGAATAATATACTTCCTAAATAAGTCATTTCTCTTATTACTGTTTTCTTACATTAATAATTATGCTTTTTTAAATGTGATTTTTTTTGTTTTGCGGTGTCTTTGTTTAAGATATCCTAAAACAAAATGTTAAATTAAGAAAAGCTGCTAATTACACATTGGTTTAAGAACTTAAAGCACTAATAAATAAGTGTAGAGCTTGAAGAAAAAACATTACAAGGGAACAAATATCAATACTGGGCTGTATCACACTACACTGGCTGTGTAAACAACGGCACCTATAACAACCTGACCACTCCACAAAAGAGATTCACAGCAAAACATCACCTCAAAAGTTATTACCCCTTCCCTAGAGAGAGCAATCAAATTAAAAAAACTTACCACTTTTAGTAGAGAAAGGATACGGAGGATTCAGTGAAGTGCTCAGAGCGCTTGACAGTCTTAACTTGGAGTGTGGTGACAGCAATGATGGCGCAGGAAGCAAGAGATTTGAGCTCGCCTGTAATAGGAAAGGCAAATCAGAAAATGAAGTGTAATTTCCTGGGTTACTTACTGATGCAATGGCTAAAAGAGAAATATTTGATTACTCTAAATAAGTATTAAATTCTAGGGGGGAAAAAAAAGAAAGTCAAATGGACGGTACACAGCAATTTCAATAGCCTTTTTTAGAATATTTGAAAACACAACTTGGAAAAATTATTGACAGAGCTATAAATGGAATTCCATGCTTATATATGGACACAAAAAATACCAAATAGTGAAAACAATGGAACAGAACTGTTTGAATTTGCAAATTCTCTTTGCATGTTAGTGTATAAAATAAAATTACATTGATATACGATAACAAACTGAAAAAATGTAAAATAACTTCTCATTTTAGTATTTACACTACACTGCCTCTAAGAGATTACTTTGTATTAGAACAATTGAAAAAAGGTTAAACCTATACTAAGTCAAAATTGATTTCTGCAGACTAATATGGTATAGGCACACCAAAACACCATACACTTTCTTTATGCAAGCTACACAAAAGACACCTGCAGTATATGTCCTTATTTCCATAACGAAGATAAGATAGTTAAAATATGATTTGCTATGGAGTTTCTTTGCACACATACAGCTATCACAAAGCATAAACTTTTCCCAAACTTTATTCTCGATATATTTTTTCATAGGCTCTCTGGGATAATATATTATGAGAATCTAAAGTTTTTACATGATCAAATACAGAATTTTACTGTTTGTTAAACATATTTTCATTGGCCACCTTTGTAATATGACCACAAGGAAAGGATAATAAACCTTAAATAAAATATTCTTAATTACCTTCAAATAAAACAAGTTCATATGCAAAAACTTTTGAGAGAGTGATTTACGAAAAACAATATAATTCTTAACCCTTTCAAAATAAATCAAATCTATTCCGCAACTTAGAATAAATGTAAGTGGTCATTTACAGACTCTTAAACCATAGCTGTGAACCAAAATATAACAACGATATTTTAACAGTTTTCAATCTACTGGATTCTAACTTCTACTTAAAGAAATGGAGACAGCTCAAAGTGAAACAATAACTTATTTTCAAAAGTTATATAATTTATAAAACTATTTTTGTCATTTAACAGACATTAAGCAATTCAACAGGCTTCGATGATGCCAACACATATACATTTTTACATACTTAATTATAGGCACACTTACATATGTGCTTACATCCCTTGGACCTAAACACTACTATTTAATCAAAGCTTGATGCAAACTGTCAGGTAATTGACTGTTTGTTATCTGAAAACCCTAGTCAGTTTACTCTGCACATATTTTTAGGGCTATATTATCCATAAATCAATTACAGGAAGGTTAAATAATTACTACACTAGACCTTTATCTTACTGTATGTGGTTTTCATGCAGTAATACGGCTGTAATTCTACCAAAAAGAATGTGATAAAAACTGTCTTTTACTCTGTATAATGGAGTACTGTCTTAACAATTGCATGCAACTGTAATGACTATATTCCAAAACTGACAAGAAAGAAAAGTGAGACAGAAGATCAGATTAAGCAGCAAACATGATACAAAAGCATAACAGCTGGATTTTACTGGAGTGTATGCACTCAACTGAATGTTAAAAATAGTAATTGTGAAATGTAAGCAGTATGGAGAGAGGGCTGTTTTTCTGAATAAAAAAATATTTTTATATTTTGTTACATATGTAAGTGCTTTTTATGTTACATATGTAAATTAAGTTTTCTTTGATATGCACAAATACAGTGGAAAGCCATTAGCTTACATGTTTACTAAAACAGAGAAAAATAACTTGCTCTGCAAACATGTCAATCCCAGTTTTCCGATGTTTCATCTTTTGTTACTGACAGTTGACTGTAGTGAGAAAGATCTCCCTCCTGCATGAACTTCTGGGTGAGTGCACACTGCATTTTTTTTTCTCAGTGAGTGAAACCAGCGTATGTGGTCCAGAGAAGTATCCCCATGAAAGTTCTTGGAATTCCCTTTCAAATATGTTTGATATCAAACAATTGGTTCAGAAATTACTAGGGAATGAAGACAGTTTGATTATATCAGCCTTTGGAAATCAAGTTAAACACAGCAGAGTAAACTATTCAAAACTAGCACTTACAGATACTTTTTTGGTTCACTCTAGGGAGAGAAAAAAAATCAGGAGAAACTTGTCTTGATTGTGGTACTTGAATGAAGAGATACGAAAATCTGTATGTAAATTATATCTGTACAGAATTTGATTCACTTCTATTTTCCTGCTGTATTACTCAAATACGCTCATTATACATGCCAAACAGACATGTACATTAGAAGATTAAATATGTTCCTGAAGTTTTCCTTTAAGAAAATCAGCCCTTTCAAAATGCAAACTAAGTTCTATCTTACCATCCTTCCTTCCTCTCCAAGCCCTTAAAATAACAAGACAAAAAAATGCTTTTATAAAAGAGATACTCAAATGAAGTGTGAAAAGTTTTAAATTTAAGAAGTCTTACAAGAGTAAAAAGTCTTACCTACCCCTCCTTAAAAGCAGTGAAGCTCAGCTATAAAAGCCTGCCCATCTGAAGTAAATGCAGAAATTTTTATGATCTTTGTGGCACTAGCTCTTAAATATTAATTAAAACTCTAAAAGGACCAAAGAGAAAAGAACAACACTGTTAGAGAGGAAAGAAGCACTCAGCTAATAGTTAAGGAGTAATGATTTAGCAGAACTGCTTCCAGGTGAAGTATAATTACCTATGAAAATTAATTAAATTTTCCTACAACAGACACATATGAGACTACCTATAGAACAGAGTGAAGCAATCACTATTTTTGAAATGCATGCTGTGGGAAGGGATTGCTAAATACCTTTACAACAACGAGCAAAGTTGGCTAAGATAGCCAACCATCAATCTACTTATTTTTCACAACAGTCTTTGCTTGCTTCATGCAAAAACCACAGCTTTATCAAAGACACAGTTTACTACTATCCCAAGTTAAGTAAAACTAAGTTATAAAATTAATCTAGTTTTTGTAGAGATAAAAAAAACCTGCATAATTTTTGCCAAGTTTAAACAAAGCTGATTTGCATTTTCTTTTTTCTGTTAAGGCAGCTCTATGCAAATTATGCAAATATACATTTTCAGTGGAACTGGTTTTCACATTAAAAGTGAATTTCACGAGATCAGAAAAAAGGGAATACTGCAAGACTTGACAAGTTGACAATAACAATTTCTCTTTTTCCTGAGAATGCAACTTGATGACCTTTGCAACCAATATAATCAGCATTTCCATATGTACTTGCAAGTCAAATCAAGTTGAACAGATCTATACTACCTCTTATTCTTTTAGTTTCAGGCTTCCCTTTTGAAATTTTAGGCCTTTAGGACACTCTTTTTAAAGACAGTTAATTTTTCAGACATCAGACATGATTTTATAGAATTTAAAGTTGACAACAGAATTGAAATGAAAACAAAACATGAGTTCTGCTATTTCTTTTTCTCAATGCTGGAAGAGCTACAGAAACAATAATATTTAACTTTAAGAAAACAGTGCTACAATTTTTAAATTTGCAATATAAGTTTGAGTCAGGTTTACGTCTATGTAAAATGCAATTATTTCTATTGCAGCAGTGTTAGAAGGACTCCAACAAAGACTGGGATTCCACTGTGGTAGGTCCTCTGTAATCACGCAGATATAGGCAAAACTGAAAGATGTGGACTATGTTTGCCTGAGGCAAGTGTTTTCCTCTGATGATCCCTACAGTCCTCTTAATCTGATCATCCAGATCAGGAACCCATCTGGACTACAATATAGCTGCCTTGTAACCTGAATGCCTGTTTTTTTGTTTTTTGTTTTTTCTTCCCCCCCACATACAAGCCCAGAGGTGTTCAGGGCATCCATATGAAAACGGAAGCTAGAAGGTGCTTGATCCTATTGTTTAGAGATAGCCACTGTATACAGATCACGTGTCTCATCATACAGTAATTTTATATATTCAATTCCTTAGTTCTGCCAGAGAGTTCCTGCATTTCTATTACAGTCCTTAACACAAAACCTTTCTTCCTTTTCTTTTTTAATCGTTAAGAAGAAACTAAGATTACTATAAACATTTGAACTAGTAAGCTTCTTTTTTCTGCCCACAAGGAAAATCAAATTCTTTGCACAAGACACAAAACAGTTAAACATAGGCTACGCTGTGTAAATTCAGTCATGAAGCACACCGGGTATGACCCTTCCTGGGCTGGATAAAACTGGTATTTCAGCATAACTACATGCCCGCATATATGCATTTTAACAGAATGGCCAATGATCAATAGCAGCAGAAAGCAGATTAGTCTTGCTTAGCCAGATCTAAGTAACTTATGTAAACCTTTGCCTCTTCTGAGGCTGGTTATGATGCTTCCTATCAAAGCATATGGCCAGTAAAAAAACAAACAAACAAAAAGAAAATCCATGATTTTCTTTACTAGTTGACAAGAAAAAAAAACTGCCCTTTTTTTGCACATGAAAAATGGATCTAACTTGTGTCCCAGTCAAAACAAAACATTGGAAGGTATCTGTCTTACAATTTTATTTCTCTTCCTTCTAAGAGGGATACCAGAAAAATCTTCTGATGTATAGTTTGCTAAATACATAGAAAAACCTACTCCTCCACATCTGCTGATAAAAGACATTAGGGCGTGACTCTTTGAATACAGTACACAGTTTCAGGTAATCATGTAAATACCCAAAGACATTTGTAAAGTCATCCCTCCCCCCCACCCCAAGTATTTGTTTGGATTTGTTTGGATCCTATGCTTTTCCCATGATATATAAAATCCTCTCTAGGTAAGTTTTCTGAACATTATTATTCTGAACAAAAAAAACGGACTTTCTATATACAGGTTTGCACTTCACTGAACTGGTTTAAAAATTATGCATTTAAACAAAAAGTGTAATCTAATTTCTTATGCTGGCAAGCCCTGAATTGATTATTCTAAAGGTAAATGTAACCATAAAGAGAGAAAGCTAACAAAAACTGACCATATCTCCTCAGAATAAGCAGCAGTTTGGGATGAAAATATAGGAACTGGATGAAAATACAGGAACTTAGCCCTTTTCTTGAATGAGAAATGAACTGCTTGCCTGACAAAAAATAAAAGGAATTTGTGAAAATTTATTAAAAATCCATAGAGATTTTATCTCATCTATGCTTCTTTTACTCTCAGTTTACAGTACGTCAGTATTTGGGCCATAAGCAAATTCATACGGGTATGTTGCAGCTAAAATGGAACACTCCCTTCTGCGGCCAGCACCTCGCCACACATCCTGTCTCAGCCTCAACAGTGTTCTGAAGTGAATCGAATCGGCGCATGGTTAAGGCAACTCTTGCATTGAAAGTTCGCATAGGTCATTCTTGTTAATAAAAAAACCTCACACCTTGGTGACAATAAGCCAGCTGGCACAAGGTGATATAAATTGTTTTCTTTCACCAGCATGAGTGAATCTAGCTTTCTCTGCTCTCTATGAGCAAACATAGCATTACTCAGATATCCCTGTTTACTTTGTTCAGCAGAGAAAAAACAAACACTGAGTAATTTTTCCTTAACACCGTACAAACATTCATAGAGAGAAAACTAGGATGACAAAACAGGAAATAGAATTAAAGGACTGATCAGTAAAATTCATACATGTTTTATTAAAATGGTTAACACCATTTTATTTTACCCTCTGGTAAAATAATTATAATGGCTACAGATTTATGCTGAAAATGAATGCAATACATTCCTCATGTCTGACATACTTTCTTTATAAAACATAAGCTACTGGGTGAAATATAAGGCTATGAAAAGGAGGACAGAGAATCAACAATATAGCAGTGGAACTAACTCTTCTGTCACAGCTGGCTGTAACTTACTACGGCTAAATTAGATCTCTATTCAAATAATACTGTCAGCAAGAATTAAAACAGGTACCCTGTGCTTACATCACAGCCTAAAGAATGACCCTGTATAAATACTTCTGCCCTGATGCTACAACTAAATTCATACAGGTCACTTACGCCACTTGTGTAAAAGGCTGTGAGCATGCAGATTTAAATTCCAGATTCACACTAAAACATGCAACTGCTCCCCATCATAACAGGAATCCATGTATCCAGCAAAAGATTAACACAGTTCCTCATTAACTTTTAACATTAAAAGCCTTAAGAAATAGTTTGAAATGCCAAAAAAGCTCAGAGAAAGGAAAAAATCCTTAATATAACTAAATTACATACTCAATTCAGAAGCACCTCCATGACCAGATACTTGAAAGTACAGACCTACCATTAAAGAGACATTTTAGTAAGTCCATTTTGGCTACCACTTCAGTGAAGTGAGATTTCAGAATTCTAACAACAGATCTTATCAGAGAGCTTAGTCTTGCTGAGGATCTGACAACATGGAACCACATACCAAGCTGGAACACATGTTTAGAATGTGTTACATATTCCAAGGTAACTACCATTAAATGAATGTCATCATGCGGGTAAGTGCAATATACCTATTTTATCACTCGGTAAGTGTGGGAACACTAGCAGTTACTGCAGAGTAACAAATTATTGTTAAGTCCATACGAGTCAGTATGAAGATAGCATTTACACAGCTAATCATCTCACCTCTGTACTGAAGTTTCTTCATCTACAAAATACATTTGTATTTTGTTTCTTTTCTTTCATGTCTCTTTGATTGTGTTGTTTTATATTTTACCTGATGTTGGTTAAAAATGAAGAATGCTTAGACAAAAATTTTGCTAAATGAAGAATATTATAACTAAGAAATATTTTAGATTTTAAGGATCTGACCTGCTTTGTGAGATTTTTGTATAGAAAAAATACAGAAAAAAAGTTATTTGTTCAACTTTTCCTAATACAGGTAACAGAATCTAAAAGCAATTTAGAATGCTGTCCAGTAGCAGTAAAGTATCTTGGAATTAAAGTTGGCAAAATTAATGAATTGGCAATGAAAAATATTTTCATGACCATTTCCAAAACCTTGCTTTATAAGAAACTATTTCTTAAAGATATTCAATGGAAAATTCAGGCAAAACACTCATGCAGCAGTAAGCACTTTACATATAAAGCTTTCAATAATATTTCAGTTATTTTGTATTAACAATCGCTTTGTGCAATCACACCCATTCAACACTATCTGCTCGGCAAATGGGAAGAAGTTTATAAGAAAATTTTGTATCTAGTAAACAAAGCGCTCAAGGTTACAGGATTTCAGATTCCAAAGTGGTTCCACCATGGCTTATAAAAAACATCCTCGTAAGTCTGCAGCTTGGAGTAGCTGTATTTAAAGTATTAATTGGAACAGAATTTCCTAGAAAAAGAAAAGCATATCCTCAGATTCTGAGGAGGAAAATTGGATAAAAAAGAATACATATTCAACAGCACCTAATAAATTTCAGAGTCCTCATTCCATTCGAATGTATTGGACAGGTCATCAGAAAACCAACTGCCTCTTTGTCTGTGATGTCACGCTATCGTGTTCTGCATGAAACTGATAATTAATAAACCAACTCCCACACTTATCATGCAGTGGGCCACATGGATCTTACCTGGACGCACTATAAAAGCAAAACTATGAGAAAGCCTTAAGAAACATTTTAAAATTCCACTGAACTTTGAGAATGTGATAGAATTAGTAACTCCTCTGGAGAATTACCACACAACCCACTTGTATAAAAGCATAATAATGCTACATTTATCACTGTAACTTTTATATATATTTTATACTCCGAAACATAAGAATAGTTATGCTGAATTAGATCAAAGATCCATTCACATGTTCTCTAACATAGCAGATAGGTACATACAAATCTAGAGAGATTTTCTGCCTGCGTGGCCCTTCCACTTTCATCAATCAACAGTTTATGAACTTCTTGAGCTTGAGTTTGAAGTAATATCAGTTTGTCAGGCCAATAGCTTTTGCTGAATCTCGCCTTTATGAATTTGCCTAAAATCTCAGTGAAAACATCTACATTTCTGACCTCCACAGCACTCTGGCAATCTTTCAATAATTTCAGTGTTTGTCCCCACTTCAGCTGTGAAAAACAGAAAAAAAAATCTTGTTTTTCTCATACTATTCATGATTTTATATATTTCTAATCACATTTCCCATCCCAATCATCTCCAGTTGTCCTTCTTGCAAAGCTGAGAAGCCCTAGTCAGTTTAGGCTCCTTTTATGCAAAGCTCTTCCACACCTCCTAGGATCTGTCTGCTCTTGTCTGAACATTTTTTAATTTTACTAGATTCTTGTTCAGAACTAATTAACTAATTACTAATTACTATTGGCCAGAACTAATTACTGTGTTCAATACATGGGTTCACCCTGGATTTCCTAAGTAGAAACACACAAGCATCCTCCCCACATAGTTTGGCTAGTGCTGTACTGAAGAACAAAACAACAATCATTTAAAATCTAGAAAGCCAACCAATTACATTTTCATCATTGCAGCTAGCATTCTGAAAATATTATTATTTTAATAAAAACTGTTTTTATACAAGTACCTGTGTAGTGGAAAAGGATCTGTTCACAGATCTGCAAACTGTTCAGTTACATATAACAAACTTTATAGATTAAATCCCATCTGTTGAAAATGGACATATATGCATAACTTGCACATTACTGTTATCAGTATTTTTTTGCTGATTTTATCTGTTTTCTGCTGTCACTTTGAAAACTCAGACTGGAAAGGAAGTTCATAAAGGATGAAAAAAATACACCATGAAACTCTAACCCAATGCCATAAAGAAATACTCTCTACAATCATGAAACATCTAATGTTTTTAATGTTCATGAAACAATCTAATGTACCCTGAGACCTCGGTGCTCATGTATTTGCTGTTCAGAGACTCCAATACCTTTGTCTCATAAAACATGTGCCCAGGCTTGACCTCAGGCCATGTTTACTATCTACTAGGTATGCTCCCAGCAGGCTTGTTCCAAATGGTAATCTCTATGAGTTTGTGACGAGGCACTGGCATGCAAACATGACCCACAGACCAGTACCAAGCTTACACAGCTTCCAATACCTCCTTTACATAGTGTCAGGCAAATACATACAAGATATCACTTGCGCCCTCTTTTAGAGTTTCAATTTCCACCCCTGTCATGGGGCAGCCTGCCACTGTATATGTGGCATAAAAAGACCCCTTATACTGCACTTTCACAGGACTGAGCATCTTGTACCATCATGCCAGCCATATTAGCACTTTCTCGCATAGGCAGCTGAGTAACTGGTCACAACTTCTACGAGGCCCACTTTGACTAACACTTTAGCAAAGCATTTATGCAAGTACACATTCTAATGAATGCTCCAGGAGAACGTACACTAACATCTACATCACGTTTTTCACATGAAAAACGAAGCTGCACACGTGTATACATACATCTGAAGCTGTAAATCCAAATTACAAATGAGTAGAAAATTTAAGCTTTTAAGTTTAGAAAATTTAAGCTTTAAGTTTAGCATTTCCAGGATTTATATGGAAGACATCATCATTTAGTCATGGATATTGTCATCAAATTGTGTAGCACAGATGTCAGGGAAACCATGCAAAACTACTGTTCCTGGGTAAATAAGGATTATTTCACACTCAAATATATAATTACTCATATTTAAATTAATGATTACAAACAAGGAAGTTTTTGAACTAGCATTCGCCATGTGAGTTCACTAGTGTCTTCACAGATCGACATGCTCTCTGATTATTCTCTAACAGGTAACATTTAAACATGCTGATTATGGCCAAAACCTGTAATTGCAAAGCTTATTAAAACTGGCTCTGAATTAACTACTGTGTTTAGTTCTGGAAGTAATGTTATTGGCAATATATGTATGTTTTTATTCATTTTGCCTGTAATTAGTTCACAGTCAATATTTATCCCGGATTTCCTAACAAAATGAGGTTTACATACTTACATTGAGAGTACATCAGTTTCTTAATCCCTAGTAAGTTTTAAACCTCTTCATTCAAATTTCAGTCAAACTGAACAGAAGAGAAGAGGTCTCAAAAATATTATGTTCTTAAAAGCTTCATTAAAACAAATGGTAGACTAGAAAACAAAACCCAAAGCAGTCTCTACATTAACAGAAAGGTTGGCAAAATTTGGCAAATGAACCTTTATTACAAAATCCATGCAGAAAAGAGACACAAATGAAAACCACAGAAAACCAAGCTTCATATATTTTGCTACTCATGGAATTACTTGTTTTAACTTTAATTAGACTGCTTTCTTATCCAAGTGTGTCACTCCACTGGAGTTCTAAAGGCACTGCCACCTTACGCAAAGTTAGGTGTGTAATGCTCGAACAGCAACAGCCATACAATTATTTTTGCTTAACTACTCCCAGCTGTGCAGACTGGACTAATTTAAGTAAACTTTAAGTGGAAGTATGATTACTCTAAGTTGTAAAATCATACAGTGCAATGACTTAAACCTTTCACAAAATTCCACTGTGAAAGAAAAACATTACTCCGTCTGTATTGTGCCTGCAAGGCAAGGTAGTAGCATCAACCGTGATTCACTAAAAAGTCACATTGTAAAATATTCCCAGGTGTAACAGAATTGATCAATATTTCAACCCATTTGTAAGGTTGTTATGTGTTATTCTTCCCAGGAAAGGGAAACCAAGGGTGCATCTATCTACATTAGCATTTTAACATGGAGAAATAGCACACCTTTTAAGTGCATCCCACAGTCATTCCCACTTACTGTGCATTGCTTTGCATCGCAGAGCAGTTCTGATGTGCAAGAACTGGACTTCCTCTGGAGAAAACCAAACAGAAGATCTATTCCAAGTGTGCATATATATAATGCAATCTGATCCTAATCGGGGGCATAAGAATCCAAACCACAGGCCACACCACCACGAAGTATTCTTGTGAGTGCAAATGCTCTTGAACTGTCAAGAATTTGCATAACACCTGAAGCACTCCTTATACTATATGAGGAGCCAAACGGCATTTGTACCTTTATATTCATGGTCAGTCCCCAGCCCTCAAATCTTTGTGTTTCTGCTGCTCCTTCTTAATCTAGCCAACCTTTGTCCTGCCTTCTCCTCTTTACGAGTCCTACCTTCTGTCATCATTCTCCCTTGCTATGGCTTTTCTTTCTTCTACTGCTCTTTTCCAACTGCTATTCAACTTCGTGACATCAGCATGGGGCCACCCAAGGCCTCCAGGAAACAACACTGCTCAACAAACCACGCCAAGTGGCCAAAACTTCTCTGGCAGCAGGACAATCTAGTGGTGGTACTATTGGAAAGTCGCTCATCTCATGACTGTCAATGAATATGAGAGGGCAAGTGATCAGTGTTGCATAAAGTTGAAAAGATGAAGACGATCCTTCTGAAGACTGGGGAGAACCACTAGATGTTTGGGCAGCAAAGCAGCTGTCTTGACTAGAGAGGTCTTGAACATGTCTTTGGGTGGGACCACACCACTAAGCCTGCTGCCCAGGATTATCATACGGAAGAGTCCAGAGGAAAAAGCCACCTCCTGGGCTGCTCTGAAGTTCCTGTTCTTGGAACTGGAAAATACACCTGAGAAGGAACATCAGCACCCATAGACTTCTGCATACTCCCAGCTGCAACCCTCATCAAAAACTCTCTGTGACAGTGCCCATGATTTCAACCAAGGTATGTACAATGCCCTCTTACACATCTTCTTAGGGTGTAAGAGAAGGGAGTGTACAAAGCTTCAGTGGAACCACTAAATTAGTCTTGGGACTGCAAAGAGGTGATTAATATCTTTGCTTTACCAATAATACCAAACCACTATCTTTGGTTTGACCAGCAGGGCTGTTAAAACTTTAAAAACAGTGCAAAGACTGATGACATGGTATCAGCACCATGCAATTAAGATCCCATTCACAGTTTCATAAGTATCAGGGCAGACAAGTACAGGCTGGAGTGGTTTCCACTTATTTGGGATGCCAGGCTTTAAGAGGCTGAGGCTGTGTTTGTCATGGAGATGATCTCCCCACCTTTGCATTCTATTAAGCATGAACAATTTAATGGCTCCCTGACCTCCATCCAATACTAACAGCGAACACTGATACCACAATCCTAATCCCCCACTCACACACCTTTCTGCCCAGAGATCCTGCATAGCACTGAGTAGTCAGTTTGGGTTTGGAGAGCCAGGGGTTTGTGGGAAGGGTGTGAGGTACAGAGCTCCTTTTATTCCTGGTTTCAGTGGGCTACCAATACACAGGATATCAGCTGCGGGTCACGTACCCCAGGGAGGATGGAAAGGGATGCCCTATCACATCTCATATGCCTACAGTCTACAGCATGTATCATAACAGTGTGAGATGGGAACGTAGATAAATGCTGCATTCGGTGGAGGCTGGAAAAACAAACAAGGAATAGACATTACCATGGGAGACATCTTCTGCCCTTTCTGTTTTCATTGCCTTACACCAACCTTCCCATCTGCGCTCCCCATCCAAACGCCTAGCAGCTCTGCCTTCCCCTGCTTCAAAGGTCAGCAGATCACTCTCCTACAGCACATGGCTGGCCATAGCATACGGTAACTTACCAGTTACTGGGTAGAGGAGTGACTCTGTTCTGAGCTCTACTTCACCTGCCCTTCAGAGAAATTTGTCAGGGCAGAAGCAGACATCCCAATGCACCCACTGTTTTGCAAAAAACTATGTCCTTGAGAACCTGGGGGTAAGGAAGATGGCCACAGGTAACAAATCACTGAACTGTATCCTTATACAGTAAAGTCCTTATACAGTAAAGGACTGATAGCATTGCTCTTCTCTCTTCCAGATTCCCTTGTTCAAGAGGGGCCATAGGGGCAGAGTAAGCTCCCTCCTTGAAAACTATATCCCCTCATGGCTGCACGCAGGAGGCAATATATACCCTAGAAGGCCATTCTGCAGCAGGTAAGATACTAAAGAAGGAAAGAGGAAAGAAAGAGAGGTGGGAAACACACAGCTCCACTGTTGCCCAGCTACAGCCACCTGACCCAGCAATGTGGGGGCTGTCCAGAATCTCTCATCATGCAGGAAGACACTGCAGGCACATAACAGAAATGATCCTGTCCATGCTTGGGAAGGAGCTACCACTGTCCTCTTGTCTGATGCTAGAATACAGAAAATATGAGTATCATACATCCTTTTGATGAAAAGAAGTCTCCTCCTAAGATATCACTGGTTCACAAACCCCTTCAAGGAAGCTCTTGCAGTCTACATAATTATCACTACTCTGAGGCAGGCACCAGACTGGATGTGGATTCTTTCAATCACCTTCCCCTACTGTTTGGAAACCCAGAGTGAGAGAAGGCTCAGATGATCTTTCTGACATCTCCCATGTCTACGAGAAGAGGGTTTGGAAGATGGTGTCTGAGATCTTGATCATGATTCTGCTCATAGTGGACCTGCTCACTCAAAACTGCTCAGCCTTTGAGCAATAGGAGCTTAGGGTTACAAAAGTTCAGCAACTGACAGTCATTCTCTTAAATACAATTATAGGTTCACACCATTTCATCTACAGGAAAGCTGTGGTGCCAGTTCAGGCAGGAGGTCTCAAGGTACAATTTTTGTAACCAAAAATTGGTGCTCGTTGCTGCTCTCCAAGTACTATGTGGTTCCACTAATCCAGATTTTTCTCCCATAGCACAGAACCTCTGGCTAATTAGAGGCCAAACAGTTGCAATGATAAGGACTCCCACAAAATCATTATCTTCTTCCTCAGATGAAAGATCTGGAAGACTAAGAATCATTTCTTTTGGGATGCCTTCCTAGAGTTCAAAGCAGAAGGCTACATGCTCCATTTTTTCCATATTGTTCCTCTCTCTGGCTGATAATCAACTCAGAGGTAGTTCAGAGAGAAGCAACCAGGGTGTCACTTGTGGATAAACAGGAACAAAATGAGCAGAAATAGGAACAAGGGTTGCTTCCTCTTTCCACAGGTAATGATGGTAGCAGCAGCAACAAGCTACCATTTTCCATGCTGGCCACAGTATGGTATTTCATAAAGGGGTCCACTACAACCCCATAGTCCAGAAAACAAAGGTTTATGGGATATCTGAAATATGATATATGAAAGCAACAACTCCTTTCATCTACTAACATGCTTCTTTTGTGCTTTACTAGTTACTAATGCAGAGAAAGTCTAAAATTACATGAAATTAATATATGCTCAAAAGTACTTAAAAACGAAAAATAATAAGCATAAAGCCAAACATAGTCCATGTCATTCTAAACAGCAATTAGACCTGCAGAGTGCAATCCAGGAATATTCTGCATTCTAAAGGTGAATAAACAAAGAAAAAAAGGTGAAATTTCTTAAGCTTGGCCATAATGATCTGGGTAGTATATCACATGAATGTCACCAGGAATTGACAAAAGAATCTCGTCACTGACACCTGGTAAAGAAGAGTAACTTAGCTTTATGTGATTAATCTCTTCTGAATAGCTACTTTTAAGTGCATTAATACTAGACATACACTCATTTCCAGAAAAACAAATCCCAATACTATATATGTATATTATGTCACATATAGCTGTCCCAGAATATGAGCACTGCCTGAGGAAACTACACTTTCCTTGAAAATGAAAAAAATTTGACTTACTGTAACAGAATCAAGTTTTTGCTTCACCTTCCGCATTCTCATTGATGTTCTTGTGACACTGACAAACTGATCTGCTGGGGACGTTGTTGAACTTTGTTGTGTAGAAATTTCAGGAAAACTGCTAAAAATTTGTGGCCCTCTCGGTGCACCTGTGGTAAGTGATGAACTGAGATCTTTTACAATTTCAGCTTCCAGCTGTGCAACTGTAGAAATAACCAATATTAATGTCAGATGAAGCCTTAAACTGCTGTGAAAAAATTAAATAAAAAAACAACTAATTTGAATGGCCACTGTCATTTTGCCAGCCGTGTCTTTACTGAAACACCATTAAAATCTGTAATAATAGTGCTACTGGGAGAGCTTCAAAATGACATGCTTGACAATCCTAACTTTTCCCAATAACAATATTTTATTTCCATTATTTGTGTTCAGTAATCGCTCATACAGAGCTGCTTTTATTGTACTGCTGATAAACAGTGCTGCTCTCCAGGAAGAGGGAGGGAGGGGAAAAAAAAAAAAGTTTGTTTTCAAAAGCAAAAAGTATACAGCTTGCACTCAAATCAAGTGAGCCATTTTGCTAGGTATATTTCAAGCTACTATGTTTTCCAGACTAGTTCAGATGAGCTTACTATACTTGAGGGAAAATTCAAAAGTTGCTAAACAAGTATCCAGGCACAAGAGTCATTCTTGGGAGGCAGCCTAACCCTCTTGAATAGGATACTTTTGATGAAAGTTGTGCTCACTCTCATTTAAACAACAGGCTTGACTTTTGCAACTTCTATACTCCAGTCTTAAGCCAACAAAGGTTAACAGGATTTTTCATATAAGTTTTGTCCAGGATATTTATAAAACTTTGGTCTATGTAAAACACTATGCTACTGTTGGAGCCTTAAAAACTCTGCCAGTGACTAAAATTAGTATTACTGTATGATTAACTCTTTCAACTCTAATGCAGTAAGAGTATCTTCTGAAAGCAAAGTGTGTGCTTTTAACCAAAAAAGGAACAAAAAGTTAGTAACAGACAATATAGAAAAGACCACAACCTATGCAAAGTCTTACTGTCACCAGTGACTTAGTTAAACAGTCAGACGATACAAACAAGTACCAGTGTGATCTCTAAATATACACACACATATATGATAAAATACCCTATTAGCTTTTTAAAGATTCACTGTCTATTACCCAGTCAAGAATTAAAAAAAGGTCTTTCAATTGTTGTATTAGTGTGAGATGAATTTTCCATTGCTCTCTAATACAACAACTAAAGAATGCAGATACCTTACTGGGCTGAAGTTTAGCACTGAATATTAATTATGAAGTCATTCCACTTTATTTTCCTGTAAAAGTCAGCCAGTTCAATAGATAAATAACCTAAACTGCGAGATTTGATATGAGTAATCTCATTAGTACATGTTATTTCAAAAGCAAATGTATAAAGATAACATTAACTTTCTGAACAGATGTATACTGCAAATAAAACTAAACAAAAGAATTAGATAGTCCTAATTTACTATATAAATATATACCTAGATATTCATAATTCACAGATATTCAAAATTTACTGTATAAGTCATATTAACTTTACCATCAAGATATAACACAAACCATGAAACTATGTCCTTAATCAAAAGAATGACACTGCTAAACCTGACCACAAAAATGCAAAACCAGAGAAGTTTGCAAAGGACCTTCTGGATTTTATTTTGCAAAATAAAAATGTAAAGGTAGAGTTTATCACCATCTTCTCTTTAATACACAGATAATATGGGGGATAAACATATCCGTCACATAATTACACCAGAGACTTGCCTATGTAGACAACAAATGTTTAGAAAAACATGCTATACTTAATCATGTTACATTTATTTCCATACAGCTCCTCAAAATTATTTCTAATGTAGCCAGCATAAAATGCTGAGATTTCCATTAAGCTATTCATTAATATTCAAAATGATCATATTGTCTGGCTCCATAATCCACCTTGATACTGAAAAGGGGATTCTAAATATTTGTATAACACTGCCTATATACCATAAAGTGAGTGCTGTAAGCATCACAGAGAGTAAAGATATAATAGCAGATCTAAAGCTCTGATCTGGAAGATCAGTCCTGCCCAAGAAAATCCAGTCAGTTCCAAGTAAATCCTAAACTGTTTTTAGAAATTTCTGTGTAAGTTATAACAGAATCACTGAAGCTGGAAGAGACCCCTGGAGACTATGTAGTCCAATCCCCTGATCAAAACCAGGCCACCTAAAGGAGGCTGCTCAGGACCTTGTCCAGTGGGGTTTTGAGTAACTCCAAACATGGAGATACATATTATTACATGACTGTTTTCTTCTTCCTTCAAAAGAAATAAAACCACTAGCAAATCACTTCTAAAAGATAAAATATTTACAGAGGTATGTATCAAGAAAGTTTCTACTGTACCTTTATAATCATAAATGTATACAAGTATTGGCTGGTTTTGACCAAAGGCACAAAATGACACCATGTGTTCATGCGGATGAAAGGCAACATCACGAAGTGGAGATGTGAAGGAGAGTTCAGAATATATGGCCACCTGATCACCTAAAAAAGTGAAATATAGTTATTAATGAAAATGTATTTGATACAGTTGACTAATTGCAACACTTTGTACAGTGCAAAAGCATTAGAGGAAAGGTATTTGTTTAGCTTTTTAAATAGATAATGCTTTTGAAACATTCTCTCTTTTTTTTCTTTTTTTTTCTATCAAGTTAGAGAGATCTTCTACCTAAAAAGCCAAAGACACACCACAACACAACAACATAAATGATACTCAACTTTAATATGGCAGAATTCAAGTACTTAGGTAGAGTAACAGTTTGGACCAGCCAAAGCTTGTATTATTGCAGTGTGCAGAGTGCTGACTGCCATGGCACTG
The DNA here is from genome assembly GCF_036370855.1 of Dromaius novaehollandiae. Lineage (NCBI taxonomy): Eukaryota > Metazoa > Chordata > Aves > Casuariiformes > Dromaiidae > Dromaius > Dromaius novaehollandiae. Next base: position 63,667,323 of record NC_088100.1, read on the forward strand.
TAAATATGGATTCTTCAGCCAATTTCCTTATTGAAAATTAATATTTGGCATAAGACAAAAAATATTCAGTAACTTAAAAGCCTGTATTAAGTCAGAAAAATTAGTGCAGTTAAAACAACTGCAGGAAACCCCAGGGGATGCATCAGGTTAGCTGAAATTTTGTTGTTCTAATAAGCAAGTTCCAGAAAGGTGGCGTTGGACAGTATTTGTTTTCTGCCTGCATTTTGCCAGGAGATAGCGATCTTAGCTGTGGACTTCCATTATATGACATTGGCAACAGGAGTGAAAGTTGAGCACAATATTATTTAAAAAAAATAAAATTAACTCTTAACTTGGCAGCATTATGAATGCAAGTAAAGTTCAGTGTGTAAGCAAGACTCAAAGCCTATTAAAAAAAAAAGTCTCTCTTTTCACTTTTATTATCTTTTAACTATTTCAGCCAAATTGCATAGTGGCATAAATATAAGCTAATTTAGTTGGAAACATGAAAAGAAATTAAGAACAGAACTCTTGGTTAGTTTTAAAATAGTTCAGCATTTTTACTTTTAAAAAATTATGTAGATTATAATTGGAGACAATACGTCATCAAAATTGGAAGGTGTTTCTGTTACCTCTTGCTGTCGTTTTTGTCCCTTCTACCTCAATGTATAACAAAGACGACAACTCTCTTTACCTTATCCATATATGTTTTGCTTAAGATTTTTCCGGGAAGACTTTGGTATTACTTGGAAACTATTCAGTTCAAGGAATAATTTATGAAGAAACTTTGCACTCCAAAGTCCTTGGGAAGGAGAAGTAGTTGTTCTCAACAAGAGCCTAATCCCCCCCCAAACCAGAAAACAACTACAAAAAACAAAAACAAAAAAACCCAAACCCACCAATAGAAAGACTGATATGACTTAAACATTTTTGTGCATTCTGTTTTAAGACCCTCATCCACATATAAAAAATTGCAATATACAAGGAGCTGAGCCTAAGGTGCTCTGTTCCTGCTAGATATAACAGATGCTACCTCTGTCTATTTATTTATCTCCTCTAGAGAATTATATCTATTAGATCCTACAGGAGAGGATTAACAATAGTTATTTAAAAGGCGGAGTAAAGGCTTAAGGATTTCAGAATATCTTATTGAAATTTTACTCCATACCAAATGTGTTTCAGGAAAGCTTACAAAACCCCATCCCTTCAGCCTTGACGGCCTCACTTAATACCAAAAAATAGTTAGTTACCTGTCTCTGGATTCCAAACATATGCCTTTCCATCTTCACTTCCCGAAAAAAGGAACGTACCACATGGCGTTAAGGTGCTGTGAATCTTTTCTCTGTAATTTGTAGCACCTATATATTTCTTTGTAGCCAAGCTAAAGATAAAGAATAGTTTGCAAGTGTGGCAAACACTTTCATAATAAACAATCGAACATTTCATCTATCAATCTTTCCCTCTGCACATCAGAAAAATCAATACACCTTGCATCCAAAATAGATATGCAAGCACCACTTTTTGCAGAGTGCAGTTGTCTGCCCTTCCTTTTCCCTGGCTTTCATAACGTGCCTGAAATTGTAGATCAAAGTATATATCACTGCCTTTGGCTAGAGTAAAGAAATATTCAGATATAGAGAATGCATATAGTTATTTACACCTTCTTGATCCTTGGCTTTGGAGAAAACAGGGAAAGTGGCACTATTATTCCAAACACTACCAAAAAAGTTCATTATGCTTCCTGAGCTTGATTACATCTCAGTAGTGCTTAAATTTATCCAGAAGCACCCCTTAACTCTTTAGTCTAATGTCTCCTTGACTACAAAAACAGTAATACAATCAACAAACTTCAGGCAGCAACATTAATTACTTTACTGTTAGCATTATTACTGTTAATATTATATTGCTGCCTAGGAATCACAATCTTCAGTGAGATACTACAGGTCATTATTACTGTGCTGACCAAACTGCTGTTAAACACTTTGCAGGCATCACGTAACAGAGAATTTGCAACAGGATTTAGAAAAGTAAGTAAGGTAGCTTATAAGAGGTTGTCTCAAGTATGAGGTGCAAGCTGGAAAGAAATATGAAAATCAACAATCAAAATGGAGGCTAATACAGGAGTAATACTATGATACAGAGTTTGAGGCAAAGAGATCAGGCATAGGCCACAACAACCCTCAAAAGAAGAAGACAGTAATTTTTCAAATGTGATTGATACTGCAGGAATAACGGAGATGTTGGGGGAAGCACAATACAGTTAGTATTACAGGATAGGAGAATTATTTTTAACAATATTCTGAATAAATATATCTGAGATAAAATTCTACTTCATAAGCAAGAGAAAATGATGCTTTAATGATTACAGCGCAAGACCATATTAGCCCAAATAAGAGTTTTAGTTGCCTGAATGAGTAACAAAGATAGTATCTTTGAGATGTCATGTAGAACAACTTTACAAGATGTAAACCTATCTTGCATATGAAAACCTCAGAAGTCTGAACCAAAAACAAATCCCTGATCACATACCTGAGTGACAGGATAGCAACATTATCCAAAAAGATCAAAAAAGGAAGTTGAAAGAGGACAATTAAGAACAACTAGCTGCCACTCAAAGTAAATTATGCTGATCTGTGACCTCCACCCTCTCTTTTCTCATGCAGGGAAAGAACAGTTAATGCTGATGTGTAAAACTATCACTGCTGGGCATCTGACCTCACGGTTTACTGATAGACTTAAGATAATGTAATTGTGGGCTGCGGACAAAGCAGCAGTCCTTCTGTTGTCCCCTCCACCCTTATTTTCCCAGACTCTCCCTAGTTTCTTCTCTACTGTTTTGGCAGCTATCAGACGAGTTGGATCAGATAACTGATTCAACTGAAGGCTAATCATTTGATTTTTCAGGCTGATTTTTTGTTGGTCAGTTCACCGATCTGACTTAAATCCACACCACAAGATCTCGAGTTGATAAAGCGGAAATGTTGGGAATATATGGCCAAAGGTGTAGGAGATGAGGAGAAGAGGAGATTGTGGGTCCTATTGATGGGCTGGCTTAAAATAATTGTGAAACTGCACATTACGTTAATCCTTTCTTAGAGGTTAATACACATCTCCATTTTTCTCTCACAAAATACAACTCTCGGCACTCTTCTGGAATAGTAGTGATAGAAGACCACCAGCTTCAAAAAACTACAGGATCGCTCTGTTAATCCACCCATTTCATGCTTGGACTGTACGGATAGTTTGGCCTTCTACCATTATCATTCTAATTTATTATTTACAGTAAAAGCTGAAGAGTGGAAAGTCTTCAGCTAGTTCAAACACTCAATCCACATATTATTTTAAGAGTGAGATTTCCTGAAAGAGCGTGTACATGTACAAAAGTACATTCTGAAAGAACATAGTTCCTTGTGCTATCAGAGTCTAAAAGGTATTTCCCCTAGGCATTTTTATGTAGAACACCAGGGACCTCTGACTGTGTGTGTGTGTGGAGAGAGGCAGACATGAAATTAAGGATACATCATTTACAAAAGGTGCTCATATCCTTCAACGTGACATTCCAGAAGGGAAGGTTTGGCGGCATCTTACCAATGTATATAAATAACTGATGGCAAGGAGTAAAGAAGACAGAGGCAGACTCTTCTCGGTGATACCCAGTGAAAGGACAAGTGGCAATGCGCATAAATTGAAATACAGGAAACTCCAATTAAACATAAGAAAAACTTTTTTCCTCTGAGTGTGAATGAACACTGAAACAAGTTGCCCAGAGACGTTGTGGACTCTCTATCCTTGGAAATACTCAAAATCCAACTGGACAGCGTCCTGAGCAATCTGTTCTGTGTGACTCTGCTTTGAGCAGAGGTGTTGGACTACACAATCTCCAGAGGTCCCTTCCAACCTCAATGACTCAGTGATTCTGTGATCCTCTTGTTTTTTGTTGTAGTTTATTATTAAAGCAGTATGTTCAAAACACTATTAGAAATGAGAAAATCATCAAAAATTAGGTTAAAATATCTCACTACCTAATCAATACAACGAAATAGGTACATCATTGTATTATTTAATATCTATGATGACAATTGTCATTCCATTTTATCATCAAAACACTCTTCTAGAGTCTAACCAATGAGGAACTAAGGCATGAATAAATAAATGTTATAATTTCAAAGCTGTTTCAGGCCCAGATTACATTTTTAAAATTGAACTAAATCTTTAGGAGGCTAGGGCCTTCATTTTCATGCTGTTTTAAGCTCCCAAGTCATCTAGTCATTTTTGGATATTCTATCTATCTGAAATGACTTACCCAACATCACACAAAAGGTCTGTAATACGGCAGGGTTTTGAAATCATTTCCTAACCCTGATGTTGCTATCCTTAATTATTAGGACATCTTTCTTCTCTACATGTATTTAATAATTTTATGGCACCTTATTTCCCTGCTAAGCAAATTTTAAAACAGAAGGAAGCGTGCACTACTACCAAAATCTACTTACATTCTGAGATCCATAATTCTCAGGGTACTGTCTTTGGCATGGATTAATAAACATCTTCCATTTGGGTGTACCTCCAAATGATTTATTGGAGTTCCTTTAATATCATTTTCTTTTATTTCCTACAGAAAGATAATAAATGAATGGATTCTGCTATAAGGTATCACTAATTTGGAAAAACTGAAAAATACAGTAAAAATTGTAACGTCTGTGTTTTAAAACTCATGTCTGCATCCTTTAATTAATTTTAGTCTTGCATTATTTTTTTTCCTCCTTTTCCATTATTTGATTAAGAAACACAGTTTGTTCCTAGATTAAGGAACTATATCCTAGGCAATCAACTTTTCACAACCACGAGGTAGACTGTATTACAACTACGAAATTCTGAAACATGCTTGATAACAGAAAAACTGATTGAACATTAGAGAATAAACCTAACACATTATCATATGCTAATACGACATTATTAAATCTCAAGCATTTTTATGTTTTATACACAGAAAAATTAAATTTGCAAGACAATTCAGAAATCCTAACTCAGTCAACACAGCACGTTCTATCAAATGTTTTATACCATTAACAAGTTATTTAAAGAAAATAACACCTTTACAGTTAAACAAAAATTAACATATAAAAATAACTGAATTTAAATCAAGTGACCAGATTTGGAACAGTACACATAAAAATTACAATGCTAATTCAAGAAATCTGTATACCTTATTAATGCACCAGTGTTGGAACAGATGTTGAGAACTTCCTTTCACAAATGTATCCCAAACTATAATCAGTCCCGAACTATCTCCTGAGAACATGTGAAGCCCTGTAAAATAATTACTTTACATCACCAAAAGAATGCCAAACAAAAGAACAAATAAAGAAAAGGATGCACGAACAAGAAACAACGTCTTCTATTACTCTGTGAATAGGCAAACACCAATTCTTTCCTCTCTTCTCCTATGATATATTCAGTGCAAATACATTTTGCTCACACTGCATCACAAAAGTTGATACTGTAAATGTGGATTTAGCTGGTAATAAGTCAGATACTGGGATGCTGAATATTTTATTACATTTCTTTACTTTTTATCATCTTCTAGGAACCATGAAAAATGAGAATGTTTACCTCAGTGAGCTTTAGATGATATTGTAGTCTTATGTACGCATTGAATACACGCACTGAGAGCATCTTGAACAAGAACAAATATTCTTTTCCAATAGCTGGTCTTATATTACACACAAATACTTATCCTTTATAAAAAGTGGCATTCTTTCCTCTTCCTAGTACCTTCTCTCATGAATATCTCCAGAGTGAACCACCCAATTACTAATCTAATATCAGAAAAAAATCAAATACTTTAAAGTATCTTATTCATTTACCTATCTTCAACTCTTCACTCTTCACAACTCTTCCAGCTATACATTTCTGTACATCTCCAACACCTGTTTTCAGCTGTTACCAGTTAACATTCTTCACAATGTTTGGACTAATCTCTGTCCTCTTCTCTCAGTTTTCCACATTCTGTCAACACTGAAAAGTGCATCACCTTACCACTTCTTCAGTCTAGCATTAAAATTCTCACAATCTAATTACTGCTACCTCATTTTATTTGTCATTGCATGGAGTTGGTAAGTTTGAATGACAACATGGATAAATTGTCTTTGCCTATTTTTCTGATCCTGTCTCCTGTCCTGAATTGCTGAGAGCGTTCTCTAGAAACTGGATCACTACATAATTCTGCCACTTACTTTATCCAAATCTGCCTTTCTTTCAGCTTACCTCTCTACACTAACTACAAGGCTTTCCATCTGCATCCTGATGCATTTTTGTCCTCTGAACAGTAGCTTTTAGGCTTTATTTTCTGCTTATTCTTGCTGTAACATGTTCAAAACATTAGCTACTAATAATAGCTAGTTATAGGGACAATGAAAACTAAACTACTGTCAAAACTTGCCCAATCATCATTGCTTGATAACTGTACATTCATTTGTTTGTCCCTTCTATTCAGAATATTCTTAATTTGTATCAGGGATTACATGTCCCTTTGTGTTTGCTCAAAGTAGTCCCAAATAAGACAGTGCACTAACACATTCATTGCAAATACAAATAAAACTATTCCATTCTATTATATCTCATATTGCCTCTATGAAATAAAGCGAACTAGTAATGCTCAAGTTCGTCTTCAACTGAAATGAGAAAAAAGCAATAAAGAACTAATTCTGAGAAAATACCTTCTGTATCAAAACAGAGTGTGTTGATGAAATTTTTGTGACCATCAAGCTCCTGCAGCAGTTGCCCATGGATGTCTTTCACTTTTGCATTCCAGATTCTAATCACAGAGTCGTAACATCCTGTCACAACCAAAGAGTTTGCAGTTGGGTGGTACTTTGCAGTATAAACAAATGAAGGATGAGGGAAAACTCTCACAGCAGATGTAGCCTGGGTTTCAATTTTCCACATTCTAAAAGGAAAGGAAATTAAGATAGTTACTGTATAAAGCAATCACATACACAGCTACATATAACTGATGCCATATTCTGTGCTAATGAGGCTAGAGGCAAATGCATGCATGCATGCACTCAGCGGCACCTGCCAAATCCTAGTGCTTTTTTCCCATCTATTCTTAATCCTTTAATATGTTTTTTTCTAACAAGAATTAGGATATTGCCTATGACTCTGTCTTCCAACTAAATTCATGACCACGTTCTCATTATTAATAGATATTTTACATTTTGCACATTTTAAAATACATAAATACATAAAATACATAAAGTATTCCAAGGAATGTATCAGTCTGTTTCCTTCAGGAGTTATATTATTAAGATATTTTGGGATATCATTCATAAAAAAAAGGCACACACACAAAAAAACCCAAGGGACATTTAGGATCATTAAATATATATAAAAGCCAAGAAGATTTTAGAAGAACAATTACCTACCAGACACTGATTGTGATCTCCAGGATGTTTTCTTCAGTTCTGAATCTGTTTATCTATTTCCTAGCCTTTACCACGCATAGCCATAAGATCAGATTTTTCTTAGGAAGCATTCATTTGTTTGCATCTATGCATTTTATTACAGAGCCTACCCTGAGAAGAGTTCATAAAGAACGGAATGGTACCCAGATCATGAAATCCAGGTGCACAGCACATTTCAGAGAACACAGTTACAATATGGTAAGTAACTCTGATTGCTATCCTTCCAAGTTTTGTTTCTGGTGACTACTGAAGAATTTTAAGTTTACTCTGGGGTGGCTTTAAAAAAAAAAGTGTTCATTACAAAATTACTGTAAACACAATCTCTAAGAATATAGTGATTAAACTGCAACTTAATAAACAAAGGTCACAAACAGTCTACCTGTCTTACAGATCAGTTTTGCTCTGACTGTAGAAAAGGTTATTATTGCTTAAAGCGTCAATTAACTTTATATTAAGGGAGTCCTGGGGGAGAAAACTAGAGGTTATAAATTTGCTTAAATGGTACCCAAATGATAGGGCTTTACAATAGTAGGGTGCTTTTAGTCCTAATCCTCCAATTCTACCATGTTTCCACAATAAAATGACCTCGATATGACAGGGAAAAGAAGAAATACCTTGCCTGAACTTAGACTTTTTTAAAAGAGCTTAACAAAACGGACAAGAAATACAGGAACTGACAACTCATATTGTGACAACGTACAGTACACTGAAAAGGAGGCAGATCACTAGAGTTGCATCTTGCTGCCACAAATTGTAAAAAGAACTGAGGAACATTCAGGCCTTTATATATATATACACAACTGACTGAAATTGATAATTATTTCAATGTCAAAAATTCTTATTTAATCTGCATCCAAAACAAAAATAAAATAAATGGAACAAACACTCAAAATACTCTTTTTATTACCATATACAAGCAGTAATCAGTGGGAAAAAAGAACAATACATCACACATACACAATTCCACACATACAACATATCATTTAACAATTCTTCTGGCATTTTAATTATGCAATTGCCTGTAGCATTACTAAGTTGCATAACAGAAACAACAAATAGGAATCTGAAGAGCTAAAAAAAAAACCCTACAAAAACCTATGAAGTTGCTCTTAATAAAACTGCAGTGTCATAACCATATTTTTCATGTTTTTTCTAGAGTTTTGAGAGTTTTTCTTTTAAACCTCAAACAAATTAGGATTTCAACATTAACACTGTATTAAAGTACACTTTTTAATTATCCAGAAAAGTGGATAAACATTCAGTCTCAAAAATAATACCACCACATTAAAGTAATCTAACTTAAATTATCCAGCTATGTATCCAGAAATCCAATAAACTACATGCATATATATATAAAAAATGTGGCCAATTTAAACACATTATATGAATCTTAGATTTAAAATATTCTGCCTCATGTTCAAATTTGCAAACTTAATACTATATTCATAACATGATAATTTCTTCGACAATACGTCCCACCAATTTCTTGCGATTAATTTTCGTGCTGTGCTGTAGAATTAGATCCTACAGTTACTGGAAAAGCTTCACTCTCAAATATATATATGATAAAGATTAATATAGTAAATACAGCACAAGCGAGTGTAAATCCATCGCAATTTTTATAAAAGTCACACTGCAATAATCTTTAATTAAAACCTCACAACACAATAGTAGTAGTTACTTACAGTAACATTCCACAGAGTGCACCATTCTTTTTTGTGCTTATGACACTATTTGCCAGAACATTTCAGTCATACTGACCTGACAGTGCCATCAGAAGATGCAGTAAGAAGATATTGATTATCTTTTGACCAACAAAGATCATACACTATGTTAAGATGACCATAAAATTCTCTCAGGTACCGTCCAGAAGGAATTTCATACACTAGTGAAATTTTAAATAGAAAAATAAAAAATGTGTAAGTATTTACCAGCAGTCATATGCAATTATTAGTGCAAAGTTTAGTTCAGTCTTAGGCTAAGCTTCTGCTAGCATAAGTGAACTACTTTCCTTCAACTTATCATTTTCAGAGATCAGGTACTTGCTAGATATGCATGGACAGCAAGCGTATACTTCCATCTAGTGGTTTGAGTGGTTGTCACTAATGTATTAACTGTTAAGAAACTGGTCCCACCTGAGAGACAGATTACAATTTTTTTGACTGCTACCTGAACAGTCTTAGAAAAATATTAATGTAGAGATCTTTTTCTGTTGCTGTGTAGTAAAGCAATATGAATTTACTGTACCTTGCATTGAAACATTTATTTTGTGTGCAATTAAAATACTGTTCTCTATAATATAATCTCAAAACTATTATGCTGGGTCTCAGCACTATGTAGTTGATGCATCTGTGAAAAGCAGCCCTCAGTTTAAATAACATGGAGTATCTGCAGTTCCAGATGAACTGTACCGGAACATGGAAAACAGTAGCCTCGACAGAAACAGTAGTCTCTCTGGAGATGTCAGTATGCCCCGGTATCTGACTTTCATAAGAGTTTTTTTTTTTTTTTTTTAAAAAAAACCTTACATAAAACTCGGGGTAGGGGGGAGGGTGTGTTACTGAGAAATTATGTCCCTTAAAACCTTATTATCGACAAATGTGTTCTTTGCGTGCAAAGTAACTATTTCCATTAGAATTCTGTGTAGAAATGATACAATTTTGTGCCCTTAAATTGCATGTACATTACCACGCACAAAATCCAACTGTTCACACAAGAACATTTTTCTGAAGAATGCTTAATGCCTAGAACAATTTACTAAATGCAATTTTTAAATCAAACTTCTAAAAGAACTTAAAAATATGCTCATTTTTCCTTCTACCAGTTCCAGCCTACATGAATTATTGGGGGTGGGGGGAGGGAGAATGCATTTTTAACTTACAAATAATGGGATAGCCATTCCTTCCTGCACATGCTGCTGCCAATGTTTTCCCATCATGAGAGAAACGAATACAGAAACAGCCCATATCTCCTCCTCGCAGTGAAAACAGATGCTTGTTTGGTATGCGACAAACCTAGTTTTTCAGGTAAGAGTTATGACTTCACAGTTATGAATACTAATTATCCAATGCTTAAAACACATTCGCAGCTCTAGTCATGCATAGGTTTTAAAGAGCTACTGATATCCCAAACAGATTTAAAACAAAAATCCAACCTTGTCAATAGACAGTTCTGTTGTATAACTCAGGCCCCACTTAGCTTATATATTAACTTCTGTTCCATTAGGTTTTATTCCTGACAAGTAACAATTTTTAAAAATGTAAAAAAAAAAAAAAAAAAAAAAAATCTAAACCCAAAATGATTTCCTTAATTTTAAGAGATGTTTAACAACAACTATCCTCACTTAATATAAATTGTAGAGTTAGATTGTAAGTCTAAGTTGTTTAAGGAGTCTAAGCTCAACTTTTCAAACTACTTGTTGCAGTGTAAACTCAGAAAACAAACTATATGCAAACAAAACGCTGGTTTACCAAATCAGCTTTGGCATTTTTCATCTAAATTTCAATTCCTATTTTTTTTTTCAAATACCTGGAGATGAAATATTTCCACAGGCTTTTTCTAAAGCAATAAATTCAAAGTTTGAAGGGAAATTAAGCTATCCAGTGCAGTTACTTTATTATTTAACCTAAACTTTATATACTTTTAAGAAATAAAATAGATTATGAACAGATTAGTAAACCTTCAAAAAATACAAGTAGATGTACATAAATACATCTTTTTGGAAACTATATACTCAGTTAAGCATTGTAATGCTTGTTAACCTCTAAAATAAAATACTGCAACATTGAATCAGCTTAGAACAAACTTCTTTTCCTTAAAAGTCATGTAGCTATAATTCATATATAAAATTCACTTTATTTGTATATGTAACTCCTATATATAAAATAAATTCATAATCCTATAGAGAATCTTGGGAAAGTAACACATCATCCACCAATCTATATCTACAGAGACAGCAGCGTCTCAACATGGAGTGATTCTTTAAACAATAATTTACCTTTTAGGTCAACATAAAACAGTTGTTATAATGTATATAAAGGAAATAATTATGAGTGATTATTCATTTTTAAACAGAAATATATGCTTTAATGTTCCTTGGAAGAAAGACATACAAGATCATGCTGATCTTACTGAAACTTGTTCACATGACTGCACACAACAAAATACATCACCATTGCTACTCAGTTCTTCAATGTGTACATGGACTAGTCAAAGAATAAATGAGCTACTAAATTTTATTTTTATGATGGGAAGTCAATATTCTTAGGATCTTATTTCACTTGGTTTGGAATACACACTTATTAGTAAAATGGAAAAGTGTCATGTTGAGAAGCTTTCTGAAAAATAATTAACAGTAACAAATACATGCTTTAAATATCCTGCCATTTTTAACATGAAAATTTCCATTGTAAAACAGACTTGCTGATTCTTCAATGTTTTATTATTATCAAATGGGAAATAACATGATGTCCACGTATACTTAAATGTTCTTTTTGAAATGATCTGTGTAAGGACTATGGTATGGAAACAAAACAAAAATCAACATTCTCTTGTAAGCAGATGTGCCTCGTGCAATAGGTTTATCATTTGAATTGTTACTGACCTGTGACCTCATGCTAGCGTCACCCAACAGAATAACGTAAAATCATTGTATGGACATTCTATGCAGGGTTGCAAAAAGATTCCCATTTCATGATTGCTAATTTCTATTAGCAACAGTGATCTGGCAGTTGGCATGAAGCCAGCATAACCTTCATAATAAGGTTCATCAATATAATTCCTTAAGAATTCTGTTTTACAGTAAAATACCTTTTTAAGTGAGAGAATTAAAAAAAAAAAGAATCCAACCAACCAATCACGAAAATACATGAACAAAGCCGAGATCTGAGAACTGCTTTTCTGTCTTAATGCCACTATCTGACTAGGCCTACTCTTTCAAATTCCTAGAGAATTCTGGAGAAAAAGCATGTGACCGTTCTGGGTAAAAATGGTTAAATCAACCACACTTGGTTTGCGTACAAAGCTAAGCCTCCTCTACCTATTTCTGAGGTTTTCTTACATTTTATATTTTGCTGATTTAAAAACAAATTATTTTGATGAACCACTTGCCTCATAACATTCGCATCATAAATATAAATTTATAAACAGATAGTAGATCTTTCTTTACATTATTACAAAAAAAAAAAAAAAAAAAAAAAGGCAAAAAAAAAAAGTTTCACCTGTCCAGGCAATCTTGTCCATTTAAATTGTTCATTCTTCTCTTCTGGAAGAGGTTCACCTGTTCTTTTAGATCCTTCACTCTGTAGCTCACAGAATGTTGCACTATCTTGTTCCTGCTGAACAGCCATCATAGAACGGAAAGAAGAATCAACCTTCAGGTAAACAAGATGAAATATCAGGAAAAAAATATTTTCAAAATGAACACTGTGATATTTGAAAAGATTAAAAAGTGCTTTTAACATGAAATGCAAAACATCTCTTTTTTTTTTTAACTGAAAAATAAACAGATTGGAAAAAGCCTTACACACAAAAACTATGTAGCAACTATTTCATTTAATGTAACCAACAAGTCAGAAAGCAAACTGGGTTTCCAAAGTTGCACCAATCAGATCATGTTAAAATTTTTTTCAAATAATTAATGCTTTTCTATTTTCAGTAACTATCCTCCTTGCTAAAAACTAGTACTGCTCTAGCACCTGGTAAAGGTGTTGTATATAAAAAGCATTTTGGCATGTAAATGGTTCCAGTGACATTAATCTATTACCTTTAAATCAAAGATACTGCTTTGGTAGTGAAATGCACTCATGATACCAGAAGACATTACCAGCTCTGTGTATTCAACAAACTACATGCAAGTGTTGCCAAGACAAAAGAACAGGAGGATTGACAACATTTATGATTTTTATTGTAGGTGAAGCCTATATGCTTTCCAATATCCTGCAAGTTTGCTTACTAAACCTTAGCTAAGATTTAAGGAAAGCTTTAACACATAGGAAACAGAATGCTGTCCAGTAACAGCAGCAGTGTGCCTGACAGGCACAGAGGCCACCAAGCACTGGCAGCTGTTCTGATCACTTTCACAAAAAGTCATTTTGGAAACGTTATCAGGCAGAAATAACCATTCTGATTATTTTCTTTCAGGCTGACAGTCACTAGGAGTCCACTGTAGGGTGGATTACTCTAAGTTCCACTGACTAAAAAGTGAGGTTTGATGTCTACTATGCAAGTAGAAACCAATTTAGAAATTTAATTCCGTTCTCCACACATAGGCGTCTGCCTTCATGTAAGGTGCTCTGCTGTATCTGAGGCATCCGTTTTCACATCTAATGGCCCATGCAGGAAATATGGGAGATCTGAGCCCTTCTGGAGAGGCAGCAGGAGACTAGACAAGATCTGCACAAAGCTAGTTATATAATAACTATCCTATATCATATACACAAATCTAGCTTTTATATACATGTATGTACATACACACACACACGCAAAGGCTAGAATCACTAGCATCTACAGAAGAATCTCATTTATATATACTTAACTTACATGATCTGGCAGTTTTATGCCTCTTATGGTTACATATAAAGTTGATGGGTAACGATTTCTAGGACATTTTGCCCACCACTCATAAACCTCAACAACATTTGAATGTGACCTGGTCCTTGGAGGTCTTGGAGGTGGGTAATACAATTGCAGACGCAGTTTTCCGTCAATGTTTAGAACTCCATTTGCACCTACAAGCTGAAAAGGTGAGTAAAAGAGGAAAAATGTGTTAACACAAAATTAACAAAAATCATTTATTATTATTAAAATCAAAAAACTACAGTCTAAATCCTGAAATCCACTTCCCATTGGGGAAATTTACTATTCCTAAAAGTGGTAATGAAGTAGGCATGCATTAAATATCCATTCCCACGAATGAATCACTAAGATTAAAGCCCAGAACACAGCCTACTTTTGAAACCTACTTCATATCCACTAATTCAATGTTAACATCCTTTTTTTTTTTTTTTTTTTTTTGATCAACACTTCCTGGAATCACCAAAATCTCAATGGACTGTCAATCCCGCAAAAAGCATCTTTCAAATCTGCCTCCTCCCCCACATTATTTTGAATACTGCAGCAAGAGCCACTGGTAAGGCTTTGATTCAGAGCAGAAGATACAGCAAAGCAGCAGCCTTTCTAACTTCAGAGGAAACAGAGTTCTATTAAACTAATGGAATTAGAAGAGTGAATTGCTGTTACATTTTAAAAATTAAGTTATACTATTAGAAGATATAAATCGGTGTTTATGCTTTTCATTCTGTGTATACCTACTGACATTAACACCAACCACTGTTTATCTGAATGCTTATGCTTTGACTGACACAGGTGAAAAGATAATGCAAAAACCGATGCAACAGTACTGAACAAGCCATTATTTTATGTGTATTCATAAGTTGGAAATTCATCCATCTGTTCAGTAGTAGGCTGTGTTGAATGCCAGGATGCACAGTTCCCATCAATATACACCCAGAGAGGGGATTCCAAAGCCCTGACTCCTGCAGACTCATCTTGACTTGAGATGAGAAGAGACTCAGTCTGTAAGAATCTGGAGGTCCCTCCCCTTCCCCAAAGCTCTCAGCCAGGTAGCCTCTCCGGTGTGTCTCCTGCTTTGGGCTGGTCAAAGGCTGTCAATATCTGCTATCCACAGAAGCACGTGAAAACAAACAAGTTAAAGCATGTAATATCTTGTCAGCTCCCAAAGGCCAATCAACTGGCACATCCAAGCCTCTCCTAAAAGGGGAGAAAGGTACATGATGTGCAGGCTAAGTTGCCCGCATCTCATTGCTGGATCACTTCAAACTCTGAAACTAGAAATGACAGGCATTTTATAATTAAGCTAGGGAGTCTTTTCAAAGACTGGTTAACTAAAAATGCCACTAGAATACAGAATAGCTGAGGTATAGATATCAGCAAATTTGTCCTTTTTTTTGCAGAGACAGTCTCAGGAACACAAAGAAAACCTTCATGACATTTAGTATTTCAACTGATTATATTCCTCAGTCTATCTGCTAATTTTCTACCAAGTACTACACTCAATGAACAAAGAAAATCTTACACTTCTTATGCTTCCTTGAAAAACATATATTCTTTACTGTCAAACTTATTTTCTGTACCGTGAACTTTATGGGGGGAGGGAAAGAGAGGGAAAGAATAAACAGCCTAGAAAGGAAGGATTTGCTTTTCAGGTCTGTTGCCTGGAAATATTCAAAAAAGTTTTTCCATTTAATAGGGTTAGTTTCTATAGAAAATTTAATAAAAATGTTTGTAATTTTTGTTTCTTTATTTGAATATCCACAGTACCTTTAGAAATGCCCAACAGATTTTTCTGAAACCACATTCCTGGATTTGTACTTCAGAGTTGGCTCTTACTTCACTCATACTCAGAAAATCAAGGATCTGCAAGCATTAGTGGGAATATAAATATATTTCTAATAAATATATAACTTCATGATAAGAAAAAATACTGAAAATATTCTAGATGTGATTCATTATGTTAGGCAGATTTCAATTCTAGGCAATTACAAAAACAGTACTTCTTCCACAAAAGGACACAACTAGAAATAGCAGACCCTTTTGCATTTGTCTGATGGCTCCTTGTAACCTATTTTTTTTAAAAAAGAACAATCATGAGCAAGTCTTTAAAGAAATATTCATGCTTCCCACTTTATCACTAAAAAAAGGAAAAAGTTGCTAAAAAAAGAGAGACATCGTTCACTGATTTCATATGTAATTTTTATAAATCCTTTATAGTTTGCCAAAAATAGCTGTATATTTACCTAGCTAAAAAAGGGGAAAGAGTTAGTTTTCCTTTCCTAGCTTCATCAGTTATGACTAAGATTTTTTTTGATTTTTCTGATCTGTAACAGGAATCTTCTGATATTTAGCCACTCCTGGAAGTTTATATGGCATACAAAAACTTGGAATCATGTTATCTTCAAATCCATATTTCAAAAACCACACCAAAGTCAAACAGCAGGCTTTCAGTGTAGTCATACTTTTGGTTCCAATATTAACATTATTTCCATGAAAACTCTTACACACAACTGTAATTACTTTTGTGCTAAGCAATCAGGGACTTAATTCTATAAATACGTTCATTTATGAATATCAGAGAACATAAAGAAACATCTGGCAATATTGTATATACAATTTATTTGAAACATAAATAACATGGAAGGAAAACATTTTTTTCTACCAGGTTTCCATTTTTATGTTAACACGAGAGAATCTCTCTTGCATACACTCTTCATAAACACTGAAACTCTTAAAGCTCAAAAGCATGTTGAAAACTTCACAATTTTTCCTATAAACACAAATTTATTGGAGGCTGAAGTAATAATTACTGTGCAAAGAACAGGAGAGGAAAAGCGGATGTCTACAATGTTAATGGAAAAGAATACAAAAGCTTGCTCATTGGTACAAGAGAAAAGAGGTGTTGCTACAGGGAGACAATCTCCATCTTTGAGCTGCTGATACTTGGGCATCTTTTCTTATTTCAAGAATGCGAAAAAGGTAAGCTGTATCCTTTCTGTGTGGTGCTATGACTTCTGATCTGGAACAAACTTAGCACCTTTTCCCAGAAGTTTCTCAACTGAGTCAATAAGAATGGTTCATCCTCCTTACTATTATCAAAACAGGGTTTCTTAACATATAAATGATGGTTATTAGTATTAACTACCAACAATATTTTTTGGCATCTCCAGTTAATGCTTTATCTTTAAAGCTGTGTTATTAATCCAATGTAAGTGAAAAAGAAAACGCAGTTAGTTAAATATATACTGTTGAAGAAGCATAGACAGAAAACTATAACATGCAAAAATCTGATGCAAAATATTTAATCCTTACCTCAAAGAACAGGATTACCCTAGGACTTTCTTCAGTATTTTGAATAAAATAATTAAAGTGCTCATTAAATATGACTTGCTCCTCCCACTCCGGAAGCATTGATCTGAACTGTCTGAAATCATATGGCTGCGTCATGATAGGAAGAATGTGCTCTATTTGTTCTTGTTCATAGTAAGATGAAACTTTCCTCTTGCTGTTTGAAAATTTCCAAACAGTAACATTTGTTATAATGCCTTAAAAAAAAACCTCCAACAAAACAGTATTCCAATTACTGAAAACAAAGAAACATACAAGATGCATTCCCTTGATTTTAGAAAGAAATTTCTAAACCTACCCCAAATTTAAGGCTATTGACCATATATTTAGAAATAAGAAAGGCTGAAGTACAAAATCCTAAGAATTAAGTTACTGTAATCAAATTTGTGCATAATAATCCTGGTGGAGTCTACTATATAACTCTTTAAATTTGGTTTGCAGAATAATCATACAAAATGACAATCGAAACAAGTGAAGTGATCAGAAATTGAACTAAACTTCATTTCAACATTTTAAAAGTGCTTTTATAAAAAAAGGCAAATGCTATTCATGCCACATGAGTTTTGCTTACTTTTTCCTCATCTTGGCTTCTAAATATTTTGAGATTTGGGAATTTTTCTCTCTGGAAAGAAGACAGAATGAACCGTGCTGTAGAAGTGTGGACCCTGAGAGCAATACTGCAATGTAGAGCATTTACAAGTGCCAAAAAGAAAGGAGGAATATCACTCTTAATTTTCTCTTAGATACTCATTATGAGAGATATAGAACCTAATGAATGACCTTGCAAGCTTAAAATTTAGCACTATTTTTATTTTCATATTTCATTTTCTAAGGATGAAGCAATGTATTGCAAGAATCATTGACAACAGAATCAGTTTATTAAAAAAAGTCACCTGTGATTCTTCTTAACATATAAGCCAGTTCTCTGGTCAACAATATGGATTTTAACCATAAGATGAGACACGAGCAGATCAGTTTTGAGTCGATCAGTTCGATGGATATAAACTCCCAACACAAGATCATCATCAAAACCAAATTTAGACTGAGTTGAAATTTCTGAACCGTTCATTTCCTCTACATTTTGTGCAGCAACTTCTGTGTTTTCTTCTAGAACTAGGAGCAAAGGAAATAGAGGTTACTACGTTCTGTTACTGACAGTTAAAAGTATTCTCTCAGCAATCAACAATAAAGCAATAATATTTCATGTGTTTGTTATGTAATAGGTTAAAATAAAGTCAGCAAATTTGCAGCATTTTATACATTGATAAATGTACACAAGAATATGTATGAATTCATACAATGTATTTCTACTGACAAACTTTTTTTTAAGACTCAAGCTCTTTCTCTTGACTGATATAAGTTCTTCTCCGCCATGATGAATTAAAATCCAGATAGTTCAATATCCTGCTACAGACAGTAGCCTGTAACAGTTTCTTAAGGAAAATGCAAGAAACAAGATATGCATCAATTCATGCTTTCTCTGTATTTTCTCTGTTACTTTTTCTTTAAGTAAAGGAAACATAAGTAACTTCAGCAGCAGTCTCAGTCACATCTGTGTTACTACTGCGTTAAAATGCATCTTAGAACCAAAAAAGGAAGGAAAAAAAAAGTCTTGGGAAATAAAACACACCATTCTAACATTTTGATGGCGAACCTTTTTTAGTTTTCCTTTTAACTCTCCTTGCTTTAGGTTTCTGTTTTTCCATGCCTTCCTCCGGTTTCTGTCCTGATGTAAACAGTCTTTCCAGTGACTGATTTTCATTATCATCTTCTGCTGGATAATGCTGTAGCTCTGAGAGGGACATTGCACTGCAATGCAATAGGTTACTATCAGCAATTATGGTCTACTGCATATATGGATACAATTATTCATTACCATTATTAATCCGTTTGAAACTTCCTCTTTCCTTCTCCAAATTACCATCTGTGCATCTTCAAAGTGCAGCCTTCCCCCCTCCTTTTTTCATTTCTTTCCCCTCCTTGTTTCCCGTTAATTTTCAGGTAATTGTAGAACCATTCATGTGAATAAAGCTAAGCCAATAGTTTTTTGCCAAATCAGGGCCATCACTCATCACCAGTAAAACATGCATAAAATTGTTTTAAATTAGTTAAGACATGGTTCCACAGGAAATAAACTTCAAATAGTAATGCAGGATTTTTTTTTTTTAAGTTAAACAGAACCTGTAAGTTAAATATGAATCTTGGCAGCATTCTGAAACAGTATCAGGTAGTAATATTTTTTCTGTAATAGAATCATCCAGTTACTTCATCACTTAGCAAATACGTAAAATTTATCGGAGAGCTTTTGCCTATTTTAAAACAATGTGAAACACTCTGCTAAAGATTTAAATACACATTGATTACCGTTTATCATGGTACCTTGTTTCAGCTTCACATAAAACTGGCATTTCTTTCTTCTTTTTCTTCTTTTTGCCAAATTCATTGTTCAATACAACTTCACGGCTTTGAACAGTGGAAGTAAATTCAGACATCTGTTCTTTAAGTTTCATTCTTATTTTCTTTTTAATTGCATTTGCCTCATCCTCAGCTACATGCATCTGATAGGCTTGAATTAGCTCTTCTTCCTCCTCTAAGTCAGTTACATTTCTCGCTTCAGTCAAGGAATTTTTAATCTTTCTATCACCTTCTTGATGAGGTACATCTGTTTGTGATTTACTTTTTGTTCTTTTCTTTGGAAAATCATTGGTCTTTTCCTCAAAACTCTCCAATTTAACTTCATATAATTTTTCCTCCTCATTAAATTGTTCTTGTAACAGTGATTTCTTTTTCTTCTTGTTAAACTTCAGTTGCTTGTTCTCTTCTCCACTAACAACCTCATTGTTTATTATCTCTGCAACTGAGGCCTTCTCTCTCAGTTTGTTTTTTGTAAATCGGGGACTTTCTTCTTCAGGATTATGTGTGTTGTTTATAATCACTTCATCACTCCCACTTTCTTTAGCTAGATCAACATTACTTCTAAAGGTGTCAAGCTAAAAATAAGAATATAAAACATACTTGATCTGAAAAACTGCATTCTAAGGATAAACATAGTACTTCTTAATGTTATTTCTTTAAATATTACACAAAATAAAATCAAACATTAATTATTGTGTTTAAAATTAACAAGCAACAGATTGAAAAGCAACAGATATTTCATACTCGAAAAAAAAATAAGTTTGTATTTGAACACTCTATCCTGATTGTTGCTTCGCTGTTTTAAACAACTTATATGCATATTCACTAAGAAGACAAATCTACTCCATAAAGCTATGCCAGTGTTTTACACTATGTAAGACTTGGAAATAACATGCAGTACCAAAATAAATATTTACATCCATTTAAAATGTAAATTAGAGGTAGACTCCAGGTTCAGTTGTTTGGACTCTACTGAAAGTTGGTTGCCAAAGTTTGACACTGAAATCTTACTAAAAAGTGCTAAAATTAAAAAATTGACTTCTTTTATGCCATTTTCTAAAAAATTTATAAAGTTGAAAAAAACCATTATTCTTAGTAGACTGACAAAAAATAGTCAATTTAAAGCCAGTCCAGTAAAAAAAAAAAAAAAAAAAAAAAAAAAACCACTAAGATTAGTTTCAGTTAATATGTTTGTCTTTACACTCCTCCTGCCCATTTTTTATGGTCCTTAGGAAACACACTGTAAACTTTCCTCCCTCCTTACAGGTTTGTTTCCCCTATTACTCCAAGTAACATGTCCAAGCAACACAATAACTAAGACCCAATTCTGTAAGGAGCTTGACACACAGATCTCTGCTCTTGCACAGATTAAGTCATTGAGGTTCATTTACTCTGTTGTCTTAAAACTCTCTGGAGTGTTGAGATGAAATGTTAATAGAAAGGCCTTGAAACATTAAGGATGCAAATAAAAACAAACATACCCAGAAAAAATATTAAGTATCTACATTTGATCTTTTCTTTCCCAAGACCTTCTTCCTCCCTCAATAAACACAAATGAATCCCAGGTAGGCTGGGAAGACTTCTCCCATTTTAAGAAATGTGTTAAAAATGCACAGAAGCCAAGACTCCTTTTGTACTTTTTCACAAATGCTGAACAAGGAGGCTATCATAGGCATTTCTTGCATAAATAGCCTATACAGAACGTAAAAATCATGTTTGTCTCAAACATTTTTAAAAAGGGGACAATATGCAAAAAAGAACATGACCACAAAAATCTATAAACTTAAAAGGGAGGAAAACAGCATTTGACGTGGACAGAAAATAAAGCTACAATGGCAGTGATGCTTGGGAGGATCCTGACTTAAAAATGCCCACCTATCCAGCAGTGAGAATGATAAGCCTGATTAGGGAGAGAAGTACACTCTATATGCAAGTCATCATCTCCATACTGTATTCCTTACATTATCTCAGACTGAATTATAATGATCTTAGCCTGCGAACCTTCACCATTGTTCTGTTTTATTCACATCTGACATTTGAAGAGAGAGTGTGGACAGAAAGGGAGGAATTATACCTATGGAGGGAGAAGGCAGGAAAAAGAAAGTAAAGTTTGGAGTGTATGAGTAACAATAGAGAAAGGAGAAATTAAAGTCTATTATTCGTGTAGGAAAATTGTCAAATAAAAGCAGTATGACAAGAAAAATACACAGAAATGAAACAAATATAAGCTGAAGTCTGAAACTAGAGAAAAAGCTTAAAAATGCACTAACTAGGAACATTAATGATAAATATTAAATGACAGTATCAGGAATAGAATATAAATGAGTGGAAGAAATAGGGTCTAGAATTTCATGCAAGGATATGTATCTATTACATCAGAAAAACCTAAAGCTACTCATGTATCAATTCAGTCAGTATGTTTATTTTTAGTACCAAATGTCTAAAAGTAGTTTAAATTATCTCAAAATCAAATAATGAAAAATCCTGTTTTGTACCTTCAACATTTTCTCGCCTAAATAGACCAGTAACATCCTTCATATTCGTAAGTGAATAATCTAAGAGGATGTGAAAGATTAAATATAAATAACTTGAGAGACAGAGAAAGAAAATAACATTTTAAGCAGCAAGCTTTGTATTAACCAAATTAAAACAAAAATAAGAACGCTTTCTCATGCGTTATCCACTTCCTTCTCTGCATTTTTACTGGGTAAGCTTTGAATGCAGAGTACAAGGAATGAAGGCTAGAACATAGCAGCAATTGTTAAGACCCAACAGTTACCAACAATCAAGATCATGTAAATTTTTTTGCCTTTGATAGATCTTTAATCCATTTCTGCTGCCCAAAAACTAGAGTTGAGAAAATCAAAACTGAAAACTAATCTTTGACATTTTTGAGAGTTTCTAAAGTAACTCTGATATGCAAGAATCATTTCCTCAAAGAAAACTAGCTGTTGCAAAGGTCTGCTTGAATTTTTTACTGGCATCTATTATTTATTACAACTATAAACAAACACACTCATCCACAAATACCTGATATGAATAATAGCAGCCTACACTTAACTACAGCAAATTTATTCTTACGAAAAAATATACAAAATATCTCATAATAAAATAAAACACTATCACAAAATGCAGCAAATTCCACTTGTTGAATCTCCACAATTATTCAATGAATGTCAGCTCACGGAAAAAAAAAAGGACTATAAAACAGACCTGAGAAACTTCTACAATCTCAAAGCTCAGCAGGGGTGTCTTACATCCAAGACAGAAGCTAAACAACAGAATTAGTCTGAAAAAACCTACAAAATGTCCAAAGAAAAGTTGCAAGAATTTTGAAGGCTAGAGATAGATTCTTGTTATTGGTACCCTCACGAGACTCAGAATTCCAAGCCGTCATTTAAGGCCTTATGAAGAGAGGGAAAGAGTGGACTCAGCTAGGTAGGAAGAAAAAAGTTTCAAATGGATAAACCAATAGATAAAGTCCTGCCTCAAAAACTAAGCCTTAATTATCAATGTGTGCCCATTCAATAGTGCAACCTGGCCAGGCTGCAATCTAGGAAAGACTTTCTTGCCTCTCTTGCTTTTTACCTAGTAGAAACCATCACTGACATTTTCTTGCTTAAAAATTCTCTTTTCTAATATGAAATTTAGACAGACATAATAAGCTCAAGCATTTTCACACTGACTTTAGACATGTCAAATCATTGCCTGGTTTGAGGCTAACCTCATTCTAATAGCTTGTAACAGGAGGCACAACTGGAAAAAAATAAATATGACATTGTTGGCTTTGGAAGGGATACTAACAATTTCCCTTTCCAACTACACCCCATTGCTTGTTTTTTGCTTGTCCTTTTTCAAAAGCAAAAGCCGTAAACTCATTTCAGCCGTGCTTTGAAGCCTCACACCCGCTGCATCTCTGGCTACTGAATGACAAACCAGATCTTTTACTTGCAACAACTGCTGTCTATCGCCACCTCTATTACGATCCCTTCATCCTTAACTGCTGTGACTTCAAACTCCTCCTGCCCCACCAATATCAGCCTTCCCATTCCCACTTCCTTTCTCTCCAGGCAGACGTGGCAACAGGCACAGGGAGTGCGGTCTCCTTACTCTCACTTCCGCAGTTTAGAATTACAGTAATCTCCTGCAGTTCCAGAACTCAGGTTTCAAAGAGCTGATGGACCATGAACGGAGAACATTTTGTTACTTTAGGAAAAGCTAGATCTAGTAAAGAAAAAGGAAAGAAGCAGGCTGGAACATTTCCAGTAGAAACATGCTCACAGGCAGGACCTATTCTTGATCAAACCTGGAAGACCATTCATGGCAGGTGTGTGACACAAGGACAACCATCATTGATAGATTTCACATATTTTCAAGGTATGTGAAACACTACAGAGCAAAATTATGTAAAGTGAGCAAAACTGAAACAGAATCAGCCAGAACCACCATCTCCTCCCAGACTCCATATTTATTTCTGACAAAGAAATGACAGGTACTTGCTTAAGCTTTTATAGAAATTTCTACTGGAATGGAAGAACCAGCATGAAAAATATCAACTTTAGGGCTTACAATTTTGCCAGAATTCAGTGAAATGTTCCAAATGGGAAGCATTAGGTTTTGATACACACTGTTTCTAAGTTCTTAGGTTTTTAGTGTTTTAATTGTTATAAATCTACAGCTTCAGCAAAACTGTAATAAAAGTTAGGCTTCCATACTGACTAATGTGGATCCTAAAACAATTTTTAATATGTATGTGCACTGTTAACTTTTGATTCAGTTCACCATGACTTTGAATGTTTCTAGTCAACTCTGAAATACTAGTGTTTTACATCAAAGTCTCTTCTGGAACAGAGTGGAAGCCAATTTTAAAACCAAAGTAATCTTCTGATGTTTGAGTGATATATAGTTGGATATGAATGTACAATTATGTGTTCAAAGACATTTACATCATACTTACAAAACACAGATTTAAAAATTCATGTTTCACCGAAGAAATAAATCTAAGGAGGAGGAATTTATCCGTGAGCTTATATATATGCCAGTAAAGCAAAAGAAAAAAAAAAACCTTTGACTTTTTTATACTGTATTTTAGACATTATGTTGCAAACTAAAAGACGTACAAAATTAAAAAAAGATATTCATGCAAATACCAACTTTGAATTGTCAAGCTCAAGACAAAATTATGTTTCAGCATGACAACACTAAGAAGTATTTTACAACTACACAGAATATAGCTGTATATGATAAACAAATGTTCATTTCTGATATTATAGAAAATACAACCCCTGTATCTTAAACAAATATTAGAGAATAAAATGAACATTCACTTTCAACATCTGGTATAGATGAGACAAAAAAAAGACTGAAAACATAAATCCTAACAGGAGGAAAATAAAAACAGCACATCTGTCCATGAAGCAATATATTTTTTAATCTCAAGCATTATGAGTTAATATTTGGGATCTACAGGACTCTCACTAAACATATTCTTGTGTTCAAGAAAAAGACTGCAATATGAACCACACCTTAGGAAACCTGTGAGGTTCTTTTAATCAGGGATATGGCACAAACAGAAATGTCACCTAATGATAAAGTGAGATTGATACAATCATTCCTAATGTGCAAGTTATATACTGCAGCCCAAGTCTTTAGAACAACTCTTCAGAGATGTGTATTGCCTAAGTACACATGTAATCACAATGGAACCACAAAGATTAGCACATACAGAATTATGCTGATTATTGGGACCATAATGAAAAAAAATTGTTTCAAATGTTGTTTAATAGCGTTTGTAAATTCTTGTTCTCATACCAGTAATTTTAGGAAATGTAATAAAGTTGATTGTTATCTCTAATATTAATTATTATAAATTCTCATCAGTTGTCAATTCACATATGTATTGCACGTATGCACCTGTATTACACAGATGTATCTGTACTACACAGATGTATTACTTAATCTCAAAACTAAATACCATTATGGCCTGCAAGCCCATCACTCACACTCCCAATGAAGTCCATAATGAATCTAGAAGTCCTAAAATTTTTCTGAAAAACGTGAATGGAAAAAAAAGTATTGACAGACTTTTAGTAAGTGCATGCCTGCATGTGCCACTTGCTCTTTACTAACTTTATACTCTGAATAACTCTGGCATACCTCCAGACTACTAGGACTTATTTCTATTGCACAAACAATAAATAAAAACCATATTGACAATAAAAGATACGTGCACAAAGATGCTTTATATTTTATTTCTGTAAATGTTTACAAAAATATATTTTCCTGAACTTTTTTCATTAAGGCACCCAAATAAAACTTGGATGTGTTCAAACTCACCACAATATTCTCTTGAGAGTGAAACTTCTTTTTCTTTGATTTCTTTCTGTCTGTTAGGCCAGCATGACTTCTGAAGATTTCCTCAAAGCGAACTTTGGTTTTTGCCTTTGCCTCACTTTCAACTGTAAAAAGAAACTAGACTACGGTTTACCTGCTAAATAATCACCATTGCTAAAATAGTGCCTAATCATGCCTTAAAATTGCAATATATGACAATTAGGAAAAAATTACCAAGAAATTCACTTGGAACTCAGTTAAGAATTTGCCCTGACGATGTAAGCTTCATGAGGATAACTCAGCAACAACATTGTGCAAACACACCACGCAATTACTTGCTGCGGAAGTCAACACTCCCTACCAATTTTGAAGGATACACACAACAGGATCAGCACAAGCCCCTTGGCTAACTGAAGCAGATGACAGATTATTGCCCTCCCTGTTCACATGTAGTAGCATACAGCTGCTGGAGGTGACATGCTGCTTGCAGGAGGACTGCTGGGTTCTTACTGAGGCTGGAACCCGGAGGAAACAAGCAGTGCCCGCTCCCTGAGATGGAGCTGTAACAGGCAGGAGAGCTCACGGACTTGGACTCAGGAGGAGCCAAGACACCTTTCAGTGAATCATGATACTGCCTCAGCACCATTTCAACTCTTGAGGCAGGAGGTGCTCTAGCTCCTCCCCTGAGGCATGCTCATTTGTAGCCAAAGAATTAAAAATGCAACTTGGCACATCACTAAAAAAGGCTACTGAATCTTCAGCTATTATATGTTTACCATTAGAAATAAAATCCCCTCCCCTAAAAATTAAACACACTTTGAAAATCAGCTATGAACACTCACTCAAAACTAAGCCAATGCAGCATTACAAATTTACAGACAGAAGTAACTCCTATCATTTGCATCTAGTTCTGATTATAAAATACATATTAGAAATCAAACACAAAATAATCTTACCTGGTGGCATTTTCAGTTCTGAATTAAGAGTGGCTCAACACACTACCCGATTCTTCCTCTGAACTCATCATCCTATCAAAGTAATTAACAACTTTAATGAACAAACTGGTCCATAGACTTGATACTACAAACTTAATGCATGCTAATTAATATCAAGGATGAGTACAGGTCTCAAATCAGGCATACAACACAAACAGTCTAAAAATAAATATTTGCCTAAATTATGACAAGCTCTCTGCCCTCGCATCTCAGCTCAGGTTTCTCACTATCTGATACTTGTTATTTGCAAATAAATAAAAAAGCGCTACAACAATTTAAATAGTTATTTTTTCTGGGTAGCCAAGTATCTCAGTACTATAGTATTTCCATCTTTTAAAAAAATGCACAATTTATCTAAATAGTGACCTGTGAAGCCATTTACAAAGAAGCCCTTCCAGCAGATTCCTATCATGATAGCATCCTTAAGAAAGCAACATTTTAGTTAGCTGACAGCCTCCAATGCAAAGATTAATAGCTGCCAGCAAATCCAACTTTATTGCAAATTTCTAAATATTTACATTTACATAAAGCATTTGTATTTTGCATAAAGCAGATGAGCAGTTACATGAAAGTCATTTCTTTAAAGAAAAAAATGTTAGGCCATCCTGGTAGGGGAGAAAAGCTTAAAAATGCAAGCCAAGCAAAGCTCAAAGGCAAATATTAAACACCTTTATCTTTTCATCAACAGAATTCAGAATGTTTTACAAAAAATTTAATACAAAACAGTTGCTTTGTAAACAGTGGAACTAATGAAGCCTAGCTTCCTATGAATGTGTTACGTTCCCCTTAGCCCTACATGCAATAAAGTATTATACCTACCTATTCCCCCCATAGCCCATTAGGCAATAGCTCCAAGTTCTCTTCACATAATACCGTCTGTTATACTCCACCATCTAACGCCCACAATACACCCAGGCTACATCTATCCTAGTAAATTAAGATGTACCAGAAAATACTGCCAGGCTATATGGTTAAATTATCCCTGGCACAGTTTTAGTCCAAGCCAGCTAGCATTCTCCCAAACAATGCTACCTACTACCTACAGCAGTCTAGTCTGCCAACTGGCCAAAGCAAACAAAAAACCTCACTCCAAAACAACAACAAACATCCAAAAAAGGCAAAGACCTGAGGCTGGTTTGGAATTACAAAAGTACTGATTAGTCAGCTGCCAGGTTTCCTTAGTTTATTTTGTGTATCAAGCAAAAGCCTTTATACTAACTATCCTACAGTCTAAGCCTGTTTGAAAGGAGCAAGGATAACCAGAACTGACTTCATATAAGGAAAAAAATGCTTTGTTCCGTAATATGTTTCATCATTTCACCAACAGGGTAACAACATTTTCCCTTACTAAAATATATTTTGTCTGATAAAGCAAATCTTTACTGTCCCAATTAAAACAGTAGCAGTGAAAAATAACACAAACATCTAATTATTACAAGATATGAAGAAGAAAATATAATTAAAAATAAATCTGCCTTTGAAGTTTATACTTAGGTACATAGGAAGCCCATTCTAAAAGTACCGTGGTCATAAGTGCTGCTTTTCAACTAGTCAATTCACAATCAGCTAGAAGGTACTTAAAACTTGAAAGCATAAAATTAAAATATAGTTATAAAATATAGCAAAGTATCACTTTAATCTTCATTTCAGGTAACAGGAACACAGAAACTGCTGTTATGATTAGCTTAATGATTTCAACCACATCTCAGAAAAATTAGTGCTTTTAGATTTAACAGAAAGAAAAAAATATGAGAAAGAATACAGAACAACACTGCAAAGTAAGTATGGTGCAAACCTATTCCAAGTATGAAAACAATTTTATAGCCAAATGATAAATAAATCACACCATAAAAAACTACAGGCAAACTAATTTTGCAGGTATTTTTGCTCATCATTGAACAACCACCTTTCCAAGGGCTTTGTTCATCCTATTTCTACCAGTATTCTCCTCTGTAAAATGTACATTTACCAAATTCACCAATGAGTTCACCACACTGTATTTACCTCTATTTATTGAGTAGAAGAGTTTATCTTATCAAGTCCTACGATAGCGCTGTTATTTCCAGCATATTTCCAAGTTAGAATTACATAACCCTTGACACAGTGCATTAAAGCAACTAGAACTTGTGTAAATATAGCCCATTAATCAACGAGGGTAAGAACAAGCGTGTTTGCTCTGTATAATCTCACCTTAAAATAGGAGAGATTTAATTTTACAAGTTTGGCAATCACAGTACCCCAATCTGAATAAATTCATTTATCATTGAGGTGCATCTGTTAAATGGTATTTTTACAGGATCAATTTTCATCTTTTTTATGTTAGCTAATATAAAGCAATGCTTCCAGGAATGACAAAAATACATACTTGGGAACAGTGGTATATTCCAGCCATCACAAATAGCGAGGAAAACAAAATCATGGAGCCAAAGCTTCCAAATATTAGGACTGCATACCTTTCTGAAAATCATCTAATTTACTGTCCTCTAATACTTAATCTTTATTTATGTATATGTTTTTCCAATTCATCAGGTTGTTGCTGTCTTTACAATAGCTATATTTTCTTTTCTGTAATAGAGATCTTTTCTATCCCAAACACATCACAAAGCACACAATTCAATAAAATTTCTTTCATCAACCACTACGGGGAAAAAAAAGTCAAGCCTATACTATAATGAAGCAGAACATATGTAATTTGTTCAATGTTACATGGTAGTAAGTGACAAATCCCCTATCCATTTAGGGTCACTACGGAAACTGAGTTGACAGAATATAATTGCGCACTTCAGAATTTTAATGAAATAAACCCCACATTTTTCCACTATTGTAAAAAACAAATGTAATTGTCAAGTGACTGGAAAAAAAATGGAATCAGACTTTTAGATGAGATGAGTCATCACAGTAGGATACCTTGGGTTTTACTAGTAGGCTTCTCATTTAAATATTTCTAGGTATCACTACTTCTTGCGAGCTGAGAAAGGTTTAAATCGGAATTGTGCAGCAAAATAACACTAAAGAATCTGTCCCTATTTACTAATGATGGATGTGATACGAAAGAGGAGCCCATTTTTATTCATGAAAATTAAGTATTTTATTTAAGAAAGCTGACAGCCTTTATCATTTAAAAGCCTTATTAGTACCACATAAATCCTATGAATCAGCATATCAAAAATATTACTAGAGGCACTGCAGCTTAAGTGGTTTAGACATGTCTGTAACAACCTTGTGTCCACACTATTTTAAAAGGACATTTAAAGGAGCTGATACTATCTGTCCATTTGAGTTATGTAATAGTAACATACCAGAAATCTTTAATTTCTGAGAAATCGTCATTTTTTTCCAGAACTCTTGGGAACCTTGTCGATTAGATGGCTGAATTAAAACCAGTCCCTAGTCTGATGGCAAAAGTATGGATTTCAGTTTCCTATAAAGCAGTACATCTCACTTAATTGCTTCGTACATTTTTAAGTCTCTGCCTTATCGATTACAATTATAAAAACGGGTTCTCTCCAACAGATCACGCTCAAGAATTTATTTCCTGAGCGCTATTTTTCTTTGCGTAGAGAAATAACGGAAAACAACAAGGATACTAAGGGGCATGAGAAGCACGCAGCAGCTCGGGACGAACGGTCAGGACCGAGGCGCCCCCAGCACCGCCGCCGCCGGCCTCGCCCGCGGGGCGCCGGCCGCCCTCCCCCCCGCCCGCCCGCCCGCCTGCTGGCCCGCGCGCGCCTTGGCAGCTGCCGCGCGCGCCAATGGCCGCGTCACGGCGCGCGCTGTAACGGCTGCCAACCCGCAGCCCGAGCCCCCAGCTCCCGGCGGGGGAAGTGGAGAGGGGAGGGCGACTCCGAGGGAATGGGGGTCAGGGGAGGCAGCAGCGGGGGGAGGCGTGCCCGAGCCTACCCGCCGCTGCAGGCGCGCACCCAGACGTGCGGCGGCAGCGCCGCGGCGGGACCCCGGCCGCACGCAGGCATTCCCGCCCGCGGAGGGGGCACAAGGCGGCATCGCCCCGCTCCCTCCACCCCCGTCCGGCAGCTCCTCAGCAGCGCGAAGGCATCACTCACTTTGGCCTATCGGCCTCACGCTCAGCGCCGTCGCTGCGGCCGGGCGGTTGCTGTGGCTGTCCTGTCTCCCCCCGCCGTCACTGGTCTCTCCCTCATTCCGGGCTCCCCCTTCGCAGCGCCTCACAGTTGGTTTTGCCGAAAACAACCACAAGCTGCCAAGGAAACAGCGCGCATGCGCGCAGGAGGGCGGAACAGAGAACCCGCACGGCTTGTGTTTCACGTCCGGTCGGTTTAGGAGGGGCACCCCCACGGCCTTTCTTGCCGGAAGGGGGCGTTGGCTGCACGGTAACGGTGCGCATGCGCGGCTAGCTACGGGGCGGGGGGGGGTTGAGGGAGCGCGCCTGCGCGGTGGGGGCAGGTTCTTCGAGAGGCGTCGTGGCAGTTTGTAGGGAGCGCAGCGGGGCTGTTCCTCGTGCGCATGCGCGGGGGCAGCTGGCTGGGCTGAGGCCGCTATTGTGCGTGCGTCGTTCCTCCCCCGCCTCGGGGCGGTGTGGCGCAGGGGCTGTTTTCGGGCTTGGAGCCCCGAGGCGGCGGCGGTAGCAGCGGGGCTGGGCCTGGCGTTGGAGAGGCGGGGGCTGGCCGGGAGCGCGTGTGCCCGCCTCGAGGTGCCGCTTCCCGGCGGTGCAGTTCCGCTCGTCGCGGCGCAGGGCGCTGTGGAGCTTCCCGGCCTCGCGGCAGCGCTCGGGTCGCCTGGCGGGAGGGGCCTCCCGCCGCCTGGCCCGCCACAGGGTGCGGAGCTGGTGGGTGGCGGGGGCCGGGACGAGTCCCTCTGAATAACAGTTTCCGCCGCGGGAGTGTGCTGTCGTAGTTTGCCCCCCCGCTTTTGCTCGGTGCTGTTACGTGACTGCATGTGGAAAATGGGAGAGAAATATTAATCGTTTAAAAGCGATGTATCATGCAAAAATCTCACTGTTAGACCAGGACAGTTTATTTTACAAATCAAAAAAAGGTCAGTAGCTTTCATTAGTTGTGCAGTTGCTCAGGCGTTCAAAGTCTCTTCATAGAGTTGATTTCTTTTGGGTGACAGGCTGATAAAACCCCTTCTTGAAAACATGAAAGAGAAGTAAAACATTAAAAACGTGGAAAGCTTTACTAATAGAGGAGTCCCTCAAAGATACTTTAAATTGTAATCCATTTCAAAAAATATCAAAATATTTTTCTGGGCTCACACTAACAATGAAAGTTACTGTAGAAGAATAAAGTCTCGGCTAGCATCCTGTCTTTATTGCAGTTGGGAGTTTTTCTGTGGACTGTGTAGTAAAGACATCTGCTCTTGCAAATAGCAGCGTAAATGTATGCACTGAAGCTAGACAGATATTTCAGAGACTTTTATTTTCTGTGTGATTCAGTTGCTAATTTAAGCGATGTTTTGTTCTCTATGAATAATTAAATACTTAACTGATTATTATCAAGAAACATTTGTTCATTTCTTACTTAAAAAAAAAAAAACACAAAACACGGGATGTCCAAATTCCTTCAGCACTACAACACTAGAGGGCTTGCTGTTTCAGCTCCTGAAATCAATGCAGGTCTTGAATTAGTGTGACTGTATTTATTCATAAGCTAGATCAGGCAAAATTAGCCTTCAGTTCACTTTCAGTTAACTCTGTGCCAGGTGAGTTAGTGCTTGTGATGCTGCCATTGTGACATTCACTTTTCCCAAGTATGCAGTTCCTAGAATTTTGTCAAGACTTGCACCATCTATCAAAAGAATATACATCCTTATTGTTTGTTTGTTCCTGAAGATGTATTAATAGAAGAAGCTATTTTCTTTTTCCAGTTCTCTTCTGCCTTCCTCTTTCTCAAATGCATGCAAACACTCAACTGATAGGGGAATGTGGTATTAGCAGGACAACTATTGCCCTTAACAGTTCGGTGTATTTTTCATCTTTGCTGATTACTGTTGTACAGAAATCCCTGTAATACAGAACTTCTTGGTTACTATTGTGACTGTCCCTATGGTTAAAATGAAAATACGCAAAAGCAACCGAACTAGAATTTCAAATATGGATGTTAATCGTCTTATATTTAAAGCTATGAGAAATTCTACTGATTCTTTGAAGTTCTTTTTTTCTTAGTTGTTTTTTATTCTTTTTTCAGCCATTGTTGCCTACATATCTTTATGCAACTGCGATGAGGTGAAAAAACGTCTATGCGTGATGTTTGCAAAAACATCTTTTATGTTTCCACAGAGAAATTTTTGCTTATAGAAATTTAATTTTCAGAAGATCTGTATTTAGCTGCAATATGGTGCTGCAGCACTTACTCATGTAAGTAGTTTTAGTGATTGCTGAGAAATTATTTTGGAATATTTGGTATAAATCTGTATAAAATGAACGCTAATCAGAACTTATTCCTGAATCACTAACTTAACAGTTTAATTTGGAGTCAGTCTCAAGTTTACACACATTTTTTTGTTCCCCTCATTCTTCTCAAGGTAGAAGGCTAGAATACAGAGAATGAGAACGAGAAGGCATGTGGGAATGTATGCTACTGATAGCAAAACTCTTCCACTGACATGTTGTTATTCATGATAATGTGCTACAATTATTTAAAGTAAATTTGGTGCCAGATATGTAAAAGAATTTTTTTTCAATTAATTTCAAGTCTAGAGTAGCCTGGGTTGAAAACCTGTTTTCATTACTCACATTTACAAACATTTCAGAGTTGTATATCAGCTGGACCTGATGGGGATAGTTGATTTAAACTTTATTCTTTCAGATTTATGAGTTTTTGGGTTATAGCTAAAATTTAGGTTAAGATCACAGTTAATGTTTGCAGGCGTTATGCTGCCAGGCTAAGATGAGGAAAATGGTTAAAGTTATATTAAGAGAATGAAAAGGTAGGCATTGCTGGACTACAGTGGAGGCTAAAATTATTGGAGATACTAGGTTTTTATTATCAAAGCACCAGGAGCGAAGAGAGAATTGAAGACTCTGTGTTCGTTTTTTTCCATCTGTAATTAAGGTTGATAAAAAATTTGGTCGTAGGGTTAGAGTTCAGAACAGGACATGCTGAAGAGCTGTCCGGATCTTGCAGTGGCCAGGAGGCTAATATGAACAGCAATGAAATGGTGTAGTAGTTTATTCAGTACTTAGTGGTTGCTGCTTTGTGATTAAGGCTGAGATTAGTGTTGGGGTTAGGGTTGTGGATATCAGGGGCTAGTTTATTGGATCTTGCAAGTCCCAAGGGACACTAAGAAAAAGGGAGCTATGCTGTGTAAACTCAGTATTATTTTGAGTTAGTGCTACTTCTAGAGAAATGGATAAAACTAGAGGTTTTTTTCCTTTTTTTTCCTTTTTTTTCCTTTTTTTTTTGAGATGCAGGATTTCAAGGTCTGAAAAGCTTGGTTTATTACTCATTTTTTGAAGTGTAAGGCAGTAGGAAGTACTCATTCTAGATGGCTTTTGTTACAGTCCTGAAGTCTTTTAACTCTGCTCCTCTTTTAACTCTGTAATTAATTACATTTCATTTATAAAAATAATAGGGTTAACTATGAGCCAACCCTTACCATCAGCCCCTCAATTTATGTATGTTGGGTATGTTGGGGTTATATTACTGGTTCTTCAGCTTTTTCCATTCAACCTTATGTAAGCTCAAATACCATATCCATTTCAGAGGTATTGCCTGTCACTTCTTGACTGCTTCAGTCAGTTCCCTTCTCCTACAGACCTTGCAGGATCAAGCAGTGAAGTTATATTCTTTCAAATCCTAGCGTATCTATAACCATAACCGAGAGGCTGACATTTTCCTTAACACATACACACCTACCAAATCTGTGAAACAATGCAGTCTTTGAAGAGTCCGTTAGTAAAATTAGAAATGCAGCCTTTGCTGTCTTGAACCTTAATTTCAAAGCAAACCATGAATCCAACCTTAAATCAAGCACAGAAACTACACCTCCCCAATAACCAGCAATACTTTCTTAAAAAATGAGCCTTGTCCCTACATTTTTATATCCTGCAAGATGTAGGGATAAAATTACAATCTTTAGTTTTGCACTGCCAGGCTCAACCCCCAAACCTAATGCTCAACTCCACCTTAAAACCTATCCCTCAAGCTATACTGTCTCAAGGACACGTGTTAGGCATTTCATGGCTGCTGAACTACCTATAATCCTAGCACTTATCATATGGGGCCCATAAAATCCCCAAAATTAAGATTAAGGCAGTAGCGCCTGCTGGCTCTGGCCTTTGTTACAGCTCTGCAGGCTGCACTGAATTAATAAAATCTCTTCAGTCTCTGCAAACCCCTCACACTGGTTCTAATCATAATCCTAGGTTTATTTTTTCTTCTGGATCCTACTGAGCCGACAGCATTATGATGAAGGCTATTTTTTGCCAGCTGGGACTCTCCATTATGACCAATGCTGTTGCTGAATGTATGTTCCATGCTGATTTTATCCTGAAGCCAGTCTGTATACTTGTCTATGTTAAAGGCTTTATTTGGAGTAGGGATTAGAGTTGGATCTGTGATAAAGGACCGAAGGTGTGGACTCTAAAGGCTAGAGTTAGGATTTAGGATGAGAGATGCTGATGCCTTTTTTTGCTCTTTTGCTGAGACAGTAAAGCTAGGATGAGGGTGGTGCCAGATAGGATGCAGCATCCAAGAGAAAAAGGAACTTTTCACTACCTGCTTATGTGAACCTAGCCCAGGTTCAAACTTTAGTCCCCAGCATAGCCAAGATACCTACAATAGCACCAGAACTAAATAGAAATCCATCCATTCTCCTATATTTGAGGATCTACCTAGAGCCACCAAAAAAATCTTCAGCTCTTTGTGTCCCTAATCTTAACACTGTAGCTAAGACATCTACAGTGATTTGTGAGCTAATCATAAAACAGGTGTCCTGGATGGCCATGGCCTAACACAATTAAGGAAAGACAGCTCTTCAGCATTTCTTCTGCAGCTTTCTATCCTTAGTGTATCTCTGTCCTTGGTGGTACTCAAAACTTGACTAAATACTGCCTTGAGCATAGCTGATCTCACTTTGTAGTTGGCCTTGCTTTGAACGGGGGGTTGGACTAGATTACCAGAGATCCCCTCCAACCTAAATTACGTGATGCTAGACGGTTCTAGTGCTAGCCTTTAAGGTATCCGAGACACTTCTAATGGTCTCAGGGCTAGTCATAAGCTAGACATTCTCGTCAGCAGCAGCCTTTGTTTTAGCATTGTGGTCCCAACAAGTTCCAGCAAAGAATAGAAGCTTTCTATGCCACGTCTTCCATCCTAGGTGTAAACTCCTACATCTGTGGCCCAGCAGGATTCAGGGAAAAAAAACCCAAAAACCTAAAAAACTAGCAGTTTTTTCCAAGACTTCGTGTGTCCCAAACTGAAGCTCTAATCCAAATCCTAACCCCAACCTTCAATACAGAGAACATGTCAAAATGGTCCCCCAAAAGAGAATACTGGTTTCTGATTACTGCAAATGTTTACTCTGTTTGACTAGCCTTACTGTATCTCCATGGCTTGTTTAGGATCCAGCAGAAAAGATACCTCTTCAAAACCTTTTTTCCTGAACCTGAACACCAATACCAATCCTAACGCTTTGGTACAGTCAGAAAGCTCTATTAAAGTGTCAAGAGACTTAAGAGTAGCCTCAGAAGTATTTACAAGCCAGTCATCTGAACTCCTACCCATAAAACACCATTATTAACAAGCCCTAATTCTGACTTTATCCTTGGCTTTTAATGCAGCTGAGAAACCTGCTGAAACCTACTTCAGCTCTTCCAGCAATTAACATTCTTGCACTCTTGCCAATGTGCATCAATGCTCTCTTGAGTAAATAAAAAACATTTTTTGTATTAATGATTTTGATTTTTCTATAGAGTGATGAGTATAGTGAAAGAATTGTCAAAACATCCAGGGACTGTTTTTACCCTCTGTTTGCAGTAATTAGCTAGTATTCTAAATAACTTAAAGTTGCTCCCTATTTGCATACTATATCATGGACATCTTGCAGGTCAGGGAGAATGTTGTCGCGGCCCGAAGGGAGTCGTTCAGGACGACCTCCCTCCCCTTGGGGCCAAACGACCAAGTTCGTGATGCCCTTGGACTGAATTAAGGTGAAACGACACCAGCCAACCAGTTTTAAGATTTATTAAGGCAAAATGGAATCAACTAACTAGACATGTCTCGCGTCACACGTTTAGGAAAAAGAGAGGAAAAGGAGAAGACAGAGAGAGAGACAGATATCACCACCCGTGGATCCAGCGGCGTCCCGTTGGTCCTCTTCTTTTGGGAGTCTCGGCGGCGGGGGTGGGGGGCAGAGGCGGGAAGCTCCCGTCTGGTTCCACTGACTCCGCTCGAGTTCTTCAGTCGTTGCAAGCAAGCCCCCCCCCCATTCACACAGTCTGCAGTTTTTATAGGTTCTTGCCCCACCTCTGGGAGGCGCTTCCTCGCTTCCCATGCAGATTAACTGTCATGCGCAGTCCGCCCTCTCGGAACCTTCCAGAAACGGGCTGGGGCATCTGGAAGTCTCCTGCTCATGCGCAGATGGCAAATGAGTACGTGCGGTTCATGCCCTTGAGATGACCTTCTGCCCTTTTCGCGCCCTTTTTACCCTGTGCAGGTGCACGAGGTTGTTTACCTCGCGGATGGCTCCCGGGGGCGCCGGCATGGCATTGCCCGACGCGCCTTGGCAGCAGCGGCTTTGCAGCAGCAGCAGCAATGTCGAGACAAAACCGCATGTAGAGAACCGGTCCTCTACAAATGTTTACTAGTTTTCTTATTTCAGTAGCTTTGTCAGGGAATTCTAGTTGTACAGTGACATGCCTGTGGTAAGGTTGTTTGTCTCTTATTAAAGCAACACAAACTTGCATCTTTTGGAATGTCTTAGCTTCTTACTGTAGAAGGACTGAAAGGTAACCTAAAATGCATTATCAAGGACAGCAGAACATTCCGTCCTTCAGATTTAACAGTGACTGCTGTTTTGTTGGCTGCGTTTGTAGGCAGTACTGATATAATCATCTTTGACTTTTGCTAATACCTGGTTACCACAGCACTGTCAAGAGAGTGCTACTTGGCCCAGTTCAAAACTGTCAAGGGCCATGGTAACAACTGAACAACGTGGGCAGATGCATATGAGACCTCAGACTTTATTTAGTCTGGGATTAGACAGCTTGAGGATGGGGCCTACGTGGTTTCTGCTCCAAACTTCTTACCATACCTCTGTTTCTGCCACTTCTGGACTTTGGCTTCTAACTATGGCCTAAATATAAGTGTCTGACAGTGTTTGAAATAATCCTTGACATCCTGCTTGGCCTCTGGCTCCAGGAGGGTATGTAAGACCTCCAGAAAGATATATGGGTCCACCATATGTCCTGTATCACATCCATGTATGTCTTAAATACCTTAGGACCATTTTAAATGGCAGAGGATGCCTATGTGTTAGCAACTCTAGTAAGTATAGTCAGTGGAGCCCAGAGAACAACTAAACTCATGAACCACTAGGTGTCTGCTTTAGGATGGGCTGAATCACTACCTTTGACTAGGTCTCTGGGTCTATTACGGGAATTTAGATGCCTGTATGTAGGCAGCTAAATATTACTAATCTTGAACTGAATCCTGATTCTCTCTGTTAAATTTATTTGTCTTCTATTTTGGATGTCTGATATTCTTTCAGCATTTCAGAAGTATGTTCTAATCAGGAGTCAAATACGGGTTGTTGTTTTAACCCTAGCGTAGTTACTATACCTCCAAAGGCCATGTTTAACTAACTTGGAACTGGGCTGCACTACCTTTTCCAGTGCTTTGTTAGAGCTTTTGCTGACACTTCTGCCAATGCAGCTGTACCTAGGACTGTGGCTAGTAGCCCTATATGCAGTGTGTCAGCCATGGTGTGACAACCTGTGCTGAAAACTAGAAGTTTTCTTAAGAATCCACTACAGGACAGTGGTGAAGACAGACTCCCAAACGCTTTCCACATACCATGTTCTACTGTAACCTTAGAGCTCCCTTGCAGAGGTTCTTTGTTGCCTGATATAAAAATGCTGCACAAGCACTGTCCTCTCCCATAAACATAAGGCTATACACTGCACAGATGCAAGTATTCTATGGCAGCTATACACTGCACAGATGCAGGTGTTCTATGGCAGTCTGCAATGTGATCTCAGTGAAGCCCTTATCCTAGTGTCTGTCTCCAAGAGACGTTTTTTTATGGATCAGCATGTTTTGCCACTCACCAGTTCTCTAACAGAATCGTTGCCATATTACACAAAATAGTTTTGCTGATTTGAAAGGCAGACTAACTGAGAATTAATAAAAGCCAACCCCTAAAATTTAACTCTTCAGCCAGGACTTAGTTGGCAGCAACAACAGCAGGGTTTATATTTTATGATTCGGTAATAAACACTGTCTCAATCTCCCCAGCCAGAAACCTGAGAGAATTAAATCAAATGTTCACATGAACAAGTTAGCTCAACAAAGAGTATTTTTGGAAGGGAGGAAAGAGATGGATGTTGTATGTTATGTAGTCTACCTTTCTACTGCCCTAATTATTCTTCCTTGGAGTGTACCTATTACTCTTTCCTAGTTTTGGGGTAAGGGAAGGGTTAGGTGGCTAGCTGGTTCTAACTTCCAAGATGACCATCTCACTCATACTTGGTCAAACTTTATGGTGATCCCTGCTTATATCCCTGCTGGTAGCAAGAAGTGATCCATACTACTGGTCTTGCTCCACCAGTGATGCTGGTTGCAATACTAATGCTAGTCCACTGAAGCTTTGTTAAAAGCTATGTTCTTTTCTTATTTCTGTTCTTTTTTTTTAGAAAAACTGCAAAGAGTATTTAGGTTTGCATCCCAGGGCTACAAGCCTTACAATTAATAGTTTTTCTCCGTTTCATAACATTCTTCTCTTTTAACAGAAGTACTCCCAAATGTGACAAAATAACATGTAAATTGAATGTGTTTCAGGCCTCTCCTCTTTTCTCATACATTCATTTCACCTTTTGTCCACCATATATCAAAAGAGTGTTCCTTCTGGGTTCTGCCTTCCAGTATTCTAGAAGAAAGGCTTCTGCTTTCTTCTTTAGGCCTCAGCCATCTGGTTTGCAGTAGGCCCTGAAGGAAATCTGGGGTTTGGTTAAGGTTAATATTAATTACAGGTTTGTGAATGAGATAAATTAAAACACTTGTTTTATTGTGGATGGCTATGGATGACCTTCAAGACTGTGTTGAAGCTGGAGCCAGAAGGGTCAAGAGACTGTTGTATAGGTCTTTAGTTTACCGCTGAAGCCTTAAAGGTATCTAGCAATAAATCTAACAGTCCCACCCTGTCCCTGGCTTCCACTAAGCCTACCACTGGTCCGTAGTCCAAAAGACTGTTATGGTTAGTTCTGAATTAGTAAGCAGCTTCTTAGGTAGGGTATGGTTGGGGGTAGTTCCACTACGAGGTCTAGGCTCTATGAAGTCAAGTGGTTAATGTTACTTCTGTGGTGGGTGTTAGTACCTAGGTTATTGTTTAAGCCAAGTTATAGGATAGTGATAACTGTAGATAATGGGTGAAAGTGATTTAGTGCTGAGTCTTTTTAGACTTACTGGTCTAACGTGAGTGGCAGGTGTAGCAGGCACCATTGGCATTTTGTTAATTTTGAGCTGTATATAGGTCCCAAGGACATAGATATGGGTTAGATTAATGTTTTCCTTATGGTTAGGAATGGAGCATGATTACTAAGATCTACCTTTACTGCTGGATCATGCAAGTCCCATACACCTAGAATTGAGGGTTTGACGCAACAGAGGAACATTTCTTTGGATTAATTCTTTGCATTTTATGGCTACTTGCTAAGCAGGTAAACTGATGTTAGTTTTGAAATTGGTTTATGGTTCTGATTATCGTGAGCTGATAGTGTATGCTTATTGCTGGATACCCTAAAGCCCACAGGGCTGTGATAAGTTTGGTTGCTATACTGTGAAATTACTTGGATGTTACAGCTATGATTGTAATTGTCGTTTGATTTGTGACAGAAAAAGTTGAAGAGGTAGGTTTATTCCTATTTGTTGTATGGGTTACACTGCCAGAAAGAGGACTAATACAGACTGGGATGAACAAACAAGGGTTTCTTGGCAGGGGTAGGCTCTTTAATTAAGTTTAAATCTGGGTTTACAGGTGAGGTTAGGGTTAGAGCTGAGGAGAATAGAGGCTGAAGAACCTCTGTCAGATGAAGGCCCAGGTGATGGGGTACACAATTTAAGATAGGTCCTGTAAAGAGCTGGAGGTCCTTTGTTTT
Organism: Dromaius novaehollandiae; assembly: GCF_036370855.1. NCBI lineage: Eukaryota > Metazoa > Chordata > Aves > Casuariiformes > Dromaiidae > Dromaius > Dromaius novaehollandiae. The sequence goes on from NC_088100.1 coordinate 63,708,722, forward strand.
TGTTAAGGCTAAGGTTAGGGGTATAGTTTCAGACAGCATGGACAGTTAAGTTGCATGTAGGATAGAAGAGATTTTTATATTGCTGGATTCTAACAGTGAGTTGTAGGAGAAGAGCTGGTACCATCAAGAAAGAAAGATTTCTGATTAATCATAAGCATGCATAAGTTGCTTCTCCAACTTTAAAGGTTAAAGCTATAGTTAGTGTTCAGTTTGGGGCAACAGGCACTAAAGATCTACAATTTTTTGGCTGGAGTTTGTAAAGTCTGCAGGACAAACAAAGGGCCAGTCAGCAAAAGAAAATGGCTTATGTCATATTGCTTTGTCAGTATGAGTCAGTGATACTTAAACAAGCCAGAGTTGTCACTGAGTTTAGATTTTGGACATGAAAAATGAGCTGTACTGCTGGATATTCCTGTGGGCACACTGCCAGGGAGAGGGCGGTGGCGACAGGGTTGGATGGTGTATGGTCTGATCACTTGCTTACAAATGAGGGAAGGGACTTAGGCTTTTGGACACAAGGGGAGTTTAAGGCAGGATTTCTGGAAGCAAAGAATCACATTTTTGTCCATGTTGTGGTTAGTGTATGGTTGAAATGGAAGGACAAAAAAGCTAATGGTGTTGCTGGACCCTCTGGGCCTGTAATTTAGGAAGGAGGCTTTCTGGGGAAGACTCATAGCTAATTATGTGGGAGATGTAGTTCACGTCAGTATAGCTAAGCTTTTAGATTACGGTTAGGGTTCTTCTAGTAGTTGGGACAGCAGAAAATGAAGACTATTGTTGGATCTGGCACGTCAAAAGGCTTGTGTAAAGTGAGGCTGAAAAGCTAAAATACAAAGTGATTAGTTGTTTACAGTGACTTCTAAAGAGTGCTCTCCATTTTTTAATTATGCTTCTTGTAAGAATTAGTATTGAGGTTAAATGAGCATCCCCTATGGATCACAGCACTTAGACGAGGTTTGGTGCCTACCATATAAAATCAGTTCCAGGGTGAGTAGGATTTTAATTAGCAGAAGGGTAAGTGTTGAGGCTATTGTCAGATCTTCTGACAGCAAGGCTGAAGAAGATCTTATTTTTCATATGTATTGAAAGGTAAGATCATGCAAGTCCCGAAGAGCTTGAATGAAAGCTGGGCCTGGCAGAATTAGTGTCAAATGGCAGTTAGGAGGCTGGGTTTTGGTTAATTCAGGAACAGTCATTTTTAATCATTGGCACAGAAGCATGATTTGATAGTGTCAAAGATTTGGTCTGGCAACAACAGTAATGAGCTGCAAGGCCTTCTAAGTAAAGCTGGCATTAGACATCAACAAGTTTTCCTATTACTAATATGAACTTGTTAAAGAATATTAAGCTGAAACTGTCTAGAGGTAGCTGCATAGCACAACTTATGTAAAACTTGCTTAGCATAAGTAGCTAAATTTGTTGAAGCCTTAGGCTGCACTTAGATAAAATAATGAACTTTTACCTAGTTCACTAAAAAAAGGGCCTGAGCGCTGGTTCAAACTGGAATGATAAGGGAGTTGCAAACAGTTTGCATTCCTGTGCTTTGCGCTCCAGGAGGGAGGATGTCAAGGCTTTGAAATAAGGCCTACTTGGGCACCAGGACCCTGGGAAACAAAGCCTCCTCTCATTGCTGAAACAGTGTTAATTAGGGGGTCTGGACAATCTCAGGGTCTGGATTATATCCCCTTCGTCAGGACCTTGGGAGATAACACCTATTGTCACTGCTGGGGCAGTGCTAATTGCTGGAACAACACCTCTTTGTCAGAGCCTTGAGAGACAAAGGCAGGACCGGAGGAATCAAGACACATCTGTCAACAGAAACCCCAACGGTAAAGATAAACAGCCTACCTAGGGACAGTGATGAGACCCAATAAGGAGCAGGAGACCCCAGACCAAAATATTACTATTGGTCCAAACTACCGTGTGAGGGGTGGAGAGCGTTGATTGGAAGGTATAATTGCCCAGGGATTTCTTTGTTCGGGGTCCCTCTTTGGAGGCACCCAGCTCGAGCTGTAATTACTGCACACGTGTAACTAAAATTTAATTATTTAATTTGCTTTGATTTGGCCCTGAACTTTTCTGTGGGAACCTAGGGTGGGGCCCTGTTATGGTGGCCGACAAGCCTAATTTCCATAACACTTGTGTAAAGTTTCCAGGAGTACTTGTTTTGTAAGAAAGTCTTCAGAAGTGCTGTGGCCATTACTTCTGTGAAAAGGCCCTAATACTTTTTCAGTCTTGGTTCTATAGGTGAATAGTGGTCAGGCCAGTTTTCCATGCTGGAGAATTCTGTCTCACCTCTTCAACTGGTCGGTTTCGTTGGATGTTTTTTGGGTAATAGGTGGAAGAAAACACTTCAGCTCTTAGCAGTTCAGTTATCCAAAATAGATACAGGGTGTTCTGTGATAAAACCAAGAATATAAGTCTGTGTTAAATTTGGTACCTTGAACCTGGAATGGTTAAAAGTCACAAATTCAAAGCTACTGTAAGCCAAGATTTGACATGCTGATCTAAGGGTGATTTTTTTCCATGTTTCTTCCAGTGAAGTCCTATGTCCTATAGTCCTTCCTATATACTTTGCATAGTGTATAACATAATTGCTGATATTAAGCAGTTCTTGAAGTTAGTAATGACACTTCTGTTGTCCGAAAAGCGGATTCGTTGCCCGGTGTGCAATAGGCCAATAATTACACACTTAGGAGAGACATTTATTTATTTATTTCAGAGTTGCTCAAGCCTGGGTGCTCGGTGGTTTCCCACAAATCAAGCACACGCCCCCAACTTTTCAAGTAGCATTTATACACATAAATTGCCAGATTTACGACTTTCCCTTTTACACTGATTGGTTAGTGATTTCTTCATTCCCTGGATCCCGCCCCTGCTCCTCAAGGTCCTGGTCAATTAACACTGCCCCAGCTGGGTCAGTAGGTGTTATCTCCCAAGGCCCTGAGGAAGAAGACATAATCCAGACCCCTTAATCAGCACTGTTTCAACAGTGAGAGGAAGCTTTGCTTCCCAAGGTCCTGGCGCCCAAACAGGCCTTACTTCTCAGCCTTGGCATCCTCCCTTTCGGAGAGTGGGGCACAGGAATGCAGACTGCTTGTAACTCCCTTATCTTTCCAGCCTGCACCAGCTCTGAGGCCTTTTCTTACCGTACTAGGAGCGCGGCCTAAGGCTTCAGCAAATTTAGCTACTCATGCTAAGCAAGTGTGCGGCTACTCATGCTAAGCAAATTCTGCCTAAGATAGAAGTTATCCAAATCTGCCTACTTCAAACATTCTTTCTGAGCTTCTCAGGGTTGTCTTGTAACAATTCCCCCCTTTGAGACTTATATGATCATTTTCATATTAGTCTCACTCTTTTAAAATCTTTCCCATATTAATTTTCTAAAACACTTAGAAATGCATTGAATCACTACATAAACGCATACAAAAACTACTAGCACCATTCCCAAAATTATTAAACATTTTTTAACCCATGAGCTCACATCAGGGAACCAGGAAGTCAACCATTTCCATGTTTCTTCAAATCCAAAAGAAGTATCATCTTTCTGAACCCCATGTAAGTTTTCAGTCTGCTTCCAGATTTCATTTAGATCGGTAGAAATTCTCCCGCTTTGATCCACATATGCACAGCAACTAGTATTTATTACTGTACATACTCCTCCCTGAGATGCCAATAACATATCTAGAGCCATCCTGTTTTGGGTACTTATTTTAGCAATTTCTGAAACCTCCTCTTGTAAAGCTGCAATGGCATCAGAGGTTTTGTTCCCTATTTTTTCAATAACTGCTGAAATATTTACTATTGCTTTTTCAAGTTCACTCACTCCCAATTGTGGAAACAGCCACCTTACGAATGACTGAAACCTAGTAGGTCAATCTATTAAAGGATTATTGACCCTCTTTTGTCTCCTCATGAATGTTCTTAGCCAGGATTTTTGGTATTTATTACTCAATTCTTTTCTTATAGTAACATCAGGGATTACTGCCCCTAAAGTACACGTCCCTGACCAATTAGGAGGTAGCACTTTTCGTGCCTTGTTCCCACACAACCAATACCATCCACTACCTTTCGGAACACGCCACCCATTTAGTTCCTTATTTGGCCACTTATAACCTATTTCAGGTATATGAGAGCAATTTTTATAACCTCCTACCTTAATGGCTCCAGTACAGTTGATCGGTTGCTTTCCATAAAGTACAGTTTTCTCCCACCATCTATTACTATTATTACATCTTCGGATACATTGATAATAATCTCCTGTCACACTCTGGACTTCCCATTCCTGTTCGGTTGTTTCATCATATCTCGTTTGATCACTATCATTTCTTATCTGTCTCATAAATTCCATAAAGGAAAAATTAAGAGGCACTCCAATTAGGGGGAAGCCCTTGTTGGAATGTTCAGGGAAGTGGGTACACACCCAGCAATCCCTCTGGTTAACTATCTTCATAGATTTCGTAATTACTTCCAAATGGAGATTGTGACCCCAAAATCCTTCCTGATTCCCTTTAATTTTTTGGCTCAGGCAACCTAGAAAAGCTAACCACCACATTTCTCCCCTGGTTATTAAGGAGAACATTATTTTTACACAGATACCATAACAACAATATTAACCCTATTCCTAACAAACAGATTAAAGCAATTCTTCCCTGCGTACAATCTAAATTTAAAACCGATTCGCTTCCAGTACAACTCATATATCTTTATATATTTTCAACTTTAAAGGTTGAACTTGTTCAGCTTTCCACGTCTCTCGAGGCACTGCTTTCACTCGGGTGTAGTGGATCCAGGAATCAATTCCCTGCAGTTTCACAGCAGTATTTGTTGTTAGCAGTACAAGATACGGTCCTCTCCACTTTTCTACCAATGGCTCGTCCTTCCAGGTCCGAAGGTGCACTTGATCTCCCGGCTGGAATGAATGTACGGGTGAATCTAAAAGTACAGGAGATCTTAACTGGATGTACCTATGGAGAGAAGTAAGAACCTTTGCCATAGACAAGAGATAATCACTTAAAATTTGATCGCCCTTAACGTGCATTTGAATTTCATTTCCAGTTAGTTTTACAGTGTAAGGTTTACCATACAGAATCTCAAATGGACTAACTTTCTCCCTAACCCTTGGGGTTATTCTGATTCTTAATAATGCCAGAGGTAAAACCTCAATCCATTTCATCTGAGTCTCCTGGCACAATTTTCCTACCTGTCTCTTAATTGTTTGATTCATTCTTTCCACTTTTCCACTGGATTGTGGTCTCCAGGGGGTATGTAAGTCCCATTTAATTTGTAGTATTTTTGAGATTTGCTGTACTATTTCTGCTATAAAATGAGGTCCCCTATCTGAAGAAAACCCTTCTGGTACCCCAAATCTTGGTATAATTTCTTTTAATAACATTTTTACTACTTCCCTGGCTTTATTGGTACGACACGGGAAAGCCTCAGGCCATCCTGAAAAGGTGTCAACAATTACCAACAAATATTTATATCCATTACATTTTGGTAATTCAGAAAAATCAATTTGCCAGTAATCCCCAGGCATGAAGCCCCTTTTTACTTCCCCTGGGGGGGGGCTTCTTCTGAATCCTGGGATTATTTCTAAGACAGATTTCACATTTTTGTGTAATACCCTTTGCAATTATTAACATCCCATAATCTCCTTACTGTATTTTATAGGATTCCCTTGAGAAGATAGCAATCCTCTTTCCTTCCAAATTGCGCCATGGGCATGTATAACCCCAAAGGCGTATTTTGAATCTGTAAACACATTAGTCCGTTTTCCCTCTGATAATTCCAGAGCCCGGGTTAAAGCAATCAGTTCTGCTTTCTGGGCGGATGTATTTGCTGGTAGCGATCTTGCTTCGATTTCTCCTTCCAAAGTGACAACAGCGTATCCAGCCCTTCTTTCTCCCTTTACTATAAAACTGCTCCCATCGATAAATAATTCCCAGTCTGGGTTCTGCAACGGAATATCTCTCAAATCTGGACGGCTGGAATATACTCGCTCAATAGTTTGCAGACAGTCATGAGCCAACCTCCCCTCTTCATGAAGTGGTAATAGAGATGCCGGATTAAGGGTATTAGACACCTTCATGGTTACATCTTCTTGCTCAAGTATCACTGCCTGGTACTGCACCATCCTACTTGGGGATAACCAGTGATGCCCTTTTTGTTCTAAAACTGCTGCAACAGCATGTGGCACATAAACAGTCACTTTTTGTCCCAACGTCAATTTTTGTGCCTCGTGTATTAACAGCACAGCAGCTGCAACTGCTCTGAGGCATCCTGGCCACCCTGCACTCACTTTATCCAGCTGTCTTGAAAAGTAAGCCACAGGTCTTTTCCAATTTCCTAAAGTCTGTACAAGCACTCCCAAAGCCTGGTGCCCTCTCTCATGTACATAAAGCTCAAATGGCTTTGTTAGGTTTGGAAGTCCTAATGCAGGGGCACTCATGAGAGCAATCTTGATTTCATCAAATCCTTTTCGGCATTCTGAAGTCCACTCCAGCAAGTCTCCCGGCCCCTTAACAGCTTCATATAAAGGCTTTGCCATTAATCCAAAATTAGGTATCCACAGGCGACACCACCCAGCCATTCCTAAAAATCCCCTGAGTTCTCTTTTTGATTTTGGGGGGGCGATCTGACAAATCGCTTCTTTTCTTTCGATTCCTAATTTTCTCTCCCCCTGGGATATTTCAAATCCTAGATAGATTACGCTTTCCTTCATGATCTGTACTTTTTTCCGAGACACCCTGTATCCCGCTGTTCCCAAAAAATTTAATAAACTGATGGTTGTTTCTCTACATTCTTCAATAGTGTCTGCCCCCAGTAAGATATCGTCCACATACTGTAATAAGGTAGTGGTCTCTTTCTTACCTTGCCATAATTCTAATTCTTTTGCAAGTACATTACCAAAAATTGTAGGGCTGTTCTTGAATCCTTGAGGGAGTACTGTCCAGCACAACTGCATTTTGCGTTTCGTTGTAGGACTTTCCCACTCAAAGGCGAATAATTGTTGACTTTGTTCCTCCAAAGGGATACAGAAGAAAGCATCTTTTAAGTCCAATACTGTAAAATAGACATTGGAATCATTTATCGTCGTTAACAAAGTGTATGGATTGGGTACCACTGGGTGCACATCAGTCACTATCTGGTTAATAGCTCGCAAATCCTGTACTAGACGATATTCTTGTGAATGTGTTTTTTTTACAGGCAGGATTGGAGTATTGTACTCGGATTGACATTCTCGCAACAGTCCATACTTTAAGAAATTATTAATCATAGGCTCCAGTCCAACACGGGCCTCTAACTTCATGGGATACTGTTTTCGCCTTACCGGTTTAGCTCCTTGTTTTAATTCCACCTTTACCGGTTCTGCACATCTGGCCCTTCCGGGTTTCTCCGTTGCCCACACAAAAGGGATTACTGCGTCCATTACTTCAGAGGGAATTTTGCTTGGTCCATCCTCCACCTGTTCGGAATCCAGTGCTTTCTGCAACATATATGCTTGTGCCTTCCAGGCGTTACTTTGTGGAATGTGCACCTTAACTTTGTTTTGATCAAAGGTTATCTGTGCCCCCAGTTTATTCAGTAAATCCCTCCCCATTAGGGGTAATGGGCATTCTGGCATATATAAGAATTCATGTGTTAACACCCTATTTCCTATTTCACATTTAATTGGTTGAAAGAAAGGTTTGACCTCTCACTTTCCCGTGGCCCCAATTACTGGCATAGAGAATTTACTCATTGGTCCCTTACAGCTATTTAGTACTGAATATGCTGCTCCAATGTCTACTAAAAATTTAACTGTTTCGTTCCCCAGCTTTACTGAAACCAGGGGTTCGGCTGGGGAATCCAATTCCTCAACCCCCGGTCCCCATCAGTCTGAATCCTCTGTACCAATCATGAGTAAATCTGCCTCTGGAACAGATGCAGACTGAGGTTTGCAATGATCTGTTTGTCTCTTCGGGCACTCATTTTTCCAGTGCCCCTTCCCCCTGCAAATTGCACACTGATCTCTCCTTAGCGGAATTCTATCTCCCAAATTCCCTCTTACTCTATACCCTCTTCCACGTCTTTGTCCTTTCGGAAAACTCCTTCCCTGAGAGGGAGTTTGTGCTTGGGCAAATGCAGCTGCCAAGATTGCAGCATTTTGCCTCTTATCTTTCAGTTTCTCCTTTTGTTTTTCCTTTCTCTCTACTTCTTCCCTGTTATTGTACACCTTATATGCAATTTCTATTAATTGCGATATTGACATCCCCGACATACCATCTACTTTCTGAAGCTTTCTCCTTATATCTGGTGCTGACTGTCTTACAAATAATGTAGTAAAAGTCATTTTATTTGCTTCGTCCTCGGGATCCAAGTCTGTCCATTTTCGGGCAGTTTCACATAACCGCTCGTAAAATGCCGAGGGATCCTCATTCTTACCCTGTGCGACTTGATACTAGTTTTGCAATATTTTTGGGCCTAGGTACTCCATGCTTTACCCCATATAATATTAACTGTTGGTACTGTTTAGTCATTAACCTGCCTGCCCCTGTGTTTTGATCCCAACCCGGTTCCCGGGTCGGCATAAAACGGTCTGGTCCGTCTCTGGCATTTTGTCTTTCATTCTCCTCTTGAGCTTTGTCTAATACCATTCTTTTCTCCTCAGGTGAAAGCAAAGTATTTAAAAGCACCTGTAAATCCTGCCAATCTGGATTATGATTTTCAATTATCATTTTAAAGGATTGATACATCTTTTCTGGATTTTCTCGGTACGACCCGGCAGACTCCTTCCAATTCATTAAATCTGTAGTTGAAAAAGGGACCTTCACATACACAGGCATCCCGTCTGGTCCGACTGCTTGACGCAGCGGGGCCTGAATCGCGGGATGTTGAGCCCGAGTAGCCCGAGTTCTGCCTGCAATCGGGCTACATACCTCACTTCCCTCATTTCTGCTATCGACACTATCTTGATCTCTTTCCGGAGAGACCAATAATTGTACATCCTCTTCCTCATCACCCACTTTTAAACATCTTTTCCCAATGCTACAAGCAGAGCAACACCAAGACATTTTCTCTTTGTTTCCCATCATCATTAACACATTTGAGTCAGAGATCAACAGCTTACATTTTTTTCTAGTTTCATGATCATTTCTCAGAGAGAAGAACAAATCTACATATGGGACCTCATCCCATTTGTTCTGTCTTCTGCAAAACAACATGAGTTGCAAGATTGTATTATAGTTTAGCGTTCCCATTTCTGGCCATTTTTCCTCATCCTCCAGTTTATACATTGGCCACCACTGAGTACAGTATTCCTTTAATTTTCTCCTTGTTAAAGGATTCCCACCAAACTTACTCCAATGTTTCAGGATGCATCCTAAAGGAGAACAGGAGGATACCCCCACAGATTGTCCTGTTCCCATATTATTACCCTTACAAGAACGTTCTTACCAATTACGCTTTCGTACACTCCAGTCGTCACTGTCCAAACGTGTACAAAGCTTACCTTTGGTTACCACAACCAATTACCCTTACATCATACCCTTTATGCAATGTCTCTTAATAATTACTGCGTTGCACCTTTGAGTCGCTTACCTGTTCCGACCAGGGAGGGTGCTCATGGAGTCCCCGAACAAAACGGTCGGTGCGCGCTGGAGTCCGATGAGCAGCGTCTCCCCGCCGGAACTGGCAAGACGATCCAGGCAAGGCTTTACAGCGAGAGTCCCACCTGGGTCGCCAGAAAACTGTTGTCCGAAAAGCGGATTCGTTGCCCGGTGTGCAATAAGCCAATAATTACACACTTAGGAGAGACATTTATTTATTTATTTCAGAGTTGCTCAAGCCTGGGTGCTCGGTGGTTTCCCACAAATCAAGCACACACACCCCAACTTTTCAAGTAGCATTTATACACATAAATTGCCAGATTTACGACTTTCCCTTTTACACTGATTGGTTAGTGATTTCTTCATTCCCTGGATCCCGCCCCTGCTCCTCAAGGTCCTGGTCAATTAACACTGCCCCAGCTGGGTCAGTAGGTGTTATCTCCCAAGGCCCTGAGGAAGAAGACATAATCCAGACCCCTTAATCAGCACTGTTTCAACAGTGAGAGGAAGCTTTGCTTCCCAAGGTCCTGGCGCCCAAACAGGCCTTACTTCTCAGCCTTGGCATCCTCCCTTTCGGAGAGTGGGGCACAGGAATGCAGACTGCTTGTAACTCCCTTATCTTTCCAGCCTGCACCAGCTCTGAGGCCTTTTCTTACCGTACTAGGAGCGCGGCCTAAGGCTTCAGCAAATTTAGCTACTCATGCTAAGCAAGTGTGCAGCTACTCATGCTAAGCAAATTCTGCCTAAGATAGAAGTTATCCAAATCTACCTACTTCAAACATTCTTTCTGAGCTTCTCAGGGTTGTCTTGTAACACTTCCATACAGCTCAAAATGTTTCAGTGTGTATTCCAAAGTTAGTAGCACAAATTTCCTTTTTTGCATTTCTTGACAGTGGAATTTTTTGGAAAAGATTTAGAATCTCCTCATTGTTGCAAAGGCAATGGAAATTTGGAGTGACACCTAGGAAATCCAGCCTGTGAACTTTGACCCCTCAAGAAGTAATAGAATAAGTTTTGTCTGTGATTTGATGCCCTATGGAACACACCAAAGAAAAAAAAAGTGTATTCCAAACAAAATGCACCCTGCCCAAAAGCATACAAAAATGTGCAAATCCTGTTCTGCTGAAAAGAGAAAAAACAACTTTTAAAAAAGATATAGCAGTAATATGGATGCATGGAATTTTGTTCTTTCTTCAATGGATTGAAAAGCCTATGCTCCACGTGTTCACCTGATTTTTCAGCTGATGGGGCTTGTATACAGAGGGCTTCCAGTTACTTATCTTGCATTTGCTATGTATGGGAGCTGGAAAGGGACTTGCACAATGATGACATGTTGTAGTGTACAGTTAGAGATTGCTGAAAAGCTTGCAAATACCATATGTATTCTCAAAATCCTGCAGGAGTTCTAGAATGATGAAGAATGGAGCAACGTTCTTGTCAGAGCCTGACTTTCAACAAAAAGGTAAAATCTGTCACTTGCAGGGAAGAATCTCTAGATGTCACTCAAATGTAAAAAATAGATACAGGATTTGGAGTTGAGCAATTCACACAGATCTAAAGATGCAATGATATTTTGATAGAATTTTTAATTGTTTAAGAGGTTTCCATAGTGGATTATTTTGTCTTGATAGTCAAATGTAATTCAGTTGCTGTTACTGGGTATTCTGAGTAAGCAATTGGATTGTTCGACATAAGTTGAAACTTGTGTAATTTATATGGCAGCTCACAGAAGAATTTTTAAGTGATATTTACAAGAAAGAAAGAAATGTCACAAAAATGACTGTAAAGTCAATCAGTAACTATAACAAATTTGGAGGTTAGTTGTGCAAAGATGCTTAGCTTCCTGAGCTCAATGTACATTGCATGCCGAATTTTTTTTGCTATGAAATTAAGTCATAAAGTCTATTTTGGAAAGCTGGTGCCCCCCTAATGTGCAGATATTGTCAGTATAAACTTCTATACATGCTTACATAGCAGTGTGAGTTTCTATAGCCATTTCCCAGAAAGCTTCAACTGTTGGACGTAAGGAGATTTCCATGTTAGTTCCATCGTTGACTTACCTCCTATTCCTAAAGTTAGTGACTTTAGCTCAGAGAAATACAGAAATGTGTACTTTATTTAGTCCCATCTCAGAAGAGAGCTCTTGCACGTGTTTAAGAATGTCCTTCATCCTCTTTGACTTTGTTGAGCCATAATTATGGTCTTAAATTAAAGTGTTTTCCTGGGTAGGGACAAGAAACAATTATTGCAATGGATTTTTTTTCCTTCTCTTTTCACCATATTGTGGATGACTGTTTTACCAAAGCTAAAATTTCTATAATGCAGAAGTCTTACTTCACAATTTACTACATTTTTTACTTATAGGCTGCTTTCAAAACAAAAATTTCTTGTAATAAAATGCAAAGAAACATCTGAAGAAATCTATTTTTGGTCTCTTTAAGGAGGTGTCTAGTTTATGACTTTGAAATGATTTAAGAAACTCAGTCCTTGGTTGTCATATTAATGGAGAGACTTGACGTTAATAGGAAATGTAAGATTCCTAAATTTCTAATTGGTAATTTTATTTTCATTTTAACGGGCTGATATTAATAGGAGGCTCACATCAACACTCCCTCTTATCCCTCTTATCTCAGACTGCGTACCAATATGTTAAATATAACATATTTATATAATAACTATTTATAATAATGTGTTATATTTGCAACATGAGAAAAAGAGTGAGATAAACCCTTTTTGTTTAACTGCCAGATAGTCAGGGTTCAGAAGCTGTAGGTTCAAATTGTCTTTACAGACAGTGAGATCCTGACCTCACTGAAAAGAAAGTTTGGCTATTGATTTCATTAGGGTTACTATTTTATCAGCAGTGCCTGCAGCAGTATAGCTGCATCTGTACTGATTTTTTCATGTCTTCAGTACAAGTATGCTATAATTCTTGTTGTTTTTTCAAGCAAGATATCATCAGGCAAATTATTATCTTCATGTAAAGCTGCAGGCAACTTGCGCAGGATGGCAGTGTAACAGCACATGTCATGAAGTGTAACGTCTTTGAAGTATTTTGGCTATTGGAGCTAGAATTTGCCTGCAACTAAGTGCAGCATTATTGCATTTGGACTTTTCAAAATAGCATTGTTCCCCTTGGACAGTTAGTGCATCTTTGCTCAACAACGTGCATGCATTTTAATTACACAGTTTTCCTCTTTTGCTGCCTAATAGCTATATGATATGCTTTAATTTAATTACCAAATGATGAGAACTTGGCTCTCCTGAGTTGTTTCCCTATTGTCTCCTATGATTATTAGACAATTAGTCTTTTATTTGTAGACTACTTGCCACAGTCTTTTCTTAGGTAAGTAATTTATTCTTTTAAATGTAATTGTTGATTTGTTTCATCTGATATCTTTTCTCTCTTTTAAAGGCTTTTTTAGAAGATCTAAGTTTGGAGATTTTAGTTGTTAGTTCTTTGATAGGTTCTCTTTTTTCTGCACTATTCCTGTCAGCAAAAGTTGCCATTTTTTAACTTGGGAAATATTTCTGTTGCAAATCTGCTGCTGTTATTTGCTTCTAATACCTCTGTTGTTGAGTCTTGCTTCACCAAAGGTACCTATAAAGTAAATGAAACAACATGAGTTTACTTGCCTTCTTTGCAATTTTGCAAACCATTTTTGTCAAAAACTTTACTGTTGTCCACACTTTCTATTTTTGTATCAAAGCCATACAAGTGTTTCATCCTTTTATTACTAGCAATGAGATAACAAAACTGTGGATTTATACTAAGTAGAGTCTAGGTAGACTTTATGTAGTCCAGTTGACTGTGTCACTGTTGGCCAAAATATATGAAGGAGCTATTTTTTGTAGAGAGCAATTTGGGCTTGAGCATGTCTAAATATCAGTCATAGGTGAGGTATCTTGCAGTAACTTTTTAATCTGGCTTAATTCTAAGACAGATGGGATAAGTTTTGACTGGGTTTTACTTTGCTGTGAAACAGTCTGGGACCAAAAACCATGAGAAATCTCAACTTAGTTTTGTACTGAAATTCTGCACTCAACCAAACATAAATTTTTATTTGCAGTGATGGGCCTGAGTAATAATTAAGAAATGTTGCCTTTATTAAGTGATGCACTGGCACACTGATATGGTCAGATTTTGGTATCTGACCAGCAAAACTGAAAACTTTACTTTTAATTTGTCTTACTTAAATACACCATTTTTTCAAAGTTACATATGAGTTTTATAAAGATATTTAGTTTAGAAGTCAATTTGAAATTTATTTCTGACTAGAATAAACTCAAAATGAAAATTAGTGAAGAAAACGACTAATTTAAATATCCAAATGGTTTGATGATAGAGAGTAAAATGAATAAAACACATTATTTTTCATAGCATTTTCCTCCTTAAGTAATGTGCAAAGCAAGAACAGAAATTACTTGTAATGGTGCTTACAGTTAAAAAAAAATCCTGTAGGTAATTCAGATAACCTAGCATAGACAAGATCTAAGTCTCTTTTCTCCTGTTTCTGCCTTACCTGTTGAGCAAGAAACCAGGAATTGATTCAAAATCTACTTTTCTACCTGTTCAATTTTCAGTCTTGGCCAGCCCCACAATCTTCTATCCCCTTCTCTTTAGACATTTTTAAGAATTTGCCATTGGCAGGCTTCTGTCAGAGCTCCTTATTGGTATCTATTTTACCCATTTTTTCTATGTAGCTATTACCAGGTCTATATTTTCTAACTCCCACTCATATGGCCATCTTGATTCTGTCATCTCCTGAGTACAGACATAACTTCATTTATTTAGAAAGAGATTATTGGCAAGAAGTTTTTATTTTCTGAGTTTCTGATTTTGGTATGCTCTTATTAACTCTGTTTTTAATTTTTGCTTCTAAGACCAAAAATCTGGGAATTATCCTCGGTCTTCCCATTTTTCCCTATCTTCTGCATTCCAGTTGTCTCTAAAGCTTTCTCTATCCGCATTTGGAATGCAGTCAGAATTTGTGCTTAATGTTGTATTGCCTCTTCTTCCCTTGTTTGTGCCCCTTTTTTCTTGATTAATACAGTTTCTTCTTTTATGGTCTTTTTAAATCCTCCTTCCGTTAAATTAGGGTATCTGAAGGCAGCTATTCTTTCTTGATGCTGCAAGAGAATAATGCTACGTCTTGTTTTGCTTCAAGAAGTAGAACTTTTCCATGTGTTTGGCCACTGGTTTCAGGTCACCACAAAAAAAGAAGGCCTTGTAAAACAAGGACATAGCAACCAAACCACGCTGGAGACAAAGACATAAGATACAAAACTGCAAGTACATAAACAAGTCAAATGGAAAACCTAGCTGGCCTAATACCAAAGCATTGGAAAATAACAGTATCAATATTCAGTGAGTTACTCCTGAAATAGTTATTAGGTACTTTTACTACTTTCATGTTTTTGGTATTTTGATTAGCAAGGTTTCTTGCTAGGTGTTTTTATGATTTTGCAAACTCCTTGCCTATGGTCATTATATTATTACCTCTTTTCCTAAGATTATAGATATTTAGGTTACTTATCAAATACAGTAATTTTTCATCATATTCCATTTCAGAATTACACCTCTTGGTTCAGTCATTTACTTTTTCATGTCTCTGATCTCTTGAACATTTCTCTGGCTCTGGCCTGCAGATCTCCACAAGATTAAGAAACTCATTTTGGATTGCTCCATCTCTCTGAAGCTTTCATGAACTGCTTATTGAATCACTTCTCTCTATTTTTAAGCCTTCCCTTTTCCTCTTGAACTGACAAATAACTTTCAATTTAGAACATACTGAACACGGTACTAGTTTGTATTAAGTTATAATGACTTACTTATCTGCTAGTATTTGAGTTGGCAGACCACTTTCATTTACAAAATAGGTCACCTTCAGTTTTCCATTATGTTCTTGATGAGCTCTCATTTTCTCCAATACTTTCAAAGAATTTATACCCTTGTCTAAATGATTTTGCTTCTCCCTTTCCACATTGCAACCCGCTTTTTCTCTGTGTTATTGGATAAGGCTGGAAATCACTTGAATCCTCCCTGCTATATAATCTTTGCACGTCCAGTTTCTAGTGAATGGGTATGAAATTATTTTCATTTTACACTATACGTTTTAGTGTTCTTTGCATTACAGTGTATTTTTGACGTTGCATAGCTCTCACCTTTTGTTTGCACTGCTTGAACCTAATGTTTTTCATGACATGACAGAGTCTGTGTAGGTCAGGCTGGCTCGTTGAATTGATTCTATTCAATTTTAATAGTTTTAGTAGTTGCAGTGACTGATATTAATCAAATGCATTGCAGCGAAAAAAGACTATTTGATATACTTATCCTAGAATCATATAATACAGGACTCTGAAGTGACCTGCAGTCTATTTGTCTTTCTTAAGGCAAGATCAGCTATACCTATATCATTGCAGAGAATAATTATTGCCTTTCTCTTTGCATTAGTAAACAGAAACATTCTTCAGAATTTGAACTGCTACTGTTTTTCCCCTCAGCCTTTTCTCCAGCCTGAAAAAGACAGAGCTCATCTGAGAACTGAAACATTTTATTGAAGTCCTTAAGATTTCTTTACAGGTATCTAGTTGAAACCTAATGGCTTCTGACCTCCATAGGTCAGACTAGATGATTCAGTGGGCCTTTCGGCCCTTAAATATTATGAAATTTAAGAGTAATCTGTCACAGAAGAGTTCTTCAGATTTTATTTGCTTCCTTTTCTGATACTGACAAGTGTGTCTCCTTTGATGATTTTACTCCAAGGTTATATTAGTGTGCAGTTCTGTGTACAGCAAGAGAAATCCATATTTCTTAGAATAAAAATAAACACTTAATTGCTGCCTCAAATATGAAGCTACATATTGGCAAATGGTAATTGTGTGTTACCAATTTGGAAATTCCTCCAATACACTCCTATCAGACAAGATCCCTGTTAAAAGCAAATAATAATTTAGACTGATTTTTGCTGCTTCATAGTCAACTGAGAGACTTTCTTGTTTATTTTACAAATTATAGTGCCTTATATTTCTACTTTTTAAAAATGCTTCTTTTAATGTATATTTTAATTTTATTATTATTATATATTAATGTTAATCATATTAAACTTACTAAATGTATGTCTTTTACACAAAAAACAGTGAAGTCTGAATGCTAGAATATTTTCAAGGTAGCTGAATACTATTCAAATTTTTACAATTTGATGATAGTCTGATAGAATTGCTGAAAAAAAATACCAAAAGCATACCTAGCCATCTTGTAGCCACTGCATTGCAAATGCAAATGCCACAGCCCTCTTTGTGGAGTAAGAGAGTTGGCCTTATCTCCTTTGAGCCATCCTGAGAAGCAAAATATATGCCAAAATCACTTAATAAAAGTAGAGTAATATTTTAAATTTTGTATCCTTTTAGTGAATTATCTTCCAACTAGATATGGTTAAAGATACAACACTTCAATTTCACAGTCTTCTTTCCACTTTAAAAAATTATCAGTGCATATTCAAAATATCATCACGTCCCTCAGGCGGAAGGGAGGACCAAATTGTCCCCTAATAGGTTGTTCTGATGACCCACGTATACCATGGATCCTTCATCATCTCTCAGATCTTTGGCAGCTGACAACACTCATTTGCCAGGCACCAATTTTTTTAGAGGTGCACAGCTAGATACTACAAGAACAAAGGCATTATTAAATAACTGGAGATATTAATGTCTTGACACACTGATTAGAGAAATGATGCATACAAGTAACATATAACTTTTTGCCACTCAAAGCTCTCTAGCATAGAACAATTGTGCCTTCTGTAGTCTGTTACAGATGTTAATATACTGACTTCTTGAAGCCATTTTCTCTGGGATAAAGCAAGGAAGGTGATTCATAACTGTGATGGCAAAGGTATTAGATGTTTTGCACCATGTTTAACTTAAAAGATTTGTAACTCATTGTCAAGGCAAGTCCAAATCTTTATCTGTCAAACTTGATTCCTGTACAAATGGTTTAACATCATTATTCCAGATTTAACTGTAGCCAAGTGGTCCATAATTGCCCTATCATAAGCCATTGTTCCTCCCGTCATCAGTTACTTTCTACTCCTGTAGGTCTTGCAGAATCATCACTAAATTTAAGGACTGTTTATACTGTAGGATGAAAGGAATACTTCCCAACCCAAGTGAATGCAGAGGCCATCTCCCAAGGAGATGAGGAAGAGACCCTAGTATACACTACCATTTAAACTTTGACTCCAGTTTTAGAATTAATCATAGCTGAGAAGTCCAAACTTCCCAAGAACCTTCCATAAGCAACTCAGCATTTCCAGCGTTTCCAGCACTAGCTCTCACCCAAGGCCTTTAAGGATCCAGCATTAAAACTCTCAGCCCATACTCTGCTGAACCATAATCTTAAACCTAATTCGAACCAGTTATAATCATTGCCAAGTGACTCTGATGTAATGCTAACCTGGCCACACTCACCCTTTCTACTGGGAGTTCTTATACTACTTCTGTGAACCTCACACAATGCAGCAACAAAACAAACTCTTACAGCTCTCCTGTCTTGAATCCTAGGCATAACATTAAGCTTAGCTTAATTACAGTCCTGTGACCACCAGCTGTCCAGTAATCTGCCATGAATCTTTCATTGCTGTTTGCATCAGCCGCAGAGTCTTTGCAATCTCCAGCATAAACATAGGTCTTCGTCGCTACTGTCCTTAATTTAAAAACTGACACAATCAGACCCGAACCCTGGCCTTAATGACAGGCCAACAACCTGTATGCTCTGCCAAAAGAGCTATGAGCCAAACTCACCTGCCAGTTTCTGTCTTCATCCTACCTTTGCAGGCCTTACAGGATCTAGCAGTAAGCCTAGTTTTTCAGCCCTGAATTTGACTGTGAAGAGTATCTTCAGCTGTGTTCTAAATCCAGTTTTTAGAGGAAGTTTCTGTAGTGTTTGGGAGTTCTTGTTGCAAAGGAAATGTCTACTGATTCTGGTGAGCAAAGCTAGACTAACCCCTTAACATTTCTAAAAATACCCTCAATAAATACAATAGAACTTTTATTTCAAACAGTGCCAAAAAAGCAAAATTGCTTCATATCACCATAGTTTAGCTGGAGTACATTTTGTTAACTGAACAGCAGTGTTGTCTGTTTGAAGTAAACAAAAGAAACAAAGGATGCATGCTAATAATATCTAGCCTATGTTTTATTGTTGTGATAAATTACTAAATTAGTTTTTATGCAAAACTTAATTCTCAAATTTGGCAAACAGGTGTTAATTTTTAGGCATTTACATACAGAACTAGGTTCTCCAGCTAGAATCTAGCTGGGTGCCTTACTCTTCAAGCTGCTAATGCAAAAAATAACTGTGGTGCAGATGGAGAATTGAAGGTCATGTTTTGTGATGACTTATACTTGTGGGTAGATCTTCCAAACCACAAGATCAGTCATGACATTCTGTCCATAATGATTATACAATTGTAATTTAGGTAGGTTGATACTGGAGTTGATATTTATTATTACTGTTTATTTCCAGGAAAATTTTTGGAAATTGACAATACAAAATATTTTGCCTTATTTTTAGTCACCTTCAGGTAAGCAATTCTGCTGAATTTTCAGGATCACAAATAGATTAAATCATTTGAAAATAAGTTACTAAGTTCTTTTCAAATAACTTATTTTAATATTATTATCTTTTTCTAAATAGTGCTATATACAGAAGCTGTCTGGATGAAAAAAGCTGGTCATTAATATTTTATAATGTATCTTTAGTAACTGGACATAGTGATAGTGTTGAATGACCTCTTATGGCATTGATGCTTAAATGCTGATTCTCTATAATTTGAAAAGAACTAAGCATCCTTGCAGGTCACAGACTGGAAAACTTAGGTGAATTGCACAGAAATTTCATCGTGCTGTGTTATTCAGTTTATATCTCTGTTAACATACTGACCTTTATCATCTCAAATATATTATTACATGTATAATCTTCTTGGAAAAATCATTCTTTAAGGCTGATAGAATGTAATCTGTTGCAGGGCAGGTATTTTCTAGTTTTAGAGTGGATTCTTCCAGGTTGACTCATCATATGACATCATATGACAGCTCCAGAAAGCAGGTCATCCTCTGTAGAATTTTTCTTTTGAAGTTAGACTACTGTCAGGGTGCAGTGAGGGCTGATTGTACCCTAAGGGCTGGTGAACCATTGGGTCTCCCCATGGCAGCAGGGCAAGGCCTCGCCAACCAGGGCCCATCCCACCACCCCATAAGGGAGCAGGGTAGACCAAGGGGCAGCTGGGGGCAGCCCAGGGCATCAGGCACCTCTGTGGGGACAAGGCAGGTTCAAGGTCAAGCTGAGAAGTCAGTCCACTGGTCAGGATCAGGTCCAGTGATGGTAACCAGGGTTGGACACAGTCTAGCGATCGCCAGGCAGGTCCATAAAGATGAGACAGATTTGAGGCTGGGCAGTTGGCCTACAAGTTAGAGTGTGGATCAGCAGGGCCCAGGGCTAGTCAGGGGCACAGCTGTGACAGGGCTGGAGGCAAGTAGGCCTACAACATAGCTCAGGCAAAAGCTGAGATGAACTGGGGCTCCTGAGGCCATGGGCAGAGGATATGGGTAGAGGCCGCAGGTGAGCCTGGGTCAGGGCCGTTACGTCCTATTAGTGCACACAGGGCCTTGACAAATGCACTGTTTTCATCCCTCCTGTGTCAAAGTTGTATCTTAGTGTATGAACTAGCTTGATCAAGGTATATTGCAAAAGACATAAAGTATATAACTACTACTGTGCTGACAGACTAACATTACCAGTAGTTGTGTGCAATATTGCTCCAAGAATCTCTCTCAACTCAACACGTTCCTCAGCTCCCATAGGAAAACAAGGTTTTGAGAAACTTCTTATAAGCTGAGGGTAAAGGATTTCACTTTGCCTGATAGTAACTTAAGATGTCACAGACCTCACTGAGTTCCTTCTCTTGTGTAATGCGCCCACAAACATGAACTATTCCAAAAACTATATCTTGGTGTGCTTCTAAGCTTAGTACATGCAAAGAGTGTCCAGGCCTCTCAGGCTCACTCCCTGCAACTACAGAAATATTTATTTGTTTTTAAAAACACAACTTAAGCTTACTTTAGCCTTTCTTGTTCTAAAATGTGTGTCCTCATACATACTTACATGAAATAGTAGTGTTTTTCTTTGAAATGGCTTTTATGCTAACTAGAGGTATCTGTCAAACCTAATTTTAGTTCTGTGAAAATTTTCAAGATTTAGAAATATTTTTCATCCTACATAGAGACAAAATGTCAATAATGTAACCATTTATAAAAAACTAAAATCTCCAAGTATTTTTCTTTAGGCACAGTATTTCAGAATGGTGTGTTCAAAACAACTGGATATTTAAATTCAAGTTTTTTATCCTTGAGTGATAAGAAGTAGATAATGGACACTCACTGCTTCTATTGCCTGGGAGAACCTCAGACTTTAGGACAGAGCTTGTTATGCAAATCCTTTAGTTGACTCTTAAGCCTGAAAGAACATGGTGGCAATGTTGTATCTGGCAGGGGCAAGTGCTGTCTCTACTCCATCCATCCAAACCTGCCTCCTCTTATGCAAAGAACATGAGTTCAGTTTAAACACATATACCTTCAGTTCCATTTAAACTGGACAAGAAAATGCCCACCAGTGAAGTCAGAGGGCAGAAAGAATGTTAATAATAGATCATACCCCCTCATTTTTATGTAACTTTTTTCCTGATTTATGAATCTTACTATATACAGTGAACCACATTGTCTTTGATGGATAGGTACAAATTCCATCAATAGCAGTGAGAACAGCACATGCCTTCATTCTCCTCATATGCAACAAAATACAGTTATATCAAAGACTGCTCCTCCTCCACAGTCTTTTCATAACCATCCACATCGCATAGTTTAGTTAATCTTAGTACTTATTTGCTTTACTATTAAATTGCAGTTTATTATTCTATTTCAGTTTACAGCAAATTCTTCTTGTATTTAAAGTCTTTTCTCCTCATAGTCATCTGAGAGAGTCTATTTGGCATTCTGAACTTGAAATGTTTTTCTTTCTTTTCAGTATTTTCTCCATCTCATGGTAGTTCGTTACAGCTTCTGAGTGTTGGCATTTATTTTATTTTATTAGCCCATGTAGAGCTTTGACAAGTTGCATTTTATTTTGTTCTAATCCTCCTGCCCAAGGAATTGCATGGACCCTGTAAAAAGATACAGGAAAAATATTTAGTCACATTTTTAGCCTATCACTTCTGACAGTATCTCTCTTAGTCTAAACAGGATTTGTCAGTATTTTAACCTAAAGTCTACCCTTCAGTATGCATACAACCTTTTCATTGAGGTGGGAGCAGTATGTGCATATGCAAGGACACAGTATGACCTTATACGTGTAACTTATCTTTTTAACATAGTTTTTTGTTTGGTTAGTTGAGTTTTTTTAAGTTCAGGGAAAAGAAGAATAACATTTTAAGGGACTTTAAGATGAAGCATTTCTCAGCAATTGGTGTGTCTGAAAAGGAAGTACTGAAATAAAATGATTAATAAAAAGGAGCAAGTATCTAGGCCCTGATACTCTCCATCCAAGGGTTCTGGAGAATTTATGAAAGATGTGCCTGCCATGCTAGCAAAACAATGCGGTCTCTTTAAAACTAACTGCTGTGCTACAGGACTGGAAGGTAGCAAATGTCAATCTGTCTTAACAATCGAGTGATAACTTCGCTGGGAATCCCACTGGCTTTAAAGTGCTATGAGGGCAGCGCTAGTGACAGGAGTGCATGACGGTAATGGCAATCATGAGGTGAGTCTCAGTCAGAGGGCATTCAGGCAGTCTCATAGTCTTGTGGGAAGAGAACCGTTGTGGAGGATTGGGGGGGGGACGGGCTTTCCCAGCTGCAGGAAATGCCTGTGGTGAATTGCCAGTTGTTGTGAAGGTGACGCAGGTGGGTGAAAATGGCCTTCATGAGCTATGTGACCAGTGCTTGAGGGGCATCCTGGTAGGTCTGTAGTCTTGCAAGAAAGGACACAACTGGTTGGGGTGGGGGGAGAGTTTCATCCTGTAGCAGTAGATGCCTATGCCAGGCTTCGAGTTGCTGTGAGGGCAGTGCGGGTGGTAAGGATGATTTCATGAGCAAAACGAATCACGATCAGGAGATGTTCAAGTGTAGTCTTGTGAGAAGGGACCCAGTGTTGGGAGACAAGCCTAATCCCAGAGCAGCAGGCACCTGTGGTGGGCTTGCTGTTTAGCTGGCCCTTAGAGAACACAGCAACTAGGGACTGCAAAGAGAGACTCAGCAGTTACAGTGGCAGGTCATGGGGCAGGGCACAAGCGAGGGAACTGGGATGCTTCTCAGACTGCTGTTCTCTGTTAGTGCTTCCAGAGTGCTTAGCAGTTCCAGGCTTTGCTTCTAGATCTTCTGGGAGCTTCTGATGTCTTCGGGTATAGACTCTTTCTGCTGGGAAAGGCTGACTCCTGATGAAGGAGGGCCAGATACCCATTCAGCTAGTGCTAGGAAAGAGCTACATTATTGCCAGGCGCAGAGCATAGGTCCCAAGGTGCACCTCCCAGAAGCAGTAGTTTGTGCAGAAGGGCATGTGGAAGAGGGCCAGATACCTGCTGAAGGCCACGTGGAACTCATCAACAATCGTAGTATTGCACCACAGGGTATGGTTCCCAGCATCAAATGGAGCAACTACCCCTGACACAGGAGAAGCCTCTACTCAAGACGGAGCTCCAGTGGGAGGATGAAGCTCTTCAGATCTCAGACTGCAGGGAGTGCTTGTTGCCTCTCCCTAAGGCTGGGGCACAGGAAGACAATGCCCTTGCCTGCAGGAGCTGTGTGCTAGTTGATGAGCTGTGTTGCTGAGATGAGAAGCTGTGGGAGCAAGAGGGCAAACTGCACAGCATCAAGGAATATTAAAAAGACATGGACAGGATCTTCACAGAGACCCCTCAGAGGCAAGATCTGGAACCTCTAACTGCACAAAGAGAAAGGCAGCCTCTGGTTGGTTGTGGGACAAATGGGGGGGAGGTCCCATGATGGAAACAGCTGTGACTTTTGGCAACAGGAAGATGGCTCCTTTTCCACCTGAAGATTTGCAATTGTGGATTTGGTACAGTGCACTGGTAGTAGACAAGGGGGAGAAGGCCATCTCTGGGAAAGAGTTGGAGCCACCTGATGAACTATGCATTAGGATCAAGAAGAAGCCGCAAGTGGTAGTAGGGGGAGACTCTTGGCTGCAGAAGACAGAAGCCCCCATCTGCTTGCCTGACTTGCTCTCTAGAGAGGTTTGTTGCTTGCTGGGAGCTTGGATCCAAGATGTTGCAGAGAAACTGCCAAGGCTTGTCTGGCACTCAGACTATTACTCTTGCTTCTTAATGACATGCACACTAGTGATACTTCTAGGGAGACTTTGAGCATATCAAGAGTGACTACACAGCTTTGAGAGTGAGAGTCAAAGGCATGGGGGCCCAGGTGGTGTTTCCCTCCATCCTGTCAGTGCAGTGGAAAGGCTTGGGAAAGAGCAGACAGAGCCTGTGGTCAACGTCAAGTTGTGCAGCTGATGTCGTTGACAGGGATTTGGCTTTTGTGACCAGGGACCCACTTTGGAGATTAGGGATTCTTAGAGAGAGATTGTGAAAAGGACTCTGCTGAAAAGGGTCTGGGAGTCTTGGCAGGCAGCAAGCTGAATGTGAGCCAGCAGCATGCCCTGGCAGCCAAGAAGACCAACAGCATCCTGGGCCATACTGGAGCACAGCCAGTAGATGGAATGAAGTGATTATCCTCCTTTACTCAGTATTCATGAGACCACTACTGATGAGACCTCATCTAGAATACTGTGTCCAGTTTCAGGCCCCCCCAGTACAGGAAAGACATTGATAAACTGGAGTGAGCTTAGCGGAGGACCACCAAAACAGTCAGGTGGCCAGAGCACTTGCCCTGTGAGGAGAAGCTGAGGGAAATGGACTTGTTCAGCCTGGAAAAGAGAAGGTTTTGAGTGGGACCTAACAGCAGCCTTCCCCTAGCCATGAGAAGATTATCAAGAAAATAGATCCAGGCTTTTCACTGGGCTGCATGGTGGAGGACAAGAGACAACAGGTGTAAGCTGAAACAAGAGAAGTTCAGACTGGGTATAAGGAAAAATATTTTCACCATGAGGACAGTCAACCAGTGGAACAAGTTGACCAGTGAGGCTGTGCATTCTCTGTCCTTGGAGGTTTTCATGACCTGACTGGAAAAAGCACTGAACAATCTGATGTGATCTGACAACTGACTCCAACTGGGGTTGGAGTAAAAACCTCCTGAGGCCCCTTTCAGATTGAGTTGTCCTGTGATAGTATGAATATCCTATGGACCAATGCATTTAGGAATAGTGAGTCAGTAAGCTCACCGATGAGCACCAGTGGATCTACGTGTTGTGCTTTAGCTGTACCACCTGTTTTCCCTGAACTTCTTGTAGCAGAGTTAACAGAACAAGACATGAAGGTATTAGCTGCTCATGTTTGCAGTCTGGTGTCTTGGCTTTAACCACAGGGAGGGGAGATTTGCTCTGAGTTGATGGACCATGCACTGTGATAGCTGAAAAGTGTATGCGTGTACCAGTTTACCAAGTGTGCTAGGCTTCCAGCAGCGATGTGGGAGGAACAGGTGAAAGGGATGTTAGAACATCTTAAGAGAGCGTTAGAACATCTTAAACAGCCTGTTCTAACTGCACCAGTATTTCTCTGTCTGACCCCTAACTTACATATGAAGGAAACTATATTAAATGAAAATTAAACTGAGAAATATAGAACATTTGGAAAATAATTAAGGATGGAGAGCAGCACCACTCTGCATCACACAGGAATTTCTAAAAGGTACCAGAAAGACAATTCTGTTAATTTACAAGAGTTTATTCATTTGATTAAGAAATTGGGTGAATGTACGTGTTTAGACAAAAATAATGGCAGTAGTAATATTAACATGCTAAGTGATGCATTGAAATAAGCATCTACAGGTAATGATACTAGAATGATTTCTAGCACTTTTATGCTTTAATGCTTTTAAAGTGCATTTCAAATAACTAAGTATTAAGTAATACCTAATTTGAAGGGAAACTGTGGCATAGTGATTTGTCAAAGGTCCCTTGGCAGACCAAGGAAAAGAATTCTGATCTGTGTCCCAAACCTGTGCTGCATTAAACCGTGCGGAAATTCAAACTGAATCTTCGACCTAAAGTGGTTACCAAGCCAGTAGTTGGGTACTGTGGTATGTTAAACTGTTTTCTTTCTGGGATGCTGGCACCAGTTAAATACCTACGCTGATCAACAACCTCATTATAGATTTTGACCGCTCTGTCTTAAAATGAGTTATCCATTCATATGACTGTTGTCCTGACCTGTTTACATACTTCTTACAAAACTGTATGCTTCCTATTTGCAACAGCTTAACAAAACGAAATTCTGGACAAACATCCCTAAAGAAAGCAAAGTCTTTGTCAGGTAGTTCGGCAAAGCTGTATTTTTCTTCATATTCTCCTTCACTAATCTACATTTACACTGTCGCTGTACATATGCCCAAACATTTGCCATGAGAATTTATTGCTAAATAGGGCATCCTCACAAGCTGTTCTCCACCTTCCACTCTTTGGTATGAGGGAGTAGCAAATACTCCGTATTTTTGGCTCCATTTATCCTGTTGGAAGGCCATTTAAATCTGTATCACTCATTGTCTTAGGTAAGTTTGTGAATCATCTTTGACGTTATCTGATATCCCTTCCAGTGTTTGGCATGAGGAGTCTCTTCTGAACAGCACCTAATGTTTCTTTTCATAAAGGATCCATGTGGCTTTAACCAGTAAAATGGCCTTTCAGGTTTCATCAGAGCAGCTTTCATTGGTGCCGAACAGCTGCTGGCTTCCTTGTGCCCAGAATGACTTTCTTCTATGTTGCTGTAACTTTCTCTGTGCTCTGTTTCATTCTGGTAGGGCAAGACTCCACAGAGACTGTACTTCCTGAGTCTGATAAACTGTTGCTTGAGCATGGTTTACATTACAGTGACATCTTTGATGATGTTTAGCTTAGCAATGGACTCATTGGCATCAGTGTAATACTCTTGATTTTTCTTGTTGTCATTGGTGTAATTATGCATATAAAGCGAGCAGGCTCTTTTTGCCATATCTGGCATGAAATGTTTTATCAGCTGGCATTGTTTGTGGGGATGCAGCTGCACAAATTTCACCAAGATGCTATTTTGCTGTCCCCCTCAACACTTAAAACTTCATTGAACCCTGTAGTACTGTGGTCTGTATCCTGCCATTTGAAGTGGTGCTTAGAAATTTCTTTTGTCTCCAGCTGTTGGGCTTTCCTAGACAAGCCCAATCAGATAGCATGGAACTGCAGTGTGAGGGGAGAGACCTTTTCAGCACAAGCACTGACATAGTCTTACAATCTGTGAAAAACACTTAAGCTCCTTGAGAATACTTGCTTCACTCTCTAGACATAGGTTAACTTAATATTCTTACCCTACTTCGCATAGGTCCGTTATTATCAGTCCTAAGTGCTTATTTGAGCTTATTGGACTCCTTGCATTTTTAAGTGCATACAAATGCCCATTTTACTGTAACCCAGTGTCTAGAATTTGTAAGAGCCGTCCTGATTTCCCTCTCAGCCAAGACACAACCTCAATTTTAGGAGTCCGTAGTGTTCCTATAAAAACCTGATTTTTGTCCAAATTCTCAGGCATGACTGGTCAACCTACACTTTATGATACATGTATTTCTGTGATATCCAGTATTCAGCAGGTACCTAGACAAATGGCTTCAGGGAAGTATATTTCTCAAAGGTTAGTTCATGAATGTGAGCATTACAGCCACTTTAAAAGGTTCTGCAATCTTTTTTATCAGTAGTAAAAATCAGACTGCATATGATTTGGCATGCCCCTCCACTCACTCCACCATTAATGCAAATAGTGACAGAAGCTTCTCTCTTTGGCTTGGGAGTTCAGAGACAAAAATTGCTGGGCTTTATGTTCACATATCCAGGTTTGTTGCTTACAGATAGTAATGGACTATATCACCATCATGCTGTATACATACCAAGAAGACGAAGCAAGATCCTTTCCCCTCTGATGAGGAAGGACAGTTGTTTAGTTACTAGACATTGAATAAAACTCTATATTCATGTTAGGCAGTAGCTGTGGATTGAACAATTTTAAACTGATTTTCTACAAGCCACAGTTGAGGGGTGGTATCTTAGGATGCAGGTTACCCCTGTATTATTTTTAGCATTTTAGAGAGATACAGTAGAGCCAGATTATCTAAACCATGGTCAGGAAGGCTAATTTACCTTTTCTTACAGAACATTCACAAAACTAAGTAGGATCGGGCAATAACAATTCTGCTAGTTCCTCTTGGCCAGGGCAGTTTTGGTTTCAGGACCTTATGAGACCTTTTGTTGTGGAGCTTCAGAATCCTGCCTATATTCCACTACTACTTTTACACTGGACACAAGCTCTCTCCATTTTATGTATGCCACATGGCTGTCACGATGAGAGAATATCTACTTGTCTCCAGAGAGGATAATCCTCATCAGTAGTAAAAAGGATTCCATTTGGTGCTCCTTACTTAAATGGACAAGAGTTAACTTTTATCTTGAGCTACTTATGAGAGCTTAAAAGAGCTGGTCTCTTTGTTACCTTAGTCACATTGCACTTCTTGGCGATGTCAATTTTGCATCATTACTCTGCACAACCCAAAGTTTATTTGAAAGCCTCATAGTGCCTCTCACTATCAAGGACCTTTTCCCTAGTGAGATTTGAATGTAGTTTTAAAATATTAATCAAATGCTTTTTGATTCTAAAGTTATGTGTTCCTTCCTTCATTGATGAATACAGCCTCCCAAGGCCTCAGTAGGAAATGCGGTCCTTCATGGCAGATCCCTATTACCATGCTTTTTGGGACAAAGTCACTATTCAAACCCATTCTGAGTTTCTTCCTGAGGTTGTCTTCATTTTCATTTGAGCAAGAATATTAATTACAGATTAACCTATAATTATTTTCTACACCACATTCTGTCATGACCAAGCTTTCACTCTATAACTTTGTTGATGGGCAAGCTTTCACTTTTTATGTTGATAGGCCAGGACCTTTTAGAAAGTATCTTCTCTGTTCACAACAGTGGCAGAAGGACAAAATAGGTATATGAACACAGAGAATGTCTTAATGAAGAGTTAATTGTATTTTAGGATGCCTGCAACCATCAAGGCTTTTTCTGTTAGATTTGAAGTGACATCAGTGGCCTCTCTGCAAAATATCTCCATCCCTGAAGTTTGCAGGGCCACCTTCTGAGCATGAGTTGCCTTTGCATGAATCCTTACCCACTTTATTCAGCTTCAAAGTCCATGATCATTCTTAAGGATAATGATAATTTTTAGGTGTTTTTAATGGAGTCACATAATGGAAAAATATATATAAACAAATACTCAACAGAGAAAGATGGTCGTGTGTGGTTCTTCTTTAAGATATTTTGTCTTACATGTACATTCACAACCACCCTTCTCCCCCCTCACCATGGATTACTTGAAAGTTTTCTAGGAATTATGAGGCTGAGAAGCACTGAGGACATAGGATATGTATCTTCCTTTTAGACTAGTTTGTACCGCCTGCTGGGAAGGCCAGGTTGTCAGCACACCATATGAATACTGTTGAATAAAAAAAATTCTGGTCCTGGGAGCAAATGTGTACATTTGCTGGTGCATAAATGTATAACTAAGCAAGACGTTTTTAAGAGGAATAGTTGCAGTTCGATACCATGTCTATCACATTATCTAATGGCACTAACTCTCACTCACACACAATATCACTGTTATCATGTCAGTTATGTAAAATTAAGTAGGAGTGTGAAAAACAAAGTGGAAATACTCAAAAAACATTATGTACACTTTTAGTTTCACAGTTTATTTCGTAAGTGCTTAGTTGTCTAATTAAAAAAAAATTGTATACACCTTCTTCCTACAATAAAATAATAACCTTCCAATACTGAAATGGCTGAAGAAACGAAATGTACATATTGCAGCCCAAATCACACATTCGTGTGATCTCAGGTGGAGAGGATTGTTGGACTGAAGGATTGACTTGATTTTTTATTTTCCAGCTTTGCTACATCAAAGTAAATGAGCAATAGTGAGTTTGTCAATAGTCAGCTTACAGTAGTGTTCCTGCCTTTATTAATGCTGGTTTAATTGCATGTAGTAGAACCATTGTAGGAGTATTCATGCTCTGTAGTCAAGCCTCTAAACTGAATAGAAGTAGTTTATGCTGTCTGCAAAGCACAGGAAAGTCATCTTTCTGTATTTCTTAACCAGTTAGTACATACTTTAACAAATTGGAAAAAAAGACTGAGATGCTATAAAGACAGTGAAGACTTGTGCTTTTGACATAACTTCTCAGTTGTCATTTCAGGGCATGTTGATTTTCTGTTTAATTGTGGATTGCGTTAGAAGCTTTGGTTTCAAATTTCACCCTTGTTCGCTTAGTTCAGTTCCTATGAAGACAGGCAGAAGGGAGTTCACATAGTAAATATTTTTGCAAACTCTCCTTTCCAAGTTTCTCTGACTGTCACAGTGGCATATTTCAGGGCCCTTCAGTTATTTTTAAGGAGGCCTGAAAGCACCTGAAAGTTGAGAACCAAGGAAACACTCTGAGATGGCTGAACTAGGAGCAAAAGGGACCTGAGGAAATGGAGAAGGCGAAACTCCTAACTCAGTGTAGTGGTGGTGAACAGAAGAGCCCTCTGGAGACATGACTCCTACACAGATAAGGTGTTGGTGCTCTTTGGTGCACAGATCCAATGAAAGTAATGCCACTGGATACTACTGCTCATCCTTTATCTGTTCTTCCCATCCTCCCCATGCTGGAGTTGGGTATCTGGGGAATACTGGTATATTCAGTACAGTTGGCACAGTCTGAGCTATGGGTGACATGCTGCTTATTGTCGCTTTCCTCATTTGTAGCTGATTTCTTCTTTCCTACTTTGGAGCCAACAGGGTTAGAATACCTTAAAGTCCAGAGTTTATGCCACAGCCTTGAAACCACAAAGCTACTCTAGCTCAGTTTTCTGGCTCGTTCTTAACCCACTAGATTCTCAGTGTGTCTCTTCCAGCTGGTGTGGCAGACTCCACCAGCTGTGATAACACTTTGTGTTTTCAGAAGCTATGTTTTGTTCACAGTTCTAGAGCTGAAGAGTCCTGATATATATAGAGAGATGTGGAAATATTTAAAATAGGTGTTGAATGAAATCAAAACTCCTTTGCTTTTCTCAAATATGCGATGTCTATAATGTTTGCTTTTTTATTATACTTCTGAAAGAGTAGATCTTAACAACCCTGCCCATAATCTGATACTTACTTCAGAATTCAGGCCAAACACTGTAAACCAATTCAAGTGATCTATTTCTCTCTGATGCCATTTGTTCCAGCTCTTCTTGAAGCACTCAGTATTGGTCCAGAGTGATCATTATTGGTTATCTAATACCTTTCAATCAGGATGCCATATAATGCTTTGTGTAAATATTAACACATAAGTGAGGAAAAAAAGAGGGAAGGTTCTGAGGATGAGAATGAACGTATGTGTTTGGACAAGTATGGAGGTCAGCTTTCCTAGTACACAGCAGCAACGCTGCACACCTCCCATGACATTATACCCACTACTTAAGGAGCTATTCCTGCATTGTAGAATCTTTTGGGAGGTATAAAGCTGCTCTAGTAGCTCTGTTATGATCTTTCCTTCCATTTTCTCTGTAGGTGACAGCACCATTTCTATTTTCCCTAGTTAGGGTCAAAACAAGAAAAAGAAAATGCAAATAAGCTGTGACCTGGTTCTGATGGAAGGACCCACAAAATTCCTAAAAATATCTGTAGACTATATAGACTGGAACACACTTTTTACTGGATTATTCATGGAACCATTGCTTAAAAGTTGGATTATTGTTCTTCACAAGTTTTTGCTTTGGTGGGCATTCCTGGAGTAATTGTTTGATCTCTAGAACGTCAGCTCCCACATCTAAAATATGATATATTATCAGAACAACCTAGAGGATCATCATTCTACTTTACTCAAGAATTTGAGATTTCAGAATTTGACTTCATTTTGAATTGAGCAACAATAAAATATTTTGAAATATTCAGGAAGAAATTTCTGAAGGAAAAGTAAGAGAGATTGATCAAAACATTTCAATTGTAATGTTTATCTTGAATCAAATATTTTAATACAAATTGGTCAAAATAGTAATTTTTAAACAGAAAATCCCTATGTTTCATTTCAGAAACATTTTAGTAGAATATTTTGAGTCTTGGAATTATTTTCAGTTTTTCTTAAAGAAGTTTGTGTAGAGCAAACAGCCTTTTGAAAGCATTTTGTTTTCTTTTATAAATTATCTGTTAAGATTTTAGACATCTACTCTGTGTGCTTATTCATTGGGCCTACTATGAACTATCACAAAAGCAGCAAGAATTATAAGGCTTGGTTGTGGCAATTTGGACAGAAAATGTGAAGCAGAACATAAGCTAAAGTAAATTGGTATTAGCTCCATTGAAATCTGCCTTCAGAACTCCGGTAGTCCCTGCTCAGGCTTTTCAGCTACATAACTTCTAGTTTAGCAAGAAGACTTCGTGCCCTACCTTCTATTTATTTTTAAAGTGCTCAATTAGATAGGTATTTTCATTAAGCAGTTCAGTATGTGTGAACATGTGTCATCTAATCATGAGCACATAGTTTAAAATTTAATGTTGACTTCTGCTATATGTGTACCCTAATATACTGTGAATATTTTAAACATTTGTGTTTTTTAAGAAAAACATCTAAAGTATGTTGCACTCAGTATTGGAAATGACCAGATCAAATTTTCAAGCTTAAATATTCTGGATTTGTTTTTTTATATCCAAGGAGCTAATTAAAGCCATAACTAAAATAATATTTTACATCTTAAAGTCAGAAATTTCCCTGCATACCACAGTAAATATGCAGTGGTTCAAAACATTTGTACTAAAAACTCAGGAAGTGAAGGGATGTAAGATTTCTAGATTCCTAAAAATACAAACTCTTTTAAAAAATGTATGTACCTTAATATATCCTTAAAAATATTTGGCATGCACTTATTTGGTGCTGCATGGAAAATCTCCTCATTATCTGAATTTAAACCTGTTTTGCATTAAACTGATAGTCTGCCTCTCTTAGCTGCCTCCAGTAATTTTCTAGTAGGGTTATGTGTGGTGTGTGTGCTTAAGAAAACATTAGGTTGTGCTATCTGATCTTAACATGCTGTACTGTTGTGGTGAATTTCTTAATGCACCAGGGTGTCCATCAGGCCCCAGATACAACCACAAAGCCAAGCCAGTGACGCAAATCAGCAGCTGATATAAACAAGTTGACACAAACCAGAAACTAAGCTAGCAGTAAACCTCTGGAGATGCTTCTATTTTTTTCTCTTCATTTTTTTTTAATAAGAGAAAATCTTTCTCAGCAACTAAAATGCTAATGCATTTCAAGTCACTGCCTCCAACTTTACAATTAATTTAATTTGGCTAATTTCTCTACAGTTAGGAATCTCTCTCTCTGCTTCTTACTTTCCAAGCTATATCCTTCTTTTAGGGGCATATGAGGCACTTTATTGATACTATTCAGTTCACACTCTTTTGAAGCACAAACATGTCCAGATTTATACTAGGAGTGCCTTGCTAGTATATTCACTGCAGCTATATGTTATATTGATACTGCTGTCATGTGTGAATGCAGGTTATAGTAGCAAAATTGCTTTGTTCCTCATGCTGTGTTGTAGTGCTTCCCTTCTCATTCCAACCAAATAAGATATTCCAGCCTAAGTCTAGGTTTGCCAGTATAACTGCATCTATAATAAGAATGTTAGCTGATGCAGCTATGTCATACCACTCAAATGACAGATACAGCCAGGCCAGCAGGATTGCAGTAAAGACTTGGTAGTAACTGTCTACCTCATCTGTTTTCTCATAACAGTTGTTGTTCATTCTACTGTGTATTTGTATAAACTTGTTCATTTTACGTATCTTATACAGTATAAATAAATCATTATTAAATCTGATTATAACAGTTTTAAGTCAGTTTATGTCTTGTACTAACACTTGATTTGCTTTAGAACTACCAATTTTAAGAAAATATTAAGAAATGAAGAGAATATTTAGGAAAATTTTAAGAAAATATTTGTGTCTGAAAGCTTGATCCTCTGAATTGTCTTTATATTACTAATCTTCTGACTTTGGTTTGTCTTTTAAAGAGTATGGCACAAGCAAACCAGCAGACATAACATGATACTAAAGGCTGACAGTATATAGAGTTATGGCAGCACAAGATACATTGAGAATCCACAATCTACTTCTGACTGAGACACTACTTTAAATGACTTCAGTTTAATTGCTTAATCTCTGTTTACAAAATAGAACAATTATATCTGCTGAACTGAAAGACTGTACATATATTAAGCAAATAATATTCTTTAGCAAAAACTCTTCTGAAGAATAAAAATGGTAGCTGTTACGCATGTAGTTGTGGTGGAAAATAATATTTGTCTCCTGCTAGGGAAATGCATATATATGACTGTATTAATAATCTTTTTCATGATGCTACAAATATGTTTCTATTAAAGAGGTAATAAATAGGATGTAAAACAAACAGTTTTGCAGAGCATTCATTTCATGTATCTAAGCCTGCTGGAAAATAGAAGAAAAGCTGTCAGTCAAACCTATTTGAAGTAAATGTCTTCTTTTTAGTAGTCCAAATAATATTATAACAGGAAATTACTTCCATATGTGTTGTAAGCATGTGTTATAAAGAGCAGGATATTTTCTTGTCCTTCAAGTGCATTGTAAAAATCTGAATGCATGCTTGCAGAATGTAAATAATGTCAAAAATTAACTTGAACAAGACAGAAATGATAGAACCAGACCAGTGAGAAAGTAGACAGAAGAGGAGGAATCCTAAGTTGAAACAGACATGTGAATCTAATCTGAAAATCATCCTGCAGCTCCCATATTTTTCTAAATACTATCAAAAATACCTTAAACTGTGGGCCATAAAACCTTGAGCTAGAAGTGTTTAGGGGCTTTCTTGTAATCTATGCTGATTCATGTTTCTGGGGAATCCAAGTTGCTATAGAATAACTTGTCTGCTGTACTGACATATTTGGTTCTGACCAGAGCTAAAAATTAGTGTTGCAAAATAAAAATTGTATGAAGCATATGATGATTGATTTAAATTTAGAGTTAAAACACATTACATTTAAGACAACTATAGATAAAACTAGTGATATAGTTATGTATAGGTATGTCTTCTCTCGTGATACAAAACCCAGGATGTGCTAATGGCATTTTAAGGTAGTATATTTAAAATAATAGATTTAAAATAATCACAGAATTGACATTTAATATGTGGAATTGATTTCCACAAGACATAAGAGACTGGAAGTAATAAGGATTCAAAAGAGTCTTAGAAGTTTATGCAGATGATGAGAACATCCATAAAAAATGAGATGAGTTTTAGGAAGTTAAGAACAGATAAAATTTTTGTACTTCATTCTAATCTGTAACTCTGAATCTCCAGCAGATCTAAAAAGTCTGACACTGATCACTATTGCAAATGGGATAATAATCACAGGTCCTAGACTAACAGCCTTCTCTGATTTGGTGCGTCAGTTTATGTTCTTCCTCCAAAACCTGTGTTTATGGCTGGACAAATTTATGAGAATTATTTGAACATTAGCAACAATGACAAAGGTCTTAAGATTTTTAAGGAGCTGCCCCAAGTAAAGCTTGATACTTCCTCAAAACCATTTATTAATCTGATGGTGTTGTATTTCCTTGGTTGTTTTTACACTTTCAGTGAGATGGCCACAGGATAGAAGCTTTTGCATGTGCTTGCTGCTTCTCTGCAGTTTTCACAGCCTGTGCTATCTTCTTTAGTCAATGATTCAAGCTCAGCTTAGTCTTTTTCCCAGATATCTGCAATTCTCTTAAGAATTAGCCTGAGATTGCAGCTTTTCTGACAAATTTCTTATTCATGTTGGACAGTCTTAGAACTAAGCTTTACTAAGCTGCTGTAAGGCACCTAGTCCCTACCGTAAGTGCAATCAAGAAGCAATGAGAAGAAACAGTTCTGTAGGACAAGACCTCAGGTATCTGCAGAATTACATAGGAAACCTACAGGATATATATCTTCATTTTCTGATGCCAATCTCACTGTATTTTAGAATAAATTCAAATGTTTAGTAGAATAATGAATAAGAATATTCAGATGACCAGAGCCACCTTGGAGTTTAAAAAAAGCTCAAATATGAAAACAATGAACTAACAAATGTGTGTAACCTGCCTCTGGTAGTAGTCACAGCATCTGAGGAAGTGAAGGTGGTAAATGTGATACCAAACTTCAGAAGTCCGTGGGTGCTTTGCCAGCCTCTAAGCTGTAAATCTGACTCCCCTACCAAACAAATCTTTAGAAAATATAGTAAAGAACAGAATTAATAGCCAAATGCATAAATATGCAGGTGAGAAGTCAACGTGGCTTTTGTAGAGGGAAGCCACTGTCATTTATTGCAGTTCTTAGAAAGAGTCAACAG
Source organism: Dromaius novaehollandiae (assembly GCF_036370855.1). NCBI lineage: Eukaryota > Metazoa > Chordata > Aves > Casuariiformes > Dromaiidae > Dromaius > Dromaius novaehollandiae. The sequence goes on from NC_088100.1 coordinate 63,744,943, forward strand.
CATGTGGATGAGGGTAGTCTAGTTGATAAAGTGTACTTGGATTTCCAAAACTTTTTCACCAAGTCCTTTATAATGACTCTTAAAGAAGCCAAACTTCTGCAAGGGAAGAGAACAAATATCCTTTAAAGGATTAATTACTGGTTAAAAGGCAAAAACAAATGGTAAGTTTTCACAGTGATGGGAGGTTACCATTGGAATCTGCTAAGGGTGTCTGCTGGGGAAAGTGTTATTCAGCTATTCATAATGGATTTGGAAAAGTAGTGGAACAAGGATATGAAGAAATTCACTGATGATAAAAAATTGTTCAGGGTGATCAAAACTAGTGCTAGTTGCAAAAGAACTTTGTAAACCTTAGCAACTGAGTAAAAAGATGACACGTGAGTCTTAACATCGATAATGCACAAGGGAAAAAAACAACACCTTAACTATGTCTGCAAAGTAATGGACTTTAAGCGAGGTATTACTATTAAGGAAAGACATCTTGGACTCTCTAGATAGGCCTCTAAAAACATCAGCGCACATATTGTCAGCCAAAAAAGCAAAGAGAATGAGGAAAGGAATAGAAAGCAAAATAAACAATGTCATTACACCACTATATAAATCCAAGAAGTACTCACATCTTGAACATGTAGTATGGTTCTGGTTACTTAGTTCCAGAAAGCAAACATTGGGATGTAGAGAAGTACAGAAGTATGACCAGGAGTATGAACAGAGGAAGCTATGAAAGAGAGAGTAATAGACTAGGCCCTTTGGTGTGAAAAAAGACCAGAGCTGGGTTGAGAGGAAAAAGCATAAAAAAATCATGGAGAAGATGAGTACAGAATGATTATGCACACAGGCACCCTGAAAGCAATTTAAAAGCGAAACAAGAAGTACTTCTTCACAGGATGCATAGTTAAATTGTTAGATTCATTGCCCCAGGATCTTGAGGCCAAAAATATAACTGTTTTCAAAATGAAATAAAAAAAATGTATAGGATAGGTTCATATTGCCATTAAACATAATGGCCCAAGTATGACCTATATCTCAAAAAGTCCCCTACCATATTGCCAAAATCTGTGAGGACTGTCTAGAAGAAGAATCACTCTATCAGTCCTGGTTTTTACTCACTTTCCCTGATCATCTGCCATTGACCCTTGTTAGCGATGTTTCCATGTTTTTGGGACCAGCGTAGCCATTCTGCTTATGTTTATGCTTATGCTCTTGTTGTTAACTGAAATTGAATACTTTTTGTTTTTGAGTTTTAAAGCTTTTTATCATAGTTTTGAAAACTATGATTTGTAGTGGTTGAAGTTTTGAATGCTTAATGTTAAATGCTGAAGGATTCTGTTTGTCAGAAAGTGTGATCATGCAACCTGTGAGAATCAAGTCCCTTTAAGTTATCTTAAAGTATTTATCCTGAAGTTAAGACACCGGTCTCTGTCTGAAAATGTTTACTTTTATTTGTTTCTTAATGAAGTTCTGTATGTATAGATCTGTGTATTGAGTTACCAAAGTTTCCAATTCAATATTTATCAAAAGTTAATTGTCATAGTTGAGATGTCAGACAAACAATAGTGTTTCACTTCATTTATGTGTGTGTCTTAAAGTAATGAAGCTACTGAATTCTGCTGTGATATTTGTGTGTCACTTAGAAATAGGCAAATTTCAAAAGGCTTTTAGGCTCAAATGAGTGTATAATCATCCCCATTTGAGCTGGAGATCTTCTGAAAACAGGCACTCTCATGAGACTGCTGGTATTTCCTGTTTCTCATCAGACCAGAAATACAGTACCAGAGGAAGAGCTTTTTTCCTAGTGCTGTATGATGTTTGTGCTTCTGGCTGAATCTAGGAAGTGCCACAGTGCATAAAAATGAAAGAAAACAAACAAACAAAGTTAGTGGAACCTTTTCAAACCTGACATTTGACTTGAGTTTGGACAGCAGCAGTTCACCCCTCCCAAACCTTGTGGTGTATTTTTGTTCAGAATTAAAGACTAACATGCCGTTTTTTTTGAAGTTAAGCCCATGCTTTTTCTAAAGCTCTCTGCTATAAAGCTCTGACATAGATATTTTACACTGTAAAGACAGTATTATACATTGGTACTCAACAAACTAATCATAATGTAGCATCTCTTCATAGGACCAAAAATACTTTTCTAAAAATACCTCTTAATGAGATATGCAGTAACTTAAAATAAGGTCTTGCTGGTTTTCTTGAAGGCTATCTACTGACTTCTTTTATAAAATTGGCAATTGTGACTATACAGTGAAATATATCTGGATTTTTAAAGCCAAAAGATCAAAGCTCAACTTCAGACACATTTACAAGGTAGAAAAGTTATAACCTGCACTGAAGATTTCTTTTGGACTAGAAGATTATAATAACACTTAACATGACTAAGTGTATGTTTGTGTCCTTCTAATACAAATACATACAAATTTTACATTTTAACAATTTCAGAAATTCACAGAAAAACAAGTACTCTTTTTTTGTATTCTTTTATATTTTAATGGAGTGTTTGTGTATGTATGCTTTATATAACATAATACATTATAATAAAATATAAATCTATAATCTTGAGGAGTAGGATCTTTTGGGTCTTTACATTTCAAGTATATTCCAGCTGCATAAGGCTTAGGCTGTTATTTCCACCTCGCTGATCACATGATTTGCTGTGGTGAATATGTGCGTAAGTGAGGTTTTTCTTGTGGCTTTCCTGCAGATACTGGGAGTTGCAGATTATGCAAAGGTAGCAAGACAGTTTACCATTCCGGATGTTGAGACATCTAGAAGTCTTCTGAAATGTTTTGTTTAAAATATTCCTCTTCTGGTATATTAGAGGAAAACCTAGCATGAGTGCCCAACACAGTACTGAAGTATCGTGTCTGTGTTGTGTTGCTACGCTGTAAAGCCATTTCCTGTGAATAAATCAGTAGCAGAATCAAACTGTTACCTGTTGTGGCTAATTTGAGAAATTTTAGAAACTCCACTCAAGCTCTTTTCCCAAAGATAACCTAAGGGATATGGACATGTCTTCCAATTCCTAAGAGTTTTCACTAGTTTTGCAGGCTTGGATTTTTTTCACTTTGAGGTTATAGTTGCTGCTGGAAAGACTTTCATATCTGGGTGAAGCAGATACTTCCTAATCACAGTTCATTTGACAGACAGCAAAAGGAAGTTTGTCATACTTAGCAAAGCTGCTCTTGCTTGTCTCAGTCATAAAAACATTTTGGCTCAAAGAAGCTAATTAAATGAGATAGATACATTTAGTGAGTCTAGAAAACTGTAAGATCTTTCACTATCTTGAGGCAGCTTCACCCTTGCTTTAAATCATCTTTGATGGATATAGAATCTTTAATGACCCAGGGCTAGAGGCATCCTTTTTTTCGTTCAATTTCTCTTGGTGAATTCAAAACACTGAATTAAGATCACGGTTCCTTCTGCAGTGTTTCTGAGAATGAAGTGCCTCAAAACGAGATTCAAAACTTCCAGTACTTGGAGAATGCAACTGCCTGAAATCAACAGGCAGCTGCCTAAAACTGACAAAATGGTAGGAATGCTAGAGTAGGAACTGCTGAGGATAGGCACGTATCTTGAATGTTTCCCCTGTCTGAAATTCAGAGATAATCTGCTCTGTGCTTTAGAAAGGGTCCCTTTGTTCTGCTGAGATGCAAAATCCAAGCACTGTTCTAAGCCCTTTCAAAAAACTGAGCAGGGCCCATTCTTTTAAGAAACAGAGACAAAGGTGATGGTGCCCACCTTTTGTATTATAGGCTACTGCTTAGAGTACTTATTCAAGGACAAGATTTTGGTTCAGAGCTTTTCTCAGCTTGTGGAATTTCAGACCCACAACTTTCGCTGCCTGTAATAGAGTTCTAACCAGAGACTAGAAAATATTCAAGGAGAGAGAACATTTTTCATTGTGTCTATTGAAACTATGCTGTAAAATTTCAAGATTCATTGAGTCAGGGAGAACATCTTTGAGGAATCAGGAATTTTTTTAGCTTACTACATAATGCACTTCTCTAAGAGCAAAAACTGCTGGACTTGAATCCCTGTTGTGAGCATCACTCTTTTGTTTCATATGGAATATTTATTTAGTAAAATACAAAAGCAGTCTCAAGTGGTGGTTAGGGTGGCCTTGAGCAGAAGGTGATATCATGAGCGCTCTAGCCTATAGGATATAATGTAGAACATGGGCCAGATCTCTTCACCAGCTCCCCCTCTTTGAATAGAAAGCATTTCTGCTACAACAATTTGTAGGGACCCCAGACTGGACTCATCACATATTTTAGCAGAAGGAAAAAAAAGCAAAAATTGATCCAGGCACTGAACTGTACAGTTCTGCAGAGACTTGGACAGTTCTCATCTTGTCAGAAGAGCACAGAGAACTCTGATGGAATACAGTTAGATTTAGACTTCTCAGTTAGCTTTGTCAAGTGAATCTAGCCATTCTGAAACAGATCATACATTGCTGATTACCTAATAATCATCTGTAGACTTTTAGCTCTGACTTCAGTAACCCTGCATTTGGTATCTCCTTTACAGTGCATGTTGATAGAATGAATATGAATTTCTATTACAGAAAAACTTTTCTAAAATTGAATGATACTTGGGTGGCTTTATCTTCACTCAGGACATGCAGAAAAATAAGTGTTTTCTAGACTAAAAAACTCCTATATTGTTTGCAGATCCTGTATGTCTGTTTAGGAAAGACGTTTGTTGCCACTTTAAATAATTTAATTAATATAACCCATTTTAGTGAAGTGTCTTGATTAGGATATAGAAAGAGGATGCAAGTAGCAGAACAAAAGCAATGGCAACCTGTATTAATCACTTCATGCAACATGAATTCTTTTTACTAAACTCTTAGGTTTCCATTGCTTTATTCAAAGTTTTTACATGGGAATGAAAGTTCGAAATAGCTGTCTTTGGGGAAAATATTCTTTGCTTGCCCTCATTTAAGCATGATTCTTATTGGATTGTTCATAATTCCTCTCAAAACGTTACTAGATGAAATATTTTTGCAGGCTTAAAAATTTCGTATCTGGCAACTATCCAACACAAAAGGAATGTTTTATATTTCTGACCTAGTAAAAATTTCAACAAAGACACCAACATTTTCAGCCAGCTCTAAAAGTTATACAGGCATGAACCTGAAAAGAGATTTTTAGCCAGTGCAAAATAAGGTACGAGGTTAGTTAGTTTACTTTTTTGTTTTATTGTGTCAGCAGAACCATACTTACTCAATACAGAAACTTATGATAGTTTATACTGTCTGCAATGGAAACTTGTCCTTGAGCCGGCTTTCTTCCCACTGCAAGGCACGATTCTGAAAAGGTGTCTGTCTTCTAAATACAAGTGCAACTCCCCTATATTCCCTGTTTCCACTAGTGCTGTGGTAAATGTTTGTGAAGCAGTGATTTCCTGAAGTGGGAAAGAAATGGGGATCCCCTGTGACAAAATATATGCCATAAGCTGTGGGAAAATGCAAACTTCCCATTTTGTTTTGTCCTTTCTGGTCCTATTTAATGACTTACTTTCTATTCCTGGCTAGAACTCTAAGTGCAGGTGGATGAGGAGAAAACAACTAACCAAACAATGCAACTTCACTTTTTTTGCTCGGAATTTGTAAAACACTCTCCATTTTAAGTACATGGTGAAGACTTATACAAATCTTATTTTTTCTTCAGGTTTTCTCACCCCTAATCGAAAGTTCTAGCCTAGAGAGAGTGTATGTGTATACATATTAGCATATATCGAGAGAGAGTATTGCATCATTTCTAGTGTTCCTTACCATGAGTTTTATGAGAAGAAATCTCACAACAATCCCCTGAAATGATTCCCCAGTGTTCTTCTGTCTGGAGGTAGGGCTAGCAGTAGAGGGAGAGATTGCAACATCTGTCTAGACTGCATCAGCTATTCTTAAAATCTCCACAAAGAGCAAGGGCTTGCTTTTTATGTCCTGTGAGCTCTTTACCCCTCCTCCGTGTAGATACCCAGAGAAAGAGAGACTGGCCTTCACTGGAGATAGTGCTAAGTAGGTACTAATTTTAGAGTGTGGGCAAAGTAAGCTCAAATACATTTCCCAGAGTAAAATACAGGAGTGTGGGTATGCTGAAGACAGAAGTTACGGAAAATCAGATGAGGCAATGCTCCAAGCGTGGGTAGTGGTGTTTATGCGTTTATGTGTATATATAGGAAGGAGAGAATAAGAGAGAAAAAGACCAATGCAGAGATAGAGACAAGAAAGTGAGATCACTAGTGAAGCTAAAAACACAGGAGAAGTGGTATTTTTAGTATTGTTAGAAGAGTTTTCTCCAAGATTATCAATTTGCAGTATAAGCAAAACCTTGGTAAGATCAGCAGGCTGTACCCACACCAAACTCATCCACCTCTGGAGAGTGCGATTGAATAGAAGGATTTCCTGGAATGAAATGTGGATAAATGTTGACCAAAACATTAGTAAATGACTGCCAGGTAGTTATCAAAAATACATCCGTTGTCAAATCATCATGAGACTTGTTCCTTGTGTATTAAGCCAATTAAAACGGTTAGTATACATTTTCATTCTCTTTTTGGGTAAGAGAGGAGACAGTAATACAATAAAAGGAAGATGTGCTCAGGTAAGGTCTAGAGTTCAAACAAAATACTTCAGTGTAGTCTGTTAGCCTCAGCTTGATCTGCATTAGTGCAGAAGACATCTCTGAATCAACAGATCCATCCACAACAAGATGAAAAAAAAACCCAGAGGAGCAGAGGAGGTCTAGCATGGGGCAGGGATATAGGAGATCTGCCCTCTCTCTCATTAGCTTTTGGTTGAGCATAATGACTGAACATTGAAAAGATTTTCCCATTTTCCCAGCTTATATTTCTCTTCCAGCTATTTATCATCTCTTTTCTACATGCTAATATAAACTACGTCTGTGCTGCTGTTGCTGTGATTAGCAAGCATGTGGGCTCACGCTGACCCTGTTCAGCTGCAGGTATGAATATAACTCTAGAAGCAGCCTTACTTCAGGTTGCCCCAAATTTCCATCTGCTCCTTGCAGCAGATGGCCTCATGGCTCTTCAAGGAGGGATCCTGGGATAACATGACACCTCTGCAAGGCAGCTGAAATACACGGAGGCGGTGGGGCAAAGCACAGCATGACTACCCAATCCACACCTCAAATTGTGTCTGTGATACCCCTTCATGTATCCTTACAGGCTTGATTTCCCCACTTTGGGAGTATTCCCTGAAATTACCCCAAATTTGCTAGCATACTATACTATAAAGTGCACAAGGCAAGCCTCTACATGAACACAAGCCCAGACTTGAGGTGCAGTTTAGATGTAGCCATACTGACTAGCAAAACAAGGGCAAGTGGATAGTATGACTCTAACTACTAAATAATAATACAATGCATAATAATACTTCCATGAATACACATGTTATCTTGTCTTTTAAAGGAATAAGCCAATGAACTCTGTTTTTTACATTGCAATATTGATTTTAGATATTTATTTTAAAATATTTTTAAACTCTTGATATTCCAGGAAATGGTTACTTGATTACTACAGAATTACTAGCTGTTGCTGCACATCTTGGCCTGTTTCCACAAGAATAGCAAAATAACTTTACCAGATGCTAATGAGTTTTTTGAACAGTGGGAACAGGTCTATCTGGAATAATGAAACAATATAAATAATTCTGGCCTTCAGAAAAATATTTCTGTAAGAGAATACAAAGGTTCTTCCTTAGGGTTCAAAGCATAAAAATGAGTTTTTCCACTTCAATGCTATGAAGAGAATCCTCAGGTTGAACAAGTTCATTGTAATGTTTAAAAATATACTTACCACCTAATTAAGTATTTGCTAAATTATATTTGCGCTTGCTGACTGTGAAAAGGTAGTTTTCACCTTTCTACTCTGCTTTCTTTCCTTTCCATCCCCAATTTTTCAAAGCAAAATTAGGTTCTCAAGATTTCCTTCTGGAAGGTGTAACATGGCAACAGTAGTACCACTATTGGTACTGAAAGATTTTCAAAATATTTGTGAAAGATTATTTGATCCAGAGGATTAAATCTTGAATTATCAGCCAGTGAAGTTTTGCAATCAGTGGATATAACATTTATATCTATATATACTGCTATATATTCTACTATAACATAGCAGAATTTGGCACACTGTGTGCAATTACTGGTTGTAAATTCTGTCTATGTAACTTCTGATAATAAATTTAAATAAAACTTAAGTAGTACCTTGTAACTATTAGCTATAAAAAAGGACATCTTTTAGTTTCCCACTGTCATTAGTTGGAACTGCTTTTGTTCTTAAGTTCCCTTTATTTCTTGCCAAAACTCAGTCCCAGCTGTAATTGTTACATCAAGAATGTTTCATGTTAGTCTGTAAGATGATGTTTGCAAAACCTAAAACCATAATGGCCCACAGAATTTCGTGACTGTGAATCTGAATGGAACCATATAAGTGAATGTTAAAAATGTAGTTTGAAAGACGAGTAGCAATGTAGTGAGCACTGTAGCTCTCTTACAGTGCCACAAATAGGAGAAAAGAGGATATAAAAAGAGAATGACATTGAATTTATGTTTCATATGATCTTGACTTCTTTGAGTCGCCTGACTGGTATCTACACATCTTTCCTAAAGTTGCCAGTCTGTAGGCAGAATACCTTTACCATCCTGAGTCTGTCCTAAGTGTGTGAGTGGTATGTTAATATGTTGAGCCCAGCTCCTTGAGATAATTGGAGCCAGCTTGGAAAAAAACCACTGCCAGTGGAAAAGGAAATTATTCTAAATCACATCTTAAGTGTCACTGCTACTTAGTACACACATCATTGGAAATACTATAAATACAAGTTAGTCTTCTGATGGCTTCAGCTAGCAGAAACCTTTACAGTATGTGATAGTATAAGGCCCTTCTTGCACAGCCATACCATGAAAGAAAGGGTTGGGTATGACCCGTTTACATCACAGGGTTAGAGTAATGTGAAGTAGATGATAACTTACTTAATGAACTTTTGAAAAGCTTCCTAGAAGTGATTCCAAGAGGTTGGCTTATTTGTTATGGAGAATCTGAGGTTGGGTTCCTAGGTGAATTTGAGCTTGGATGCTAAATACGCTTCTTAATCCTCTTGCAGAGGATTCCTCTTCAGAAAGAGAGTGGGAAGATGACAGTGGGAAATCTTTGAAAGATGAATGACTTAGGATGGGAAAAGAGGCTTGGATAGTATCAATTCTCCCATCCTCCTAAAAAGTATTTGTCATGACCAGCAAACTTAATGATGAGCTGTGATTCCTTGGTTTTCCATTGTCTCAAGTCCTAGACAGTTTGTTGTAGGCTGCATTATTAGAAAATAGCTTGTTTTGATCCTTTAGCAGATTACTAGTGAAAAGTATTATGAAAGAATCTAATCAATAAATCTTGGGAGATAGAACCCTCTTCTGTTTCATTACACAAGATTTTTTTTTCTACTGTGATTTTATTTAATACATTTTTATAAGAACATGCACAATTTATACTATGCAAAGCAGAATGTATTTTTAACTACTTTTATCTGTCTCAGTGTAGCCACATGCAAAGTCAGAAACACATTATCATCTTCAGACCTAGCTGTTAAAATATGCTATTTCTGATTTCCTTTTTGTTAGTAATCAGTAGTTGAATATAGCACAGTTACAACATCAAACATCTGGATAACAAACTGAGATCTAAATTAGCAAACTAAATTATACAAAACATGGAACCATCTGTCTCCCATTGTGTGAAGCATACTTGCTTTGAAAAAGGAGACATGCCAAATTTTACAGTTGTAGATTTGGATACATTTTGTTTTTGTTGTTCACAGAATAGATCAGTTAATGAATATATTAGGAATATTTTTCTTAGAGTATCTTTTACTTCCATTAAATCTTTGTTTACTAGTCCTGTAATTGTAGCTTGCAAAGCTTATTTACCTTTAAATCCAGGATTTACTGCAAGGTTAAAGACTACATTCTTGCAACATACTGCTGTTTTTGAGGAAACAGGTCTAAATTTTGCTTAGCACCTATAGGCCCTCAGGTTGAATACGGCCATACCTGGAAAATCATATGAATTGGTTCAAGGGTTATACTAACAGGGAAGGACAATAAAGAAAATAAACAATGAACATGTACCAGACCCATTTTTTTCCTTTTAATTCCCTGATAGAGTGTTGGGTCGTGAACCATTTTCAGATATTTTTAAAATTTTAAAACTTCTGCTCTGCTTCTCCTTGAAAATCACCTTCTTGATAAGGCCTTCCTAGAATTTTGAGTATTGAATAGATAAATTTCTGGCTTAAAGCAAGATTAAACTGATCTTTACAAAAGGATTTAGTTTATTCACCCTTGTAATAGGATTTAAACTGTAATTATTATGGAGTAAGGATGGGTGTAGAGAAAAGTAATGTCTCTGTAATGATAAGTTGAACAAATACAAGGACAATGAGTAGTCCTTGATCTTACATCTCGAAAATACAGGTTTCTACCACTGCAGATAAATATGCTTTGGTAAGCTGTCAGCTTCAAAAGGACTTTTATGTATTTTGAAAGCCTACAGTGAATAACATGATAAAAATTCCCCAGTTAAAGTCCCATTAAAGTCAATGCCAGCAGAAGAGTACATTAAAATTAAGAGAATCAGAATTTGAACTTAGAAGTAGAGAAGTCATAAGGACAAAAAGAGTCTGTTTTATTGTTTTATTTTTACATATAACCAGCATGTAAGTTTTCAAGAAATGTAGCTGCATAGAAAGTTTGAAATGTTAATAATTTAGTTTCAGCATCTGAAAAGGAGTCAATGAAAGAGAAAAGAACGGAATCTTCATCTCTGAAGCAGTAAACCTTTGTGTTAGCCAGTAAATCTCAGTGCCATTTGCTAATTGCTTTTAGTATCTAAACCCATGCTAGTGGAAAACTAGGCTGAACACAATCTCTTTTCTAATAGCACTGTAAATCATACAATATAAAATAGCTTTTTATGTGGAAAGAATTAATGAGCACAGGATTTTTTGAATATGGGGTAACTCTCTCCTTAACTCTCATCAATGTAGTCCTTAAGCACCAAAACAACAGTTTAATGACTAGTCTCTATGGAAATGTGAAAATAATTTTGGCTTTACTTTTTCAATTCATCGTTTTCTGTAAATGGTTTTACAAATAAATGCTCTGATTGTATTTAGTAACTTCAACATTTTGTAGTGAAGACTTCTGGTTAGGATGTAATGCCATGTATTAGCTTAGCATGTATTAACTTACACAGATCAAATTTTAACCTAGTTCAGTTATTTTCATTTTTGAATGAAATGAATGCTAAAAATATATATATGTTGTGTGTTCCTATTGTAGAGACTCTGGGGCACCTGGACTTGAAGAAAGAGCTGACTGGTTATTTAAACATTTACATTAGCTGGAATTGACAGTCATATCTCTTAACACTATGACAGTGTGATGGAAGTGATAAGTAGCTGAAGTAGTAAGTATCAGCTACAGCATTCACTCTCCCCTATATTATTTCTATTTCCATTAGTATAATAGAAGTCAGTATCCCATGGGACAGTGTGTCAGAGAAAGCAGTTTCGCGATTGTTCCTATATTATGCTTTCTTCCAAGTACACCAGCATTTCCACAAGGTGTCAGTCTGAAAGAGCAGTTTTGTCGCAGGTAATTGGTAGCCAGTGATCCCTTTTATTGCTGTCTTCAGCAAATGAAACACGGTTGAAAACTTCAGGAGTGCAATATGGTTGAAGACCAGCCAGTGATTCTCTAAAAGTAAGGCTCAAAAGCCCAAGAGAAAATGAGATTTACAAAGAAATACTAAAATCTGAGCCAACTAGAGGCAAGTCTGGTCTTTTCGAAGCTTTAAATCTGAAAACTGATCATTTCAGAACTGATTCAAGTAGGTTCATTAACACAAAGTTTTGTGATGCATATGAAGTGTAATAAAGTAATTAGAATGGATAAATTATCTTTCTAATACTGAAGTTCCCAGTGCAGTGTAACACCCAAGAAGACATGGTCCAAATTCAGCCAAAAATACTTTCAGATCAATAAGTACCTCAGAATATCTTTAGTCAGCGTACCAATAGTATGAACTACACAGCCAGCATAAACACTGCTAACAGTGCTTTGTCATCACTCTGAACAGACACAGTAAATCTGAGTTTACACACTGATAACAAGAGGAGCTGGGGAAACGACAAGTAAGGCTTTAAAGTTCGTAAGCTTCACTTACCTTTTTTCCCTTTATATCATTTGTAGAAACAAGGTCCACCCTAGAATAAGGAAGAATCACTGATTCCAATAAGCCAACTTTATATTTGTTTATATTCCTGCATTTACTAGACTGTAATAAAATGACTCTCTAGCTTTCTCCCTGAGGGGAAAGCAGCAATGTTTGCAAGCTATGGGAAGTATTCAGAGATGCAGTGGAGCTATTATCTACTCCCATGACATTATTTGCAATTGAGAGGTCATCTTGGAATTTCTCCTGCTTTCAAGTAACCCAGCTACGACTAGTGATTAAGAATGGTATTTATTTAGTAGCTGTTATTGGGTTTTTTTGTAGTCTGTTCATAAGCAAGAAGTTGCCATCCATCTTTTTACGTATAGACCTTTCCCCTGCTTTCTATGATACACAAAGTTTTTGCAACACTGAGGTTTACATTGCATCTGAAGATGAAGCAGAAATTTTACTGGTATAGAATGTGATGGTTGGCTTGCTAAGTCATACAAAAAATGTGGGTTTTTTTGTCAACAGCAGCCGCATACAATGACAGTATATAACTTCATACCTTCTGTAGTAAATAATAGATTACCAAAACTTAAGAATAGGTTCACGTAATGATGATGCTTTCACTTTTGAAGGCAAAATTTTCCTTTCAGTAAGTATTTGTTATTTTATACTTTTGCCCCATCAGCATTAACTTCCAGCATTTCTGGTGTGTTTATATTTCAAACATTGTTTAAATGTGTTAGGTTCTGTCAACTTCAGAGACCATCCTTTCCCTTTCAGTATAACTAAGATAGTAATTTTGAAAAATGGAAGTACTTCTGATTTTCTGATGTTGGATTCAGAGATTCTTTTATTATAAAAGAGCAGATTGGTATTGACTAAATTTTGTTTTGTAAATGAATGGTAAATAATGTATGTGGCCGTGGCCACTAACAGATAATTCTAAAGATGAATATTGCATTGACTTAGGAGCAATTAAATTTCATCCCCACTGAATATGAAGAACAGAAGAAAGACAATTTAATTCCGAGGCCTTGTCAAGTTTAAGGAGTGCATTTACACAGCACAGTGGAGCATAGCACAGAGATCTCCCTGCTTACTCGTGACTGCACTATTTCAGGAACTTAATTTACCACTACCAGATTGTTTCAGGACCTTGGCTATGCCTGATTCTAACTCATGTAAATGAATTAGATCAAGTTAGCGCCAGCCTTGACAGGGCTCTGTCACATGACAGAGATACACTTTCAATCCTTTTGCAATTGCTTTATCACTGAGCAAACCTTGTATAATGTACAAATTTCACTGTCGTGCTACTTTTAACGTGACTTACATCCAACACCTCTCTTTAGATTGCTTATGACTTTGACTAAAACTGCTTTGGACTGAGCAATCATTTTTAAGCTCTGAACTGTAAGACTGTGGTTACTGGATGATAGGGTGATAGTAAATACTACTTTAAATAACAATTTAAATTAAAAAAAATAAGGATAAGAGTGTCTAGCCCTCTACAGGAAACTTTAGGCATTAACAATGATTAGTCAGTCCACGTAATTTGATTCCTACTGTCTTAGAGCACTAGTTTGTGGGCTACAGAGTATTTCCTTTTAAAAGCTGGATTTCATTTATATTCCATGTGGATTTCACTTCTATAGTTTATGCTATCGACATTTATTTTACTATTGATGGGGAAAAGCCCCTCATATGACAGATATGCTGAAGATTAGCCAAGCATTTCATCTGGCAGTGTCAGTAATTATTCCTTTATTTCTTTTCAGAGTATATATGCCATCAAACACCCTCCCTGCTGGAAAAATAGTCCTAAGTGCTGTGTGATGTCATCCCTGGAAACTAACAGGAAAAAAGGAGGGTTAATATAAACACATATGTAGCCAGTGGATCATAAAAATCTAACAGGTGTTGGGCTGGTTAGCAGCTGATTAATCTGGTCAGCAGCTGATGCACTCCTATTTTAAGGTCACTCTGTGCTGTTGACTTTTCAGCAAAATCCTCCTGATGTGTTGTTTATCAGGGAAGTTGATTATAAAGAGATTTATAGGTTAATAATAGACTGAACTGTATTATTGTGTCACTTCATAGTAGTAAAGGTTGTGTAGCGCCAAGTTTTTGTGTCATGCTTTTTGCAGGATCTCCTTTGGCCTTTGTCACTTTTCTAACTCATAAGTTCTGTTGGATTTCTTGAATTTGAACAATTCAAAGTGAAAGAGTTCAGTGAAAGCTGTCCGTTCTCTTTATTGCAAATTGCTAGCTGAAGGCTTTTAATTTACTGAGACAATAATCATATAATTATACATAAATATTATAGGCTATAGCTTTTGTAAAGTTGTAGCTAATGGATGAATTAGTTTGAAGATAAGCTTTCCTGATGTAGTGTCAGTTTTTCTTATCACTTTAGTTTGTGTCCATTACTGACTTTAAAAAGATTGCCCCTTTCAGATAAGCAAAAATCTGAAGGAAGAAACAAACAAATATTTGTCTTCTTTGGCTTCCTATCTTACATAACCTTGATCTTGTGAAATGCATTTATCTCTGTTCTTTCCACGTCTTAGTTACGAGGACCACAGAACCCTAGTGAAAGAAAGGGGAGTCCATGTTTTAATTAAAGCATGGGATGTTTAATGCAGCATTTCTCAATCTTTTCGGGCAAATTGCCTCTTACTTAAAAAGCAAAAAGCCTTCTGACTCTTCACTTTTTACACTTTTTACTCATACTTTCAAAGCAAATATTTCAGTTACAACACAGTTCTCTAACTTATTTGTGTGTGTGTTTTGAGAGGTTGATGAGGAATACTTGATCTTGAAGGGTAAGTGTGTGGGGGGGAGGGCCAGCATTTCTAAATAACTTATTTATTTCGTAGTCTTCAATAATGAGATTTTCTATGTCGTAAGAGTCTCTTAGCCTTTCATGACTCCCTGCAGATGATAACCCATTTGATGTGATAGTTCTTTAAACTGTAAGCCATATGCCATCTCTGTGTTTGGTCCACAGCCCACTTCTCTGCATGTTTGCCTCTGAAATACCCATTTTAGCTTTTTCTTAGGTTTTTTGAGCACAGCTCTTCTTTGTTGTTTCCCTAGATTCTTTTTTATCTAGAAACTAAACCAGGTGAACAAATTAAAACCTTTCTCACTAGACAGTGCTGCCTGCTGCTTTGTTCTCTTTACAGAGAGACTTACACATGGTGTATTGCCTCTTCCCAAAACAATTTCAAAGCTATTTTGGGGAACTTCCCTTCAAAAGACTCAACAGATCTCCTTCTTTCAGGTTTATCACTGAAGGAAAATCTTGTCTGTGCTAGTATTGGGGTAGCACGTTAAGATTAGGAAGTGCCAGAAAGAGCTAGAGGTAGAGCAGAAGACATGAAAGGCTTTAACTGAAGACAGTTCCAGAGGCAGAGTTCTAGTTTCTTTTGAAAGGAAAACTGTGATTATCTTTGAAAGCCCAGCTGGGCACCCTATCACAGGAAGTGCAGTCCTGTAACAGTGTAGTATGACCCTCTAAGACTGAGGGAATGACTGGAGGTTTTTAGAAGGTGCTGTTAGTGAGCTCAGTCTCCCTGTATCTTGATTGTTCTGAGCACACATCAGAGGCTTTGCTAATATCACATTTCGTACTCAGAATATGGTACTAATTACCAGTCATCATCAGGGTCTTGTGTCAACACTTGACACAAGCCAAGTGAGTGGCAAAATAAGCCCCCAGGCCACTATTTTGATCAAACTCGGATATCTAGTCCAGAATTGATTAATGTAAACCAGTGGAAGCTGGCAAGGCTGGAAAGCAGCCTTGCAGAGAAGGACCTGGGGGTCCTGGTGGACAACAAGGTGACCATGAGTCAGCAATGTGCCCTTGTGGCCAAGAAGGCCAATGGTATCCTGGGCTGCATTAGGAAGAACATTGTCGGCGGGTCGAGGTAGGTAATCCTCCCCCTCTACTTCGCACTGGTGAGGCCACATCTGGAGGACTGTGCCCACATTCTAGTGTCTTTTCACAATATGCATCCCCATTTAGATGGCTACAATTACAATCTTAAAGGGTACCATTCCACAAGATATCTTTGTAATGTACTGTGAGGGCTCACATCAGTCAAAGTGCCATCAAAATACATAAGAAAATGCAAGCTCCTCCTTTTTGGGACTACCTTAAGTTTTTCACCATTCACATTAGGCTGTTCTGCAGCAATCTCATTGGAACATGGGTATTGCATTTACAGAATTAACAGGATTTACAGAATTAACAGAAAATCGGATCCATGTGTCCAGCATTTGGATAATTGAATTTTCATTATTTTGTTGTCACCTGTTTGGGAAAAACCTTCCAAAATTCTCCTGAGTGAGTTAGAAAACACAGACTGAGTTACTGTGGTCACAGCAAAATTATGGCAACAAAACACAGTCCCTAGTAGTTGTTCTATATCTAGTCCAGTTTCTGTAAGTTGCATTTTTGCTTGAACTGTCAGAATATTCTAAAACCTCTGTACATAATGTTCTATATCTATACTGCCAGGAAGGAATACATCAAGGAAGGAAATATTATTTTACCAAGAAGTAGAGAGAATAAATTGTATTTAACGTCAGAGAATCTTCGTTTCATAGACAGCTAGGAAGATTTTCACTTCTAGATCAAGATTCTAAGTGAGACTAGTGACTTTTCTAGTGGTAACATGAAGATGATTGCATAGCCTTGCCACAAAAACAAGTAAAGATTGACAGTGCAATG
This sequence comes from Dromaius novaehollandiae, assembly GCF_036370855.1. Taxonomy (NCBI): domain Eukaryota; kingdom Metazoa; phylum Chordata; class Aves; order Casuariiformes; family Dromaiidae; genus Dromaius; species Dromaius novaehollandiae. The sequence continues at coordinate 63,761,921 of NC_088100.1, forward strand.
TGAATTTTTCACAATGTTGCTACCAAAAAAATTATCTAAGTATGATGATCCTAGTGAGCCTTCTGGACAGAGGGTCAGTGTACTTTTTTTTGCAGACCTCTGTCTCCCCTTAATAACTGCCATTATCCAGCCAATGTGGCTTCCAAGGAGAGAGAAAAAAAGGGACCTGTCCCTTAAGAGACTTTATCCAGTGTTAGAGGCTTCAGCCTCCAACAGACAATGCTGAAACCTGCTTCTCCTACCCGTGACTTGGTGTTCAGACTGCCCTGCCGTAACACCGCCTTCTCACCACCTTTCCCTCTGTATTCCACAGACTACTATTGATCCCACAGATGTGGCAGGTCTGTTTTGGCATGTAACTGGGAAAAGAGAGGAAATCATTTTCGTAGAGGGTAGGGAAAGAAGGGTAGAACACAGCTTGTTTCGAGCTCTTCTTCCCTAATGGGTTGAAGAGGTCTTGCAGGTAAAACTGCCCAACTGATGGGGGAAGCAGAAGTATTGAAGGAGCAAGATGTTTCAGCACAAGGTAATAATATTGCATGTACTAATAGTTTTGGTAAAATTTGGCAGTGCGTGTGTTTAGAATTGCAATATGGTGGAATGGCATCAACATATTTGCTGTCACCATAACTTGCATCAAAGTGTGAGATTCTACCAGTGGAGGAACAGAAGTTTTGGCACTGACTAAAATGGGATTAGCCTTCCATTCTGTGTCCACATCTTTTAAAATAATTAAAAAACAAATATCCAGAGGTAGTTATAACCCTCAGGAAAAAAGTTGTTCATTTTCCTGACCAGATTAGAGTAACTAGAGAAGAGAAGCTATATTCTTTTCTGCATTGTGCACATTTCACTATTTTTCAAACTCACTTTCTCCATACATTCATAGTAGACATGCATTTACAGCTACAGTGAAATATAAGATCAAACACTTCTGTACTGAATGAACCTAGAGCTATATATCCTGATAAGAAATATTTGGTTTATACTCTGGAAATTCTTTGATTGCAAAGAGGTTGACAGTAGTTTGCTTGTCTGGGCAGTCAATAGCTTGCCTACTGGAATAAGCTTTGGCCTTCATGTGTCTTCATTTTTCTTTGATATAAGTACTGCCAGGGGAGGAAAATGTACACACAGGGCAAATGATATACATATCTTCAGTCATTGTACAGGACCAGTTGCAAATACTTAAACTAGATGGTTTCTCATCATAAATGCTTATTTGTTAAGACTAAAACTTTTTGCAAGAATATATCAATTCTGACTTCATTTATATTAAAAAGAATCAAGGCTGCAATACTCAATCAAAACCAAAAAAACCTGGCTTGCCCCAAAATAGCCAATATATCTGAGGACTACAGTAGTGACTTGCAGGATGGCAAGACAGTGATTAGAAAATGGTCTCCCTCATCTCAGAATCTGTCATCTGAAATGAGATAAAATTTATGTTTATTGAAATATTTTTTTTCTTTTTTTTTTCTTTCTTTTTTTTTTTTTTTGCTATAATGGGCCCAGCAGTAGTATTTTATACTTTGGCTAGCATCCATAAGTGTGACTGTTATTCTGAAGTAAAATTGTAATCTTGTTTACTTTCTGTAAGAAATCCATTCCTCCTTTGCTGAAAGATTTGTAATACATGCATCAGATTTTCACTGTGTTGCTAGATGTATGCACTTGTATAACAGCTGTTCACCTACTTGCAGATCTGTACTATAATTTTGGGGCAGTTTCTCACTTCTTTATGTTCTGGCTACAGAATTCTGCTTCAGAATACTTCCATATATGCCCAAGAGAGTTTTGCTATTAATGATCTTCATCGTGAGTCTTTTTATATCTGGCAGTGTGTATACTCATCTCATCTTGATAATTCTAGCATTCTTGAGAGGCGTGTGAGGTATCTCCACTATTGTCTGACCCTCTCAACAGAGTGACAACTGCAGTTATAAATTTCTGTCATTATATAATTGCTTTTGGATCCTTCCCAGTTCTGCTGTTAAAATTGTCACATAACTAGCTTGGCTGATGCTTCCTGATGAGTTGAGGATCATGTTAACTTATCATATTTTCATGCCGCAAGGCTGCCTAGGCTTTGAGTTCAGCTGTGCACATCAGTGACTTACTCGTAAGGTAGTCATCAATGGCATCCATGTAGTTTTGGTATCAAGATTAGGGTGTCTGAGAATTTTGATGTGTGGCTCTCAGTAATCTCAGTGACCATAAATCACTAATGATCTCTTTTTCCTCAAACATAATGCCTAAACTTTTAACATATGTAAAGGCCATTGGACATCTTTTTATCTGAAAGTCCATGGGAATTTATAAATTTTGATAGCCTCTTCATTAGTTAGCAGCTACTGGTCTCTACCTCTGCTGGATTGCCTTTACCTTGTGTTTGCTGCCCTTTATGATGGGTTTGCAAGTATCATATGCAAAAACAGTCACTATTTCACCTACTTTTAATTGAGATCCACTTCCCTGCCTCTTAATGGCAGAGTTGAAATCTTTGTGCTCCCATACCGGAAAGTAAAAGGTATCTCTGAAAATCCTACTAGAATGCATGTTATTGTGAGAAACAACTAACCATCTTATTTGTCACTAATGTTACTAAATTAGTTGTCATAAATGACAGCAACAATAGTGTTATACTTACACTGCAGATTTCAGTCCAAATTTCAATTTCAGGAATCTTTACATATCTACTTAGCTCTGAAATAAAATGAGGAATGATTTCCTCATTGACTAGTATTTGCCATTTCTTCTGTACGATACTAGAAAAATATCATTTTTGCCATATCTGTAATGTTCTTCAGTTGTGGGCATTTGGTAATCATATCTTTTTAGTTCTTTTGTTTATACTATTTGGGCTTTGCCTTGCCCCACTGGATGCCAAGCCACTTTTGAGGCTTTGTCACTCCAGACAAGAAACCTTTTTTCATTTGCCTAATTACTCCTATTATATGTTCTTTTACTTAAAGAATACTGTTGAAGGCAGATGATGTTGTGAGTCAGTCAGTTTATTCAAAACACCTGGGGATTCTCAAAAGTCTCTCAAAAACATCTTGGTAATTTTTAGCTATTCTTTTGCAGCAATGTCAGACCGTATTGTTCTTGTGGATCGTTTTTTGCTTTGCCTGCGTATGTATTGCAATAATCTTTTTCTTGGAGTTAAACTTGTTAGATTCCTCCATTTTCTTTCTTCTTCTGGAAACAGTGACTTTTGTAGTTTTTGCACAGTTTCCATATTCTTCCGCATTGTTCTACTTGCAATTTATGTTGTTCACACAGTCATTTTCTTAAATTTGATTTGCCAGTACTATACCTAAATACTTCATCATGCTAGAACGTCCTGTTTTGGGAAGAGCTCTGCTACAGAACTGTGAATAGAATACTGGTCGTATGAAGTCCTGATTTGGCTTTGGGAAATAGAAGGTAAATTACTGTTTAGAGCTTTAACCATGATGATTTTGAACCATATTTGTGTCTAGATGTTAGCTATGAAATCAGCATGAATATTTCCATATTCAGATATGAAATACCTCTCTGTCAAATTGGTAATCCTCTGAATTTCTACCTCGCATCCCACCACAGTAATTCCAAAACATTATTGCATTTAGGTGAAATTTTTAGAGGTAAATTGCTCTTTATTAACAAAACTTTGATAGGTGCTGCCAGAATATTTTAATCCCGTAAGAGGACTTTTGGAGCATATACTGTTAGATAATGAACTAAGCACATATTTCAAGTGGTTTAAATATAATAACCAAGAGACAATGTTAAAGGACATTTTGGTATCTAAAGTAACAAAACATCTAGTAAGTTGTAATTTTAATATTTCATTTTGGCCATAGTGTATTGAAAGAGACAAGAATGCTATAGCGAATACACAAAGCCTTTGGGTGCTGACAATTTTTATGTGGCAGCATTAAATTAGTACCAGGTATAAGCGTTTTGTTTTATCTGTCTGGAATGTCACTGCGGTTCATATACATCAGTCAGCTTTACGTAAGAAACTACAGCCAATGATATTTATTTGGGGCTTCAGTTTAGTAAGCTCTTTCTCTGGATAGCACTTCAGCATATGCTGTTTTGAATAGGAAAAACACTTTAGCAGGTGTTTCAGTGGTTTGTTGACTCAAGAATACTTTTTGGGAGAATCAGTCTCAAGGAGACTTGCATATTCTCGCAGCCAAGAATTGATTAAACTGGTTTTAGAAAACAAACAATTCCCCCCTCTGCCAAATTCCTCCCCAAACTCAAAAGCTTTTCATCTTTTGCCAGGGTAGTAAGGAGAATATTTTTACCTCTGTTTCCGATGCAAAAATGGAAGGTTTTACATCTATGCAGTTTGGCAGCTCTGTTACAGCCTTGCTGTGTGAAAGGTGTTTGTTTACTTTGCTGATGCTGAGTTCCGTTCTTTTATATTTGTTTTCTTTTTTTTTCCTGGAGTGACAGGGCTGAAAGCAGCAGGATCAAACATGTCACGCATGCTGCTAAATGTTGTGGTCTGACAAAACTACATGGCTTTCTTTATCAAGACAGCTGTGCTTTTGCATGAATATCTTAATTTGGCTTGCAGAAAGATTATGCCTGATACTCAAATGTACTACCTTGAAGGGTCACCTTGGCTTCCCCAGGGAGTTTACTTCAAGGCATTCAGGACGTCAGACCAAAAAGTCTCTCAGACTGACGTATGTTTATTGTTTACTACTTAGAAAAAGAGTATCATTAGTAAAGAAGACACCCTCCAAAATAATGAGAAAGTTATTACTACTCTCAAAATAACTTTGAAGTAAAGAAGGGCTGAGTGGACTACTTCATTCTGACAATCATACTTAGTATGGATCACAGGAACTAGTTAAATTGTGTTAAGTTAGATGCCTGTTAAATAGATCTTTATCCCTGTAGACTGGTCCCCCATAGATGTCATTAGGACATTAGAGAAGTATATTTTTTTATTTTAATAACAGCTGTTGTTAGATAACTTGTACAATGTCCAGAAAAAGTCATTATAAGGAATTTCAAAGATGACTTGAAAGATGTTGTCCTGTTTATTGAAAAAAACACTTAAATGAAAATCATTATTTTATACCTTCATATTAAGCTGTAGGTCCATTATATAATATATAAATGGGACATTTGAGAAAGAACTGGACCTATTGCTATGTGTGGAAATGTATGATTTTGTCTCTACTGTTGATCAATTTGAGTAACTATGAGTAAATATGAGTAAATGACTTTTTATGTCACAAAAATTCTGAAGATATTTTTGAGGGTCTAAGCTCTGAAAAGTTAGTTGGTTTAGTATCTTCCTGAGTTAGTTGCTAGCTGCAATTAGGAGCTTTACACACAGCTTCTTAATCTTCTGGAAAATTATAATCTGTAACTACAGGCTTCCATGCTTCCATTCCTTATAGAGTGGCTGTGTAAGAAGCACAGAAATCATATGCTTTAGTGGTAGGATTCATAGATGAACATAAAAAGTTCAGTAATATTGAGGCTTGGGGTTTGATCAGTCTGAAAGCTGTTTGAGGCTGAGGCTTTACCTTCAGAGTGAAGAGTGTCAAAACATGAAGTAAGTTTTGATTTAGTGACCTTATGCAGAATGGATAAGTAATTCATGCAAACTTTTCCATTGGCAAATGATTGAATACGGGTGAAATGTATTAAACAAATTTATGTCATGTCCTGGTTTAATTATTTCTGGTTGTTTGGCTTGCTTTTTTTACACTGCCAAATGTCAATATGAAAAGAAACCAGCAATCTCTATAAATAGTAATTGGACACTAAAGTAGTAACCTTTGAGTCTGTTTTCAGTTCTCCATGTATGCACCATCTCTGTAAGAAACAATCCATCTTTTTTTTATTCAGACACATACTCATGCTTATTGCTTGGACCCAGTTGCTACTCCACTTGATGAAAAAAAATCTTTTGCAGTTTTACTGTTTCACGTTTCCTTAAGCATTGTGCTTTTGTGGGAAGAGCAAAGAAGGGAAGCTTTTTTATGATGCAATCTGTAAGCTTTTCAGCATCTCAACTATTTTTGTGCACAACTAAACACACAAGAAAAAGTCCTGAAAGAACTTTCTGAAGCCATGGTTAATATCCCAGACACAAACTGCAGAACAGGTAGTATGATATCATAGAGATTTCCAAAATTTTAAGCAAACTCAGAAATACCAGGGTAGATGCAGGGGTTTACAGGAAGCTCCCTAGCGCCCATTTGTTTTGTTTAGTATCATTTATTTTATACTCTGTAGCTTTGCAGCCCTCCTATTTGGGTGAAGTTTTGTTTGCCAGTATCCTTATGTACATGTGGAGGTTTGTCTGTTTCATTGTGTGTTGACAAGTTCTACAGTCCGCAGTCAGGAACCCCTGAAAGAAGTTTCGCTCTGTATTTCTCTGGACTGAAGAATATTGTGTAGAACTAGAAGTGTGATCATGTAACTAGGGATTACATAGTATTTATCAGTGCCTAAGAGCAGAAATATTGTGGCATATCCAGGATTTTTTTTTATCATTGTGGTTCCTTATCAGTAAATAATTGACAATACAAAGCAGGGATCTCTTCCTATAGGACCTAAATGCTGAATGAAGTGAAATCTAGAACATTTGCAGAGACTCAGGGAAGAACAGTATGTCATTTTAATGAACTTTGGTTTCTGTAAAACAGGAAGCAATTTGTGTGTCTGAACTGAAGCTTGTGGTGAAGCCTACATCATTTACTAGAAATTATTAATAATCCTTTGACTACATGGCTAATTTATTCTTCACATGAGTATATATAAACTCATGTGCACAGTGAGCACTGTCTTTTTTTTCAGAAATAGTGTCCCAAATTTGTTAGAAGTATCGCTATTTAATATTTGCCATGAGGCTTCATATCAGGTTTCAAAAAATCACAGCTAAGTGAAATGGAAAAAGTCTTCTCTTGAATATTTACAGGTATATTCGTATGCCAAGCTTAATTTTTCAGTCTTCTGCCACAGGGCTTTTATTCTTAAAATCAACAAAATTTATGTGTAACTAGCTGCTTGTCTGTGTGTAGAAAACAAAATGAACTATTTGCTGTCAAACTTTCAAAAATTTCAACTTGTCCTACAAGTAAAAATCATGTATAGGTAATTTCAGCTCAAGAACTGAAAGTTTCAGAAAGTTGTGAATGATTGACAGGAAGAATTTTAAACAGAAATACTTAACCTTAGCTATATCTTTCAGTAGTGCTTCAGCTAGAGCTACAATTAGTAGTTTAGCTCAACATTTTTCTGTAACATCCTCAACCATATTAAGTATTGTGTATTACCTTTAATATATCCTAACAGTGTTTAATTTTTAGATTAGGTTGAAGGTTTGCTTTTAAAGTTAGCATTAAATTCATCAATGTAGAACAGTAACATAACATTTTGTTTCATAAATATTTGTTGTATTATTCATTCATCATGATGGCTGCTTCCTGATGAATATTTCAGACAATCAGGATAGACAATACTTGCATCAGAGAAACAGGTAGGTAGAGGCTGAGGAAGAGAACAGTAAAGACAAGATTATTTTTATACAAGCATATATAAACTAAATTAATTTTTCTTTATAATTTGTATGTTCATTTTAAGCAGATTTAAAAATGGTTCCTTTACTTAGGAGACAGTAGCTAATTAAATCACTCAAGAGGCTTGGACTTTTTATTGTTCTAAATACTTGATTACATGGTGCTTCTGTAACAGCTGAGCAAGTTGCAATTGCAGAACACTCAATTTTGCTGTGAGCTGTTGGTATCATAGAATAATTAATTAAATTTGAAACATTTTAGGCACAGTGTCATTTTAATCACAAAATCATCATCTAAAATATCTTCAGTGAGGAGACAGAAATACAGTTGCACTATAACTGTGCAGCATTCTGGACTACTTCATGCAAAATTAGATCTTCATTATATAGACTTTTATAGACAGCTAATGACCTGAAGACTATTTCTTAATCTCCTAATGTTACACATAATCATCAGACTATAATAAAGTGTTCATAATCAACCATCAGATTGTCTTGTAAATGAAAACAGAAGTAATTTTTACCTAAACAGAAACATTATGAGTAGCGATGACCACTGTTATTTCAGGAAATTGGTCATTTTCTTTACCATAGACCATGCTTCAAAACCCTTCCCAACACTGATAGCATCAGTTTGATAAAATTACCTTAATGGCTGTCCTGGATTTTATGTAAAGTAAATAAATGTTATCCATAAGCTGTTTCTATTTTTTTGTTTAAATTCTTTAATAGAAAATATTATATAAAATATATAAAATAATGCTATCTATCAACTATTTCTATAGTCACATCATAGTGAGCATAAATATATAATTTTTATATACATATATATATGTGTGTGTGTGTATATATAAAAAATATGCAACAAAATAGCCCAACAATTTTCCCCTATATTTTACATTCCTCCTTAGGAAGACTGGCCATGAAAATACAGCCACACAGTCTTATGGAAACCTCTCTTCCTATAGTCAGTCCCTTCAAGACTTGCTCCTTCTGATAAGTATGATGATTGCACCCTGATTTGGCTGTGAATTTGGGCACTTACCTGCATATTTGTATTTGAGTCATGGCTAATGTGCAGCAGTTTTCAGAAGCATTTTCACTGAAAAGCAGGAAGGTTCTTAATGCTCTGTTTCTTTCATGCACGCCTCCCACACATTTATTAAAATGTTGACAGCAAAAGGCTGAAGAAGTTTTTATGCTTCATGGGCAAACCTTTGCTTCTTTAAATGTGACTAAATTGTACAATATCAGATATCATGAACTCAGCTCAGTGCTGAATTTCTAGGAGATGGTGAGTATACCCTTTAATCTAGGTACTTCCAATAGAGATCCTTAATGTGCTCAAATATTCCACCATCGTATTAAGTTTAGATAAAAATATTTTAGATGTCATCCTTGTCTTTGCCATTTGGTGGAATATCTTTGAACTAATTGCTTTTTCTACTACTACATTGAGAAAATTGTTCATCTCAACTTGTCAGAATCCAATTAGGTCAGTATCACAAATTTTGCATAGATTAACTGATAACCTATGCCCGCTGACTTCCATCATCAGCTCTCAGTAAGATTTCTTCTAAATCATAGTTGGAGTGAGCTAGTGAGGGTATGCAATCAGGTCTAACACCTTTCGTCGAGTAAGTTATTACTAGGCATGAGTCCTTATCACAAAACTGCCATCATAGTTAATGCTAGTCAAACACGGCAAAACCAAATTCATGTGAGTTCTGAATAGTTATACTACTGGACAAAGTTAGTCTTTTACCAACTCTTTGTAAATGTTCACAAAGACAGAATTGGATTCACATGCTGTTTAGACTTCAGACATTCTCTTGGTGAATATCTATGTTTATGTAAGACAAAGGATACTGGAATATGAGTAGGTGAGTTCACTTCTCATTATTCAGCTCTCTAGTACTGGACAGCTCAAAACATTTCAGACATTCATCTGAGATTTAAAACAAGCTAAGTGATAAATCACATAAAATGAAACGTTACTGCTTGTCAGCACCTCAGGCAGATATTTGTTAATATGTGACTTTAAGAATACATGTAAATATATTTTTGGAAACTAGAAGAGCTTCTGAACGCTTCATTCAACAATATAACTGAATGTCATATTTAACTTCTTGCCTCCCCAGTAGTCACTTTATGATTTTTTTGTTGCCAAATGCCAAGAAATTAATTGGCACTAAGCCTTGATTGGCCTGCTGTTGTTAGAAACTGTCACCTCTGTTGGGAATATTTTAGCAACGTGGAAAGGCCTAAGTAGCTGTGATATGGCTAAATGGAGGGTATTTAGTTCCCAGTACTTTCATTGCAATGCTTCCCTGGTCAGTAAATTGATTGAAGGCATCGTTTTAAATTAAAAGAAACTACTCTAAAGCCCAATTTTTTATTCTGTGACTTGCATTAGACTGATGGTTCTCTGCTGCTGGTTATCTCTGTGGGATTATATTTTTCAGTTTGTTATAGGAAATTCTTTTTTTTTTTTCTAGGAATCTCATCAGGCAAATGAAAATTTGCAATTAAAAGGCATATGCAAAGAAGTAAGTTCGTGGTGCTGTGTAACTGATTAATGTTACAGGAAACATTTTCAGATTGAAAGATTGATCATAATACCAATGTTAGTTGTCACTAAGCCACAGAATGAGGAAGTCTGGAGATACAGAAGAAATCTTGCATAGGCTCCAAATCATCATAGCTCTCCTAGAAGATAGATGGTAGAATCCAGTTAGCTTCAATTATATATTAAGCTTAGGCTAACAGAATTTCTTCCAGAGATCTTGAGAGACCTCTGCCTGTCCTGATTGTAGAGAAAACTATGAACTTTAAGAAGACTGCTTCATTACACACTTGAAATGTAGGTATCCATACTGGGGAATAATGGACAGCCGTATGTTCCTTGGTCTTCACAAAGCTAGAGACCAGCTACTTAAAGGGCAAAGTGAAAAATGAGGCAAAATAAAACATGTACCATCTCACCAACAGTCATGAAGGCTGAAACTAAAGCAGAACCCATCAGAAGAAGTGTGAAGAAGGTAGACATTGTAAATGACAAGTTAGCACAGTTTGTAAAGCAGTTAGTGAAATGGAAAAGTAAGTCAAAGAAGTTTTAAAGACATTTCAGCAGAATCTCAAAAGGGTGCTCAGAGTTCCAACCGTCTTGAAAGAGAACTGACTAAGGTGGATATTCATGCAAGATTTTTATCTAATTTGTAATATGCAATGCAAGGTCCAGGAATTTCAGAAACAATGGAGAGCATATACTAGCTGCATGAATAAATAGGTTAGGTACCTAAACCAGGTAGACCTGATTCCAACTATATAGAGCAAAAGAAGAGGAAGTATGTAGTGCAAACAGAAGCATTTTCTAATGCCTAATTAATTCCATATGCAAATATTTTTTGCTTTCTGGGCTATCAAGATTAGCTGTTCTTTTTAAAAGCATAAATTAATGAGCTCAGTGAAGGATGAGAATCTTTGCCCTGTGCTATGTAGGATCATGTGAAATGGTCTAATAATGTCTTCTGGCCTTAAGCTAAGAGTCTTATAAATTTCATTAGCTGTAATGTCTTCCATTTTGTTTGATTCAATGTTTGTTTCTTTATCCCTTTCAATCTTAATATTTCATATGTTTATATTAATATTATTTAAACTTATTATTATTATCTCACTGGTATCTAGTGAATGGACAAAGTGCAATGAGCAGAAGTTGAAATACAATAAATTCCATTACATTACAATAAATTCCATACATTAAATTAAATGTAAGAAAAAACTTCTTTATAGTGATGTCAAGCACTGGAGCAAGTTGTCCAGAGAGGCTGTGGAGTCTCCAACTTTGAAGATACTCATAACCTGGCTGGACAATGTCCTGGACAACCTGCTCTAGTTGACCCTACTTTGAGCAGGGGGTTGGACTAGATGATCTCCAGAGATCCCTTCCAACTTCAGATATTCTGGGAACTATTCTGAGACTATGCTTAATTAGTATTATGTTTAGTTGTATTCATATTTGTAAATCTGCTTAGAATTAATTTTGGGTAGGATGGGAGAGTGCATATGCAATCTTGACAACCTGCCAGTCAGGAGAAAGTGTACTACCTGACAGTGTGTCAGTTCCTGTCATCGTCTTCGACTGCAACTTCACCTCTGGTGAAAGATTGATGTGTGTTCGTCTCTGGTGTGTTCATCTTTGTCAAAGATTTGAACATTTCTTGTTTAGTAGCTGGATGGAAAGGAAGCTTCATGTGCTTCCTGGTTTTAGAGGTGGCACAGAGAGCAGGGCGGCAAGTAAAAGCAAATGTACAATGTGCGACAGGATTTGGTGACATCTCAGAGTGAAACTTTGTGTCATCATGCTTTAAAGCAATCACTGCTCCTTTGCATAATTAATTGTGTGATTAAACCCATATCCACAGCCCCCAAACAAAAAGAATTAGGGTGTCTAAAGGTTTAGAGAGTCTTGAGTCTTGTTTCCGCTTTCCTTCTTAAATGTATCTTACTATACGTTTCTGGGCTTAGATCAGTCAGGGTTATATCACTCACATATCTCAGAAAGCAAGGCTATTACTGATTGTTTCAGATAACTTAGTGCTTATGAAAAATGACAATGTGGAGGATTTTCTAGAGGAAAACGGACATGTGAGCAATCCAGCCCTAATGCTAATAGCAAGAGTGTGAAAGTAGGTTTTGTGGCCTACCGGTAAGGTTACTAGAGGGCATGCAGTGTGGTGAGAAACTGTCCTTGGAACGAGAAAAACAACTCCCAGATGTTCAGTAAGGAACTTACGGGCTTAGGGGAGTTTCTTTGCCTCCTCGTGGACAGTACATGCTATCCAATCACATACTGTTCAGATGTGCGTGCTAAATGAACATGTACCAATCACTGCATAGTTTGATTCATGTGATCATAGTTAAGGCATATAAAAGACACTATTCGGGCTTAATAAAGTGTCACCATTTAATCATATTGATTGGTGTGCTGTCCGTTTATCTCCCGCAATTGGCGCCCGAACAGGGACAGAAGACTGAACAGGGACCGAAGACTGACTTCGTCCATGAACAGGGACCCTCTTGCTGTTGCTTGATTGAACGATAAAGACAGCTGGAAAAGGAGGGTGAGTGGGAAAGCCGACCGAAGGAGTTGCTGTCCTGGCAACTGATCAAAGGAGTGCACTCAGAGAAGCTGCGTCAGGGATCACGAAGATTAGCCGCGATCGTGAAGTCACGAAGATTAACCGCGACAAAGGAGTCAGGGATCACGAAGATTAGCCGCGATCGTGAAGTCGTGAAGTTTAGCCACGACAAGGGCACGAGGATTGCGAGGGGAAATCTCACTTAGCGCAGGTGAGCAGTCGGGGAGGAGATGGGAATTTCAGTGTCCAAAGAAGATGCAACGGTAGTAAAGCTCCTCCAACATATCCTTTCTAAGAGAGGGTTAACTTATGATGATGGAACGCTAAAAACCTTGTTGAAATGGGCCCGAGATATGGGCTTGATACCGAGAGTGGGAGTTGCTTTTGAACTGCCTACCTGGGAAAATATTGGAAGTGCCCTTTGGGAAGAAATTAGCAAAGCTTCAAAAGAAGCAGTTCGATTGGCTACATTATGGGGACTTATAAAAGAGACTTTGAAAGAAATGAAAGGTGAGCCAGCAGCGGCTATCTCTGCTTTTGCTGCGTTTTCACCCACGTCGCCATCTGATAGACTATCTGAAGTAAACATGCCGGGTCTGGCACCGGCGGACCATCAATCCGTTCTGTCTCAGCCACCTCAGTCGCCTGTGCCTTTAACATCACCTCAAAGTGAAGAATTAAATTTATCAAAAGGGAGTGAGCCCGATGAAAAGGGAGTGGCGTCAGCAATTGATTTGGACATTAAAGTTAATGAGGAGGAATGAGATAAATCGGAGAGACCGGCTAGATTATATCCGTCTCTGCCACCTTCAACTCCGGGAAGCCCCCCTGGATCGCCCCGAGCAGCTGAAAAACACAAGGAAGCAGCATTGCGCTCAACAGGTTAACTACCGCTGGATGGAGGTAAGCGGCCGGGAACGCGTTGGAGTTGTGGGAAACGGAATCTCCCTGCAAGACAGGTCCATGCTAAGCGTAATGCAAAAGACTTTGAAACAGCACAGTAGAGATATACCCCCACCAAGATCTGCAAATGCTATTAGTGTGGGCACGTTCGAACTGTCCTGAGGTGAATTCCAGTATGATTTATAGCCTCAGTACATGGGACTCAATCAGAGTTAAGCTCTGGGATGCGGCAACAAGAAATGATAAGACAGCGGCAGGAGTTTTAGCCCCACAGCCCCCACAGCACCTCCGTCAAGCGACACGGTGGTGGGGGCGGTGGGTGGACGGGACTCCCCAGGAAACAACCCAGACAATCCATTTGACCCAGGGCCGATCAATCCGGAGCAGGAGCCAGACATCTATCCACCTCTTAATATGCCTTGCTGTGTCCACTTTACGGCCCCTTCGGAACCACCTCCCCCTCAAGAGACGGGGCCGCCCACGAGTTTGGACTGCCCACAACCCCCGCCACTGACCCGGCCTTCTGGGAAGGATCCATCGCCCCAGGGCCGCTCGGCGGGGCGTGACTACACCAGGCCGGGGACACCCCCGGCCTGCCTTCTTCCCTGCCTCCTTTCCTTCCTGCCTTCCTTCCCCTCCCAGCCAGCCCTTCCTCTCTCTGCCTGGTGCCGCCTCCACCTGGTGCCGCCACTGCCAATCAGCAGGAGCAGGAACACGGCGAAATCGGAGCTGGCCTCAGCCTTGAACTGCAGCACGAGCTCAAATTCAAAGAGCCTTTCACAGATGTCACTACAAACTTGAAGCTCGGCAATCCTACAGATAGAATGTGTGCTTCAAAGTTAAGACCACAGCACCACATAGATATTGTGTAAGACCTAACAGTGCAATTATCGATGCAGGAACATCAATTAATGTTTCTGTGATGCTACAGCCTTTTGACTATGATCCTAATGAGAAAAGTAAACACAAGTTTATGGTTAAAAAAAAAGGAAAAAAAAGAAAGAAAAAAGAAAAAAAGAAAAAGAAAAAAGAAAAAAGAAAGAAAGAAAAAAGAAACAGAAAAAAGAAAAAAGAAAGAAAGAAAAGAAAAAGAAAAAAGAAAAAGAAAAAGAAAAAAAGAAAAGAAAAAAGAAACAGTCTATGCTTGCTCCAGCTGATACTTCAGATATGGAAGCAGTATGGAAAGAGGCAAAACCAGAACTCATGCATTCGAAACTTAGGTGTGTGTTTGAGTTACCAACGGAAAATGATAAGCTTTATGACATAGAAATGAGATTGTATCTATAACTGCAACAAAGACAGATTCTTCTGTAATGTCTAAATCAGTAAGTCCCTCTTCGGAGGCACCTAGCTTGAGCTGTAATTACTGCACACGTGTAACTAAAATTTAATTATTTAATTTGCTTTGATTTGGCTCTGAACTTTTCTGCAGGAACCTAGGGTCAGGACCTGTTATGGTGGCCGACAAGCCTAATTTCCATAACAGTTTGGCGACCCAGATGGGACCCTAGGCGACCACTGTTGGGGCCTCTTGTCTCCAAACGATCATCTGGCACCATCGGGTGAGTTCACCTGGGGTCTTTTGGCAACCTTTTGGAAAAGGTGAGTCTTAAATTCCTGCCTAAATTCTAAATTCTGGTCTGGTAACAGTGCACTGAAGGGGTACGTGAGCTGGCCACTGTAAGGCGTACTGGGGGATGGGTGTGAGTCCCATCCCCAGGGTTTGAGTGGGTTTTAAGTCCCAGCTTGGTCTGGCCGGAAAGGGGAGTGCGTAGCCTGATCAGCATAAGGTGCACTGCAAGACTGTAAGACAGAAGTCTAGAGTCACTGTGACTGGTGTGAGTGTGAGCAGTACTGTGTGTGCGAGTGCGTATAGCCTGGGAACTGGCCGGGGCGCCCCTCGGCTGATGACGCCGCCCACTGCAAAGGGACAGCAGTCCTAGCAGTTAAAGACTCGGGTGGTGTGAGTGTGGTTCCCAGAGAGTGAGAGAAAGAGAGTGTGTGATTAAAAAAAAAAAAAAAGGACCAACTATGTCAGGAGGATTGCCCATTCCTGACAAAGGAGGAAAACCCAGCGGAACCCAGCAAGGAACTTTTGATCAGCAGGCTAAATTGTCCCATGATTTCTTTTTTTTCACCAAAATGCAAAAGTGCTACAAAAAACTTATCACAAGAGACCAGGCCCAAGACATTATTTGAAGTTGCCCCCATTGCCAAAATGTATCCTCATTACCACCCTAGTTGTCTGATAACACTGGTGTCTCGATCAATCAAGAGTGTCTGGATTGCTCAAAGAAAAGAAGGGGGATTTGTGGAGGATTTTCTAGAGGAAAACGGACATGTGAGCAATCCAGCCCTAATGCTAATAGCAAGAGTGTGAAAGTAGGTTTTGTGGCCTACCGGTAAGGTTACTAGAGGGCATGCAATGTGGTGAGAGACTGTCCCTGGAATGAGAAAAACAACTCCCAGATGTTCAGTAAGGAACTTACGGGCTTAGGGGAGTTTCTTTGCCTCCTCGTGGACAGTACATGCTATCCAATCACATACTGTTCAGATGTGCGTGCTAAATGAACATGTACCAATCACTGCATAGTTTGATTCATGTGATCATAGTTAAGGCATATAAAAGATGCTATTCGGGCTTAATAAAGTGTCACCATTTAATCATATTGATTGGCGTGCTGTCCGTTTATCTCCCGCAAAACAAGTTGTTAGCCTTAAAGCTTTCATTTTCTGGGAGAATTCTTCTCTAAATTGCATGCACTGCCTCCAGACTCTGTTTGAAGCCTGTTTTCTGCATCTTAAATTTGTCCTATTTTTTTCTTTTTTCTGACCTGTCTCAGACTGCTTAGGAGTTGGAGTAAATCACCATAACACCCTAAAATTAATTGACACTGTGCTGGCTTACAGGAGCTAAGGCTTTTGCCTAGAAAGTGTAGGAGTGGGGAATGTTCATCTATATTGAGTATAGAAACAGCAGATCTATTTAAACTAAATTGGAAGTAGTGAATTCAACTCGAGCCACTTCTACTGTTTCAGACACTTTATATTCAGATTTAGTCCAGGTAGTTTAGCAAAGAGCCATATCAAGCTAGATCCACCATCGTAAGTGTGCTGTGCTGGTCTGTATGCTGCGTCAGAAGAATATTCCATGGTTGCTAATTGTGAATTGATTTCTCTCCCTAACTGTGGGACATGCTAATGTACTTAGAGTTTACCAGCCTTGGCATCACCGTATGTGTCAATGACATGAAAACAATACTTTATATAAATAATTTCCTAGTGAAGTTACTCATCACTAATGCAGGCAGGTCTGAAGATAAAGAATTAAAATAAATTGGCAGCAAGAGCTTTTAATCCAATTTTTCCTAAGAAGTTCAGGTTATAAACCACAGAATATACCTGTACTGCAATTGGTTGATGTATCTGTCTTTCCATTTGGTTAGTTTTGTTTTCTATGTTGGCCCCAATTTATGGACTTTGCTGATATTGCACTGCAGACTTTATCAGAGACTGGTAGCAGTGTCAATGTCTGGATATCTTAAAAATGTAAATACAGAGATTTTTTGGATTACATCTTTGCTTACATGTTATGGAAAAGCAGTAGAAGTAGTGCAGTAAAAAGTGGAATTAAAACCCTACACCAGTGTTGATATGACCAGTAACTGTGCAGAAAGAAACCAAGCAGATGGAGTACACCCAGATGAACCTTGAGACAGTAGAGGAGGAAAAGGCAGCCTGACTTCATTAGCCTGCAGTGTTGCTGTAAAGTAAGGGCTAGGGTCAGGGAAGAGTAAGAACAGGGTTGCTAACACAGGAGGATGAGTTGGAAGCCGAGGGTGACCACAGGCAGTGCCCTCACCAACCAGGGCACAGTTCTGCAAGGTCTGAACACTGCAGGCAGAGCAGGTTGCTGATAACAGCACCTATCAGCAATCACAGAGAAGGCAAGTGATCAGGCAGGTCCAGGGTCCATCCAGGGAGTCCAGTGAGGAGCAGCATGAGATGGGGCCAGGAACAGGACTGGAAACAAGGCAATAACATAGGTGTGATGTCCATCTAGGACACAGGGCTGGAGACAGAACTGGAGACAACCTATCTACAGAACAGATCTGAAGTCTATCCAGGAAGCACGTCTGGAAGCAGGCTCACCTACAGCATAGCTCAGGCAAGGACTAACGGCCCAGGCCTAAGCTTAAATGGCACTCTTGGACCCAGCAGCAGAGGGTATGGGTGGTGAGGCTTCCCCAGATGAGGTTATTCAGGGCAATTATGCACTCAGGGTCCTGAAAGTCTTAGTAGAAATGATACTTGGGTCCAAGCTTAAGCGGACTGTGCTATGGAGATGTAGCATGAATATGGAAACACTGAATATAGTGACCCACATCAAAAAAAGCATGCAGAGGGTTGGATGAAAGCTTGATCCAGGCTGTAGTCCTTGCCAAATTTTGTCTGGAGTTTGCACAGAGAGACAATGTTTAAATAATCATAATGGTTGTTTAACTGCATTATCAAATGTGTGCTCTCAGCTTTAAAAAAGTCATGTTTTTCAGTCTGTCTTTTTTTGCTGAAGAATGCTTGCGTTCCTTGAGCAGGCCATTCCCTGCTGTAGTGTTCTTAGGAGAAGCCTGACATGTTTATAAATATTATTGTCCTATAACATCAAATAAGGTAAGCTCATGTATAAACAAGGAAGGATCTGTGGAAGGAAGCAGAAGCTGTATCTTTATTAGTCAGGCTGCTCATATAAACTCAAGCCACAGCTAGTTCGAACGAGTATGTTCCAGCAGGGGTTATCCGCCAGCTGGAGAATCTGTAGAGGCCAGCTGCATATATACCTGTAGCATAGCTGCTACTTCTGCAAAGGCCACAGCCTAATTCTGGCTGCATGATGTCCTTTCAGAAGGAACTGCTCCTCCAACTGTGGGCTGGAGCACGTGCAATTCACCAGACTGAAATGGGATAAGGGAAGACCAAAGCCTACCAGTTACAGCAAAGGACTGAGTTTCAGGAATTCTCAATTCTATTCTTAGCTTTGCCCTTGTCTTACTGTTTTCCTTGGGCAAGTTAAGTACATGCTTTTACTCTTGGATTCCATATGCTCTGTGAACTCCTATTTAACTCTGAAGTCAATGAATTAGTTCACTGGACTAGTGAGAAATCGACATCAGATTGATTTTTGACAGTCTTCAGGTAGGTCATCTGCTTAAATTATCTGCATTTCCTATTAACTTCAGTTAATTTCTTTTAACTGCTAGGTTTTTTTCAGTAGCCTTATCTTACCCTTTTGTAGTTGAAGAGTATTTTTCACCATTATCTGTGGCTTCACTGATGTTTGTCTCAGCAGTACAGTCATTAAAGTATACAGAATATACTATCCATGGCAAGTTATCTTTAAAAGTGTGGCTATATTAGGGAACTCTCTTTTCCTTTTCACAGAAAAAGAGCACTTGAGTTGATACTATGAATCATTTTTAAATTAGGAATTTTGAGGTTTAGGATTTTTAATCTTTCTCAAAACAAAAAAAACAGATCATAGACAAAATCCTGTCTGTTAAAGTCTAGATCACATAAACACTATCATATTCATTCATATTCTATAACAGTCTATTTAAATATAATGTTTCTTTTTTTTTCCTAAATCATTTCCCTTTTGTGCATTTTTCTCCCATTGTGCACACTATCTTGCAGACTTTCAGCAGAAGAAAGCTAGATCTGGTCAGTGTTCTACTTTTTCTCACAGTAATTGAGTCTGAAACCTCTCTTGCTTTTTGCCAGTCACTCGCCATTGCACCAGAGGCCATCTCTGCTCTGGATGCTCTCCCCTATTGCAAATAGCACTTGCACTGTTATTTATTTTGTTAGCCAGCACTGATGCCAGGCATGATATCTGTGATTTGGGCTAACTATTTCTTCAGTAACAAAGAGTGAAGAGAGTGGTCACAAGATCTTGTAACTCGTTCATTCTAATTAGGGCCACAAAGATGATTAAGAGACTGGAGAATGTCTCATACTAGGAGAGGCTGAGAGCTGGGACTGGTTAGCCTGGAGAAGAGAAGGCTCAGGGAGGATCTTATCAATGTGTATAAATACCTGATGGGAGGCTATCAAGAGGATGGATCCAGACTCAGTGGTGCCTAGTGAAAGGACAAGAGGCAATGGGCACAGATTGAAACAGAGGAAATTCCATTTAAACATAAGAAAAAATCTTTTTATTGTAATGGTCAAGCACTGGAGCAGGTGCCCAGAGAGGTTGTGAAGTCTCCATCCTTGGAGATATTCAGGACCCAACTGGACATGGTCCTGAACAACCTGCTCTAGCTGACCCTGATTGAACAGGGAGATTGGACCAGGTGATCTCTAGACATCCCTTCCAACTTAAACTATTCTGTGACTGTGTTTAGTTAGTATTAGTATTATGCATGGTTGTATTTGTATTTATATATCTGCTTAGAATTAATGTCAAGAAAACAAAACTTGTGATAATGCATAACCCCAACTATTCTCTGATGCAGTAGTTCACTCTTTTTCTATTTTCTTCAAGAGGTGCTGAGTTCCAATTTAAAAATACTGAAAAGCAAGATTATTTACTTTTTCTTGTGTTCCAGTTGTCATATTTGATACAAATTTGGAAGAAAAATAAATCATTTAACAAATTCAGTTCATAGAACTAGATTAGTAGTACTTTCACTTACACAGAATTTCTCTTTTTATCATCTGATTATCTGACCTCTCTAGAAGGGGATACAGCAAGACATGGTAGGATAATTGTCTGACTGTTGAGTCCACCCCATTGAGAAAAATGAAAGTACGTGGCATGCAAACATGCACATTAAGCATTATTTTGAAATCAAAATAAATCTGTTTTTTGTTTGCAGTTTTTCAGTATTTGAATTTCTGTCAAAAATATTGTCAGAATTATCTGTAGGAGATTAAATGTATTTTAACCAGCTTTACTCAAGACACAGTAATCTAGTTTCAGCAGAAAATATCTTGTTTCAGTATGGCTGGTCCTTTTTCTTTTTATCCAGTATTTCAGCTTTTACCACAGCGGCACTTAATCCACTAGGGCACTGGCAGTCATAAGAGGAGAGGATTTGGGAGAGGTCGAGGCAGGAGAAAGTTATGCAACCCAGATGTTTTGCACTGCACTATTTGACTTTGGCCCACAGAAAGAGACACAATCAGTGGCAAGACGCATGGATTCTAGCTGGAATGCTCTGTATTGGTGCAAATACAGGGAGCAGAGCAACTTAGTAAAAAAGGTAGCTCAGAAACATCTACAAATAGGGCATAGGCAGTGATGAGCAATATTCTAAAGGTGTAAGATACAACATAGTTTCAAATGATTAGGCAGCAGAACCTATCACCACAGCTGAAAGCATATCTGTAGTACTACTCCTCTTCAACATATTTTGCATCCTACTTTTTAGAGCTCATCTCATCTTCCTCAATGAGTGCAGAAGGTGCTCTTTGGTCTTCTGTTAGTTGGTTGTGTTGCTCCTTCTTCCCCGTAAAATGGTGGAGTAGAACAGAGTTGATGCATTTGTGGAGTTAGTGGAGGCATGCGGCTCTTGAGACGAGATTGACTGAGGAGTATGTGCCAGAGGACCTATACCTCAGAGAGAACTGGAGGAGAAAGAATATGTTCCAGTACCACTTGACTCTGCAGTTTCTGTAATAGTCTGTAATACTCAAAGGACGTCATAGGCCTCCACAAGATATTCAAGGGGATGAGAGTAAGAGAAGGGAATGCTATCTGCAGCATTCGTAGTCTTCTGGAATTCTAGCAACCCCTTTATTAAAAGATTTAATAATGTTGAAATATTTAGTGGTATCATACATTTTTTGTATCAGTGTTGTGAAAGATTGGAATGATGCTGCCCATTATTAGGTAAGGTATTTACTGAACATGTTGAACAGCTGTTTCTGAAGCTGTGTGGAGGAAGATTTAAGTATGGGCAAATCACTTGGCAGGTCACACCCAGTGAGGTCAAGATGGGAAAAGAAGATGATTGAAAAGATAGGATTTAAAGGTACACATAACAGAAATGCTGTTTGACACTGGACCTTTCACTGACTTTTCAGGACAAAGATGCCTTTGTCCTGAGGGCTGGTTCTGATTTGAATACTTGGCCCAGGTTTGGGCCCAGACTTCTCTGCGACAAGTAACTGAGGACTAAATAGGTACGGAGACTTTAAATCAGGGGTGTACAGTTTGTTTTTACTGAGACTTGGAGTATTTCTTGCCATGAAATGATCAGCAGGAAGTGAGATAGCTCCCATCCTCTCAGAAGAGGCAAGAAGTGCCTATTATAGCTGAGCAAAAAGTGGTATCCTCCTTCCTGGCAGTCCAGAGAAGTGTTAAGAAGTATGGTATCTTCTGCAGGAGTGAAGGAGACATCACATGTCTGAGATCTGGGCAATCTGAATCCATTTGAATTGCCCTGCTCTAGGCTTCATGATGACAGAATTCTGAAATGGCTTACCAAGTGTTGAAGTATTTCCATTCTTTAAACCTCAAGTACTTAGGTTTAGAAGTAATTTATATTGTTCACAGTATTTTCCCATTTACAATGATTAAAATCAGTAAAATAATTTACAATGATTTTGAGCATTTAAACATTTGTTTACTAAGGAACATTTCTTGAAGTAGTTTCTGAGAGAGATAAATTTCTCTTTAGAAGTTAACTGGGAACTATTAATATCCTCTTATCAGCATTTGCTTCAGCAGATAATTAAGTTGATGTTTAGGATGAAGGAGAGTGGAACAGAGCTCTGTGTAAGAGTGTCTCATCTTTATAGGCAATTATATACAGAAAAAGATATATTAAAAAATGAAGACTGTGAGATGAGGCTATGATATGTCAGAATTTAAGCTGACAGTTAGCCTTACCCCAAATCTCTCAAGCACACTATCCAAGGCTGTTTTTAATTTGTCAGTTATCATTACACTGACAATGCTTATCCTCTCTTTGTACCTTGATTCCACAGCCTATCAGTCCCAACCTGACCTTCCAACTCACTCAGTAGTACTCTCTTACGTACTCCCATCACAACTTACTATCTTACTTGTCCCTAATTTCTTTTCCCCTCTACATTTAGTTCCCTAAGTCAGAGATACCACTGGGAGCCCAGGAGAAATATTTGCTGACCTCAGTGCAGGTACTTAGGCTCAGAGCTCAAAACAGAAGTCATGAGAACAATTTGTTCAATCCTTTGTGGATTAAATCTTTGGGGAATTAAACTGCTGAGATATTAATCTATTGAACACATGTGAACTTCTTTTTTACCCCCAACAGTATAAAACCTAATTAAACAGGAGCAGGATTTAGAGGGCAAAAGGCACATGCTTGATACAAAGCATGCTTACTTCTTCCCCCTGCACCCCTACCCCCCAGGTTTTTAATTTGAAACTTGAAGCACTACAGCTGAAGGTCAGTGGAGTTTGTTAACATGGGCAAAAGATATTTTTCCATAGCCTTGTTCTTGAAGCAGCTGAGCTGCTTTTGCTGTAATTCCCTCCCCCTCTCCCCCTAAGAAAATAAAACCAAAACTGGCCTCATGGAGACACCTAAGATGGAAAATTTTATCCCAAATGGTTGAAGTTTGGCAAAGCTGCAAGCACCTGAAAAGGGGTATAAAATGGGAAGTGCTGAGTGATCTAAATAGGTTGCACTATCAGCTTTGGTCTTAAAGTATGTATTAAAACCATTAATTTACCGTTCCGAAAGTGTTAATCAAGTGCATTCATTTTTCTTCCCAATTGTTTATAAACAAAGGTAACCTAGGCTGCAGCTCTATAACATGTAATAGTGATTCAATATAGGTGCTAAAACAGAGCCTGTGCTTCAGTTCTCTGTAAGAAGCCCAATGCTTTTCGTATGCTGTGATGACCTGTAACATTCTTGGTTGTATATCCATGAAATGGTGGGAAAAAATCCTCATTATAAATGGAACTTTCCTGTTCAAATGCTTAGTTAGCTTGTTAAATTGGATAGATGATGGAGAAATAGAAGGCATAGACAGAGCAACAAATAATGACTGTTACTATCAAGTTTACTAATAACAGCACCATTGTCAAGTGTGTAGAAGAGATACTGGGTGCTACTGATCATGGTCTTGAAGAGATTCATCTATGGAGGTGGGTGGCATGAACGGCTTATCAGAGATCTCTTACTCCATAAGATGCGATGAAAGGTTAAATTCATTCCTGTTGTAAGCATAACTCCAGTAAGATCAGGGCAACTGATCAGTGCTGAGTTTAAGCCACCCAGTTTAAACTAATATTGCAGATGTTTAATGTCACAGTTCTACAGCAAATGCCTAGCTTCAGATCTCTCAGGCTGAACAGCTTTGAAAAGCTTTCAGGTGGTTCTTTCCAGAGCAAAAACACTGAAAGGATCATTTTTCATTCCAAAGTTAAAAAAAAAAAATGGTTTCTAGAACAAAAACAGAAAGATCAGATTCTGGTCTATCTTACTGTGGTGCAAGGGGAGTTGTACTGGTACATCTAGCAGCAGAATTTGATCTGTCCTTTGTAGTAAAATAAAATGATAGTATTTTTGTATGTGCAAAAATTTATTACTTCTTTTTGTATTTGAAAAACTGATGGACATGAGATACTATCATTTGCTCATGGGACCCCAGCATGTGCTATTCCAATTAAACCAGAGTATCCAGATGTAAATGAAATGCTCCTTCAAAGTTCACAGGATGTTCACATTGGCTCAGTTTCCTTAAGACAGAATCAATAGCAGATTTTTTTTTTTGGTATTAGTTAGCACAATTGGTAACTTGAAAGTAATGTACTATCACAAATTTAATTTTCATTTGTTTTTATTATTTTTGAGGTTTATTTCTGTAGATTGGCCGTCTGCATATATCATGGTTAAATAACTTTTTTGAGAAATGAAACAAAGATGCTGAAGTTTAAACATTAGTCCATTTCCTTTGTTAATAAAACAAACACAAGCAGCCCAAGTAAAAGATTTTCTTAGTTCCGAAGGAGCATTGTCTGTCCCTGCAAAAAGTATTGAAAAATCAGCTGCTGTGGCTTAGTATTGGCATTCCCCATGTCATCTCTCCCCATGAAGTGCTGGACAGAAATCACTCCCGAAGTATGTAAGTAGAGGTAAAGTTTTCTGCTGGTTTATGGAGGATGTCAGCACAGAATTTATTTGCATCCCAAGAGAATTTGCCAGAAACTGCAGAAAAATCAGCATACTACCCAAAAGACAACTATTTTTAAACCATTTAAAACCAGTTTAATTATTGACTGAATTAATGTTAGTGACAGCAAGGAGTTTGAATCCAAAGCTTTAGGTCTTGATGATGTCAGGTGATGGAAGAGGTCTGAGCACAATGCTTGTGCTTTTGCTTTCCAATCCAGGGATTCCAAAAACATTTGGGTGGACCACATTCAGTGCTGCTGTAGACAGTATCTCACGATCTCACTTACCATATGATTACTGCAACCATTTCATATAACATTCCTCTGCCAGCTCATGAGAATGTTTACCTGGATAACACCTAATGTTTTCTAGGATTTTTTTTCATGTGTTATAGCAGGGGAAAACAAAGAGAATAGTAAATATCATGTAACAAGATAACTTTATATAGCTCAAGTGATGTGTAGATAACCATTTGATCCAATAAGCAAAAATGCTTATTTTTAAGCTTGTCACCCAGTATTAATGATAAACAAATTTCAGATTATAGAAACAATGCAGACATTTTATATATCAAAATGAGGAATACATATGGCTACTGTCCTCTAAAAACAAAGCAGAAATGTAATGTAACTTAAATAGTTATACAACACTGCAAATTTTAGAGTACAAATTTAGACATTCAGAAATGATTTCGTACACATACCAACTGTGAAGCAAAAATTAGGCTTTTAAGAAATCCACAAATAATTCAGAATTTCAAATATATTTTGAAACTTCTACACACTGGATAATTTGCTATCATAAACATTCACCAAGTGGTCCTTTAGAAGTAATTTCCCCAGCTTAGATACCATCAGAAATGTTTACTTTGAATTTTGGGACATGGAAAGACAGATCTCTCCTGTGCAACAAGGAATCTGAGAGTGGCATATACCATCATTTTAATAGGCAGTGGTTCAGCATTCTGTCTCTGACAGTGACCTGTATCAGCTGCTTCAAAAAATAGTTGCAGAATGAACAGGCCACAGAAATGTTCTTCTTAACCTGTATTAGTTAGATGTTGACATGTGCCTTGAAGCTTGAGGGCTTAACTCCCTCCACAAACTCCTGTGGGCTCTAAGAAATGCTTGGTTTGGATGTTCTTATTTTCTGTACACATCCAAGACTTTTTTGAATCCTGTTGGGCTCTTGGTCTAAATTATACTTTGTGGCATGAATCCCAGGCTAATTGCATGTTCTAAGTAATTATTTCATTCATATTCCATTCCTCACACCACAATTTGGAAGCAAGATCTAAGTTAAGCAACCAGCTATGTATGCCAGCTCTACATTGATTCATAACTTTTTTTAGTATAAAAGGGAATCACCAAGTTCAAAGAATGATTAACCTAATATAGGAGAGGTCCCATTCAGTGGTCATACAACCAGGTATATTTCTTTTTTAAATGAAAGCATGCCTTGTACAGCACTCTAGCATTAACACAAAAAGCAGCAAAAGAAAAATCAGGCCAAATAGAGAAAGTAACAAGTTTTAGTTATGAATATGATAAAGAAGCAATATACCAATATTGTGTCTCTTTGTCAGTTGTTTTGCTCTAGCAGTATGAGTATGTAATATTGTTTTGTCACTTAATTTTCAAGAAAAAAGGTTCTTGCTTAGTTTCAGTGCACAAATTCCCTTCTCTTTTGAGGCTTTGAAAGTTGAACAAGTTCACTGTTCTGTACCCAAACTGAGTTACTTAAAGTCTTAGGAACTGAAGTATTGCACCAAGCTGTAAGTGAAATAACTAGTGATAAATATAATATATACAATACACTATAGGAATATCAATATAAGAATAAAAAGTTATTGTGCCTTTAGCCTGACAATTTTCACAAATGTTAGTTATGAATCTTTTCTGAGTAGCAAGGATTGCATATGACTAATTTAGAATGATAGTAATTTACAGTAATTTGCATTCCTTTATGCAATACAGATATGATGCAGATCACTGGAGAACCGAGCTCATTATAGTGATTTTCTTTATTCATATATTAAATTCCTATTTTATTTGGAGGCTGATGGGGCCTCAACATCTACAGAAAACTGTTTATATAGTTACTGCTATACTAAGGCTAAGGGGGGGGGGGTGCACTAGAGACAGTAAGTCTCTATGTAGTGTGGCATCTCCTCAGTGCTTCAAAAACAGGTAGATTTTTCAGGGGAAAAAGTGTAGCTGGAACCTATCAGAGACAGTCTGACCCAGCAGCTGCAGAAAATACTTTCTGGAGTACTCTTCTAACATTGTCTTTCTTCTCTGATGACTGACTGCTTGTTCTGCCTCCTGCACCTGCTTACCCACCGCTCCCACCCTTTCCTGACACTCCCTTCACTGGTTTTTTGTCTAAGTTGTTCCCTTCTAAAATAACCTCATCGAAGATACCTCATAAAGCCAGAGATGGCTAAATTAACCTGAATTTTTCAGGGAAATTAATGCTCTCTTTCTTATTCTATCCTTTTTTCTGTTTTTCATTTTTCTTGGTGTATTTAAATTATAAGAGCTTCAGGAAAAGGACAGTGTCATTTTCATGTTTGTAAATTATCCAGCATAATACAATATGGTCTGCATTTTAATCAGCCTTAAGTAGCATGATATCATTCAGACTTTATACTTCTCTCCAGCATCATTGTCTCTGGCTACTGAATTGTGGGATAGGACACATTAACTGCTTAAAAATGCAGAATAGCAGTATGTATCTGCCGAGGTCTGGAAAGAGAAAATAGATTGACCCTACATAAGTATCCCTAAGTTTTTATTAATTTTTCATCTTGAATGTAATTGCATTAAAAATGCACATAAAAGGACCATCATATCTTCATTAACTAGCATTAGAGTAGAGCTTTAACATTTCATATATGTCTTACTCTATTAGCTGGATGTTATAACCTAACACTCATCTGGGGCAGTACAGAGTATCCTTCCTGAGTTAGCAGATGCAACAATATGAAGAGACTCTCTGAAAGTACAAATTCTTGCTATATACTGTTGCTATATACTCAAAGCATTTCAGAGAGACAAGGAAAAGACCAGTTCAGGAAATAGCACTAGTCACACAATGAGGATCCAGAGCATCCCAGAAAAATGTTTCTGAAGCAGAGAAGGAACCTTCAGAGGAAGAAGGAAGAGTAAATATATAAGGAGAAAGAAGGGAGTACTTTGCTCAAACCAGCACAAAGTTAATCCTTCTTTTCATATAACAGGGGCTGAAAGCAGGCTGTGAATCATAGTGAATGCTGCCTGCAGACTTCTCCAGAGTTGACCTGGGACCATGTGGAAGGTGCTAATCTGGAAGAGGTTCACCCCCAAGAGAGACTCCTCATCCAGATTTTCTTGGCTGCTTCCTTTGCTTGCAGACCACAGGGCCTTGGTTTTTGGGTTCCTCTTCACTAAAAGTCTCTGTGGCAACTTTGATAAAGCTGGATGCAGGGTGGAAATGGAGGAGAGAAGGAATGGGAGCAACGGGCATGGTCCGACAGCTAGGGGGGAACTGACATGTCTCCATATGAGAGTGGGGACTTGCTCTTAGAGAATTCTGCTCCTAAAGACCCCTGCTCTTGTGCTGCTAGAGTGGCTGGAAAACTATTGCTCCGTGTGCAGGGAGAGCAGGGGGATGGCATCAGTCTTTCTGTGTGAGAGGAAGAAAGAGGGAAAGTAGGAGCAGAAAGGTCTTTTTCCACTGTGTTGTGACAGGAAGCTGGGGTCGAGATGGTCAGGAGGAACATAATAAGGAGGGATATAATAAGACCACAGAAGTGAAAGGGAATAGTGCCTCAATAAGAAGAATGATGGAGTGTACCAGGGGTGTGATTCTTGTGGTATATGTTGCTGGGGGAGCAAAGGGCATCTAAAGCATTAAGCATGATCTTTAGTGAAAACTGTGAAAAGTGTCTGAAGAAAATGTTAAAGCTGTCTAAATTTATGCCCTTGTTCAGTTTTGTATTGCTCACTGCTGGAATGCAGACAATTAAATCAAAAGAGGCTGGCTACAAAGGCTCTTTGAGAGAACCAAGCTTGAAAAAAGTGGTGATGCAGCTCAAACAATCTCAGATAATTAGGTTTCAAAGGAACTAACTTAAGAGGGGGCTGCTTCCTCCAAAATAGGATAGTGGTGTCTAGCCTGAAGATGGAAGAGAGTGAATTTAGGGTAAGCTAAATACATAATGAGTGAGTGAAAATCTGAAGTCACTGGACATTTTTCCAGTGATCTCCTTAGGACCAACATTTCAGATAATGTGAAATAATATTAAAAAAAGTCAATTCTTCATTCCACTCTTGGTATTTTGGCTAGCATACCTCACAACCATGCAAGCTGTGATGACTGTTGTTTTCACAGTACTGATATTGTCAGCTGAAGACTTCATCTGCATAATTCAGTATTTAGTTTTTCATTTGGGGGAAGGAAGGAAGGGCAATTTGATTTTCTTTTTCACTTGGAGTATTGTTTTCACAGATAATAACATGGACATTCACAGATATAAAGAAATCTGTTTAAAAAGGGTTAATTGAATTGATGTTTTCAGTGTTCTTGAATAGTGTAGTATCGCTAAAAGCAAGGAAAATTTGATATAACCAATGTACAGAATAATTCTAGTCTGTGCTTGACATAAACACACATGATATCAGTAGGAATTCTTTATGTATATGAAAGGCAAAGTCATCTCCAAGTTTATACTTACTAGTAAAATACTAGTTTGCTCAGTACATGTTGAGAATCTTTCCTGCCTTTTCTCAGAACAGGCCCCTGTACCTCTGTGATCAGCAAACTGGAGGCATGGTTCATGCCGTTAAAGGATCACTTTAGCAAACCTCTATCTTTGGATTTTTTGTTTTTACTGTTGGCACAGCACACCAATGGCTGGATGTGCATTACTAGTGCAATGTTTTTCATTTTAATTTTGCCAGCTTCACAGAAATCATATGTACAGCAGTAGACTGCTTTTTAGTAGCTTTATTATCAGAAGAAAATGGACCTGGAGCCACACGCTAAGTCTCACCTACAGATTTATCTCCCTTTGTCTTACTCCTCACCCTTGACCCCTTCCCCCCTAACCACTAAATGCTGTATATATCTGGACTTTGGCACAGAAAAATGTTTATGGCACTGCTGTTTAAGTTCCTTCTCTTGTGTATGTGCTCTATACACCTCAACTACAGTTTGCTATCTATGCTCATATTTTAGTTGATCTCACCTGGCAAATTAATATACCATAACCTGGACAAATACGGAGCCCTTCCTTATATTTTATAGACTCAGTTCAGCCATGCACATAGTTTGAAACTGAGATACATTTAGGAAT
Organism: Dromaius novaehollandiae; assembly: GCF_036370855.1. NCBI lineage: Eukaryota > Metazoa > Chordata > Aves > Casuariiformes > Dromaiidae > Dromaius > Dromaius novaehollandiae. Next base: position 63,792,020 of record NC_088100.1, read on the forward strand.
AAGAGCTGAGGCTCACCCATCGATATAAAAGCCGCAGGACTTCCATTTATGTAGCTCTTAACTTTTGTGTTAGCCAGGTAGGGAATGAGGCAAGAGACAGGCATAACAGAAAAATTATTTACTCAGAGCAACTGAGGACAACATTGGGTTTAATGAAAATGCTATGGGGAGATAAGTACATTGATAGGGACATTTGGGGAAGTAAGAAAAGACTTTTAAAAGGATGTAAAAGTGACTAGACTCTGGACAGGGATATCTAGCAGGAAACGGTTATGTGAAGCAGCAAAGATTGTTGCAGGCATTCAAAGAGTGGATAGTTCTGTTAACACCTGGTTTTAATATTAAACATCTTAAAATATAAATGATCGGAAGAATTATGGGAGTAGGTATAGGAAGAGGCTGCCAGGCACCTGAGCTTGATATATTCTACCCAGGAATTGGCTTTATACATCTCATCTGTCAGGCCTTTCTAAGCAATATTGCTTCCATACAGGGACTAATCATGTAACCTTTTAGACAAGTTCATCCTTGAGTGTGTGTCATGCCAGTGATGATATCCTGAGATTAGCCTCCTGAATTCAAGATTATTTTAGAATAAGGGTGAGCCTTCACAAGCATAAGCCAGTCCACACCATCCAGAATCCTCAGGAAATTCTTAGGGGCATGCTGTATGTTCACCTCCTTGTTCATCAAGTTGCTCATGGGCACAGAGGTTCAGAGGAGGACTATGCATGAGCCAGCATTGTTGAGACACCAGGGAACAAGAAGAAAATATCAGGAAACCCCATACTGATTTGCAGATCATCAGTTGCCATGTACCTATGCGTAAACTCATATGATGGCATATGTGATGCTAATGCTGAAAGTGACACATATCTGACCTAATATCCCAAGATTAGTCTTCAGTACCATTTTCTGAATAAATCTCTATAACCTTCAAGAAAACTAAACCACAGAAATGGGAATGGGAGTGGAAAAGGGAGAGCTGCCTGTGGTAAAAGGTGAAGAAGTAGATGATTAAGAGTGCTTCTTCATTAAGGGGGCAGGATACAGCTGCAACTAATCCTGATCAATTTATAGATTCAAATCCAGGGATACGCTGGACAGTAGCCATTACAATTGAATAGCAGCAACAGCCTGGAGGTGCTAGTCTGCTGTTCAAGAAGTTGATGAGAAAAACTGTTCAGGGAAGAGGGAGAAAGACTTTTTCAGGTGAATAAAAAGCCAGCAAACTGGTAAATATATTTCCCCCCACAAAATACACTGACTTATTATGAAAATGAACTTTTAAATGGGCTGATGATTAAGACTTAATAAAAATATCATAGTTGTCCTAAAACTGTCAGAGAGGGAGCACTGATAATCAGATTAGATTGTTAACACTTGCTACTTTTGCTAGGTTCAGCTTTCACTAGCTTACTTTGAAATTACTGGACTCCGCTACAGGTTTATATTAGTAGAAATCAAGAGGTGAAGTTAACATTATTTATTACTAGAATCAAAGCTATCATGGTATTAGCATTGCTGTAGCTATGGTGGTGCAAGGATATGTGAGAGGTGAAGTTTGAAAGGGAAGATAATATGTAGTTTCCTTGGATAGCTGAGAAAAACAGACAAGCCTTACAGCTCACATGCCCTTCCCAGTCAGCACTCCGATAGCCAGCCTGCATAGGGTGGCTCAAGCACTCTGTTCGTATTGATGCTTGAAACTGTGAAGCAGAATTCCAGCAGCCTGGTTGCTTGTAGTGCTGCCTAGCCATCTCCCTTCACCTGCTGTTTGTTCTGTCTCCTGCAATGACAAGATAAGCTGCCACTGCAGTGTATATGCACATGAGAAGGGGGCAAATTTGGCAGCCAGTGAGTGTCTTTCATTGCAGGTCACTTTGAAATCTGTGAAAGAGGATCACTATAAAATAAGCTGGTATTTATTTTTTGGTATTACTAGTACAGCAGCTGATAGATGGTATGTGGCATCATTGGAAATGTTCTCAGTGAAATTTGCTATTAGTTTTAGGCACTGATCGTCTGGATAAGCCTTGTGAAAAGCTAGTGTATACAGTATGATCCTGTGCAAAAATACTTGTTTTGTCAAAAATATCAGTAGTTTGAAAAGACCTGCAGAGTATATTAAAAATATGATTTTCTTAAAGATTTCAGGTTTAATAAATTGGTCCAGGCTGTATGGCTCAAGGTTAAATCCAAGCAAATAATACATCATGAATAATTGGAATTTTACTTCTTTTTCTCCCTATGGGATATCCAAAGCATATCCTACTTTCCTGAAATGCTTTTCAGAAGTATTCAAACATTGTATGATAAAGTTCAACTCCAAATTTTCTGCAGACATTTGGTATTTCTTTCAGTATGTTGCTTCATTGTTAATGATCAGATGTCACATGGATTTGTTTTCACTTTCAAATAAGTTAATTATAAAAACAATTTATTGCAAAAAATGTTGTGCTATGTGACTGTAAAATCCAGCAGTTGTCAACACTAGCACATTTAATGTAAAAATTTTGCTTTCAATGAATGTTCATACCATTTCACCCTAACTTTGATATTCATGAATAGCACCAAAAACAAGGGTTATGAGGATGAACAAAACTTAGAACGTTAGTGAATTAGTTGCAGACTTTTTTGTAATGTTAAGTCTTCCTCTTTGGGACTTTTGATTTAATCTTTTGTCCTTCATTTTAGTAAAAAAAATTGACTATAGTCTGTCGTCTGTGTGAAAACATATCCCTGCTAGTAGGAATTTGGGTTATGTGCCTTTCCTGCCATACCTGTCTTTCCTCCAAGAAGCTTCTACAATGACAACAATTTACAAAAAACAGATCCTGACCTGAACTTAGCAGATTTTCTCAGTTAGTGTCTCTTACATACTTTCAGATGGCAATCTGTTAGACCACAAGATATTTCATTTGAGTCCTTTGGAATATCCTTTCTCAGGTCTCATACAGCTGGAAGTTTGTAAAAGTCCCCATTTCTATTGGTCAGTTGAGCAATTTTTTTCTGATGCTTCATGAAACTGTTTTGTATACAAACAGCCATATTCTGCCACCATTTACTTCACCATTAACTGAAGACTATGTTAGAGCAGTGTTTGCAAGTCTTATGCAAATGGAGATGTAAATTCTGCGCAGCTGTACACTTGTGCAGCAAGGTACTGCCTGGCCCTTACACTCCACAGGGAGCAAAATTGTGTGCATGGGTTGTTTCTCATATAGTTCCCTGGGGAAGGATGAACTGAAGGAGGGGGCTAGCCCTTAAGAGTTAAATACTACAGAATTGAGCAATCCACACACAGATGAAATGCAGCTCTCAAAATTCTCATTAGATTGGATAGGTCAGCATTGCCTTTCTTCTGGATTGTATCCATATGCCATAATATACGTAATGATTACAGCACAATTCATAGCAGGGCAAATGTACACAAACTGTACACCTCATAAACTGAGGTGAAACTAGGTAAAATAATACCACCTCTGCTCTGAGTTACTGCCTGTTTAGTACGAATTTAAAGTTTCTTTGGCAGAGTGCTTTTCAGACATGAGAACTAGAAAAAATGCACTGATTTTTTAAGTGTATTTTACACGTTCCTTTTCTAAATGTACACCAGGAGCAGATTTATTTAAGATTTCCAGTGGGCTATCTTCTTTGCCTGGTATACATGTAAGGTTGCTTTCTGAACCTCCAAGCTAGGCACAGGTAACACATGTAAGAGCAGAAGCCTTGGGACCTGCTGCAAGATGAGCTTAAATGGTTGTCAGCTCAGAAATGTAGATCTCCTGTAGTCTCTTCAGTTATCCAATAGATGAGTGTGTGCTTGGGGAAAGGAAGTGGGATTTAAATGCAGTATGTCTATGAAAACTGCCTAACTGCAGAGCTGCCTTTAGGCAGGAGGAGCCACTCTTGTAGAGTTTAAAGTGTGCTTGTGCTTTATAGCCAGTCTAAAGTCACTGAGCTAAGAAGTGCAGAGGGTCTACCAAGTAGACCAAGAAAGAGAGAAGTTGTGGGATAGCAAACCTAGATGGGAAAAGACTGGCGCTAGGGCAGTCAATAAGGAGGGAAAGATGGCCTTCAGAAGAGATAGATAAATATAACTACTGAATATGCTGTGCTGGTGTTCATTCCTGCTCCTTGAAAAGAAAGGATGGCCTTAGATTCAAGGTTGCCTAATGTTTGGCCTAAATCACTATTTCCAAATTTCTGTAGAGATTATTAAATGTTAACCAAGTATTTGAAAGGTCTTTACTGTAGGCAGTAATAGCTGTTGATAATTCATCAAACAAGAATGTGCAAATCCCTTTTGTAGTGTGACATGGGGTTTTTTTTTGCCAGTCACTAAAACTTGCAAAAAGCTGCTGAGTAACTTCTGTTTATTTATTCTGGCAGATATGGCTCTTTAGTTCCTACAGGACCCAAGAGAGGTGGCAGCTTTCCTCTAGAGTGAGAAAACTAATCCTAAATAGGCTCTCCAGGGAAATTACAAGAAGAGCCTGGATTAGGCAGGCAGCTTTCACTGATATAAATCTACCCACTGCAAATTCAGCAAAGTAACGTTAGATTTAGGTTTTGCAGTGATGGTCTGAGTGCTTTCTGGAGAAGAGGATTTCCATTTGGCGTGAGCTGATATAACAAATGGAGCCTTGCTTTTGTATTTGCTATGTATTTTTTTCATCAGAGCATAATAAAAACTCCATGAGCCCCAAGTGTGTGACCCTGGAGTCAATAGGTAGTCTGTCAGTGGGTGGGCTTGCTTCGTTATACTCTGGCAATCATGATCACTCTCTGGGTGTCATGATTAATTGCTACCCTTAAAAAAAGTGCAAATATATTCTCACTCTCCATTTCTTAGAAATCCAACTAAAAGAGGGACTGACTTTGTGAAACTGCTTTAGCAATATGCATTCCCTAGCTTATCCCATCAGATTGGACCACAGCTATGTAGAACATACTATACTTCCTCAAGGGCAGTCTTTTAAATGAGCCGACAATATCAAAACCTTGTGGGCAACATGAGTCAGGCTTGCACATGTTTTTCAGACTTCACATCTGTTTAATCAGTAAGTGCTACAGTATCATCTCCCATAAAAATAATAAACCTAAAGCCTCTTCTAATTTTTAATATAGAAGCTTGATTGCATGAATTTCCTGCCAGAGCTCTGCAGGCACTACGAGCCCTTACTGTCCCTGCGCACCTCCCCCAGGTCTTCCCCCAGCCTGCCCAGGCCCAGGCCTCCATTTCAGCCCAGTCCAGGGCCATCAGTCTCTGCCCCACAATGCTGCAGCAGTGCCATGCTCCAGCCCCACCACGGCCTTGCCTCTGCCTGACCACGGGGCAGGCTGACCCCAACCCACAGGCGACCACCAAGCTTGGCCTTGGCCCAAACCTGTCCGAACAGTGGTGCCCATTGCCTGCGGCTGGGGCTGCCCCCAGTGCCCTGCTCCTTTGCAGGGAAGTGGGACAGTCCCTGGCTGCCAGGCCCTGCCCTGATAGCACCATGAGCCACCGCAGCTCCGCAGCCCTTAGGGAGCAGCCAGCCCTTGCTGCATCCTGACACTTCATTTAAGAATTTCTCTAGAGAAAATTTTTTAAATCTAAATAAAAAGACAATTAAAACTATAAGCTAGAAACTCAAAAGTTAAGAAGTAGTAGGGTAGAGTTTGTTTGAATCGGCTCCCCTTGTGAATTGCAGAATGATTTGTCTTTTATGATCATATGTTATGTGGATATGTTTGTACTGTCCCATAGCACTAGGACTCCTGAGCTAGCTTGAGGACTCAGAGTAGTGTAGCTGTGATGCCATGAGACTCCCTTGTAGGCTAATTTATTTTGTTTAGGGTTAATATGAGATAGCTTAACTGACTCACTGAAACACCATAGTGGGAAATTTGTGACATAAATGAGGACAGAACTCGTTTTTCCAGAGTAGCGTTCATTTGTTATAGCCACTTTTTCTTCCTACATCCACTCATTTATTTCGCATTCTTTCACTTCGCAGTGAATACAACTCAGGTCTTTAATAGAGCTTACTAAGTACACAACTTCTGTTATTTCCCACAGGACAACCCATCCTCTAATTGCATAGGATAATAGAAATAAAAACTGCTGTATTCATACCAACAGAAATGCCAAAAGTTGTCTCACTCCTGAGTGCTATATTTTAAGTCCTATGTTAGAAGAATACTAACAATATGAGTGTCCAAACATGTGTACATACACAGTGGTTGAAATGGGCCTTTACATACATATCTACACTGATCAGCTGTATCAGCGCTACAAAGAGATATTAAGTTACTCACCACAGCTGTGAAATCTGTTGGAGCTAATACCATACTGAGACTTTTTAAGTTTTATTATGATGTGTGCGCTACAGGTAACTACCCTATCAGAAAAAGTGAATCACTAAAATGTCATCAAAACAAACTTGCTAGAGGGCTTGGGATTTGAGGTGGGAGAATCAGAGAGAGACAAAAGCTGATAGAGTAAAGGAAACATACACAGAAATGCCTACAAATATTATATCATATCACATTCTTATGTAAGTTGCGATTTAGGAATGCTAGAGCTGATTCTATGCCCTGTAGGTGAAGTAGTTCAAATGACTCGTAGGCTTTTTATGTGTTTTCTTTAGCCTTTGCCACCACCTCCCCTTATTATCTCATGATCTTCACCTTCTTCCTCATCCTTCTACAGGCTTTTTTCTTCTTTCTGAAGCCTGAACACTAGTAGGAAAAAGATAGTTTAGCATCCAACTCCACACAGATCTGCATTAGGTAGAAAGAGTAGTTGCAGGATCAACACAGGTCATCATGAGAGAATCTTTAGTTATATTTTCTTCTAAAGTCTAGAAGTTTTTTACCAAGCGTTTTATGGCTAAGAAATTTAACTGAATTACAGTTTAGATAATTTTGATAATGGAAGCAAAATAAGACTATCTGGCTCCTGGAAGGAGAATACTTCTGATAAATTTTATGTCTGTGCTCCAAAGTTTGGAGGCACTAGGATTTCTCAGTGAAACATTTGCAAGAGTTCAGTATGGGAAGAAAAGTTATATTTCTTCAACTATGTTGAAAGAAAGAGCTTAACTCTTTTTTTCAAATGGGAAAAAAAGTCAAGGTCAACACAGCAAGAAAAAGAAAACCAATGTGAATGATTATATATGCTAAAGTTATAAGCAAATGAAATCTTAAAACAGTGTAACTATCAATGAGATCATCAGTTCTGGCTAAATTTATTAGTAATTTGATCTATTCTGTTGTGACAATTAATTGTTGTTTTGTTAGTGTTAGCGTTTGTCGAAAAAACGGAAAATTCTTATGGTATTTGACATGAACAGTAATGCTTAAGCAAACAAGGTAACTGTCTCCAGGCAATTACCATGAATCTGCTTATAAGCCATAATTACCTGTGTGTAATCTCACATGCAGGATCCTGATTTACCTTATTTCTATAGATGCTTCTGTCTGGAAAGAGTATTTTCCTTGTTAGGCAGCCATCGTGAAATCCGGATAGCCTGAGGAAAATCTAGATTGCTGGTTAACCTGTTAGTCTTCCTCCTTAAAGTCACTCTTCAAGACAGATTCAGGAAGCAGTGGTATGTCACGGCAACAGCAGTGGAGTATTAAACTAACATCTTTGATGTTATTGCAAGGAACTTACTCTGTATGATACACAAACCTAAGTGTTTTAACTCTTAAGCAATCTAGATAGAGCTGCTGCTGACTTCACCATGAGAGTAGTCCTCTGGGCTCCTGAACCGTACACACTTGTAAGTAGTACTTTTGTCTCACTGAGTCCTCAACTTCTTATATTCAGTAAATACAACATGAAAAACAGCAGACTTGGTACTAGAGCCACATTAATGAATTGCTTATTTTAAAAAAGATTAAAAACTTTTAATTCAATCTTCACAGCTGTTTGAAAAATGCACAATGAGTTGTTCATCAAAAAGCCATCTAGTTTCCATGTAGATGGAAAGCTGATAAAACACATTCACAGTAGAGAAAGGAAGTGGCAAACTAGAGATTAACATGCTGTAGGATGCAAAATATATTGTAAATTATACAGGCAGTAAGTGGGAAAATATTAAGCTTTTATATGACATGCTCCAAGAAGGGTATAACTCACAAAGAAATAGATTAAACATGTAATTGAGCTGACATAATACACTGAATAAATTTAGCAAATGGATATCATATTCAGTGGAATAAAGAAAGCATAACATAATAGATGCCAAGCATACTGAACGGGGTAAAATACTTCATGAAACCAATATATAGATCACTGCACTGATCAAAGCTAATGAGTCAATAAACAAAGCAATTGAATGAAACTTATAACAAGCATGTGAAAGATACTGAACCAAAGGGACCACAGAAACATATTATCTGTAGAGCAATACGTTTTGCTTGGCTAACTGCTCAGTTTTCAGTGTTTCTTTATTTCAGTTTGAAGTGCTATGTTAGTTTTCAATTTTAGCTTTGCATCTGTATCAGTTGCTTAACTTTCCTTACAAAGCCATACTTTCCTATATAATTTTAAGTGAATTTCAGTCATAGAGTCACTGGAATTTCAGCCACAGGGCAGTTGGCCTATGTGTAATATTAATAAAACAGATTACTTTTAAAATGCAGTCTTAAATACTGGATACTTCTTGGACTGTGTAGATCCTCATTATCTAAATAGTCTTGTAGGCAGCTACAGAGAATATTCTTATTCTGGCAGGCAGGAAATATACTGGGTATACAAGTATAATTGCCAAGCCACATCAGAAGAGGAATATATTAGATCCCTTTGCCACAGATTGTGAAAAGATGGGAAACTATAACAGTAAAATGATATCGTAATACATCTTTTTAGTATAACTGCGAAGTATTTTTTCTTTATTACATATAGGCTGCTTTACTTTACAGACGAATTGTGCTGTGTAGCTGTTATCAAAACAAAGAGGCTAATAGGTAAAGCAGAGCTGTGGTTTAGATTCTTGATTAAAAAATACATTTTTTGAGTAGGCATAAAAAGTGGGGATATGGTGCCAACGGGGAAGTCATCTTGTGATGTCTAAATTTAGAAACTTTCAATATACTTAAACAGAGCTGTTACTGTGCAGCAAGTTTGGATAAGATTTATTGTACTTTTGCTGCTTTTACTCACACTTCTTGAAAAAGCACATAATGTACTGTGAGGGCTTCTGTCCAAGGTGGCTTACTCAATTTTCAGGAAGAAACTATCTTACCTTTAGTGCATAGTAATGTTTAGAATAATGCCACTTGCTGCTGATTATCTAAACATTAGTCACCTAGTCTAAGGTAGTCTCCTTTGATAATTGCTGTATTGCAACGGGCTATTCCAAAGGGCAGTTCTCCCCATTGTAAAGATGACTGTGAATGAAACCTTGTTAAGTTAGGCTAGAATCCTCTTACTAGACAGAGGAAGTTAAGATGAATCCACATCTAAGTCTATTCAATTGGGAATTAATGCAAAGAAGCTTATGTGCTGTAAATTCAGAAACAAATTTGCTGGGCAGGAATTTCCCACACATAGACAAGTCTACAAATAATCTTGTTGACTTCTGTGTGAGATAATGGAGTGTATTCCTTTCAAAGAACATTAGTGTCCTCTATAACCATACATTACAAAGCCTACAATATAACCAAAAGATAAGACTGCAGTTAACTTCTTTTAAAACTAATACTTGTTACTTGTATTCAATATTCCATAATCTCAATAGTCTTCCCTTTACTATAATTTGTAAAACCACAATTTCTTCCATAGCCTTCACTCCGCTACCATACTTTTGTTACTCTGGTATTGATAAAGGTTTTGCTATGGTTCTAGATGAGGATTCTTATAAGCTAGTGTGGTGACAGCTATGAAGAGAAGTTTTTGCCCCACACAGTTCTGCCTGAGAATTTGAGAAGAGTGTGAAAGAACCTGAAGGAACCAGGCTCTGTGTGGATTCACAGTTCATGTAATCAAACATAATTCCATGACCACCTTTTTTTCCAACTTGTTATGCTGCCAATCCTACAACCATTTATTTTTGTTCTCCTCACCTTCAACATTCCCTCTCCCTCCCCAGTTTGTTGATAATTTTACTACTTGAAGACTATGTGTCATTGCAGCATTCTAAGAAGAATATCTGACAGAAAATTTTCTAGTCAGGGCTAGTCATCATTTCCTGAGGACAGTCAAAAGATGTGCCTCTATTACATGAGCCAATTTTTTTCCATTCATTTTAGAGATGTTGTTACACTATTGACTTTATGCCATTGTTCAGTCTATCTAGATCTTTCAGAAGATGTTGAACATATCAATGCACAGCTTTTACTAATAAGGCAGTGTTCTGGTGAACAGAACCTGGCTCTGGGAAACAGATTCTATCTCCACTATTGTCACTGACTCCTATGAACCTGGGAGGGGGATTAGTGCCTTAGTTTTCTCATCTTTAAAATGAAAAAATGAAACTATCAGTAGTTGTCTTAACATTTGAGATACACAGATAAAAAATGCTGGAGACAGAGATGATGTTCAATTCTAATACAACAGTATACTTCCAGTATGTTTAGGCATTTGGTTTTTTAAACATTTTCTTGAATCCTTAAGATTGCTTAATAGTTGTCAAGGGGGAGGCTGTGTGGCACATGGAAATTGATTATTCAAATTAATTTTATTTTTTCTCCTCTCTTGAGCATTCCATATTTTCAGTCTTTGTCTGCACTGTACATTGTGTACAGTGCCAATACTTTACAGTATACTGTTTGGTTTCCTGACATACAATCAATATGGAAAATAACACAGGGGAAAGAGTTTGCTATGTTAATTGTTTGGCTTTTATCTTGGTGTACAACTGAATAAGGTTCAGTCATGGAAGATTTCTGAAACAGTCAGATTGTTCCTAAGGACATTATGCCATTGCATAGACTTTGGAAGGAGAACTAAAAGCTACTAAAGAAGGTGGCTTAGAATTAATATGCTCCTTAAATCTTTATGGGAAGGGCCAGTGCCAAAACTAGAACACTTTCACATCAGTGAGATATGACTATTATCTTGTTTACTGCAGAAGCTCAGAGCGAGGAGAAAGTTGGCTGAACAAGTTAGAAGTGTTTTTTCAACAATTATAGAATTAAATTTCAGGTCACAGCAGACCTAGATCTAGAATCTCTGCCACAGTGTCTTAATTTCTGCCAGCAAGTTGCTAAAAGCTTCAGACATCTTACCGTGGCCTGATTTCAGAGAGAGATGTGTTATTTTAGCATTTCATTATTTTTGCTTGTGGAATGTGATAAAATAGAAGTGATATTTTGAATTTTCTCCTTAAAACAACTTTGTACCACAGAAAAATGACTGGGGTTAGGTATTTATAGATAATGCCAATATGGAAAAAACGAGTTATATAGTTAAGCAATTGTCTCCCAAATTTTGTCCACTGTATTTACAATGTAACCTTTGCTGTAGAATGTTTAAACGTTATGGAGTTCTCATTTTTTTAGGATTTGTATGTTTGAGATCATTAATATATGACCATTCATACCTTAGTAAGAGCTCTGTCTTGATTAAAGTTTTTTCTTTTTTCTGATGGTTAAATCCATGAGATAACTCTGTATGGTAGAGAAACTAAAGAACACTCACTTTAAAAACAAAAGAAATTCACGTCCCCCATGAAGAACCTGAGGCTAGAGTGTTTGCCAGGTTTAAAATTCAGGGTGTGAAGCAGGTCTTGATCACATTAGAAAGAGTGTGAAAGAGGAACAGAAACAAACACAGTTGCTTCTTGGTGGAAGCATAGTAGTTCTTTAAATGAAGTTTCTGTGCAGTTCCTGACCACCTGTGTATGAGGAGAAACATTTTGTGAATAAACAAAATTATGCTAAGAAAATACTTATGATTACTCATAACTAATTTCTTCTCTAAATGCAAAATGGACCTGTAGTAATCTGAAGCATGTTACTGTTTTTCAAAATAGCCATATTCTCATTGCTAGGTTTCTTATTCCCATGTTCATTATTGCTCACTTTTTCTCGTGATTAGTCATAGGCTTTCAAGTGATCATCCATTGTGAAAATAGGAGCCTAGCTTTCCTAGCAACTTCTTCTCTTAAAGCATTAAAAGGTGAGTTGTGTCTCCTTTCTTACTCCTTTTTATTTCTGCTCAAATGTTAATTAATCTACGAAGGAAGCAGAAGGAAAAAAGTGTCCTAACCCTACTGATAAGTCAAAAATTAGATCTTTAACCGATTTGAAAGTATATGTAATTTCAAATTTATAACAAACTGTAATTAGTGGATTAAATGTCAGCTTGACTTAATTGAGATCAGGCTTCCACTCTGTTTTCTTAAGGAGCTGAAGTAATGTTGGAATAGAAACTAGTACGTGAAGTCAAGTAAAAAATGATCCCATAATAACTTACTATTTATAAGTAATTGCTCATTTCATGATGTTCTTTGTAATGATAAAAGCTCCTGTCTGCTTTCATGTGCAATAAGAAAGTGAAACATATGCTATGGTCTGCTGCTGCTCATACTGGAGTCTGTAATGAATCCTTCCATTGATAGGCATGAGAAAGAACTAAATGGGGAGATGCCTCTTTTGAGAGCCCTGCAGAAACGGATCAGATATGGTTGTCATGTGGAGGCTGATGTTAAACAACAATGATTCTTGAAAAGTGAGAGAGTGAACTAGACGTGGCCTTAGCCAAGTCTTTGCCTTGAAGTCCCTGGCTTCAAGTGACCTCTTTACTGCATAGGCTAGAGTACAAGGAGGAAAATGGACTTAAAATATACCTTAGTGGAGAAGGAAGTTTCCTAACATAGATGAAGTTCTCTGGAAATGTAGAAGACAACTAGGGAAAATTTAAGTTACACTTCACTCTTCGTATAGGTATCAGAAGAAAAGCAGAAATAAAGTAGTCGTTTTTTATACTAGCATGTTCTTGAAGCACTAGCTACTTTTCAGTCACTCAAAACACTTGGGGACTACTGCACAATCTAAGCATAAAATATACATATATTTGTAACAGAAGTCCAGGTGAAAACATAGAGTTTCATCTAATGAGGAAAAGTCATTCACAATTTTACTATTATGAAGTCATAAGTTAATTTACGACTAATAAGAGTAAAGCTTCTATTGGAGTCTGGTAGAAATCAATGAGGGAAATTACTGGAAAAGTAATACAAAAGTAATCCACAACAAAAAGATAGAAGTGTGCTAAGGTGAACAAGTCATCAAGTTTGGGATAAAAGTTAGTAAAGGTTGAAGAGGATAGACAGTGCCTGATGTGTCACAGAGAATCCAAAATATTACAGGAAGAGAACACTTAATCAGGACAGCATATCAGACTCCAAGTCCCAGCCCGCAAGAATGTATACCTGTACAGATTTTCTGCAGGCCAACACTAACCTGCCTACCTCAGGAACATTTCTCATGGTCAATAGTCAACATTATAGCAGAAGAGGAATATGTCATCAGCCTAAACAAATGGGAGTCGTTCATTTTGAACTTGACACTGGTGTACAAGCCAACATCATATATTAAACTGATATTACCAAGAAAAGTAAAGCAATAGATTATAGAAGATACATGGATATAGCTCAGGGCACACAGAGGTAGCATTTTTCCATTAAGGAGTATTTGAACTAAAGATATGAGTAAATAACAAACTGAAACAGATTCAGTTGAACAGGGCAAAATATAAATATTATGAGGTTAAAATGTGTCTTATTTTTATGAAGATAGTCCACTTGGTTGAGGAGGCCAGCAGAGTCTAAAGATGTCCTCTAGAGAGTAGGAAAGCTCTCAGAGGAGCACAGAGGAAAGCTGAAATGACCTAACCGTCTCAAATTTATGCCCCTGGAAAGCTCTTGTACAGGAAAAAGTGCTGGAAATCCTGCAGGGAACAAGAGTAGGTACTATCACTGGTCTTTCTGGGAATAAATAACTGAACTCTTCACTTTCTGTAAACAAAAAAGACTTAAATCTCTTTGTAAAAAAATTACTTCACCTACAAAAAGAGAAATTTTTATAGAGCTAGGTAAATATTTTACTATTTGTCAAGAAAACTCTGGAATGTGCCCTTAAAAACTACCAAACAAACAAAATGCACAATTATGTACACTTTAAAACAGCTGGGGGGGACAATGTTTCATCAGACTGCCATTTAAATTATATTCTGGACCCAAGGATTTTACAGGAAAATGCAACAAATTTAAAAACTGGTTCTTCGTATTTGCTGGGATTTTCTGCAAAACGCATGAGAAAAGGATATGTAAGGATTTTTCTAAGAATTAAGAATCTATGATGGGGCCACAAATACTTGTGAAATGTCTCAAATAGCAATATCGCAGAAACTTATTTTGTCACAAATACATAAAAATATAATCAGGAGGAAGAACTCCTGTTGGTGGCTCAAGAAAAAGTGGCCCTGTTGCAAAGTAGACATAGATTAGTTTATGCTTAAGGGAAAACACCCTAAGTATGTGTTCTACATTGTTCACATTCCCTTGAGGAAGTTCTAATAAATATGGTGGCTTGTACTAAAAGAAAATATTTTCCCTGGATATGTATACTTGATATAGTAAACAGTAACAGACTTCTGCATAGGAGGCCGTAATGTTAAGCAGTCTGTAATGAAGTAGAGGTTTCAACATGTAACCACAGGGTCCTACTGTCCCTCCATCTAACTGATAGAAAACACTGTCAAAATAACATGCAGCTCTCAGAAGAAGGATGCAAAATCTGATATTGTCCTGTAATTGACATAATTAATTTATAGAGTAGCACAGATGAAATATGAGTTGTAAGAAGACATGATTTTCAGTGCAAAATAAGAATGCTTTTACTTACAGAAAATACATCAGAGTTACTTGACCTGACAGATGTAAAAAGAGATCAAAAAGATAAAATAACTCACTATGGTTTGGGAGCTCTGGAGGTGCCATTGCTTCATGGAGATGAAGCTATGTGAAACTTTTATGGGAAAAAATAGTGATATCATAAAAGATAGCCACATAGATAGCCACGTAGTCATACAAATTCATCTATAAGGTTGATACATAATGCAGCACTTCATTACGGAGAGAGGTAGATAAAAATCTCTTCTTTCCTGAATAGATCTAACGGAGGCACTACAGAGACAGGTTGACATGGCTTCCAGTTATGATGGAGGTCAGAACTGATGGGCTTCTAACCTTATCAAAATAATGCTTTGTTTTGAGGAGCAGTATCAAAAAGAGACTAATTGAATATTGTAATTTTAAAAGTTATTTAAATGTTTGAAAGTTGACATTCCGCTATGTTTGTTTAAAACTTCTTTATAGGCGAATTATGAAAAATATTTTTATGCATTGGTATATCATCTTGGCAAATCATAACTCCTGATTACAATACAAAGCCTTAGTGCAAAGTCTACTGAATATCCACCCACAGAGTGAAATTCTGTTCATTTTGAAGTTCATCTGTTAAAAGAAAAAAAAAACTTTTTTTTTTTTACTATAGAGCATGGCATCATTTGTTCAGGACCTCCAGAACTCTAAGGTCTATTTGAACTAAAACAAATGTGTGAGAAAACAACTACGTGAAATGATAAACCCCAGACAGGCCTAGAAGAAAAAAATAAATGTAGTTTATGTGAAATATACAAAATGACACCCTGGCTCACCCTAAAAGGTGAAATCATACCATAAAAATTAAATATTCATGGCAATAAGGAATTGTAAAGAAAAGAAAAATGCCTTGAGTGCCATTTAGAGGAATCCTATTATTAGAGGTTCCATCCTGCTAGTACAGGACCAGAATATTTCAGAATTATGAATGCCATGCATCAAGATGAAGCCATGGAATGAACATTTCTTGGTTACCTGGTTACTGTACCGAGCAGTAGAACAACAGATCGCCCTTTGGTTAGATAGTTTCTACTGCATTTTAGGTTTTATAACTCCATGAGAGAGACCTTGATGCAAACTTGTCGGCCAGTGTGGTTTTGCCATACGTTACATACTTAATGTTAAACATAAATGCCTTTCTGCAATATCAAGTAAAAACAAAAGGTAAAAAGAAAGATAAAATGATATAAAAATGTTCCTATTCTCCAAACTTTAATTCCTGGAATCAGCCTCATTAAGAAGCTGATTAGCATTCATTTGCAGTGTAAATTAATTCAGATGAATTTAAAGGAGCTATGTGAATTTATGTCAGCTTTTAGGGGAGGGTTCACATTTTCTGGCTTAACAGTTCAATCAGACTATAATTTTGAATCGAATGGTTTCTCATCAGCATTCATATACTGGTAGTATCTTAGACTAAAAGCATCCAGATCTCTCACTCAGAGGTATTATAACTCATTAGAGAATAATGTCATGGGACATCTTGCAGCAATCTCAGTCACTAACTACTTTGTGCATTTATTTTCAAATATCACAGTCACTTAGTTAAAGCCATGGGGATTTGACTTTCATGGATTTTGGATTATACTCATACTGAGGTGGAAGTAGAGAGGAAGGAAAAGATTGTGTAGAACTCTACATTTTAATGTAGAAACCAGACTAGTGAGACCAAAATTCCCCCTCAAATTCACCTTTTTGAAGAACATTCTCTGTCAGCCTGACTATTTTCAAAATGTGAAAATATGAAAAATAGAAAAATAGTATTCTTCAAGTATAAGAAACAGCTAGGTTTACATCCTAAATCATGTTTGTAATGCAATCTTTAGTTTCAATTCACTCAACTTCCCTACTTCAGTTTCTTTATTTATAAACTGGGAGAGTCATTCTTGTTATGACAGGGTCTTTGAGAAACCGTCCAGGAAAAATTAGATGATTTTGAAATGGAATGAAATTTAGTAGTAGAAAGTACTAAACTTGCTAATAATGAAACTCTCCTCTATAAGATAGGGGTTCAGTACCTGGAAATAAAAGAGGAGAAGACAAATCTCGATGGATTAATGAATCAGAAAGTGACCACAAGTCATTTGTTGTGGTTGTGAAGAAATGGCAAGCACAATCCATAGATGTATCAGGAGAGGTATTTTTTAGAAAAGATTGGGTAGCCTGTGAATGCCTGCATCTGGGAAACTGTATAGTTCTACTCACTTATATTTGAGATATATTTGTTCAAATGGAATACAGATCTAAAGGAGGCCTACGGTGGCACTCAAGGAAATCAAGAGATTGTTATATAAAATGAGCAAAAAGAGCTTGGTTTGTTTACTCTAACAAAGAGAAGACTGAGAAGAAATGCAATTGTTCTCTATAAATGTGTTGAAGAGATGCATTTATACCAGAAGAGGAGAATAACTATTAAACTTGTCATAAATAAAGTTAGACTGGAAATTAGAATAATGTTTCTAACCATCAAAGATATGAGATGCTAAAACAGGATTCCAGTAGGAGTAGTGTGGGTGGGCATCCCAACCACTTTTTGATTCCTTCGTGAAAAGGACTATATGACGTGCAACAGTACTGGCTTTTATGTTGTTAGATATGTAAATTCAACATTATAGTTTCACCAAAATGTCAATTATAAAAATGACTTATTAGTGAGAGAGAACAGTATCCTGCATAGAATAATGGAGGAAATTTAAGAATGCACATGGATTTAAGGGAGAAATATGTAACTTGTTGCTTTTGTATACTTTTAGTGAGAAGGCTATTACGAAGTAATGAACAGGCTCAAGGCTGTGATTGGAATACCTGGAGAATATCTTAGTCTGTTATTGGCTCCATTCATATAGCTCTGGACTCTGGATTGTTTTATCTAGGGTTTGGCTGGAACTGGATTTAAGGAAGTAAGAAATCAGGCAAATATCATTGGCTATTTGTTTGTAACTGGTAAGAGTGATTGTGTCTGAGCTTGGAAACAAATTGTGCATGGATATTAGCTAATTGGCTGACATTCTGTTCAGTAAGACTGAAGTAATATTGGTAAGTTATGAGAAGTAACTGAACATATACAGAGACTATACCTGTTCCTCTTGTTGAGTGTTTCAGTTGTTCGTAACACAAGTTTACAAAATATCATACTGCCGATGCGAGGCTGCTGTAACATAATCACATTGCAGTATTGCTGAGAAAAGCTATTCCCCGTCTTTGGCTCACAAACTGCATCTGTCTCCTTTGAATACAGACCAGGTCACTGCACTCTGTGTTTTTTCCATTTTGAGATTAGATTGTTTGGAGGTATTATGAGGGATTGAACTTTAAATCAATCTAGAAACCATAGCAGGTACAGGATAAGATACCTGATACTTAACCACTGTATTTTGGCAGAGTACAGACCAAACTGAATTCTCACAAACATCCATACTTGTTTCCAGATGCAATTTAAGATAAAGATTATTTTGCAAGAATGATTTATAATCTAATTGTTTCATAAACAGTTTTGTACCCTGTATCATTCTGCCACAGCTCTGCTCAGCAGAAGCATTTGAGTTGGATCAAGTAATTCGGAGAACAAGTGAATAAAATCAAGTAAGCAAAGGAGAAAGAACAACCTAAGACAGGATTTTTTTCTTTTAGGGCCCTTCAACTTTGACTCTACTTTTTTCTGTCTCATGTTTGCTTTTATAATGCCAAAATTTAATCTTGTGTGGTGAAGAAACCATTAATTTCTTAAACCAGACTGTGAAAAAAGATGAACAGGAGAAAATGACATTTTTAAGAGAGGACAATATTGCTGAATGTGATTTTTCTTGTAGAATTGCTTAGCTGGTATGAGAGTATAGAACCCAGCTTTAAAGATTAGGATTAAAGGTTGGGGCACATACTCTCCTTTCATATGTTAGATTGCTTGCATTTCAGTAGCTAATGTATTGCAGAATCCATGGACATGCCAATTATGACTTCTATTCTCCAGAAGACATGACTCTAGTCATCAATTTTTTCACAAGATTCTAGCCATCAGTACTTAAAAAAATCTATTTATTACACTCAGGATATGAAAGATATGTATAAAAATCCAATGTCAAGGTTTCTTCTGTTTGTTTTTAATTCCAAAGAAAGGCTCTCTTTTTCATGGGGATTCTGAAGCAGATGACAAATAAATTACAAAGCTTGAGAAAATTGCTTCCAGACAACACTAGAAAAGAATGAAAAGCCACTGAAACCATTTGACTCACCCATGGTTTCTTCCACTGAAAAAAAATCCAGCTGGTCTCAGAAGCAGAAAGATTAAAATTTAGAATAAGCTGAGATGTGATGAATGAAATATGAGCTAAACTAAGAAGCTTTCTCTATGTGTATATGTGTGAAATATGTATATGTGTCTGTGTGTATATGTGTGTATACGTGTGAAAAACAGAGATATTCTGATAGATTTTCACCTTGGGAGGCAAAACTTTGTGTTTTTTAAGTTTTTGCAGTCAGCTCCTATAAGAAAAATATATAGAAAATTTATTAAAATACCA
The DNA here is from genome assembly GCF_036370855.1 of Dromaius novaehollandiae. NCBI lineage: Eukaryota > Metazoa > Chordata > Aves > Casuariiformes > Dromaiidae > Dromaius > Dromaius novaehollandiae. The sequence goes on from NC_088100.1 coordinate 63,811,422, forward strand.
TAGTGGTCCACTGGCGTGGACCTTTCTATGTGGAGAGCTCTGTTAATATCCACCACAATTATCTTTCTGCATGATATGTGTTGACATCTCAGTGTTGCGTCATATAATGCAAAACATACATAGTGCATCAGGTCAGGTGTTGGGCATCATTAGGCTATGCGATGAAAGTATCAAAGCAAGTGATAGGGGAAGGCTGCACATCTCCCTCTGACATTGTTATCCCTTGGCCTTTTTCTGCTGTAGCCTAAAATACTAGATGCATCCAGTTAACAGGCTGCAAATAAGCTTGACCACCTGTTTCTACCATAATGCAGGTCAGAAAACTCTAGGGAGTCTGAAGAACTGAACAACATGTTTATAGCATACAGTCTAGTTGGGAGAGTATTCAGGGGAGACAGTTGTGAGAATCTCATGCCCAATGCATGAGACTTGTCAGGTTGCCACTGAATGGGCTTCTTTGTGAGAGGGTGATTGCATCAAGAAAGAATTGCAGTTCAATATTTCAGTTTTAACATCTTCAGAGGATTGATACCATCACTGAGTACAAGAATATCTATAGGTTTTAACTATAACTGTGCTAGACAGTACAAAATGCACTTGCAAGAGAAAGTGCCCACCCTGCAGTCTAATTTCCAAGAGAAATGCTTACTTCCTGGAAACAGACTGCTCACTAAAGTGTAAGGACTTGCCCAAGCAGCTAGTCAGTGATATCACTAGGAATAAAACTCCCTAATGTCATTGTTTAGTGCCTTACCTACTGAAATACTGGACTATTGGTAGAGCAAAAATGTGTTCTTACTTATTCTTTTTAATGAAACTGTAAGAAAGCATCTTATACAAAAACACGTTCCAGTTTATGAAAGCATTGATTTGGCCTGGGGGATTTTACTGTGATTTTCAAGCGTAAAAGTCAAACTATTGCTATATTTAAAATAAATGAAGTTGCAAATGAAAAATACATGTTCTCTCCCTACTAAGCTAAAAAGGCAACTGAAAAGTGGAAGATTTTCCTATTAGCCAAGCCTTCTCAAACCAGGAATAAGTTCCAAAGAGAAAAAGCAAGGTTGGCTTCTTCAAAAGCAAGGGCCTGAGGCAAAGCAAGAGCCTGGTGGTATTGCTTTCATCTGATTCGGTTCAAGCAAACAGATGCACAACTCAGCTGCGGAACGGGAGGCAGTCGCCACCAGGTCAGGCCCTTGCGAGCGGAGCGTAGGCAGTGCCCTTTCACTCCACTTTCATGGTGTGGTGAAAGAAAGACATCCACCCATGTGCAGGCATGCATGCATGTACTCATGCACATGCACAAATATTATGTATGCACACACATTCTTTTCAGTGTTTGCCAAGATACCTAACCCTCTTCATTTTCCCCTTATTTTTTTCATAATCCAGCTGAGACAGACTTCTCTGACCTAGAAAAGAAATATCAATAATGTCAAAAAAGAGTATCTGCCTCACTGGAACATCTGACTGCTTTGTATGCATTACTGTGCTGCTGGGTACCCACTCCTACTTCATGAGCCCATTCTTCTAGCATTATTTCCGTTGTTATGCATTTTTACCATTTTTCAGCACTATCTGAAATGAACTGACATTAATTTTGGCAGAAGAAAAAATGGCACAAAAAAGCAGTTCAAATAAACCTATCAGAGCCTTCAAAAATGTTTCATGCATAATCAAAAAACAGCTCTAAGAAACTGTTTTGTAGTATACTGTGTAATCACAGAGAAACATATTCTATAAATCAGTGAAACTACAATAGGAATGTGGCAAGGGTAGTTCCAGCTGACACTGGGATGCTTTTAATCACAATTGTCATCTAAGCCTATGGTTATTTTTGAGCTGCATGGTTTACTCTTAAGTCCCTAAATCACGTTACTTCTCTGAGTTCCCCAAGGCAAACTACTGCAACAGGGCACTTAGAAGCATGGTCCCATGTTTTACTGCAGAGTCTCATTGCTTTCTGAACAAGAATTCTTGGGGGAAAAGCCTGAAGGTAGATGTGGTGCCCCTGCTTCTGGTTACATGTAGAAGTAAACCAGCAAATGAAAGACTAGGGTTCCTCAGTAAAGAAAAGATTTGGATTGGGTGAGTTTGATTTTTCTGAATAAGTTGAATCTTATAAGATCTTGTTTCCCAAACCAAAGACACATACGCCTATTCTGTCCTTAGACAGAAGAGTCCTACTTTCTCAGCCCATCTCCTCTATTTCACAGGCAGCTGTTCTCCCTGTGCTTATACAGTGTCAGCAGTGCATACTACATACCCTTGTTACTTTGATTTTCTCTAAACCATGAGAAAAACTTTTCTTTCTTTCAGTTATTAAACTTCTGAAAGGCAACAGGGTACAGAGCTGATAGTATTTGACAGGGCTTTGGTTTACCACTCCGTTCAGATACTGCACCAGACTGGTCATGCCAGGATGCAATGCTCATTCCTGCCCCAGTTCGTGGAAGCTAACATGGAAGCAAAATGTTGGTCCCATCTTCCCTTGCCTTCCCTTTATAATTTGTACTATAGCTATACTTAGAGGATGGGGCCAGACTCTTTTGAGTGGTGCCCAGCGACAGGACGGGAGGCAACGAGCACAAACTGAAACACAGGCAGTTCTGTCTGAATATGAGGAAAAACTTCTTTACTGTGAGGGTGACTGAGCATGGGAACAGGTTGCCCAGAGAGGTTGTGGAGGCTCCTTCTCTGGAGATATTCAAAACGTGCCAGGACGTGATCTTGTACAACTCCAGGTGACCCTGCTTGAGCAGGGAGGTTGGACTAGATGATTTCCAGAGGTCCCTTCCAACCTCAACCATTCTGTGATTCTGTGATACTTTGGCAGCAGCACATTTTGACTGCAGGAAAGATGTATTCACCGGATGCCTTAATTATATTCTCAAGAGCATATTGCTGTGGACTTCCTTGGTCTACTGGTATTTGGTATCAATATGCTTTTCTGTAGCCTTCGCTTTTCCTTTGGCTGTATTTATGCAGTCCTCACTGATTTCAAGTGAGTGGATAATCATACCTAAAAACCAGAGAAATGTGCTGTGGTGTTAAGTCCTGGGCAAAGTGTGTACAATTGCAAAACAAACATAGATATCTCTGTAATTAATTTTCTTAGGATAGGGAAGATAGGTCTAGATTTTCAGAGGTAGCTGAGTTTTGGGTTTGCATATAATCAGTGTTTATCAAAAGACTTTTCACAAAGTGTGAGAGCATTTTCCAGTTTCTGAACAAAGCTGTTTTTCCTGTGATCACATTTTAGCAGCCAGAACAGAGACTACTTTCTGATAAAATATAACCTATATGTATCTTTTACTTCTGACTTATATTTTACAAATTTTTAAGCTAGTTAGTGCCATTAAGTCTTCTTCTTTGACTCCCTGCATAAACCATATAATTTCATTCTCTGACTCCAGTACTAAGCTGGAGTTATGCTGAAGCATATCTTCTTAAAAAGATGCTCAGACATGATTTCAAGACATCTAGAGATGACTATTCACTTAATTTCAGTTCTAGTTTATTGCAGAATGATTCATTAATTGTTAATGTTTATTTTTTTATTACTGTCATACCTACAAACTCTTGTCCTGGACTCAGACCTCATTACACTAAGTTTCACCAGCATGTAGAACAAAAAGACAGGGTGAGTGCTGTAATTGCCAGTTCTTACATGGTTATTCAAAGAAGAGGTGCTAATACCTTTGTTTTGGCCAAATTTCTATCCAAGTTGACTCTGAATTCCCTTGCAATCTGTCTCGCTGGGCTTATTTACTTCTGTTGATTTACTCCACGGCTTTAAATTTCAGTAATTTGTTCTTTTGATGCCAGACTGCTGTGGAAGAATGCTGATTAACCATACTGATACAGCAAGTTTTGCCCAGAGTTATGGATTACGTTTTGGGCAAACCAAACTGTAATACATAGGTATATATTTCTGTAGATGCACTTATATGTCTGGGTGATTGCATAAAGGTTTCAATACAGCAGATATAGATGTGTTGCTGGTAAGTGCAAAACTAATGAGTTGAGTGTGCAGTTCATCCAGACAGTGCAAGTAATAACACTTAAAAATTGTATTCAAATTCTTTGAGATAGAATGTGTTTGTGTTTGCGTTCGTGTTTGTGTTTGTGTGTGTGTGTCTGTGTCTGTCTGTGCATGTGTATAAGTGAAAAAAGAAAAAAGTCGAAGAAAGCAGCAATATACATATCCTTTGTTCACATTTCAGTACCCATGCCTTGTACCAACCACTCTCACCTCTTCTCCACAGCAAACTCTTTGTATTTTGAATACATAATCAGCCACAGCCCAGTAGTCTGCTATTGTTTCTTAGGTCTGACTCCATTGCTATATGTGTTAGTCATTTCAAGACAGTTATATTAGCTTTTGTAAATGGAGATAAATAAGACTATAGTGAATGTGAAGGAATTTTATATAAGCTGCAAAATTCAAAATTTGGTATGTACTTCATCTTCTACTGATGTTTGCAATGTGGAGTTTGTAGGAATGATGTATTTTCTATATAAATTTAAAAAATATTGGGAACATTTTCTTGGCAAAAAGGTTGGTATTGTTTTGAAGGTGGCAAAAAAGAAATTAATTTGCTCTTGGGAGAATTAAAGAATTAAATATTTAAACTATACTCAGTTATTAAATTTTCAGAGAGAAATGTATATATTATGATGCAGGTAAAATGAAGTCTTTATGTGAGTTGAGAGCAAACCAGATTTTTATCAGGCATTGCTTAAGTTCTGTATTTTCCATTGAAAACAGAATGAAAGAAATAAAATTCAGAATTTCCTCTGAAGGAAAATTGTAAAAAATATTTGATTGATTAAGCCATTTGCTTTAGGTAAAACTGGAATTTTCTGATTTCAGTTCATGTGTTTTTGTAAAAGGAATATTAAGAATAAAAGAAGTGAACTTGAAGAAGTACCTTTTCTGAAAAAGAAATCCTTTTTTTTCCTTCATTTGGGATTCATATATTTGCATAAAGTATCTTATTTTTGATAAATTTTTCAACAGAAAAACTTTCTTTATGAGATTTCTAGTGAGTTCAAGATGCTAGGAAAATAAGTTACAACTGAAGCCTATAAAATGGTAAGTTTTAAAAGAACTTAACCTCCAGCCGAGCTCTGCCTGGATTAAAAAGAAGATTTGATGAGCAAGTTCCAGTGATAGACAGAAGATAAATTCACTCGATCAATAATATGTCCTGGCACAGGCATGAGAGCAGTATTTTGAAATATCTCCTGCCTCCTTTATGGCAGTATAGGAAGGGAGTAGTTTCCAGGACTATCAGTGTTGCAGGGAAGGGTTTTATTGTGCTGTAAAATAGCTCAGTAAGATTGAGTGACACTGAAATGATATTGTTGTCCGAAAAGCAGATTCGTTGCCTGGTGTGCAATAAGCCAATAATTACACACTCAGGAGAAACATTTGCTTATTTATTTCAGAGTTGTGCAAGCCTGGGTGCTCGGTGGTTTCCCACAAATCAAGCACACCCCCTCGGCTTTTCAAGTAGCATTTGTACAAACAAATTACAGGGTTTGCAACTTTCCCTTTTACACTGATTGGTTAGTGATTTACATACAATTATAATTTTGCTTACACACCATTTTACTACTACTCATGCTCAGGGGAGGGGTCTTCACCTGGGCACAGGTCTTTTTGACCTATGGGCCTGATTTTTGGTATTATAATGAGGACAGTTCAGTTAGGGGTACACGGCCCTCCAATTCTTTTGCCAAATTGGCAATACATACCTAGAAATAGAACATTTTGATTTAATGTTTCTTTTAGGGCTTTAGCAGTTCTAGGATGCCCTTGATTAAAGAATACTTCTTTTCAGATAATAGAGATAGAAATTATCCTCATCTGCCTAGTTTAAACAGTATGAACATTCTTTCTGAGCTTCCCAGGGTTGTCTTGTAACAATATGTTATCATGCATATGCCAAAAAATCATGGTGTGGGCCAGTTCTTTCTCCGGATGATTTCCTGAAGATGCAATGACAATTTTTTGGTTAAACTTTTTCAAATGTCCAGGCATATAACGTGGTAGTTAAATTATGTCTGAACCATAGAAACATAAAGCTGGAAAGGACTTAAAGAGATCATCTAATGCAACATTCTTCACTGAGCAGGATCCAGTATACACAGACAAATGTACATATACACACACGTACAGAGAAGCAAGACATGGATGTTTCATGTAGCTCCTGGAGTAATTGTTTGACTTCCCTGGCATACTAGACTTGCACATCCACAGAACTGCCAGCATTTGAGTCCTGTGCACCAAGCAGCAGGTCTCTTTTAGGCTTTGTTTAGGCTAACTTATGGCCTCCAAACATAAGCATTCAGAGAAAGTTGCATTTTAGGTGCCTTGAATGGCAATTGCAGTGGAAGCCTCTAAACATAAGAGGTTTTGCTCTTTCATCTCTTACTTTGAACTTGGAGGTCTGTCAGCTTTGCCTTTCAATAGTGATCCTATTAAATAGTGGTCCACAATGATTAACTAAACCTGTTTCAAGACCTGTTTCTTATTTTTGAATAACTTAGATTTTAAATTCTCTGAACGTTTGGTGTAAAAATGAAATGAAGTTTCTGTGTGGGAAAGGTTTTATTGTGAAAGAAAACTTTTGCCAAATGCCTCCTCCTTTTCTCATTTAGCTGCTTAATTTGAGTTTTTAGATCAGTGCCCTGGGCTGCCCTCAACCTTCTCTTTGCTTTGAATTTTCAAAAGAAGAATGGATTTAGTTGTGTGGTAATGCCTACTGAGTGGGAAGCAATTACTGCTGGAGATCTAAATTAGAAAAGCTTTAAATCCTATTGGAGCAAAACTATAGCCAAACAGTATTCACATTAAGAAATAGTTACAAAGATTATTTTTAAAGTCTAAGTGTCATTTTTAAAACAGACTTAAGCACTTGGAAGTCTAAGTCATGCTGAAAGTTAGGCACAGATGGATATATTCTGTTGGTCAAATTGGAAATGTTCCAAGAAGCTTCGTCAGCTGAAATGTGCAAAGTAAAACAGCTTCTCCTTTGAGGGTTGTCTGTGTGCATATTCACATTACGATGTGTTTTTATATTGAAAATGCTTGAGTCAGCCTGTTTTGCCTTAGCTACACCTGGAAGCTGTTCCCCTTCTTCCACATGTCCCTTAGATCCTCTCAGCTACTTCTCAGTATTGAAACACTTAACCAGTAACTCCAGAATTATTTCCTGCATCAGTGTCTTTACTTTTTTTACTATTTTACTACTACTACTATTACTACTTTACTTTACTATTTTTCCCCCAAACCCTTGTATATTAATTTACCCACAACTTTTGGGAGAGGTTTGCTGTTTGTTTTGCTTTGTTTTGTATTCGTTTTTCCAGCTCTGCAAAGCAATAGGAAGTTTTCACTCAGCTCTGGCCACATAGTTCCTTTCATGCCCTTGTTTCCTGTGTTAGCTTGGGATTTCCATTCCAGTTAATTACCATTTTTCTTTGATGCTTCCATCATGACCTTGCCAGTTTCTACAGGTGGTTTCATAGTTTGCTCATTTTTCAGCATGTATATTTTTGTCACAGACATTCATGCTTGGATTTTGAATGAAGATTCCATTTGCTGTTTATTTAATTCTTGCACATGAACAGAGTGTGAACTGTACCTGTGAAAGTATTTCTTGGCTAGACAGTGTCCTCTTTTTGAATCCAGATAGTCAAGAGGCTTTCAAATAGTCAAGGGGCTTTGGAACTCATATCGACTACTAATCCATCTTCTTTGTTAGTTCATCCAGTGTTTTTTTCAGTGCTGGAGGAGACTGGATGACCCAACCTCTGAGAGGGTCAGGTCTTTTAAACTCATATTTAAAATACTCTCACACTATATTAAGTTGGAAACACAGAGACCTTTGGTCCCTGATAATCACTAGCAAAGCTTATCAGAGCCAGCACACTAGTTTGGTTTATTTGTAGAACAAGTTCCCTTAGGCATTTCCTAAGTATCTGTGTCTTTCAACTGTCAGGAGATCAAATGGCACAGCCATCTCTATGAAGAGTTTGCCCAGATGGATAATATGTTATGTTAGGCTAGTTATGACACAACCGAGGTAGTTTTCCCTCACAGGAGATAAGGGTATGTGCCACCAGAGTTTAAACTAGATCTGTGTCCTTTACTAAAATTGTCTCAGTTCCAATATCTACAGTGAAGCTGTCTAGAAACTCCATACTTACAGTAGTGTTGTTGCAGATATGATGAAATAAGAATATAAGAGAGAAAAATTTTGTAGTAAGTGATAATACCTTTTGTTAGAGCAGCCCTAGTAGTGCTGGCAGGGCACACGTATCCCTCTCCTTCTACTGGCCATGCAGGCAAGAGGCCAGTTCCCTTTGACCCCAGGAGTTCCTCCAAGAGAGGCTTGGACAGAGTGGGGAAGCAAATACACTCATGGAGAACATCTCTTGAAGAACTGCAGTTACTGGAAGAAAATTTTTTTCTCCTTCAGGTACTCATCCACATGCATTCACACTGTGGGTGATGCTGTGCACTTCATATACTCACTAGTTACATAAAGAAACCTCCTATTGTAGCTTTCTCTGAAAGACATGAGAGCAGAGTGGGAGGAGTGGAGTCATCACAGCCATTATTGTGTAGATCCAGAAGCTATATTCCTAAACAATAATAAAGCCAGAGAAGAGAAAGAGGGCTAAGATTTTGTTTTAAGTAAAGGGACAAAAAAAAAATCACAAAGGGCTTAGATGAACTCTAGCGGTCTGGTAACTGATTAGATCTCCAATCTTCAGACTAGTTCTAGTCCACACAGTGAGGAGGAGCATGGAGGGTATGAGCTGTGTTGTTCCTTCAGTTAGAATGTTTGAGATAATCCTTCAAGGCACAAGGTATAATACCGCCAAATATAATTTATGATTATATTTTATTGGTTTCCTTTTCTTTCGTAACTTTTTCCGGTCTTAAAATCAAGAACTTAATCTTTTGCTTTTCTTGATTAAACATTTGTTTTCACTTTTAAGCTTGCCTGGTGGAAAGAGTGAATCTGGATGAAGCAAGTCCAAAGAAAATGACTTCTCTGGAGAGTAACTAATCCGGTGAAACTGATTTGTGTAGGCAATAATCCATCCTCCCTATTAGAAGCTGAGATAGGTTTTTGGCAGAATGCAAGGGCTAGTTTGAAAGTGCTATGAACAAGTACTAGGGTTTAGTGGCAGAAAGATTATTTATAGCTGCAGGTACACCCTAGACCACCAACATGCCAGTTTTTAAAATTAAATAACTTAGATGTTTTTGACAAATTGCCCCCAACTCCTACTCCATTATCAAAAATCTATCAGGTGTCATGTTTTCAGAAAGCAAAAACAGACTTTAGGAGCAGACTATGCTGAGGACTTATCAGAGATATTAAGTTGTTCTTCCAGATGCTCTGATAACAAGTTTTGGTCTTGTTTTTTAGTTATTGAATGGTTGGTTTTCCTTCACAACTCCAGTATTATTTCAGTACCATTCTTCCTAGGATTATCAATCATCAGGAATGCAAATCAACTGAATCATGAATTATAATTTCTTCTTAAATTCTAAACTTTGAGACAGTACTTAATAAATCATATAGCTTTAAATACATTAGTAGTCTGATTAGGATTTGTTCCTATGTTTTTTTTAGGATGGAACTTTTTGCTAGATTGATGTCACAAGTGATTCTATTACCACTGAATTAAAGGTCAACTTCCAGAGCATGGATCAAATCTCTTTCCACATAGACCACATCAGTAGCCTGTGGAAGTGTCGTACATGTTTGTTAAGGCCTGTCACGTAAGAAGTTCCAGTTCACTTGGTAATGCAGACCTAATGAGTAACTTTGTCTACTTGATTGACAAATACAGATTGATTTAAATTCAGCAAATCATACTGAAAATCCTTAATTTAGTATTTTTGCCTATGGCCTGATCAGAACTGGAGTGGTTGGTGAAAAAGAGCAATAAAAAGTTAATCAGCCTTTTTTCTTATACCTCTTTCTCCAAGGAAGAAAATGTAAATCTGACAACCCTTAAAATTTAGGCTAATGACCCATTGGAATGGAATGCTCATAAACCTATTTGCTTGATTATGCACAGAAACGAAATATTGGGCAACCTGGAAATCGTACTGGGAATTATTCTGCTTTCAAGCAATTGTTCACATCAACATTAAAGCCATTAATGTTTGTATACCTACTCAAGAGCAGATCATTTTCTCTCTTTATAGTATCTGTAGGTATGTGATTACAACCTACCTTCTCTTCTAGTACTTATTATAATAATACATCACAGAGTATATTTGGCATCATTTCAGCTGCTCCTCTGGTAAAACTGTGTGACTTCTCAACAATGTAGTGTTCCTATTTCCTAAATTAGTTCAGCATTTTTGTTGTTTCAGTTTCTTCTAGACTTCAAGATGTGTCATATTTCTTTGTGCCAGTCATCCTTTCATTTTCAACCCATGTTTTCTGATCATTACAATTTCTCATGGAGAGTGAGGCTCAGCCCTGTTGCAGCTGGACAAACATCATGCATTAACTCCTAGTGTTTCAAGTGTGACAGGCCATAGGTAAGGATATGTGACTTATCTCACAAGGGGGAGTCTGTGGCAGTCACCTGTTTCCTTTCACTCTACATACAGGAAGGTGAACTAGAGTAAAGTAAAGTAAAAAAGAAACTGCTGTTGATATATTCATATCGATTATTCCCATCCTTAGTTCTCCAGGCAGAAGAAGACGAAGAAGTCCACACTCCATGATAAGGATTATAAGCACCCAGACAGTCTAGGCATGGAAGCTTAATCCACTGCTTCCCCAGACTCTGTCTTGGCAGTTATGACTAACTGTTGGTCTGATATGATAAAGGAATTTCTCTTGTCAGTTTTCCTGACTCCTGAGAAAAAACTATGTTTACTTTTTCCAAGGTCTAGTCAACCAGTACAACATTGTTTTTTGTGAGACTGAATGTGACAAAAATGGCTTTGAGCACTATACCAATGAGTTAGTCATAGGGACTTCAGATTTAAAGTCTTTCAACAATAGACAGTCTTCAGCAGAGGACCTGCCATTTGATGCAGCTACCCTATGAACCACTTAGTACCATCATTTACAGTTATTATCCTGTTGTCTTCATCGGACAAAGACCAGCTTAATAACCTCAGATGCCTTAGCAGAACACAGCAGACATGTGGGTTGTGACATTCCAGCCAGGGGTTACCTGGTACTTTTGCCTCTCTGCTGTCTGCTGCACTCACATCACCAAAGATACTTCTCAGTCTGTACAAAGGGTGTAGAACTTGTCCTTATTTACTAGTGAAAGCACACTGAATTGGCCAAGGTTTTGAAGCAGAACCATTCCCCTCTCTCCCTTTCACACTTTCTTTTGTGTAAACTATGAAAGACTATGAACTCTAATGCTACTTGTAATGATAGCACAAAAGCAAATGAAGTTGAATAAGATAAATCAGGAAGTAGGGTACCTCAGAACTACTGGATGAGGGAGGCCTGAAAAAAATCAATCTCAACCAACATTTCTTGCAGGATGGATGCCCTTCCTTCAAGTCCTACCCAGGCTAGCAACTGGCAGTGATTTTGTGGGTTGAAATAAACACTGCAGTCTTCTCTGCATTCCTAAGAATGGTTATCTCTTGGTTTCCTCTAGAGCTCAGCTTTTAGTCAGCACCATGACATAGGCAGGCAGCTTTTTCTTCTCAGAAATTTCCTGGTCCATACTCATGGTGCTTACTGTTTCTGTCTCTGTCTTTTCCACTCTGAATTCCAAAAGTTCTGCAGATCTGTTGCTCTTGAGGAAAGGAGCAATTCCTTTTTTCCTCTTCCTTTCCAGAAGTTTCAATCCGACTGAGAGTGAAGGAGTCAGAATGAGGTAAAAATACAACCTTCTTGGTTACTACCCAGACAGCCTCTTTAACAGAACATGAAATGTACACTGAATTTATACAATAAAGTGGAAACAATCTATCATTTGTAACCACAGCACTATAGAAGCAAAGTGCTTTACAATAAGGAACTTTTTAGTATCAACTTGGATGTAAGAAGGCATTATTGTCTTATATAGAAGTTGAGTTTTGGCCACTGTTCTTTCACCTATTCCAGGGGAGATTGGTTTGTGCCTTTCAGCATGCAGGGCTTTCCTCTCAAGAACTATCTTTACTTCATGGTGAGTAGGGCTCATTATCAACTAAAAATCTGTCCATTCACATTCTCTGTAGCACCAATGGTCTTCAACAAGGTGTTATGAATCCTAAGAGCTTATCTTAAATGGGTTGGGATGTACCTGTTTTCTGATATGGGCAACTCCCTGGAAAAAGAACTAGTAAGGGAACAAATCCATTAGTCTTTGTAAACCATTCTACAAATTTAGACCTCAGGGAGAACAGTCAAAAGCTAAATCTTATCACGTTAAGTCCTTAGAATTGCTTAGTGGGGGGCTATTTCAAAAACACAAAGGGTATGGGCTGGCATACCAGGTAACAGACTAGATTATGGTCAATGTGAGATTATCAAGGTAGAGAATCACTTCCCTCTTCAAGCATAATCTTTTGCAGCTCTAGCTACTTCAGCAGTCCCAGTGAGAAAGCTCTCAATCCCTTGCATCTGTTAAGCAACCATCTAGAGTTCTGGCCACAACTTCTTCAAGGACTGTGCTATTCTGGAGGCACCCAGGGATGAGGCAGCACATGGTGAAGCAATTCTGTTACCCCTACTTGAATCAAAGACTGCCAGACTCTCTCCTCCCCCTTCGGATCAATGTGAATATAGAGAGCGTGATTGCTACTTTGAATCACTCAGAAGGTGAAAAGTCATGTGACTGTCATTTCATGGTGGAAAGAGAAGTTACTTATTGCTACACAGGTTCTTTGAGATGTGTCTTTCAGATGATTGTTGACTTACTTGCTTTTTGCCCTTTTCCCGCAGAGCCTTCACAGATGCACTAGCACTTTACATTTGAAAGGGACCCAGAAGAATTTTACATATATTCAGTCTTTTAAAATCATGCTGTTTCAGAAGGGTCAGGGTATGAAGGTAAAAATTTCTCTAATCTGAAAAGAATAGTATATATTTGCCTATATTGTGAATATATATCTGAACAATACTGGTTCATAACTTCTCTTTAATCATACTCTTATAACTATTTAAAAACACTTGAGATTTTTAAAGTCTAAAGAATTCCCAATGTCTTCCTGCCATTGGAAAAATAAGATACTAGGCAATTTGTCCAGTCTGTGTCCATGATCCTTTCTGCTAGGCTGTGTTTGACTCAGATACTGCCACTTTGCATGTGCTTCTGCAGCATCTGGCTCCTGCCTTCACTGGGGCGTGTAAATGACAAGATGCAATAAGGATATATATAGTTTGAAGTATCTCATTCTACAACTGCAGAATCCTGACAGAGTGTGGAAGATTACCATTTCTTTTGTTTGCACATCTGGATTTAGGGAGCAGAAATTAGATGTCTGTTTTTCCCAGCCTACATGGAAAGCAGCAACAAGTGGTAGCCAGTCATAAGAACTTTGTGTCTCCCGTATCTTTGCAGAATCTTAGATGTGTCTCTCTGTAAAGAAGTGCATGAATTGAACCTGTCACACTGTTTTCTATGATGGATATCTTAATATGATTATTGATACATTCCAAAGTGAAATCAGTGCTTGCAAAAGCTTTTAGAATGGCAGTGTTATAGTCCCACAAGGCCAGTAATTTTGAGAACTAAATGCAAAAATAATTTCTTTGAATTAACTGTCCCTCAATAAGCTTTTTAGACAAGGTCTTGATTTAACTACAAAACTAATGATACAGTATTAGTGGTAAAAGTGAATCCTTTCCCAATATACAAACCTGTTTTCCAATGTACAAGCATGTCTATATCTTTCCATGTAAAATGTCAAACAAAAAAGAGAAATCTCTTTTTCAAAGTTATTCTGTTACTAAATGGTGTTGAGATTAGTAAATAAAACAATAGTCATTAACATGTTGGGGGGTCATTATGGAATAAGAAAATTGATTACTATAATCTGCAAAACTCTACATCTCCTTTGTGAGAGAAACAGCTTTTTCAATACCCTGTCAAAATTTACAACTGAAATGGAAGAAGCCAGATAAAATGGAGTCAATGCAAGAGTGAGAGAATGCTTTAGGAAAATTTATTTCATCTCAAATGCCCTTCATCATCCAATATACCTGAAAAATGCGGGTAGGCAAGAAAGGGCTTCAGCTAGTCAACACTAGGTTGCAACTGCTCTGTCCCAATCAGTCCAATGAGAGGTAGGGACCTCTCATTGTTTACTTGCTGGGTAAAGGAGGAGGCATGTTCATAGTTCAAAGCTATGGATTCTTGCTGGGCAGCTGGCTGCTGCCTATCAGCTGTTGGCAGGCTTAACAAATGACTCTGGAGCAATATACAGCCTCCAGGCAGTATGTTATGTAGGCCTAGCTTAGATTAAGTCAGTTCTTATCTTCAGAATTTTTTGACTCCTCCAATACTGTTGATTGCTGAAATAGTATGATAGCAAAATTAAACAAACAGATAAACAAACAGATATAGAAATTGCTCTTAAAATTGTCTGAAATATTTCTCAAATATATGCAATATATGTTACCACAGAAATCTGTACATTTGTGACACTGAAACCAGCACCTCCTTACAATAGTCCTGTACTTAGGTTGCTCTCGAAAATCAGCTCCTGGTCTCCGTAGCAACACAGACTGCAAAGAGCTCACCAACACTGTATTTTGCTGTCAGCGCTAGGTTCCTGAGGAATAAAAAATCAACTGGAGGATTTTTTGTTCAGTATTTAGAATTTTCTTTAGACCAGTTCAAATTACTAGTGAGAAAGTTTCTTCTTTTGCAGCAGTAAACAGTTATAATAGCATATAACAGCTGTCTTTCACTGAAATATGTAAGCAATGCACCAACAGGTGCTTCTGAGAAAAAAAAAAAAAAAGAATTTTCATGGCAGTTGAATTTAGTCTGGGCAATTTGTACCCTTTCTCCTCCCCATCCCATGCCTCATGACCATACAATAAGACATTTTTATACTGAAATTCATTTCTTTAACATAGCTTTCCCTTAATAACTTACCCACATAAGAATACAAGAATACATGAATAATACCATCTCTTTCCCAAAGCTTCTAGAAATTAAAGCATTTTTCTTGTATAATAAGACAGCAATATGAGAATTATTATTATTACACTTCAATCAATCAATTATTACACATCAATGCTTGTGAGGTACTATTATAGGACCAATGATTACATAATATCAACGTACTAACTTTATTCACTAAAGATTTAAATTGGTCCTGGAAGAGAAAATCTCCTTTTAAATCATTCCTTCCCCAGTCACTTCTAGTCAGCTTCAGGGGGTTTTGTTTGTTTTGTTTTTAAACTTAACTTTCTATATAGTAGAAATAGAATTCACTGCTAATTCCTGAAATCAAGAAACTAAAACCAGAAAAATGTGTGAGGGCAACAGTGCATATAGACTTCTAAAGATCTGATTTTTTTGGTTTTGTTCAAAATGCATGGGCATAAGAGTAGATTTCACCTCAGTGCTGAAAACTTCAGAGATAGCAGTGTCTCTTTCTTGAAAAAGAATGGTCAGCCTCTACCTTTAGTAAAGTTATGCTCTAAAGTGCCAGTTCTGTATGCATTCAACATAACAGCAGTTTAATTTAGATTTAAGATTGATATTTTTCCACTGCATCAGTTGTCACTGCACTCCACTGTATTCCCTGATGTCACTGAATTGATGAGAAAATCACTAATGAAGGCAACATCGTGTGTGTTAATGGTGAAAAATTATGTTACCCAGAATGCTTACAGACTTCTTGATTCATGTGCACTTTGCTGAGAACCAAGAAAGGGAATACAAGGACAGGTCTCTTAGGTTGAATGGCTTTGAGCTGTAAGCCCCAGGATCCTGTGTTGGATTCCAAAACAGGCTTGCGGGAAAAGTGATACAGCAATGAGATCACTGTGTACTTCTAGGCCATTTCCTTTTTCCTATATCTTTAAATACACATGGAATAATCCCTCTAATAAAGTGAGGCCCACTGCATGAAGATGGGCAAAGGTTCAACTGAAGGGGAAAAAAAGTATGTATGTTCTTGTACCATCAGCTTTTTCTGTCTGAACAAGTGGGGAATAGCTTTGTGGCTCATTTGCTGGAAAGCTATGGGACCTGGGAGAACGGATAAACATATGTCAAACAGCCTTACTTAAATCATGAATTTCCCTCAGCAGAAGAAATCAGGAAGGTTTTGTTTTGTTTTGTGGTTTTAAATTATAAGAACAAACCTTGAAGTCTTTGACTGAAGCCTTTCAAGCAGACAAGTTACACTGCCCGGTTTTGTTGGTAATGCTAGATACACACATCTCTATGTCTGAGGTCCCTGAACATGTTCTGTTTGTACCTTGTTTGTACCTTCTGTACACTGACTTCTCAGCAGCAAAACATGGCTAGTTCTATCACTACTTTATTAGCATTTCTGCTCCAGAGCAATGCAAAACCACCAACCCCAGAAAAAAATCCATTTAATTAGATTTTCCCACCACATCCACTTGGTTTCAAGGGACTTGCTGAACATTGTACTGCCTCCAGGTAATATAGGAGAAGGGCTTCTTCAGTCTGTTACAAGTTCCTGCTGGGAGAGGTTTTCACCCAGCTTTACTGTGATGCTTTGTAAAATAAAATTTAGTCTGACAAAAAGCAGCTGCAAGTAAACAGTACTGGTTTCTGAGGAAAACTTGAATGACTAGATTATGTGGAGGATATGATTTTCAACAAAAATATTTCCTATATATAGCAGCTTGTGCCTAACTCCAGTTGTGTTATAGTCAAACTGTAGATGAAATATGCATAAATGATTTTACAATTAGATTTTATAGTTTTGTGGCTTACAGATTGTGTACTACCTTGAACATAGTGGTACACATACCATTTTTCATTGTTAATCTGAAAATAAATCTTAATTAGTGGGAATGTCTCAAATTAAAACAAGTTCTTTGATTCTTATTTTCCTCTCTGCCCCTCAGAATGCATTCAGAATAGGAGAAGTGATTCACAGATCTGCCATTGCAAGCTAAACCCAGAATTAAGAAAAATAGGAAGACTTTCTTTCCTTTCTGTGCACTATTTGTTTCCTGGTCACTTTTATTAGCCTTCTTTTACCTACCAATGCTCTTCTTGAGCTGAAGGTAGATTAGTTTCCAGTGAAAAGCCAGTCAAAAACATGGAGAAATCTTTATCTTTAAATACAGGAAGATAAATGTTTCATCAGCACTGCCTTTATTGATTACTTTTTGAAAGTGATAGTGCATTAGAGAGAACTGCTTGCTTTCATTTAATGATTTGTGTATATACAAGTGTTTATAACCCATCCTTCATTCACTTTGGACTTCGTTAGGTGGTTAGGGAAAGAGACAAGTTCTGATTTAATTGTCCTTTGCTTATGGAAAGTAAAACAGGGATAGTTATTTGACTTGGTATTAAGTGGTGGCTAAATGTATTATTCTACTAAGTAATTCATGAATTATAGATGAGAGTATTGAAACAATTCAAACTGACTTTGTTCAGTCTGCTTATGAATGAGTTTATTTTGCATCTGATGTTTATAGATGGGGTGTTTTTAATAGCAAAATGCAAAAAATGCATCTGAAAATATTTTGAGGAGCTTAATGTAGAGAATAGGTTCAGGTAAATCCATACATAGGGCTAGCAGTACCAAAAACTACCGGAGTTTGAGAGCATCCCAGAACCATGTAGGAAAAGAGTTAGATAGTCCTGTGTATACTTAAAAACTGCATCGTAAATGCATATGGGTTTGTATGTGCATATGCACATGGGTTCAGAGACAAATTTCCATTTGAAACTTTACCTCTGGCATTTCCTGACTTTTGGGTACTTAACTGCAGTCTTAACATCTTCTTAACTCGGTATTTCTGCTTTTTTGAATGGAATGTCTATTTGTGCTGGAGACAGATAATGATCAAACATCTGCCTGGGTTACACACAGCATCTACCAGCCAACTGCTTGCAGGTTGCTTCAGAGGAAGAACACCCAGTTTTTGAGTCTGGAAACACCAGCCCCTATTTACTGCACTATTTACGTTTTCATGGATAGGCCTGATTGATATATTCCTTCCAGCAGAGGGCAGTGGAATGGTATGCATACATATATAAACCAATATTTTAATGCAAGTTAAAAAAAATTCGACTATTCTTTGAAAAAAGCTGAAATGAAGTAGGCTGGTAAACAAGAGTTATTGTTTGCATTGCCCTTCAGGTTTAATATTCCTTTGGCTTTATTCCAAGCACAGAGAAGACCTTTTGGTATACCATTATGACGAAGCATCTTCGTTCTTAAGTACAAAACATTGTAGTTCCTAAGTATTAACAAAATATGAATTTCTGATATAACAGAATGCCTTAATCTGAATGCCTTAATCACAAAAGGCACCATTTTTGTGTGGCCCAGTATAAGGTGTATCTTTTAGACATTTTTTTCCCCTTGAGTAAAAATTAAGTTTATATCTTTTGTCAAAAGAATAAAATTGATTAAGATTTTGGCCATAATATTGTTTCTAATACGTATTCTATACAGAGACAGAGACATATAGGAGCTATTTCTCTAAATACTCATTATGCAATATGATGTTATATTTCAGATTTCTGTCCTCTGCAGAGCTGAGAAAGCTCCTAAAACTGTAAGACCCTGTGACAGGTTGCAAATAATATGCCTTGAGACTGCACTTGCATGCTTGTGATTTGCTAACTCTACTGAATAAGTAAGACTCAAAGCTATGACTTTTAGCTTTTTTCTTTACATTTTTGTGCAGAATATCAACTCTGAGATTTTGATGCTCAACATCTGATGCTTAGCAGCTCTGCCAGTACAAAAGCCAGAGGCAAATGCTGAATGAATATACTTCTTAACTCTCATGTAGGCTCAGCTCCTGTTCTTTTAGGGCTTCCTCTAGAAGTCTGTTAAATGAAACTGCTCCTTCTTATAGCTACCTTCATTTATAGAAAAAGAACATCAGAATTTTCATTGCAAATGAGAACAGCATCCAAGTAAACCAATGCCACAACCATTAGCAATATTTGATGGGAATGTTTGACAGGAAAAGAAATATAAGAGCTGATTGAATCTCCATTTTCTGGTGTCTTTTGGATTACAGGTGCCTGGTTTACTGTTCATTTAATATGGCTTCTAAAACCAGAATCCACTTTTCTTACACACTTTCTATTGACTGAATTTAATCCCAACAGCCTGTGCGGTAATATTTTCCAGATAATACAGTCATTCTGAAAAGAGCCGAAGGTGGAAAAGGGGTAGCAAAAAGTGAGAACCTTTAATCTAAAGTAAAAAGATATGTTAGTATGACATTGAATTGTCTGTTCCCTAAGTCACTATTGGGGCAGGACAGCTGTTTTTCACCTCCTCATCAATGCTCATTAATGCTTAATCAGCTGAATCAGTTACTGGTTTGGGGGATGCACAATGTTGGTCTATTCCTAAAATAGAATAACTCTAAAGACCACTTTCTAAATATGGTATGATGTCATTTCATACTATAATTTCCATTAAAACTAACCAACATGAACCTGTTTTTCATGATTTTGCATGGTTGTCATTTGCGCCTTTTTAAAAGTGTATAGAAGGAATTTATATTTTTGTAGTATTTTATGACCTCTTTGTGTTTCCTTTGCACTTGTGTGAAGGATATGTATGGCAATGAAGAATCAGGGCCAGGAGAAAGACTTTAATTGAGCTGTAGATATGAATGTAAAATTCTAGCTGTGTATAAAACAGGTTCTGAGCTAAACTCATGAAATGTATTTAAGATTTGAGATATTACTGGTAAGCAAAGAATCAAATTTCCAGTTCCAGCTATTTACTTTATATAAACATCCTGGCTGCAAATTAACCACAAAAATGTTGGATGAAATCATGTTCTTCGTCTAAATCTACAATGAATATCTAGCCAAAAGAAGTATGTTGTTCTTTATCAGTACATCTCGAAACTCTTGGTGAGTTTTCTTTCTGTTTTATTTTGCTTGCCTTGTATTTTCAGCCATCCATAAACATCAGCCTTTGATATACAGTACTTACTACTAAGGTTGTTCTGGAGCAGTAGATTGAGCCTCCTATTAAGTAAATAAATCTGCTCTTAACTTCCAGAATTATAAATAACACCGGGAATGTCAGGGCAACCTTGGGGATAAGCCAAGTCTTAGCACAGCTGCTATGACCTTGTATGTCAGCATCATAGCCTTTGTCAGTATGTGATTTGTGTACAACATGGAATTTGCTACCACTTTCTTGGGTTCTACATTAATTCAGCTTCTTTTAGCTACATATTAAGAAAATACAAAGCAGAGAATATTTCCAGGCTGTGGAAGGGTCATTGAGAGGTTTGCATATTATGTCACTGATGGATAACTTGTTACGATGAGCATTACAAAGTAAACACTATAGCCACATTGTAAGCTTTTGCAAGCTGGAGCCACTGTGCTAGCTGTAAGAATTTATCTTCTCTGACCTATCACATAAGACCCAGAGACAGAAAAGAAGTTTTACTTACATGCAAAGCAGTGATTAGTGACAATTCTATAGGATCTAATCCTCTTCCCACTGCAGTTCTGTACTCCAATTAACTGTTCTTTAATGAATGCATGATTTTAAACATGTGATTAGTCGGAGTGAGAACAATAGGCCTACCTGCGTACTTCAAGTTAAGCATATGCTTAATTTCCTTAATGTGTCAAAGCTTTACAGACTTCAGCAGAAGTATAAGTTTTTACGGTTCAGTAGTTATTGCATAAAAGTTGACTCAGGCCCTCAAAGACTGAACTTAACTTTTCTTTTACAGTTCACTGAGATTTTCTGAACACCTTTTATTAACTATGTGTTCATCTTTGTTGCCTTTGGACTTCCTGAAAAACCAGGCCAGAAGCACCAAGATGCCTCTCTCAGTGTTACCTAGGCAAATATCTCTACTAGGTTCAATTATTCCAAGGAGTAGAAGTTTACTACTTTAAATATACAATTCAAGTGTATTCTCTTGAGATTTTTCTGAACCAAGGCACTAAACTTTTTAAGGCAAGTTCAATTAGTAATATTAAAAAAACCCACAGCTTAAGAGCTTATAACTTCATTCCTCCTTTGATTTTTATCACTGTTGGTATAATTTTAGTCAGATTTGATATTGAGTATGTTAGGTTTTTTAGCTGGTCTGTCCACTTTATGATTACAACATAGTCACTGTGAAGAGAGTGAGTTTTTCTTCAGTTACTTTCAAGTAGTAATACCAGCTTCATACACTGCATTTCAGCACAGAACTCTGATTGTGCCGTATTTGTCAAAACTTGCGCCTTGAGACCCAAGTTTAGATTTGTCAGTCCGAATAAGACCACTTAAATAACTAACCTAATTTTCAGAATCACTGGGCCTACTTAGCTTCTACCGAAGATAAGCTAAGATGAAAAATCTGTGGATGCGTGGAACTTTTGGACATGTAGAAGCCTGTTTTTTAATAAACTTCCCCCTTACAACTGCTGAAACATTACCCTGAAGCATTGATCGAAGCAGAAGTTTTAATTCGACATGAATGAAATCTATAACATGATAGATCCTAAGCCAAGATCCACTGAACAAACATCTATAGACTATTCTGTAAAGATGCATTAGCCTCTGAAAATTTAGTCATGCAATAGCTCTGCCATTGTTTCCTGGAAGCATAGTGATGCTGTTTACCAAAGTATTTTCTGACACTGTCCATATAAGCTAAAGAATCTGTTTATGTTTTATCTTATACATATGTGGTTCAGCTTCACCTTTGATTTTTCTGATTGTCATAGCTCTGATTAAAGGAAGGGAAAATGCTGCTCAAACTCTTTTTAATAAATTACACTTTCTACTGTTTTAGCCCAGATGGGAACTAGAGGAAATGTTATGTTCCATTATATTTTAATTATATGCAAATTCAGTGAAGTTAAATTTGTAGGAGACTGCATTACAGTGCACACTTTTCCAGTACTTTCACCACATTTTCTTCTCTCAGACTCTGCCTGAGAATTTGTATAGAATCTATTGAGCTATTCATACTGTGAGTTATAAAAATGCAAAAAGCACATTTCCTCCAATGAAGGAAGTTTGCCATTGCTTTTGTTTCTCTCACTCCTCCTCCATCCCTCATTTCTCCAACACACAAGTTCAGGGAGTAACCTGAAATGTTCGTGTGTCCTATACACAAGTGAGAAGTATATGCCTTCAGCTGTGTGAAAGGAAAAGGTGGAAAAACTTGAAAGTTACCAAGAGGAAGAATGTATCTAATAATACTCAGCTCTGTGTGGGCCATTAATAAGAAATTTATTTTCTGTGAATATTTGTACTGGTAGAACTTAAATTCACAAATGTTTGCATAAAGATGTACTTTGAAAGGGCACTACTATGAATGAAGTAAATACATTCAGCATTATAAGGCTGTTTTTTCAGGCCGTTCCCCTCAGAGTATGTAGCCCTGTATTAGGTCGCACTTGGCTCCCAGCAAAAGCACTACTCAAAAAAGATGCCAAGATTGACATTAGCCTGAGAGGCAAATATTTCTACAGGATGTCATAGGGTTTTGATTCCCTTCAAATCCATGTGTGCAGGTTTTCCTCCTGTACAAAGCAATATTGCATGCAAAAAAAAGAAACCAAGAAAATTGATGAACACCTCACACTACTCTGGGATCAGGATGCAACTAGGGTATACACCAAGGACTGAGAGGTCAGAACTTCTCAGTTGTGCAGCACAGGATAAGTACTCAGGCCTCCATTCTGATTTCTGCTTTGGCTTCTGCACTTGCTCTGATAGCCCATGTCCCGTAAAGCACATGCTTCCAAAATTATGTCAACAAATTTGGCTTCCCAAAGCAATACAAGAATTTCACAGTCTCCAACAAGATGTGTGCTAGTGAAGGAAGCACACTGCTTTCACTGTAGGTAGTTTTCAGTTATAAATAAAGCAGGGTCACCTCCTGTCAGATCAGAAAAATAGCATTTTATGTTAACCTTACACACACTTGTCTGACTAAACTTTGTGCAAGATAGTAAAAAATCTAAATCAACTTTTATATCCCTATCTCTCAAACTTGTGCTGATGCCAGCCACCCAATTATTCTCTTATTCCAGTTATTTTTGTTCTTATGTATGTTTTGACTTTACCATCTAGCTCTCTAGCAGGAAGGAAATATTTTACAGTAAAGCCACCCATGGAAAGACAAATATGGCAAGGAAAGAAGAAAAGACAAACAATCCAACAAAGTTACTTTACAGCATGCCCTTTTCCTGGGAAGATGAGTAGATGAGTTTCAGCATCTTGTGCTGTGGAGAAAGCATAAGTGGGAAGCAGAGGTTCAGTGCTCATGCGTCAACTAACAGGGCAACACATGTGCACTGTAGCTGTCAAATCCCAGAACTCCAGTACTGGCTGCCGTTGCTGCACACACTGAAGAGGAAATGAGGTTCTTTTCTCTCCTTTAGTTGGATGCTTCAAACAGTGGTGCTAATTCAACATAGGCAGAGCAGTTGGACATTGAGAACGTTCTTCAGTGCACTGTGGCCTAATAGATAAATTGTACAACAAACTAGGCCTACCTAACTTCTTTGTCCACCTACTTTTCCTACATGTAAAATGGAGGGTAAAGATTAATCAGTTGTGGGCTGTTTGGAAAGATGAGTTGATGTTTGTTCAGCACTTTGAAATCCTAAATCAATACATAGTGGAATGGGATGTGCCACCTACGGCTTCATTCAACAGAGAGCAGCATTGGACAGGAGAAAAAGACCTCTCTCTCTAGAGCTTACATGCTGCCCTTTGCAGAACCTGGTAATGGGGGCAATTCTTGCATATTTGTTTTGAGAACAAATGTAATGAAAGGGGGCCTATTCACCCTCTTCTGTGGGCAAAGTAAGCAAAACCTAAATGAAACAAAACAGAGGTATAAGTAATGATAACCTGAGTCACTTTGAATTCTGTGGAGATTATTTAGTCAGCAATCAGGTGACACACGTATTTTCTTTGGCACTCCAAGGCTGTCTCCAGGCATACCAAGCAGTATTTTCAGACAAGCCTTTAAAAACAGAAGATATCTCTTTATGGGGTTCTTTCTTAGGGTTTCTTCAAATGGTGGCTGGATCTTTAAAAGCTGAGGTTGAGGACTCTAAGTGAGATTCATTTCTCTTACACTGGTCTACCAAAAAAAGCCAAGGTATTCCCCGAGGTATGTTACAGCTGCTTTCAGGACACCCAGATTCGGTGGTTTCCTTGAGGCTTTGTAGAGGTACAGCATTTCTGAGCTCTATTCTGCCCCTACTCCCTGTTTCTAATGGTCTCATTTTCCTTCACTTCAGAATGCTAAATCTTCCCAGGGCTGCTTTGGAAACAGATTTATTATACGTAGGATTGCATCTGAGTTAGAAGCGTTTTGCCAAGGGAATCTACACAATAGGAACATACATCTCTTTTATGGGCCCTCTGCTTTAGCCTAACTGGCACCAAGAGGCTGCAGAAAAATGTAGGTTCCCTGCATTTGCTATTTGCCAGCACTGTTTAACTATTTATATAGGTGTAAAAAAAAATCTGTTCAACAACTGATACCTCCTAATGAATCAATGTATCTGTAGTTTTAAAATGTAGACACAAGAAACTATGATTAGGTTTCAGTTTTCAGGCTTAACTCTGCCTTTTTATTTTCTGGCTACACCATAAACATAATGCTCCAGCTTAAGGAGCTAAACTAGACCTTAAAGAGAGTCTAGAGCATACACTGATCTATGTGATTTTGTAATTATAATGCTAAATACATAAGTGTTGCCATTGTTTTTCTCTTTGGCTTGCAATAATGTATGTGCTTTGCGGGAGGGGTGACCAAGACGAAAATCCGCTTACAGTCCCATTACCACCACACTTCACCCATAATACATGGATTACTTTTATGATACTGTACTTCTACACAATGGAGAGAGAGAGTGAAAGAGAGAGAGAGTTTTTCTTGTAATGACTATTTGGCATTTTACTTCCAAAAGCTCCTTGTGAGTTCAATAGACGTAGTTTTATTTATGGTATATCTGATCTCCTATACCATGTTCTGTACACCAAGGGGACACCAGCAATCTTCACAGCAAAATGAAAGGAATAAAAGGAGTTTGGTTATGCAGGAACAGCTGCTTGTTTTCAGCAGCATCACTTGAGAGTTTTTCACATTCTCCTTCTCCGCCTCTCCCCAAATGTTCAGCCTGCTGTGTGCAAGCTGGGTGTTTACAGTACAGGACTACGGAGGAGGAGGAAATATTTTGCCTATTGTTCAGTGACGTCAATGGCTTAGCTCCCAGTCACTTGAGGGACTCTGGTGCTTAGCAAATATCAGTGCACTGCTGCTACTGCATGTGCCTTACGGTCTGCTTGCAGTAATTTAAGGTCTCTCCTTCGAGATAGATCCAGTTGGTGTGTGAGGCGCTGTGAAGAGCAAAGAGCAATAACCATGGAAAGCTGTTCTGCTTCTTTTTGCATGGGAAAGCACTACATGCTAATTTTTATTATGGTATTAATATAGCATATTTATTCACAGTAAATGCTAATTTTTGTACTAAAACTGTCTTTTATCCTGTACCAAATTCGTCTCTTGCATGCTGTCTTTCTCTGTATAAAATCAAGGTTCTAAAATAACACAGAAGACACTGAAAATTTTATAATTAATCAGAGTGAACAGCTAATGGCAGGCTATATGTTTTTCTGCTGTGCTCTAGCCATATGTTTTGTTACCGGGTATTGGTTACTGAATTTTGTTTTTTGTTGAAGATTTTCAAAGCTCAGTGTTCATTTTTTTAATGCACGTTTTGTGAGAGAAAGTATGGCTACAGTTGATGTTCCTGGAGGGGCTGCATTTCAGAAGCCAAGCTTCAGCCACTTATTTTGCATGAGAAGACATTTTAAATTATTTTTGACAAACTTGGTGCCCATATTTGGGGTTGAAAAATGGGTATCTACAGCTTTTGTGCATGTAAACAGGAAGCTGGCCTTGCAGAAAACACCAAGAAATTGTTACTTTGTGTCAATGCTTTAGATGTTCATGTTAAACTTTTATAGTTGAAATTGAAGTGATTGGTTTTGAAAAAATTATCCATAATCTATCTGAAAGGAGCTGTGACTCTGGCCTGGACCAAAAGTTATTATTAACTCATTATCTTGATGTGAGACTCTGGTTCTGTTTTGTGTTAATGAAATAAGCACAGTAAAAGCTTCAAGTGTTCTGAGGGTTTATTGAAACTTTTAGTGTGGTATAGTGCTATACTGATGCCTTCAGATAAAGGGACAGTATGAGTTGATGCTGCCATTTTGTAGAGCAAATAAATGGGAAGGCTAAGAGGGAAGAAAGGTGAATACAGAGGCTAACAAACACTGGGCTTATAGTGGGAAATGAAAAGGCTAGACAAACTACTATTAGTGCCTTCTAGTTCTTTGGGAAGCCTCCCATCATCATACACTGGCTACAGGGATCATAGGGTGTCATCGAAGAGACCCTAAGTAACCTGGCTTCCTGTGCTTAGAAACAGCTCGTAGATGGTATCATCCGATATGGACTTAAATCTGTACACTTTACTTTTCAAATTGGTCATATATGAATCATTCACTGATCAGTAGAAGAGGGCCTTATCTAACAACGTGTCCACATTGAAACCAGTGAGAATTTTGCTGGGAAGGGACTGAAGACTGAAAACAAATTTGTTCAACATATATACTAAAAAAGTCAGAATAATGGAAAGGTTCAGAAAAGTTACTCAAAAGTAAGGAACAACACTAAAGTACAGATTTCCCATAATTTGGCTTCCTTGTGCATATGACTTCTGGTAAGTCTTTAATTATATGATGACATAATTCCTTTTTTTTTCTCTTCCAGAGAAGTAGTGATTAGTGATTTTTTCCTCCAAACTGTTTGGACCTCAGCAAGGAGAATATTAAGAGGCTAGGAAGGCAGTTATTTTCCTTGCTCTCACTTCTACAGTCTGGTCCCCCAACAGACTGCAGAAATTCAGGAACAGCCTGTGTTGCTTTCAGTATGTTCAAAACAGACAGAATTTTTAGAAAATTAAGCCAATGAGCTCTGTCAAGTCTATATTAAACATACATGAACAGGGTTTTATAATTTATCCAACTGAAGTGGTCTTTCCTGAGGAATAAAAAGACACCAAGACAATTCGTCTACCATCTTCACTTCAAAATGTGGAGGCCATAAAGAGTCTCAACAGAATTGTTGTAAGAATTTTTAATATGTGAAGTAGACTCTTTGGTTTCCCACCTGATTTTATTACTTAAAAAATCAGCCCAGATGTGACACTCAACCCGAAAAATTTCAACCCAAACAGTTAAAGTTGGACAGACTGTGATAAAGAAAGTGTTAAAAAGCCATACTGAATACTGTATTACTAATGTTAAGGTTTAGGAGGCTGAGATATGAGCGCAGATGATAGAGGGTAAGGGAAGAGAGTTTAGACTGATATGAGTCAGGATGGAATGTAAGGAAGGGTTTTTTTTCTTTTATTGGTTAGAATAATCTCGGAATGGTAATTCACAGAATAATTAAGAACAAGTATTTGGACACATTTTATTTTCAGTTTCTGGACATGCAAATATTGCTCACAGCATCATTACTAGAAAAAAAATGATCTCCTGAAGTATTTATTATCTGAGTACGGAATTTAAGTGTATTTTTATTCAGCCGTAGGTGTCATCTGTTGTTTACACAATAATTTTGTGGTCAAGATAGAGGGAAAGAATATGTTTTTTTTTGTTTGTTTTTATGCCCTAATTCTTATAAAATATCTGAATAACTACATTGTTTTCTTGTGTCAAACATCATCCTTTCCCATAAGATTAACAACTCCAGCTACGCATAGTAGAGAGTGTGATTTATTTCTTTATAAATACGGAGTTGTAGGAGAAAATACTCTGTGGAAATATATATATATATATTTTATTCGTTCTCTTGCATAATCAAGATCATCACCCTTTTGTCTTTCTTTGTTTTGTATCTTGGTTTTGCTACATTCAGGTATACTGTATTTTTAAGTAGCACACAATACAGAATATGGCCAGACAGCTCAAGAACACTGAAAAGGGGGTGTCAAGCCACCCAGACCAGAATCATCCTTCAGGAGGAGGATCATCAAGAGATCAAATACAATTTTTTTTTTCTGATTACTGTACTGGGTGTGGTCAAAATGATAAATACTTGGCAAGATTTCCAAGTATTCTGGGAAATCTGTTTCAAATCAGTGTTGAATATTGGCTTCATGGTCTGAATACACAGTAAGGAAAGCCTGTTATAGTTTTACTGCTGTTATTCCAATCACTTTGTAATCTTGCAAAATGAAAGAAACTGTTGAAGGCAGATTTGTCACCATCTGTAGCTCTTTCAAGGACAAAGCTACTGAATTCAGTGGGTAGATTATTCCTGATAAAGAATGTTTGGTACATCTTCTGCAAAGTATCGCCAGTTTATTTGTGAATGCTTCATCTGGTTTTGTACTGGAGGCAACATGTTGTAGAATTCTGCTTTCTCTCCTAATTATAGAACACTCTGGCACGTCACTTAAGAAGACTTTTTTTATAACACTAACTTAAACCAGATCATCTTTTTGTAGACCAAAGGCTCACTTTTACTTTTTCTACATAGTCATTCTACTTCATGGACAGTTCTCAGTTTTGGACAGAAATAGGTTATTAAAAGGCTTCCCGAATTTGAATCGGAACTGAATTACAATTGACATACTCCCCCAGTAATTTTTTCCTGATTTCTCATAGAGTTTTCAGGAACAGCTCATTGTCTAATGAGAAGAAACTTAGTATTAAATATAATGAAACATAACATAGATCTTGAAATACAATGCTTTGTCTTCCCCCATGGAGTTTTGCATAGACAAACATACATATATATAAATCAAATTAATGTAAAACATATAATATCAAGGTAATATAAAATACTGCCGTGACAGGTGTGCTTATAATTATTTCCCTTTTACAGACAGGGGTGATAAGTCTCAGGAGACCAAAGCTCAAAACTATGCTTTGCATTTAGAAATCTTTTCATAAATGACGTGCACAGAGACACATCCAAAATTATTAGTATAAATAGGAAACAGGTGTATGTTGAAATACTCTTCTCTTAACCTTGATCTGTTCTCCCCTACTAGCCTGCAAACAGATATCTTTCTGCCTTCCACCTTCTAAAGGATTTTCTAAATCAGGCTTACATTTCCCTTACTTGTCTTAAAGTTTTTTTTTTTCCTAACAGCATCAAATAGCTGTTTGCCAGACCTCGAATGTAACAGGGAGGAGACCTGTCATCAGCCATGGGAAAACAATGAGTTGTATCTAGCCAAGAGATAAAGTGACTACTTTCTTCACATAATAAACTAGTTTTTGGCAGAGATAGTTTTTCAAATAGACAATATAGAAAGAAGAAGGTGTCATGAATTCTGTTGTTATGATAACACTGTCCTGTGTATACGAGGTATATGGGTTTTTGGAAGCAAAATCTATTGCAAGTCTTTAGAAAAAGAAAGGTATTAGTACATCACTTGCCACTTCAGTGGGGGTGGGGAAGGTAGAAAGAATGTAAGGTGGAGACAGAAATGAAAACAGAGAGTTTATTCCTTCCCTCTCTCCCCTCCTTTCCTCCCTTCTTGCCTACTTTCCCTTCCTCCCTCTCTCCCTCCCTCCCTTGCTTCCTCCCTGTTTTCTGTCCTTCCTTCTCTCCTCCCCTTCTTTCCTCCTTTCTCTCCCTCCTCCTCCCTCCCCTTCTGGCAGGACACCTGTCTAGTGCTGTTCCTCTATGTACTGTGGCTCCTGTGTTTTAAACTACTACAAAACAGTTAAGAAAACCTGTTTTAAAATAGCATACAATGGCTAGCTCAGTTAGTTGTTAGGCCGATACTAATATTGTTAGAATAATACTATTGGTACATAAGAAATATGAAAATCTAATCTATTGGCCACACGGGTAAGTTAGCTATTTTCTTTGGTGGTTCCTGTGATTGTAATCCATGTTTGAGAGAAAGTCGGAGAGCATAACATTGTATTCTTTACAGTGGTTATCTGCATCATCCACCTCATGATCTGTTATAATGGCCTGGGCTTTACTCTTCAGGCCCTTTGAAAATTGCTGTAGAGTAGTTGTTTCTGAGAACAATCTTCTGTGAGCTCTACTCTGCTAACTGTAGTGATGACTCTCAAAGTGGACTTGCAGGGAAAGCAGAAGACCATTCTAAGTTGGGTCTTTCTCTCACTTGGAATCACACTGAATACAAGCTTTGCCTTTCAAACATAAAGCATATTGTTACACAGCAATTCCTTAAGTAAGAGAACGGTGGCTAAGGAGTAATCAGCTAACTGTTCTCATGAAAATGGACTGAAAATGGCATAAAAAATAGTAAGCCTCTTAAAAGAAAGGAGGAGTCCTGTGGGGAAAAATACCGCCACTATTTAATCTCATATATGATTCCTAAATAAACACACTGCTGAATATTAACAATTTATAAATATATTTATAATAGTGCCTCAGATCTTCTGGGAGTTCCACTGTATTTTATAGACTTTCTCGATCACAACTGCAGTGCAGTGGGTGGAACATTACAGCTCTGCATCCAAAAAGTTACATAGAAGCTTTCAGCAGAAAAGCAAAGAATGCTATGTACAAGGAAGATAAATAACAAAACTAGCAATCAGATTGGAAGTTGGCAAGGAAATATGGAGAGGAGAGAGAATAAAATATGCTTTTTAATTTCGAAATAGTAAGACGTAGTTTCATTTCTCATCTACAAGGTATGAGTATGTCAGCATGACATGCGAGTTTCATGTCAGCATACCAGCCTGGGGATCTTCAAGGAGCTGGGTTGTTTGAGGGAGGGTGGGGGAAGGAAGGAAAGGGGAATGGGCAGAAGGAGACTTGTGGAAGGGGAATTTGGGAGATTTTAATGCAGAAAACAGTTTGGGAGAATGGTGCGCTGTGGAAAGCACTTTCCCCCCTTTCCTGGGTAGCATGGGGAATGGGATAAGTACCAGGTGCAACACTGAGGAGGGAAGCTAATGTCTGGAGGGAATGGTGTAACTTGATACTTGTAGGGGGAATTGGTGTAGAAGGGAGAGAGCAGGGAGGAATAAGACCCAATGCTGCACACAAGAGAGAAACTATTAGAGTTTGGGAGCAGGATATGGTCCAGCACTTGGAGGCAAGACCTGCTAGAGCATAGAGACAGGAAAGGATCTCATGCCTCTGGTGGGGAAGGAAGCCTAGGGTGCGACTCCAAACCTGATGTGGGAAATGTCACTTAATACAGAAACATGTGCTGACACTTGTGTCCAAGTAAATGATGAGACCACTGCCACCACCATGGAAGTTCTGGTGTCTTTTCCTCAGCTGTGGAGGGAGAAAAAGTTACCCCAGTTTTGTGATTAGTTGGGACTCTGCTCCATCAATTAGGAGATGGGCCATCGATAATAGGTAGTAATGCTGTGCCATCTGGAGATGCTGGATACTCAAGAAGCAGAACAATATCATGATGAAGAGCTGAGATCCATAAAATCCCAAAGTTAGAGCAACTTTGCCCCTCACACTCCCAGGGCTGCATGCTAGGCTAAGGGGAAGATACCAGCATTGCCCTGGGAACTATGAGATCACTGACAGCCAGCTACTTGACTATGCCATCTATGCTAGATATAGCATGTTAGCCTAGGCTGAAGAGATCCTTACTTAGCCATCACGTAATCTCTTTCCATAAAAGATAGATGATGCAGTTCTCACGTTAACAGGATCAAAATTTTGTATCAGTCCCTTTACCTGCAATTATAAGCTTAATTAAGCAACAGTGCAAAGGAGAGAGGAAACATAAACTGCCAAGTGCTGTAATCTCAATACATTCAATGTAATTTACAGCCACTTTTAAATTTTAGTTTTCTTTATAGAAGATTTTTCTTTGTTTTCTGTTTCTTATAAATGCTTCGTAGCACTTAGTACCATTAGAAGTATTAATAGTAGCAGCAATAATATTTGTATTATACTAGTTCCCAGGAGCTCCAGTTGGGAGTGGGATCTGTGTAAATACAAAAAAATATGGTCGTTGCCCTGAGGAATTTACATAGTGAATCCTGTTGCGGCTAATTTATGTTTCATATATTTTCCTAAATCAAAATGCTTTAATAATGAGTAAAGGATTTATCCTGTAATTACAACAGGATTCATGTGCTGTATCACTCTGTTTTCAGCTGTTTTTCTCATATACGTTTATTGTGTGCAGTTGAATTACATTGTTTTTTCACTCCATCACAAGAACAGGTAGGATTCTCTTGCCACAGATAATCAGATCAGCACAGATATGCAGGATTTTTTGCTGTGTGAAAGCTCTTCTTCCTGAGAAATGAACAGGATAATTTCTTATACTTAAACAGCACTTTTAATTTCTTTCCTGCACATACGACACACTGTTGTAACTTGATAGCTTAACATAGGAATTGGCACAGGAATACTTTGTTCTATTCCCTTTGGCAAGTCTTTAGGTAAGATCTTATCTTCCAATTTAGGAATGGCTAGGTATGATACTTAAGAGTATGCACCCCCAAAACAGCAGGTGCATATCTTCTTTGTAATGAAGCATTATTTAACACAGGATTTTTTTGCAGTTTTTTTGTGTGGGAAGCCAGATTGTGTAGAAGTTGTCAGGCTGTAACAGAGGATTTGTATGGCTGTCACGCTGTGTGAAAAAGATTGCCGGACTATGTCAATGTGAACAGTACTTCAGTCCTCCTGCTTCCTAAATTGCCACACAATCAATATTCTCCCAGTACTCTCTTTTCTAACAGCCATTTAAGGCAGCACTGTCTGCTCAGCTAAGATGTCTGCTGCTTCCCTTTGGTAACTTTAACAGGTGCATCAGGATGATTTTCTCTGGATAACTGAACTCTTACGCTGCCATATCTACTTGTGGTAAATGTGCAAGTGGCATAATTTTTCTAGGTGTCCCTTCACTACTTGTGGTTGGAGAAAGGAAAGCAGTGAGGCAGGGCAAAGATGAGATTTCAGAGACCTGTAGTGAGTATCAGAGCACTAAAGAAAGGGAGAAGAATCTCTGCCTTTTCCCTTCATTTCTGCTGCTGCTTTGAAGAGGCAGGAGAGGTAAGTGATGCTGGAGAGCAACTATCTATCCCAAGGCATCCACATGCAGATAGCTCTTTCTCTGAAAAATGTCTAATGAAACAGTGACCTAATATGATCAAACTGAAGAAAGGAAGGGAATCGGTTAGCAAAGGGATGAAAAAAGAGAAGGAACAGATATTAAGGATGAAAGTCAGCACAGAGAAGCAAAGAGCAGCTCTGAGCTTAGGCTATGGACAAAGCAGCAGGTTGGCTGGGTTAATGAGGTGTTTTTCTTGCAAATGAGCTATTTTAGTTAACAATAAAAACAAGGAAGGAAGACTTATTCAAGAGCAGTCACACCTCAGCAAACATAGAAGCACTGTTAATGGTAATGACATAACTGTTGGGTTGAAAAGGTTGAACTCAGTGTCCTGATAAGCCTGATGAACTGGTTTGGACAAACAGAGCCAAAACCGAGAATAAGCCAGAACAAAGGAACTTTGGCTGGATGAATGCAATCTCTCTTACTGTTCTCTAAGAACAGAACTGTTCAGAGAAGTCTAACAAATAAATTAAGCCCATTTAAGTAAGGTGTTTGTAGATGAAATAAAATGGACATGCTATTAGTTTACTGTTTTCCTGTAAATACTTCGTTTTTAATTTTATAATTAAACCATATCTGAGCAACACTCAGATAGCAGCAGTAAGAAGACTGTCAAATTGCCATATTTACCTCTGTCATACCTCCCAAAACCAGACTGAAACAGCAGAACTCAACTGGCATGCTAGTTAAGCATAGTGAGTTGACAGGATACTATGGTCTAATGCTAAAATATATGAGAACTGTACTATTCCCGTTCTGGCAGAAGGCATAATATTGAAATGAGAGAGAGTATCTTAGAAGGAACAGCAGAAGGAAGGAGAGGAACAGCTACACCTATGGCAGATTAAATAAAGGGAAAAGCTCTGTAGAGGATGATGCATTTAAATTTTATTTGAATGCCTATAGAAAAATCAGCATGCCCTTGGCAGTGCCTTGGGGCAGAATTCACTTTTGAAAATACCCATAACCCCTAGTAAGTTTTATTTGGCTGTGAGTTCATATACATAGTCATAGAATCATGCAAAATACTTTGGCTGTTGAAAAAAATTAGGATTCTCTGTGCCGCTTTAGCTGGATATGTTTTTCTTTAGTTTTGATTTTACTGCTGTATAGGTGGTAGGTAGACTTGCTGGCACCATTAATTTGATGACTTTCTCTAATCCTACAAGTGGTTACATTTCCAAAACAAGTAAAGTATTTCTACATGTATCCAGCAATAGTGATTTTTTAAAGTTTCTCTCTGAAATATGTGCATACGGTCTATAGTCATAGCTATTCTTATTGGAAATCTTCTTTGGTAGCAAGATTCTGATGGAAGTATGACTGGGCAATACTTTATCTTGTTATGTATGCACAGATTTGCTTAGTTACTATGACAAATGGTCTGGAGCCACGTGTGATACTGAACTTTCCTGGGAGGAATGATAGAGGGCAGGAGAGAATAAAATGAAGGAAGTGTTTACTGATCTTCAGTGGCTTTCCAAACCAGCCTATCCTCAGTTTGCCTGTTTTCTCCATCCTCTAAGATTTCTTCATCTGACCACTGTGAAACAAAACTGGAAAATGTTTAGTGTGTAATAGAGAATGAGCCAATATAAATTTAAGTTAATGCATAAAACCAGGCATGCTGTCCTTTCTCTCCCCGCAACCTGCTGCTTTTTCTTTCCAGCACTGCTGGAAGAAGAATATTTTTTGTACTTCTGAGACTTTCTGGGCCATTCCCATTTTAAAGTACTGAGTGTATCTTTTCTAACAGTTAAGTGAGTCAACTTTTACAGACAGTTAACCGTTTTCTTATGCTCTAAGAAATTTTAGAAAGAGACTGAAGACCAACTCATATATTCACATTCTCAATAAACACATGGTTGTTGCATTAACAGAAGATCGAGAAAAAATCCAATAGCTTTATTTAGAAAGAAGTTGGCCCATGACTTTAAATTAAAATAGGTTGGGGAAAATTGGCTTTCTAGGAGGCAGACTTAGGTATGCAATGGAAATCCTTCACAGTGAACAGATATTCATAGAGTTTGTGTGTAAAAAGCATGGTGCTAGAGAAAACAAACCAAAAAACCACAAAGTCATCAGGTCTATAGGGTTCAAATGTTCCAAAACTTGCAGACCAAGTTGGCGGTCACTGCTCATAAGGTAACCCAAGAGTGGAATATCATATGGTATTAACTGTTAGGACTGAAATGCTTTGGTAGCGATGTGTGTGGGAAGCCTGCACAGAGCCTCCTTGCAATGTGCCTAACAACCCAAATTGTTTTGCATTACGTTCACCCACAAATTGAAAATATATGCAATATTTATTCAAGTATCGTTTTTGGCATAGGTTTCACCTCTAACACTTTGAACAATTTAAACAAGTCTGAGGATCTTATCGAGGGCAGTAAATTAGAACATTTTGTTTGTAGAAGAAGGATTTGCTGTACTCCACTGTAGAAGCCAAGCCAAAGCTGAACTGTGTCCTTCAAAAAATAAAATAAAACCTTTTCATAAGATAAAATTCTGTCTCCAGCCATAAAACAGTTAAATAATGACCTTATTGACAGCAGCTGAACAAACTTGCCATAGAAAATGTGTAATATTCAATTGCGTTTGGATTATGTTTTTTTCTTTTTTATTACATTACATAGATATATTTCTATAATGTATACAGACACTAACTGGCATTTGAACAAACAAACAAAAATCATGGAAACATTTTCTAATGATTTCAAGTTTTCCAAAACTTAGTTTTACAAAACGCTGATTCTGAAGAGCATTTGAACCTTTCCATTCTTTTAAAAATAGTACAGATATGAAGGTATAGAAAAGATAATTTTAGACTGTGAAAATAAAAAAGGTGTTTGTATGAATAAAACCTTCGTGCAGTTTTTGTGGACTCGACCACTTGAAAGTATTGAAAACAAGAACCACTGCAAGCTTGAGAAATCCTGAGTGAAGCTTTATACAAGGAAATTAAGTTCCACCTACTTATGAATCTAATTCATCAAGGTCCTCTAGCGCTATCACAGAAATAGCTGTTTTTTCTTCTACTTTTTGTCCAAACTGTTGTCTGTCTTCTGTCTATTGTAACTTATATTACCCCATTCTTTGACGTGCTGATTCTTAGGAAACACCCAATAGATGGAAAAACACTTTAATAATCTCATTTTAAGGGAATAGAAGCATTGTAGAGCCAGGGTACTTGCTAAGCTTTACAACATGTTTGCAGTAGATCAGGAAATTGACCCATTATCACCTAAGTCACAAAGGGAGTGAATCAAACATTTTACCAGGAAGGGTAGTTTACAGGGAAAAAAACTGGTTGTGGAGGAATACATAAATCTTTTCCATTCAGACCCTTAATTGGCAAGAGCTACTGTGATTTTGTAATAGCTGTTAATCCTCAAACATAAATCAAGACTTGTGTAGTATAAATTGGTCATCCATAAAGTTATAATTTTGACCAAAAGCTGGGCAAGCAGAACCTTGAGTGGATCCCAAACCAGATCAAATTGTTAGCATTATCATTCCATGCAGGCAGAGAGGCTTTCTCAAGTGAAAGCGGAATCAGAAAAGAAGATGCAGTCTTTGATATTTTCATCTTGTCCTAAGGCTGTGTTAAGCCTACATTCCATGAAAGGAAAAGCTGAGTAATCTAAAAGAAAAATGTTCCATCTTTATGTACCATTTAAGGAAATGTAGTCCACAGAGTGTGTTTCTATCTCTTTGTAGCATGGTTCTAGATATTAATGTAAAGACTAATATTCTCTGCAGTTGCATTTCTGTTAAAAAAAATCTGGTGATACCCAGTGACAGAAATTGAGGGTGGTGGTGTTCTCTGTAGCACCCAGCAAAAGCCTCCTTTGCTCCTTTTCTTCCTCTTAAATTAAGGTCAGTCAGAAGCAGCAAATGGCAGTGTTGCTTTCCTGTAATGTGGAAATCAGGCTGAATATTTCAAATGTATTTGGATTTATTAGGTTGTATTCATTTATTTGGTTAAACATCAATTCCACATAGAAAACCCAGCAGGACAGATTGAAACGGTAGTACTTCCCTCTGAATCTAGTTTATATTACTGCCATTCAGTCATGGGAAAACCTAGCCAAAATGAGAAAAGAACAATGCAGATATTACTAGCATCGAATTAAATCTGGTCTTTCCTTGCATATATCAAACAAGAGCGCCATGGAGTTATTCTTCTTTCATGTTTTCAGACATTTGTAAAACATTGTTTGTCTCTATGTTATTACTGTGGTTAAATATGTTAGTTCAAAAATAAGTTTAAAGTGCCTAATAAGGGGTGACAGGTTTGGAAACCATTGGTGTCAGTATCTATCAGTGAGCAGATGTGTTTTGTGATTTAGAACTGGTTGAATTATTTATGGTAAATGGTTTATTTAGACAAGATGGCAGCAATTTGGAGAGATAGCCAAGTTAGCTTGACATGAGGTAGCTTGAGTACCAGAGGCAGTTCAGCTGTGGCAGCACAGAGTATTGCATGGGCTAATTTATCTCGTTGGCTGCTTTTATCTTTACTACCTTCTGATCTCTTCTGCGATGATCCAGATTTTGTTTTCGTATTCTTGATACTCATAATTATTCACCAAATAATTTATGCAAACAAATTTCAGCTTTTAGATTGCTTGTTCTGTGCTCACTTACTTGAAATATGGTATCACTGACCGAGTTATGTTACTGTTTTTGTCTTCCCAGTTGATACATGACATTCTACAAGAAAGACTGAAATAATGAATAACAAAACAAAATGCAAACAATGTCCATTTGTGTAAAGTTTCGAATTAGTTTTGGGAATCACAGTTCTTCTATGAATAAACTAGCAGGCATCTGAATGGCACTACGTTATAAATAAATAAGAAATAAGAAACAAATAGCAGCAGAATGTTCTTTTTCAGTGAAATCTTGCCACATTGAGGTGAATGGTAAAACTCTCACTGATTTCACTGAGGTCAGGCTTTTAGTGTTTTTCATAGAATATTAGTTTGGGTTTTTTTGTACTGTTCTGCCACTTACTAACATAATGCTTCACTGGATTTTTATGGCTTGACTGCATAGTACAGCCATAATGGTGTTAGCGGTAATATTTTAACTTGCAGTGCAAATTAAGAACATGCTGACAGTCCTTAATTTGCCAAACATTTCAATTGTTGCTAACAATACATAGGACTGGGTCCTCTATAAGGTCCTCTGAAGCTGTAGCTTTGTAGGTTTGTTTGCTTGTTTCACTGTCTTTTATTAAAAACAACAAAATCTCAAGGTAAAGAAAGATTTAACCTGAGACTGTCTTTTGAAACCCCAGCAAAGACTCCTGAGGACTGCTCAACTGTTTTGTTGTGTATTGTTGGGATATAGGATTATCACAGCTAAGCATTAGCTATCAGAGCTAGAGCTCTTCTTTTTACATTTTAAGAGGTTCCCATTTGAGCAGTAAAACCAGAAGCCAAAGTGAGAGCCTCTTTTATAGAAATGTAAAACAAACTACAAAGGGTTAGGCTTTAAATAATGTTTAAGCTAAATCAAAATGCCAGGGATTTCTTATTTGCAGCTCAATGCCAAGGATAGATAAGTGATGGATACTGAATAGTGAGATGTGAAGTTCTGCTTTGGAGTAAAGTTTAGTCCTCTTGAGTACTGTAAATTTTGACAGTTCTGCCCCTTTCCACATGGTTTGGAGACAACAGAGATGTGACTTCATGCCCTCTGCAAAGGCAAACATTTCTTACAAAAACAGGAGTCAGTGTGCCCTTGCTCCCTAGCATCAGGAGCTGTTTTTTGTCATGAAGTGTCCTGTTTCCACATAGTAGCAAAGTCAAAAAAGCTCAGTGATACCTGTGTCACCAAAGACCAGAACCAGAAGATGTGGCTATCTGATGAAGCATAATCTCTTTTATTTTCCAGTGCTCTGTCAGGAGGATAAATAGTCAGGAACCTAAACAACACAACTGAGTAGCAGATAGTTCCATTCAGGAGATGTTCTGCCCATCTGTCCGCAAAATGAAAGGTTTACATGCAGTGCAAGATACAGATATGTCTTTGAATGTCTAAATCCATCTTATTAGTAGTCCTTAATTAGATGAATGCATTATCTTCCTTTATGCTTTACAAGTTTCCAGGGGTTGAAACTAACCTAGCTTAGATAATCACAGGGTATAGTAAAGTTTATATTTTTATCAACAGTAAATATGGTTCATATACTTGATTTTTTTTAATTATTTTTAAAAAGTCTGTAGATATAGTCTATCTATAGACGCTAGTGGTTTTCTATATTCTGAGTGCTAGGTTTCAATTACACCAAGGAAAACTGTTGGTTGTATCACAACTGTTTTGAATGTCATTAATAAGCATTAGATTATGATTCCAGTAAAATTATTAACAAAGTTGTTTTCAGACAAAATGGATGGCAGAGCTTTTTCCCTGATAAAAAGAATTCGCATAACTTAGGTCCCTGAAAGTCTTTACAATAAATGCACCTGGAGTGACATTTACAGCAGCCAGCATCTTAAGCCCTGGGCCTAAGTCTTAAGACAGCCAAAAAGCTGCACTAAACACAAAGGTGCATCAGAAAGAAATTCTTTTGTAACAATTCAAATATATATTTGACAGCTGTAGCTGAACATTTCTGTTAAAATGGAATTCAGATGCTGAAGGTCCATGCTGGCACAAGAAGCAGCAACCCAATTAATAATTTTAAAATAATTTTTTAAAATCACCTGTTAGGAACAGAAGGTAAGGTTGGAGATCATATTTCATCAGCAAAGCCTCTTCAACGGGTGAAAAATAGTATAATAAGGCTTGCACACTGTCTAAAAATTAGTTTGAGAGAAATACACTGACAAGTAAATAAAATTAAAACCTTCTTCAGTTAACTTGAGGCAGGTCTGCCAAATCAGTCTAGACCCAAACATGAGCAGCACTAGTCCTCTTCTTCCCTGCTCTGCAGAGTGCCTGGCTCCTGCCAAGTCTGTGGTGCAGAAATGACACTTGGAGCTTAAAAATGTTCCCTTACTGATTTAAGCCAAAAGTGCCTGGGGAGCCATTGCAACATTCAGAGTGAAGCATTCTGCCTGTGCACAAGTCTGGCTGCAGCAGCTGTGAATCAGGCATAACCAGATTTTTAATGGTATGGCTTGCATTTTGCCTCAGGCACCAGAAAAAGCCTTGAAGCTCACATTGTCCAGATCAAACTTGCAAGTCTGAAAAGTGTTTTTCATCTGTCTGGACTGTCAGCAATAGTGATGGTACAAATACATTTCATTTGGGAAAATATTTGGCAAGAAATAATTTTAATGAGGGAATTTTAAAGGAATAATACTACCTTTGAGGGCTTTGATCCATTCTTCTCTCATTATGTCAGTAATAGACTAATTAAAGATAAAGAAGGTGAATGGAAATGTGAATGATTGAATGTGATAAATACTATTAGCTATAAATTGTGAGTCACATCATTTAAGCTTCTGGTGCTTTGTTAGGTAACCCAGTTCATTCCCATTTTCACTGCAGAATTTCTTTCTACTCGTGTTTTCTAATGTTTTGTCCAGTTTGCTCTTTTTGAATGTACAATGACATACTATGAAATGGATACAGAGAATGCTCCAGACTAAAATATAAGAGGTCTATGGGATGTTCAGCAGACACCTATCTTTCTTTAAATATAAGCTTACTTCTCTCCTTTTATCTCTGAACAATTCCTCTTGTTGACAGTCTCTATGCCCTTCTATTGCTTTTATTAAGTAATGCTTCCAAAGAGTTGGCACTCAGCCTTATTATCTGTATTAAGTCCTATATTTTCTTTGATGTCTATACCTACAGTTTTTAAGTTTTTGTCAGAGCGGACTTGACACTTTTCTCAAAGTCTAGGAAGCTTTTGGTTGCAGCAATATAAATCCAGGATAACTCTGCTAACACTATGTGTAGTCTAAAATCTCCCCCAAGAGCAGGCTGAACTGAAGCATGCAACTGTTTGAAAGGCTGATAGAACTGAAGAGATACATCAAATTCTGCACAGCTGTCCTTCTCATCCTGTTATATGTGCCATGAAACTTCCATTTTTTGGTGTTTGTATTCATCCCTTGCATGTAAAAGCTGTATGATTTTTTTCCAAAGGGTGGAGATAGGCTATAAACACATGCACACA
Source organism: Dromaius novaehollandiae (assembly GCF_036370855.1). Classification (NCBI taxonomy): domain Eukaryota; kingdom Metazoa; phylum Chordata; class Aves; order Casuariiformes; family Dromaiidae; genus Dromaius; species Dromaius novaehollandiae. Next base: position 63,852,877 of record NC_088100.1, read on the forward strand.
TGTTTTCTTGTTTGGAAATTTGCTGGGTGGATATGTAATTTGACTAGCATTTTTGTATTAGAACAAACTTGGAAGATGAGAAAAGTGTTTGCTTGTTTTTTAGTAGCAAAATCATTCAATGACTTTGTCCAGTTATATCCTGCGTTAACATAAGGCTTCTTTTAGATTTTTGTACTGAAATTCATGCTTTTCTCACCCCAGAGTTCAGTGACATCAGTGGAATTGTTCTGGATTTACAGCAGTGTAACTGAGAGCAGAACTTGGATCTGTATCTAGTTCATTCGGTCTTTCATTATAACAAAACTCTCAAGCTCATAAATAATCATTGTTCTTTAAATCCTCTTTCACTAATCCTCTGAACTCTGTTTATTGAAGTATCCAGAACTATACTTAAAACAAAATTAATGGGCAGGAAATTACCAATTTTAAATGCAAGTGAATGAATTAAGCTATGTGGAATTATTCAGATACTTCAAATTAAGCAAGTGGTTAAGTAGCCCGGTGTGTTAGATTGTTTGACTTTGCATGCATGGTTATTTTAAAGAAATGTTGTGTGTTCTCAACACTACTGAAGTTATTGGAAAATAAGGTCCTCAAACCTCTCTCTGCTGGAGCACTTACTTTGTAACAAATATGTGGGTACTTATCATGTGAAGTCAAGCTGGAGATTTTTAATATGACCAGTGTCATATTATCTCCCTATTATTCTAGATAACCCATTCGCTTATAACTGATAACAGCATAGTGATTTTGGCATTAATTACCACAAGGGAGACAGTGGTATCACAAATGCAAAGTATGATTTTGTATGAGTAAAAACAAAGTGAGTTTGAGGAGTGATTATGTGAACATTGGACTCCTAAATAATACCAGCATGAGTAGCCAAAATATATTAGAAATCTTTTCTTGTTTTGAGACTTGCTCCATTGTGAAAGCCTCAATCCAATTAGACTGTCAACCAGTAAATTTTAAATAATCAGCATAAGTGTATTCCTTCTCCAGCCTTTAAAAATGATCCAGTTTTCACACTCATATAAGAATTCAAATGGCAAAGAGAATGGAAATCTCACAGTATGTAGACTAGGAAAAAGGCAACAATTGTGTGCATTTCTGACATCTAACTTCACTTCTGTAGTTCTTCCAGTACAGCTTCTGCCATTCGATGTTCATTTAATCTGGTGTTGTGTCAAAATTACCAGGATATCATATATTTGGCAGTAAAACTATCTAATCCTGTCACCTCTTGACACTTCATTAATGGGACTTTATAATCCCACCATTTACAGTTCATATATCAGTTTTACAGACACTCTACTATTCCATATGCATTGCTGATTATTACTGTTACCCTTCTTTGGTGTTTGTTTTTTTCTCTTATAAACAGAACTGGATGAATAGTGACGTAGCAATCTCTCAGTAATTGCGTAGCCTATTGGCATTTCCATTGTAAACCAACACTCATAGTCTTTTGTCATCCTGTCTTTTTAATAGTTTTGGAAGTGTAGCATTATAACTTTCAAATGCAATGAAGATAAAGTCCTTGCCCTGTGTTCTTTGGCCACTTAGTTCAGAGGCCAGAATTATATTCATTGAATAACTAGTCAGATGCAAGGTAGGGAGCTAAAGACAAGCAAGGTTCAAAAAACAAGGAAGACTTGACCAAAAATATAAAAACTTAGAGCCAATATAGACAGAAGGGAATACTATGAATTCAGATGTCAGATCAAGACTGCAAAAACTTCTGCAGAAGAATTTGTGCCTCCCTAGTCACAATAAATGATTACAGCAACCACAATGAACTGCACTCTTCCTCTAATATTTGCGCTCATGTATTTTTATTATTCATTCTTATTTAGCATCTCCTCCTTGTACACAATTCATGCAGATATTCTGACAGTAAGTTCTGAGAGCCAGTAGGAGATTCCAGGATTTGAGTCCTTTCACAAACTGAGAGTTTGGTAGATGTAGCACAGAGGTCTACCTAAACAGAACGGTTCATAAGACTGCAGCATTAGCCGAATGTCTTCTTTGTCTTTAAAGCAATGTGATTATTAATGACACTGTGAAAGTAAACAACTCTGAAGAGAGGCTATAAACAGCAAACTTATCCAGTGCTTACAGTATTTTTTTCTGTCCAGTCATTTCTCAGAGTCAAAAAAAACGTTTGCATGTTACACCAAAAAAAATATCACAACACTTCTGGTGGCCCTCTGATTTCCAAGAACAACAGTCACCATGTTCCCTTCCCTTAAGTGTTTACCAAATGGTTGGGTGTGTAAGCCAATACATGCTCCCTAGAAACTCCAGAGCACTTTCTGTGTTCAGTGCTAGAATCAAGAGGGAGGGAGAGAGATGGTGACCCATTCCTGTGTTTCTAGGAGCTGATAGTGGTAAGATATTGATGGCAGTAGAGAAAAAAGAAAAAGGGGGGTTAAGGAGAAGAACATTATTTTCACCAGCAGGAAAGGGAGCCATGACCTTTTACATCACATTACACTGCAGGTGGAATGGAAATTTCCAACATTTTTAAATTCCTGTTGTTGACAGTAATTTCCAGCTGTCTCTACTCCTATACTCATAGAGCAGAGAGTCATCAGAAAAGGGCACACTTTCATATACTTTCACATACTTTCTGAAAAATAGAGGCCCTTGCGAACACCAACAAAGAGGATCTAGAACTTATCTTGGAATACTACAAACCTCAACAAGGCAGGTAGAAAAATTAAATCAGCATTTAAAGGAGTGAAGAGGATAATTTGGGCAATAATAGGTCTGGTAAGCCAACATCAGTCCTGGGCAAAATAGTGGAAAAGTTGGTATGGAACTCAATTCAAAGAGGCTTATATAAAGTGGTATCAGTCAACAAGAGTATCTGGACAATAGGACTTGTCAAATTCTTATAATGAGCAATTAAGTTTAGTTCATAATGGTAATGCTGCTGATTGAGTATACTTAGTTTTCTATAAAACATGAGACCTGAGGTAGGATAACACATTTTGCTAAGAATGATCCAAAATTAATGTTTTACCTCTGAAATGCATTAAAACTAGGGTAATAGGTGTGTGTTAAAATGGAGCTGTAAAACAAGACTTTTTCGTACAGTGAATTTTTAAAAGAATTTTTGATTCAAAAACCATGCATGAACTTAAAGAACTAAAGGACCTCATCTTAAAATCACCCTAGGTATGTGGCCTGGAGTTTCTGCTTTTGATTATATATCTATTGCAGTACTTTAGGCACCCTTCCAGTCACGTGTGTGTCTCATGTGTCGAAAACATACATCTAAAACCATGCAACTCTGTATGAAGGATGAAAAAAAGACCATGTTTTAGTTAATGCACACTTGGAGTGCTTCAGAATAGTTTGGCCCACTCCTAATGTTGCTCATCTCTGGCCTTTTTTTTGTTTCAGAGAAAGGAGATGCTATAGTTACTGTTTAAGATGGCAGCTAAAGTTTTATCAGAAAATTGCTTTATATCTTCATCCTTATAAATTTTTTCTGCAGTTGTTTTATGTGCTGGTGAATATATAATAGTATTTTGAGGAGATATTATTAGATAGTTAAAAAGATGGCTGAAACAGGAAACCCTCCTCAAAATGGTCCTCTAATGTCAGTGGCTTCAACTTACCAAAGTACTATTTGCTCCTCAAACCACAGCATGAAAAGCAGAAACTCCAGAAGGCAGTTCCAAGAAGTGCAAGCTAGGCAAGAACAGATTTGGTCTTGGAAAGCTTGCAAATCATCCTTTTGCAGTAAAAAAAAAAAAAAAGACTACAACTGTCTCCTTTAGCAATAACAGAAGTTACAATAGGTAGTAGAAAATAAAAATGTAAAATCAATTTTGAGATGACTGCGTGCTAGTGCATCAGTGCAGTTGTTGCTTTGTTCCACAGTGAGATATAATGTGTTATATAATATAATATTCAAAAAGGTATACACATCGTACAGCTATGAATGAAGCAAATACTGATATGTAGCCAGTAACGGTGGTAAAGACAAAGGTAAATCACGCCAGATTTAAGCCAAGTGCCTGGTTTTGCATTAAGCCTGTGTTTGTGAAGCAAGGAAATTATTCTGGCGTTACTTCTTGGCAGTTGCAGTTACTTTATGCATCACATTATGTATTTTCCTCTTCATACACATGCAGTTGGTTCCATTGGGTAGTATTTGCCTTTTTCATCCCTTAGAGTTCAGCCAAGTCAGACCCATGCTTTAGTTCTATCTTTGGTTTATTTGGGCTACAGAGATCTCCATTGCCCTGCTCAGGCAGGTAATTTGCATTACCTCAAAGTATGGTGATTTCTAAAACAACAGTCTTTAGCTATTGCCGGGACAAGTGTGAAAGAAGGCATCCGAGCCACAGTAAGAGCACAACACTGATGACGTAAGGGCTACTGGGGCAGAATGAAGACCACCTGGGCTCTTCTGGAAAGCCTTGTTTCTTAAGGGCTTTAATCAGTACAACATTATAACAGTGTGTGTGCTAATGAGCTTACTATACTTTTCTTAACCACACATGACTTCTGAAGCCTGAACCAACAGCAAAAATAGTTGTATTCCCATTATTTGGCTAACATGAGATAGACAAAAATCAAAGTCTCTGCAAGAACACACATTCAAACACATTCCCTTGGGAAGACTTCAGGTTTGGCTATGGTTCTATAATATTGTGTGCTTGGCAGACCTGTAAAGATCATAAAGGAATGAATATCTATGTATCAGGTCTTATAAGAACAGTCTTCATTTGGTGTATAACCCAAATTACAGATCTACTTGAAAGGTTAGAGTGTTTTTACAGAAAACGTCCCATTTATGCATGTGAAAAGGTGATTAACATCAACACAAATTATTAAGGCAAGCAGAAGTTTCCAGTCTCTGCTCAAGAGCGGATGCTTTTCTGAAAGATATTCTAATTGCTGTAGGTGTTTGCCTTTATGCAAAGAAGAGCTAGTGAAATGAAACAGATAAAACTAAGGATATAGAAGTCACACTAGAGAATTTAAAGCTCATCAAATTATAAATACTAGAAATCAGTAACATCCCTAACATGAATAATTACACTGCTGTTTTTTCAGAACAAAAATATAACATCTGCCACAGAAGGCCAGGTATTCTTTGAAGAGTATCAATTAAGGATTTTAAAATGCAGTTCCCTAACCAAAAAGTCCTAAATTTATGAGGGATAGAGAAGTTCAAACACAGAGAGAAGAAATAGATTCCCCTGTTCTGAAATGCTGAAATGAAAAGACCTTGAAAATTCCCAGTTTGTCTTCAGAGCTACATGTCTAAATCCATCGAGTGTATTGACACATCACCTACCACATAACTGAAGGAAACAATCCAGTATTTTTGCAAGATAGTGAGCTTGTAGTTTTTCTAGACTCTTCTGCACCCCAGCTCAATTTGGCTCTGAAAGGTATTGGTGAGGAGAAGGTATTAAGGTGGAGAATTAAACTGTCAGAAAAGTGAGCAACTCTCTATCTTTGGGGTCTAAGCTGAGGGAGTTCCAGGCCTCAAATTTTTGAGCAATCCCTTATGTTATTCAAATCTGATTTCCTATAGTGACTTTGAATGTTACATACATCACACCCCTTATACAAGAGTTGTGTAGTGATGTAGTGTCCTCAGCAGCCCCACTGCTCTATTCAGGTGACATAGGAGTTGGAAAGGCACTGCGTTACATTTGCAGAGCCTGACGCAAAAACAGCAACTCCTATGGTGACTAATAACCTGATTGCCTCAGCTCCTGAGAAGGTGGCCTAGGGAACTCATGCCTACTCTACTTTGTCTGTCTACAGAAAATAGACAGACAAGAGAGCAGCAATGTTTAGCATCTTTTGAAAGCTGAGTATCATCTCTTTGGAAGAATAAAAGAAAAAAACAATTTTTCTTTCACTCTTACTATGTGTTGCTAAAAGCCTCTCCCAAATGAGCAGTTTTTCAGAGTGCATTGCATAAGTCCTCCTATTATACTTCCTGTCTATTCTTAAATGCTTTCTATAACAAAATAGTTAAGAGTGCTGATAATTTAAAATACTATTTACAAGAGGTAACAGTCTTGCAATGAATGGGGCTGTTCATGCCTCAGAGCTTTTTTTTTTTTTAATCTCTCTGCATGTTCAAGAAATTAGTTATGTTAGATACACTTGGGTCACACTGCAAGTATTTCATTTGAAAACCCAAGAGCTCAAAACTTCTTCTTTATTAGTAAAAGCTGAGACAATAGAGAATAATGAAAAGGCTTGTACATGAAATCATTCTCTCCTTTGCCAAAAAATCTTTCTTACCCCTCATATGGGGTATTGGGAAAATACTGCAGTTGAGAAAAGTCTGTGGGGAAAAAAAAAGGAAACAGAGGATATCTATAGATTATGCTGATGCCCGAATGTATTGATAGATGCCAGGAGATCATCTGCAGATTGTTAACCAGCCATATTATGCATTTGATTTGTATCTATCATAGTTCAGCAACTAATTCCAAAAGTCATAATTCCCATCCATAGTTCAGGAAAAGCTGAAGAGAAATTGTAATTGCCAAATCAAAATATCACAACAGGAACACTAACTCCTTAACTCTGCTCCAGGAAGCAAAGAAGCACTCATGCAGACCTCTGATGCTCAGCCAACTTATATATACACCAAGATTTTATCTAGTATATAGATAATGGCAAAGGCATTTACTCAAATCGTTGCAAGTTTGTCTTAGTCCTGCTGGTTCTGCTTTTACCTAAGCAAGGATAATTTTCAGTCCAGACACAGTTTGTTTCTCCATCAGACTTAACAACACTGCTGACAATATTTATAGCTTGGTTGCCAGACTCAACAGAAAATACAAAAGAGTAATACTCTGATACCCCTGCTGGTTAGCAGGAAAGCATTACCTAGAGAGAATGATCCATAGAAAAGTATCATGAACTTCCTGGTGAAATAATGGTGTTTAAAATTAGATAGAATTATTCTAAAATATTTGGCCAGAATACATTTCAAGCTAATACAAAGTGAGATTTTTTTTCTTTAAAAATAGGGTAGCATTATATTACTGTTGAGAATCTGTGATCTTAAGCAGTATGGATGCTTAGGCAGTCAGCTTTGAAGAAATACTTGCTTTTGTGATGCAGTTTTTTTTAAGATAAACATCTGGCCCATCAAGTTGGTTTAAAACCTGAATCTCTGAATCTTTCGCTGAAATAATGTATGTGGTATGGAATGGTATATTAGAGCTATTACCTCTAGTACTATGTCTCTTGAAACAATTAACACAATATGTAGTGACAACATATTGTATCCTTAATCTTTACTCTCACTGTTCACAGTTTGTTTGCAATACTAAATAATGGGAGAAAAATCTATCTTTTGTCCATACAGAATTTAAGGATAATGGATATTAAAGAGAACAAGGTAGGCGTTTTGGTTGATAAGGTGTTATCAAGCACTTGATGGCCTAAAGTTTCTGGAACTTACATGCTTATTAAAAGAAACAATAATTTTAGAATTCGACTTTCCTCTAAGAGATAACAATATATAGCATTATGATATGATGGGACGTATGGGGGAGGATTTAGGTGGAAAAATGGTATTATGCAGTCAGAAAGTAGCCTTTATTATTTCCCTTATGTGACCACGTCTGGAATGTTAACATCTGAATAGAAATATTCAAAACAAAGAGCTAAGCAAGATAACTAGAAACTTAATAACTAAACAAAAATATAAAATAAAATCAACCTAAAGAAATCGTTTTTAAAATGTTGGATTTTTAGCAAATTAGCAGATGAGTATAATTTAAAGATGGATTAAGCCATATAAAGCAGGACAAAAATTTGCATGTTCTTTGCTATAAAAACAGTTTTACGTTGCTATCAGTCCCCAGAATAACAGGGTACTCTCAATCTCCATGCCAAGTAATCTATTTATATTGCATTTAGTTAATTGACTTACAGAGCACCAAATCATGTCTAGGCTGAAGTCAGAATTGAGAGTACATTTCTTCCTGTATTGTGAATTACCAGATATTTGACAATTTACTACAGCGCACAAAACAAGACAAAACAAAAAATTATGGCATAATTTAAGGTGACACATTTTGTTACATTTAATATGCAAATGGAAAATTTAATTAAAAAAAATTAACTTAAGAACAGCCATTCTGGGTTAGACCAAGGGCCAGCCATCTATGAAATGTGACAGAACATAGCTTGTTGCCTGATGCACAAGAAGTACTAAGTTATGCAATGGATATGTAGACATTAGGAGACAGAAAAGGTCACTGTCACTTGAGCAGCAGTTTACAATTTGTTCAGTAAAAAGCTTTTTTGTCAACAAAGAGAAAAACAAAAGCAATGCCCAGTAATATATATATCATATTCCTCCAAGTGTCCACTTACTTTCATCTTTAAATAATATCTGCTGATTTGTCCAACATGGACATAAACTTACTGGTTTGTAGGTCCCCAGCCTACACCATTTAATTAAATAACTGTCACATTCGTTGCGATCATCCAGTATGAGGCAGTTTTAAGCAGGACCTTACACATCACAGTTAGTATTTCAGCTACTTCTCCCTTCAGTTTCTTTAAAACTCTTGTGATTTGACAAAATAAACATTAATAATTTGTTCTGTAACCTCATTTACTGACTTTTCAATTTGAGTCAGATATTCTGATGTATCGACCACAAAGAAGCCCTCTTGCGTGGGAACCTCCTCAAGTTCCTCCACAATGAACCCAGCAGTAAAAATTTCCTTTAGTTTTTTTTTGCTATGGCTTCATCTTCTGTGAGCACTTTGAGATGATCATCTATAGCCGTGATAGCCAGAAGTATTTCTTATTAATTTTATGTCTTTTGCAAGTAATTTCTCAAACTGCTTTTTGGCTTGCTCATCTCACAGCTGTATATGATGCAGTCACTCCCAAATAGCTATATGGTCTTTTCAGCAGATAGCGTACTCATCTAGAGCTGTTTGGATATTTGTAGAATTGCTGTCTAATTGCAATACATAAATGCTTTCTAGGGGATTCAGGCACATATGTGTCAACGTACTATCAACACGAGGAAGAAGTTTTTCCAGGCATGTCTATATTTATAAAACATTGGAAAATAAAAAAAAAAAAAATCCGAAGCAACAGAGAATGGCTACCATAGCTCTTGATGTTTCAGTCTCTTCAGCAAATGATACCTGGCTGAAAACAAGGTAACTTCCAAGCTAAAGTATTTGAACACTGATGGACTTTCTGACTGCCCGGGTTATTTGTTTGTACAGAATGAGTATTATATAGAGCTGGACTCCTACTAATCAGTGACCAACCAGGATACATCTTGTCAAAGCTTGTGTCATAGCATGGCTGAAAGCCAGTACAGGGCCACTCCAACCATCATGAAAAAAAAAGCCAACAGAAAGCCAAGACTTCTTCCTTTTCTTTGTTTTTCTGAAGAACAAAGCCCAGCTAGTTCCTTTTCCCTGGAACTTCTCCTCTGTTGCTTTTCTGATGAATCAAAAAGGATGTCTGCCTTTTGAGGTCATTGGCATTGCCTGGTGAGCTCCACTTAAATCAGTTTTGTGCACAGGAAAAAAGTCACAGTCATCCCTACCCAAAAATTCTGGCAATTCGGGGCACAGAAAGTACATATATGTACATATACACATATATATGTATCCCAAAATATATCCAGACTGTCGGTTAGCAGATCTGTGTGTATTTTGAGACATTTGGAGGGTCGTAAGGAGGAGAGTCACTGATGTTATCTTAGCCATCATTAAATCCCTCTCCAAAAATGTTTTAAATAATGCAAGACCTGCAGATATTAAGCCTACACTAAGAAAGGAAGGACAATCCAGTATTCATGTCAAAATAGATGTAAAAGTACAGTTCCCTGCCCTTCAATTCTATCCATATATAGATATACTTAGAGACTCCATTTGAACAGAGTTTTTGGAAACAAATGTTACTGGACAAATGTTAGATTCTTAAACTCTGAAGAGGGTAATAAATATTTTCTTCCTGAGATCAGTTTGGTGTTGGTATGCTGTTGTATAAAGGCCAGTATATGATCAAACATAACTTTGACAGTTAAAAGGTCTTTCCAAGTGAGACTCACAGAGTGATAAAGTGAAAAAGTCATAGACAAGCATGATACACAGAATGGCATAGACTATTCTAAATCTTCCTGTTAAACCTATTCTAAAATCATCATATCTTGATACTAGAAGCCACAAGATAAGTTTTCATTTAAGAGTATTTTTCACAGGTTCATATTATTACTTACTTGTATTGTTGCAGAATGTAGGGCTACAACTGTCTTAGTAAATTTAACAGGGCAGGGCTCAAGACCAGGAATATCTTTACTATTTATCTGATAGCATACTACCTAGTATGATTTGACTCATGATAGCTGTTGCTTTCATGAATGATACATAGACTCAGTTCAGGTGACAGCACAGGCCACCGCTTGTTTCTATGAAATAGAAGTAAAAAAATGTGTTTTGGGATTTAGGAGGGGAAAAAAGGGGGAAGAGTGTTTAGTTATGTTGGCAGAAGCTGTGCTGTGATACCTGCACCAAGGAATAGTCCCTGGCCTTGTTCACTCTATAAGCATGTAAGTAACCTGGGGGCCATAATCTCAAACCAGCGTGCAGTTATGCAAATATTGCACACAGAGATGGTTTTTCCGTCATAGAGCTACATTTTAGCACCACACTCCTGCATAACAGGGCAACAGAACCTCAAGTACAACGTTTCGATCACTTCTTTTTGACCTATAGTATTTCTTTGAGAAACGCATCCACTATCTGCTTGAAAACTTCAGATAATAGAAAATCTTACATGTACCTAGCTAATTATCTATCCCATGTCTTGTTTGGAAGCTGAATGCAGGTAACAATCAAATTTCATTTCCCTGAAGCATTTCAGGCATCTAGATTAAGAAACCTCTCTCCTCTGAAGGTACTTACCAACCAACAAAAAAATGCATCTAGTTAGTTTATCCAAGGAAAGATTGGACTTTTTAAGCCATATTTTTCAGACCTGAAATAATTCTTGTAGAACTCTTCTGAATTCTTTTCAGTTTGTCAACTTTTTATTTTGGTCAACTTTTTATTTTGGTCAAAGGCTGAAAACCTTTGTGTAGTACATAATAACGAGACAGTCCAAGACATTTAATGTGTTGTCAGAATATCTGAGTGTGCCAGACTGGTTTGAGCAATCACTGCAAATAATTTATATTTCTATTAATGTGCTTGTGCTATTGTTGAAATGTTTGAAATCTGATAAATTCTTTGACTTCATTTGAACTAGTTTGACTTCATTTGAACTAATTTTTCCTCTCTATCCCCAAAGATTTCAATTTAGCAAAGCACTTACACTGTTTTTAGGCATAGGCCTTTTATTCAAATGCTGTTGGGTTTTTGTTTATTTGTTTTTACATATGTCAGTCTGTTTGTTTAATAATTATGTTTTGAGTTTGTTTTGGTATTTCGTTGTCTATGACATATCACTTTGTGTCTGTGTATTGTAAATAATATAATTCCATGGAGAGAACCCTCATCTCATGTCTCACCTTATTCACTATATTTGATAAATCACTGTACCACTGTAATGCTTTCTCAATCTGTACAAGTCAAAGATAGTAAGAAAGATACTGTTTAGATACAAGAATTTCTGAAAAGCTTGGAAGAAAAGCACTGCATAAAAACTAGATATGATGTGCACTGGAGAAAAATGAATAAAAACACTTAAAAGCAGGAATTTAAAACAGGACCTGTGTAGTCAAAACACCACAGAGCACCTCAAAGTTAGGGATGATCTATGAACATCCATGATTTCCTAGCTGAACTATCTTTCTTTCTAAAACTTGGCTGAAACTGGCACTCTTAGCATTAAGAATCCATTCTTTCTGTAATTATCTCTCTAATATGCTAGTTGTTTTTCACTAGACGCTTTGCTGATTTAATGAAAATGGATTAAATAATTATTTTTCATTGTAAAGATCAGCTCAGTTCAGCATCTGATAAGTCTAATTTATACATAAGAGCATGTCTCATCATCAGGAACCACATCCTGATGAATTGCAGGGTGACTATATCGCTTAGGCTGTGATATAAAGAAATGAAGAATTTCCCTCCTGATTTTCCTCAGAGACAGGATAAAAACACAAGGTTTGCAGCTGTATTTTAAGAGCTGTGCTGAGAGTTGCTAATTACAAGAAAGGATTCCTCTGGCGCTGTGGGAATAGTCATAAATGCAACTCTAAATTAAAAACACTTGTATAAAAAACTCCAGGCTTGGTTTTGGAGATCCAGGAGTGGTTGCTGTATGTTGGGGCATCCAGTGCATTAGATGTAAATGGAAGGATTTTTTTGCTTTGCCTTGAGGGGAGTGGGTGGGTTTTTTAGGTTTTAGTTTTGGATTTTTTGAGGTTTTACTGAACACGTGGCTTAGTTGTACTTATTAGCCACTGGCCAGCACTTGGGCAATCCTGGTCTGCCCTGTCTAGCATATGACATGCGTGGCATTATGTTCACAGCGAGTGCTACATGCTGAGGGATGCAAGCTTTCCACTGAATTATTTGAAAAAATGTGCTTTAAATTCTTAGCTATGGTTTTCCTGCTTCGCTGCTACTTTTGTGAAAATGACTAGCACCTCTCAGGATGCTCACAGAAAGCATGTTTTATGTTCAGATAATATCACAAACTGCCACGATGGCTGACCCAGCTATAAGGTTTACTAGGGGAAAGAAAAGACTGCCTTGTGCTCTCTGTGGCTTGTGTGAGGGAGAGATTTGGTTTGTGCATGTGCGATTATTAGGACTATTTAGTCAGATACTTCATAAAAAGGGAACAAGAAGAAAAGTTGTGGATATTATCAGGCCTTGGTGACTGATCTACCTACAGCTTTCAGCTGCATTCCTGATACGTGATGTGTGCTTTTATTTAAAGTGGTGCCTGATTGGGGTACAAAGCATGATGAAAATAGATCTGTTTCTAGTTAGCTTGAAAATATTTTCCTTAGTGGAGTACATGGTGAAAAATGGAGTTTAGCAAGTCCATTTCAGAAAAGTGATTGCTTTTCTTGGAGAAAAAGAGTTTATCAAATCAGAGAGTGTCCAAAAAAAAAAAAAAAAAAAGGAACAGGAAGGAAGGTTGCTTGACTGTACTCCTCTTCCTACTCTGTCTAGAGACAGCCAAGTGTGAGTCACTGCACCCATGAAGTTGTGTACATTGCATTTGAAAATTAAGCTACTGTCAGGCAAATCCATGCACTAGCTTAGCTCTAACAAACTTCTGCTAAGCGTTCACATAAAACTGCATTTAAAACTGGACAATCTCTCAAGACAACAATACACAACACAAAATAACCCCTTCTGTACGAGTACAGTGAACATACTGCAGCCACACATAAAAGAAAGAGAGAGAAAGAACACCATTCCAATAGCAATTTTTCTTGCCTTACAAAACATGTTTGGAATCTGCCTCTTGCAGTTTCCCCTGGCAACTCTCTAGTATCACAGAATACAATGTCCCAAGGCTACACTCCATTACACTGCACCATCTTTTCCTTTTCTCTTGCTCTGCAGGCTATAATGAAGCCCATCAAATTTGCACAAGTGCTCTATTTACTGTACAGAAATTATGTCAAAAGAAATGAAGCTGGCTTCTTTTTAAAGCCTGAAGATTGGCAAGCAATCATGAAAGTCAATTGCTGTTCAGCTTGCTAAGTGATGGCATGTACTGCAGCATTGCCTAATTACAGCAGATCAGATGTGTCCTGTTGTGGAAAACAATACTAACAGATTACTAACTTGTGATGTTTTAAGGGAAATAGTACATATTGAGAATCAATGGAAACAGAGCACTGGAAATATACTGTATGGGAATTCCTACTGAAGCTTTATCCTCGGTTTATTTTTAGTGTGTATTTATGGAGAGGTAAAGCAGAAATCTTGTGAAATTTTCAATGTTTCTAATATGCATTATTGATCAATTGTGTGATAGTAGCTTTTTTCAACTGATACAGATGTAAAGTATATACAGAGTTAATTTGGACACTGTTTCTTCATAAGGTTTTCTGCAGGAATGGTCCATCGATGAGTTACAAGAAAAAAGGAACATGTGGTAAGCAGTGCAGTAAACACTATTATGCAGGATGGTAGAGATCATCTACAAATAATTTGTTGGATGCACACAGTTAAAAGGAACTGACATTACCACAAGAAAACCGGCAGGAACTTACCTCTGTTTGAAGAGATCTTGGCGCACCAAGTGAAGACTATAAGAGTATAATCATATCTATATGGATGCATGAATATTCTCTCTATTTCTGGACCATTAGTTCCCCAAGTCATGTTCTTACACTAAGGGATTATTAGGGCATCATGATAACTCCCACACAGACTCTTTGCCTTGCTTCTGCACGTAATCTCAGTGACTCTAGCTTTACATCTAAGAAAACCGTAGATAGTGTAACAGCCTTTGACTCTCTGAAAGGATGTCACTAATTTCTTCACTTGTCACTTAACTAAGTGGAAGGCTGGATCAATCAATCAGATCTTTACAGAGTAACATTAAACAAAATAACTGTTGTTTAAGCCTAATTTACAGTGTAGAATTCAGCCTGAAGAAACATATTCTAATAAAAATCCAACTGTAAAACTCCAGAAATAATCTGCTGCCTGTTATTTTCCTGAAACTGAACTGAACTGAACATGTGAAATAAAGATCATGCCTGCGACTTCATGTTTGAGATATTGCCTATTAAGTCATGACATTACCCTTAAGCCTCTGTTTTTGCATTTGTAACTCTGGTAAAGAAACAGCATTCTTGAAGAAAACCTCTGGAAAGTTTCTTTAATAGATAGGCCAGCAGCAAATATTTGCTACATATGATTTGTTGGCAGGCATTAATGAATAGCATCTTCAGGTCAGAGCTTTGATCAAAATACATATCCACTCCTTCTAGAAGTTTCCAGATAGTTGCCTTACCTGGCGTCTCCAGAAGTTTTCAGCTCAATGCAGCAGTAGATGAGTTGAGGAGAATGTTGGTACATCAGATCTCGGCTGTACTGGGCTTCTGCTGTGTTCTGCGGATCAGAAACTGCTGAGAAGGTAGAGAAGGAGGGCTTCAGACCCCTTTGGGACCACTGGCAAAATAAAAGGATTCCCTTTGAGCCTCAGAGGACTGAGTAAGATCCCATCAGAGAACTTCAAGGAAGATTCCTGTAAAAAAATGCAATGCAGGCTCGTTTGTAGCCAGGCTGTTGCAAAGTCTGTGCAAGGACTGAAAGAAATATTTTGAATATTCATTCAGAGAGATTTTCAGTGGCAAAATCAGATCTGTTCAATTGAGTTTGTTCATTTCAGTTTCCCGTTCTGTCTTCTTGTTCATGATCAAGTCCAATGTAGTTGGTCTCAGACATCAGTGGTTTACTCTGAAACCAAACAATTGTAAGGTTCTTTACAAAATTCATTCAGAAATTATTTCAGTACCATCAAAATGGAAAGAGATTGGTCTGAAATATTTTTCTGGCAGCTCTTATTTAAGACAATTTTGACTTAAATGGCATGGACTTGCCTTCTTTTTAACTCTGTCTCGTATTTCCTTCCTTTGTACTCCCCCTTAACATTTTCTCCCCTGTCTCTTTTTGTATCCCTGTCTTCAGCCAAAAGAAGTCAGTGTCTTATATCCTGTCTTGTGAATGATGTTCATTTGCACGACCTCTACCACTCTTGATTACTGCAATGAGTGCCTTTAGTAATTATCGTCATCATTCTGTTCTATTTTTCCAGAGCAATACCCACTTTAGTGAGTTTCAGATTTATAAAACATGTTGTACCAGCAGAAACTTACATACTTCCTCTCTTCCAGAGCAATGCTGATACACATCTCCTAATAAATGAGTGATTTTCTACAGTGGTTCTGAATGAACTTACAGTTGACCTGCTGGAAGTGACCTGGCTGAAATGAACACATTAGTCAAACAATGAGGTGTATCTCACTTACAGAGTGGTTCAAAAACACTAGTCCAGCTGATATGTGAGGATTTTCTCTTTACCTTGCTGTCATTTAATCTCATGAAAGCCTATGCTTTGGTTAATATGTATATTCAGTAAAAGGTTCAAGAGCAAAACAATTAACAGTGTTGAATGTGCATGCCTTCCACATGGCACTTCACTTTCAAATGCTTTCTACCTACTAATTATGGAAGGAATCCTCATCCTGGAGAAGTTCAAGAAGAAATGTTTGCTTGTTGCTGTTGCTGTTCTGTGAGTCATGGGCCAAGATTTTATGCTGGTAGGTTTTAAGCAAACACAGATAAAAAATATAGCCCTCTTTTTGAGAGAGCAAACAGTCTCATGTTTTTGCTAGCGCTGATGGGACATACTTTTGTTTTAAAACTATTTTTCTGACGTTGTGGTACTTTTTAGACAGACAAAAAATAATGTTTTTTTTAGACAGACAAAAAATAACGTTTCAGTTCCAGCCTTTTGCCATTACTAATACACACATGGTATAGTTATTGCAGAGTCCAGCAGTTCTCTCTGGAAAGCAGTTGTTCCCAGCAATGTAGAGACATTGTCTGCAAGAACTGATTCCCCACAACCAGCTGTCAGCTGAGTCCTGCCTCTGTGGAAGACAGTAGCTCCCGCCATGCTGCAGCTAGTGCTGTCATTCAGAGCCCAACCTCTGCTTCTAAAAATGACTCTGAGGTGCTGTTCAAAGATCCTAAGTGGTTTTATGACTTACCACAGCAGAAAATCCCACTTCAAGCATTCCATATAGGCCTTTTCTACCTGGACACTCTGCGATTCTCATGTCTAAGCTGCTTCATTCATCATCAGCACAGAATATGGGCATAGTCAGTGTGGGCACTCTGAATGGGCTTGTGTTGATATGGCCTAACACACATCATAGCATTCCCTCCCAGAACTGTAGGGGACTTGTAAATTCCTCTTTTCTCTATATTGGAAGGTAGGAGAACCAGAAAACATTATATGCCTATTTGAGAAGGAGACAGAGGTTACCACCTTTGGCAGTTTGATGATTTGGAAAACTCTGCCTCTGGTTCTTGAGAGACCCCCAGGAACTATTTGTATTGCAGATAGTGGAGGACAGCTCTAAAACCAGATCTATATGGAAATCAGGGAGACCTTACTGTCCACCTCTTCCCACCATATTTTGTTATTTGTCCTAAAATTCCTTTCTCCCCATATTCCTTCCTTATAGACTTCTGGAGGTTAAAAGGCAATTACAGAGTGATACGGAAAAGTGTGATCAGTAGGCTATCAGAAGATTTGGGAGATTTCCCACCGGTTGCTCTACAGTGTGTGGGAAACCTGGGAAAGCACCATAGCTTCCTGAGAGAGAGCACCAATCAGTGGTATGAATAGACACATCTGGTAGGAGTAGGAGAAGAGCAGCATGGTGAGCAGACAGATGTTATCTTCCTATTGTGATGGAAAGGACAGATTCAAGTCCTAGGCTGAATCCAGCACACAGGTTGGATTTCTCCTCCTCTGCCTGATGATCACTCTTGCTCCTTTTCTTTCTTCTCTTACTACAGCAAACAGATAATTCATTTAGAACTGCACCTATAATAGAGACTCATTGTACATGATGCAACTAAAAAGTTCATGCAAAATACACCAGCATTCCTTCTGATACAGGAGTGATGGCAAACCTTTGACAGGTTCTTCTGCTCCTACAGCTCTTTAATGGAGCAGAGATGAATGACATGCAACAAACCTCATAATTCAGTATTGCTTCTTGGATACATGATCATTATTTATAATGCTGTATTAGGTTCAGCACGGCAAGTCTCTTGGGCTTTTCATGTTTAGGCAGAAGATACTTTCTCAGGAGATTCCTAGTGCTTCCACTCCCAATCACAGTGGAAAATCTTTCTCATAAGTTTTCAGTCCCAACCAATAATAAACATAAGATGTCTGGGTTTTTTTTTTTTTTTTTTAACTTTTCTTCAGGTTGTGAGTAAAACTTAAGGCCCTGAGTCTGATTTCTGATTTTTTTTACATCAACCCAGTAATTTGTCCTCAACTCTCTTCTCTAGTGTCAGCATTTCTCCCAGTGCCACTGTTCCTTAACACTAGCTTAAATAATAATTGTAATTCCTTATTGCCCTTATCAATGTTTATCTGGTAATTATGAATCTAAACAGGAAAGCAGTGAAAACAGAAGATGCAGGTAAAGACACATTATTGTACAAAGTACAACAGAAACTTCTTTTAAAGAATTGTTCCTTCAGTCATTGTCAAGTATTTTTAAAGGAAGTTTAATTTTGAACTAATTCTCTTTAAACATGTACTGACTATTTAAGAAATTACTCTATCCTCCTTTGACCTTGAAATTCCAGAGACAGGATACTGTAGCTGATTGGAAACTATACAAGGAAACTTTTACAAAACAATGCTTCCACAGGGTGACTGGTCCATATAAGAAGGCATAGATACTTTTATCCCTGCCTGACATATTGTCCTCTCTTTTGATTAAATAAACACCATCTGGATTTTATAGTGGAGAGTACTGTCATTTTGACAAAGAGGAAGAAATCCATGAATGGGTGTATGTGTGCATTTGCAAGTATATAGAGATGCAGTGAAGAGAGGATTTTGTGTGCTGGTAGGGAAGTCTAAGCAGAGACTTCCAAAAAAAAATTTCTCCATTCATGTTAAGAAATCAGCCAGAGGCACATGTGATTGCCATGAGAAAATGTCAAGCAGAAGTACTTCTTAAAGCCAGGCAGGCAGGCACAGAGCAGCATAAAGCAGACAATCTGAGGCAAACGACCTGCAAAGCAACTTCCAGCCACAGAAGAGGCGGAACTTCAATTTTTTAGGTAAGGGGGCTGAACCTGGTAGTCCCATGGGGCCAGGCTGCGCCAGCTCCATGTCCCCAGCTCCATGTCCCCAGTAGCAAGGCTGAGGATGTGTTCCTAGTAGGCACCCACACCAACACACGTGTACAGCATTATATACGTATGTACATGGCTTGCCAAACAGATCAGCATGGACAGACACACTCAGCACTCACACAAACAGCACCAGCAGCCTCATCCTGTTCCCCTCTCTGGCTTATTAGGAGGAAGGTCTGTTCTTTGGCCATATATATACATATGTACGATGTGGATCCCTCCAGCAGCCGGGCTTAGACACCCAGCCCACCCAGTAGCTGCCCCTGGATCCTCAGTCTCCCCAGTTGCTGGCACCTGGACATACAAGCGCCTGAGGCCAAAGTCCCACTCCAGTTGCTGGTACAGAGCCCCTCGCTCACACACAGGCATGTATGCATGCATGCATGCGCGCACACACACACACACACACACACTCACACACCCCAAACAGGTCTCAGTTGATGCCCAGACCCTATGGTCTCACTGACAGTTGGCCAGGACTCCCCTGGTCCCTCTGGTAGCCAGCTCCCTTGTGGTCTCACCCTTAGAGACCACATGCAAGACCACAGACAACATGCAAGCAGGTCTCCCAGTCAACCCCCCTGGACCCTACAGTCCCTCTAGCAGTCTGCCAGGACTCCCCTGGTCCCTCTAGTAGCCAACTGCCCTGTAGTCTCACTGTTGGAAACCCCCACACACACACACCTGGCTCCCAGGTCACTTCACCTGTTTGCTGGCTAGTCCAGCTTGATGTTTGCTAGTAATCACACACTCGCTTGCATACTCTTGCTCACTGCAGTTCCTGGCACCACAGACACACAGGCCCTCTCACACGTGGTCCCACTCAAGTTTCTGGCACTTGACTCACTCCAGTCTATACAGTTGCTGGCACTCAGATGCTCACTTGCTCCAGTTGCTGGCACTCAGACCCTCATTTGCACCAATTGCTGGCAGCACCGACACATGAGCCGTTATGGCCTGTGACCTGACTCCAGTTGCTGGCCCTTAGATCTCCACACACACATGTACATGCAGAATAGCGGGTCCCCCACCCAGCAAAAGTTAAAAATGAAGTCCAATGAGAAGGGAGGACAGACTGTGCTGATCAGGCTCAGGGCGTTGCCAGACAATCATGCTGACCAGCCTCATTTACATGTGACCAGCCCTTTTTAACCCCTTATCCTTCTAGTTTCCTACATTCTTCCTCCCCAAATCATCCACATCCATCCTTCTCCACCTTTGGTTCCTCCCCTAAACGTCCCATGATAAGTCTTGTGCAATTCCAAAATGCTCTTCCCCTGCATCCCACAATGTGCCCTATATCCCCTTGGTAGTAACAGCTCTCATTCCAAAAGGTACTCCGGAGAGCCAGCCCCCCCTTATAAGCCAAATTACCTTGCTGGGTTTCACACCTGGCCCATGCGGCTGATGCTATCCTGGGGCAGTCCTGGGAGGACCCCCAACAGGACGTCTGTCCTCCGAGTAGATGATGGGGTCCCCCACCTGCCGTTACGCCTCTGTGCTCATCTGTGCTTGTGGAGATGAGCCCTTGATGGGGAGAGGGCTGATCCCTCTCCTGTGATGAGCCTGGGAGTAGCTGGGGCAGGCTATTTTTCAGGTTCCTCCACCTGCGATTGTCACTGTGCTCCTCTGTGCTTGTGGACACAAGCTTTTTATCTCACAACCTAACAAAATACAGTCAAGAAGACCTGTACAGTTCCCATTAAGTTTGTTTTCAAAATTTTAATCAGTGTACTTTTAGGAAAAAAAAAACCAAGGATGTCCTTTGCTTATAGCACAATCCTCTGGATGATTAGACCAAAATGTATTTCAGAACCCTGGTCATGTTATCTCTGTATAGCAGAGAGGTCTGTAATGATGCTGTTATTTTCACAGGGCATTGGCTATCAAATCTCTCTTGATCCTTATTGTGCAGCTGAGTTAATCTTTGAGCATCATTGAGCTCATCTCTTTCTGTGGGTTAGCACAGGCCATGTGCTTGCTTTTTGCCCTTAATCTGGGTCATGTTTAGCCTGATTATGTACCTTGCGGGTGAGATATTTTGCCTTTAGGATTAAAAGCTAGATACACTGGAAAGCTTTGGAAGCATGTAAAAATATGTATCTGTTTTCCTTAATGCTAGATCTTACTAAAATTTTCTCTTTTCTGCTCATTTTTGTCTTTAGCCGTTTCTGTTTATGTCAGTTTTGCTCTTATTAGAGATTGGTTTGTTTCACTGTACAGAGTGATCTTAGTCATCAGAGAAAAATATCACTTCTTAACTTTCTTGATAAAGGGCAATTGCGCTTGGGTTCTAATGGCTGAGGTTCTTTAGGCATGACAGCTTCAGTTCGTAGGATTTTAATTCCACGTTTTCTTTTAGCTACACAATAAGCTACTCCAAGCTACACTTGGAGTTTCAGATATGAACCAAACTCTAGAAAGATAAGACTTGTAGCTATACCTGACAATTACATAGAGTTGAAATTACTTTAAATAGACTTTATTTAGCTACTCTTTTAGTATATATTTATTGATTTTCAGGAGATGGATCCCCCTGGCTTGACTTGACCTTGATTCATAATAGTTAGTCCTGGATAGTAATCAGAACAATATTTTTCTGCGTGTTTAGCAAACCTTGTGACTCTGAAGATGAAATTCAGACAACAGGCGCATGAAAGACAGATATCAAAGAGTACTATACTATGTACTTCGGCATACCAAGGAACCGGAGGAGGGATCATGTAGTGTCTGGTTTGTGGGTTGGATCTGCAGAGGTCACAGGGCTAGAATTCTGCTCGTAGAAATGTGTGTGCAGGAGGAGGATGGGTGAGATGCAGGGACAGGGAGCATTAACTGAGATCCTATTTGATGGCATTAAAAATTCAGTGCAAATCTTTCTAAAGCAGAGCCCTTTTATTCCAACATGTAGTGGGCCTTGGTCACTGTGTCCTATCTCTAATGTGGTTAAGTGGTGAGATGCCATAGTAACTTTGTAATTTGTGTGCTAAGAAAGTGTTAGTTAACAGCTAAGTAAGTGTTAGTTAACAGAAATATTCTTATTACAGATAAAATGTGTTCCTGTAGTACTTGTTATCCTACCCTATTTGGGACCATACTTGTGTCATCAGAGGCTTATCCTGAAAACTTAATGTACCACATATACCTAGTCCTGAAGAAAGTATACTTATATTTTATAGGAAAGGAAAAAACTTCTCAAATCATCATTTAAATTTGTGCTTGCAGTTCTGGAATATATGTATAAAATAAGATACAAACATCAAATATAATAAGATATAATCATTAGGTAAGCTAATCTGTGCCAATAAAAGATCATTGACACATTAAAACAAATGTTTCTATATGCAAGTCTTTACATTTTAAATGCGGTATTTTGCAGCCTGCTGTATTATTCATGATAGAATCATAAATATCTTCTAAACTATATTCAGAAGTTTCAAAGATGTGACAAACCCTTTATTCCTATTCATGGGGAATGTGTGATAGGCTGTATGGGATATTTCAGCCCTCATGTTAGATTTCTTAGACTCATAACATTTCTCACATTGATTCTACCAAAAGACACTCCTGTTGTCTTGCTAGGAGCTTTGGGACAGATTACCATCAAAGATACTAACCTGTGGAATCAATTTATTAATCCCATAAAGTTAAGGGATTGAGAAATGTAATCTCAGCTGACTTTCTTTGTTGAATATTAATTAACACAAGTATGTGAAAATTATCTTGGAGTCAAGAGCTCATAATATGGGATGGCATTGTATCATTAAGAGATGAAAGGGAAAAACTTGATAAGAGGAAGATTCAGTAGATAATGAAAACAACACTGCTGTTCCAACTAATTCTGGACAAAAGCTGGAGGATGCCTCAAAGTTGTTTCACTGTGATCATCAGCAAAGAGGTACTTTAAGAAGAGCCAGATGATACTGATTCCTTCTGTAGCTTCCCAGATTAATTTTTTATGATGGAATAGCTGATATGACATGATATGAGAAAGTACAGTAAAAGAGGGGTCTCTTCTTTCCCATCATTTTCTCCACAATTTCCAATAACTTAGGTTCTTATAGATGCTGAGTTTTAAGTCAAGATAACATATCGATGCATGGAACAGGTGAAGTCAGACTGCTGAAGGAGATGCTTCTCCTGGAGGTTCCTGTTCTCACAACAAGAACCACTGAATTACACATGAAGCAGCTTCAGAAAAGCACATCGGTGCAAAGGAGGCAGCCTCCAGATGGTAGGTGGAGTGAGGAGCTAAGGGACTAATTACGTCCATCATCCAACTTAATCTGTTGCTTACAGTGCTGTGGGGAAGCTTTGGTCTTGGCTAAGCTCTGTGAAGACAAAGATCAACGATGCTTGGGATTAGAGGACTGAAAAAGGAGGAGGGCAGTTGACAAGAGTATCAATGGTCTATTCTTCAATGTTGCCAAGCGAAGTTCCAAAATGTTACTGTATTCTGTAATTCATAAAGCTGCAGCTGCTTGGCCCAACATTGAAGCAATCCATATTTTTCCTCAATGGGTCTGCTTTCAGAAGAGGAGCTGAGCACGTAGCTGTCTTGTGTCTTATACAATTATTTTGCCTATTTATTGAGAGTCTGACTTTTTGTAAAGAAATTATTAAGACTGAGAATGACTGAGGTATCTCTAAACTGTTAACACTGAACATTTTCTCCATAAATATATTACTGTAAATTATAGCAGATACAATCCATTCAAATGGATTCATACCAGTTTCAAGTTTCTCTTTTAAACAGTTCATAATTATGAACTTTTATGAACAATTTAAAGGTTCACACTGTTTGCATAGAAAATCACTGCAAATCACTACTGTTCCTTTAAAGCAACCAACCAATTACTGCATAAATGTTAGTCATTGTATATTACTATAGATGTTTTAACTTTGCAGATTGTTTTACATATACGTGATGGAAGAGTAATTAGGGATGTTTTTGTGTAAGATACTAAGGAAATGG
Organism: Dromaius novaehollandiae; assembly: GCF_036370855.1. NCBI lineage: Eukaryota > Metazoa > Chordata > Aves > Casuariiformes > Dromaiidae > Dromaius > Dromaius novaehollandiae. The sequence continues at coordinate 63,876,769 of NC_088100.1, forward strand.
AGTTTTTTGACCCCCAAGATGTCCTTCCTCTTCTGTGGAAAGAGTTATGTTTTGGCTTGTATTTGAGACAGTATAGCACTAAGATGATTTAATAAAGATGGGAAAAAACACTTAAAAATTGAGACTCACTCAAACTCTGCAGTTCTAAAGACATTAAAATTGAGATCTTATATCTGCTAAGAATGTATGGTTCTTTTGTGTGTCTGTAAGAGAAAATTTGTCCCTGTTGCTTGGATTTGTAGTGTTTTTCTGTTCCATCGGACTATATTACTTATACCACTACATTGGATAATTTCAAATAGTGAAACAAGATAATGAAATGCTTGAAGAATTCAGTGAATTAGGATTGCTACTCATTCTGTGTAGTCAAAATTATGAGGAGGGGATTCAGTCATGGCAATGGTTGCTTGTACTGTATACTTTCTCTTCTTTTACCCTTTGTGATAAGCATATAAAACAGGAATGATTAGGGTTCAGTTCTATTTATTAAAGACACCACATATTATGAAATCAATTCAATCTTGTGGAGTGATCAGGTTGTTAGAAGAGAGGCCATTCAAAGTGTGCAGGCTGTACGGGAATCCCAAAACACAGACGTGATAGGGGCTGTGGAGCGAGGAGATGAGAAGGAAGATGATGGGGTGGTCAGCTATCCAACTGCCTAGCCATATCTTCAACTATGTGCAAGTAGTAGTTCTTGAGTGAAAGAAAGATAAGATTTCCACAAATTTTCTTACACATGTCTCAGTATATTTTTTGTCTTAAAGGCCTACATCTGCTAGCTCACCCAACTACATTTCAGTTCAACAGGGTAAGAGAGTGTATTATTATTAGCTTCAGGTGAAAGCTGAAATTCCCATTCATGTTAATTGAATAATATCATTTAAAGGAAATCAAACCTGTCTTTTTTAACAGGAAATCCAGAAAAATTTTGGTAGATTAATTAATCTTCTTGTAAAAATGTTGGCTTCAGTTTAATTTCAAGCAACAGCTATTTCATGGAAATAAAATGGAAATGCAAAAAATTCTTCAAATTCTGAAAAATGTAGTAAAATGCCTCAGTGGCAAAGTTGTTAAAAATGATTGAAATTCACTTCACTCCACAAAATCCATTCTTTACAATCTTATTTCAGCTTTTGCTCAAAGATTTTGTTAAGAAATCAGGTCTTTCTGCACCTAAAATGTTACAGAAGGCTATAAAAGAAAAAGAGAGAAAAAGCAAGAAAGAAGCTCTTTGTGGTTTATTTATGTTAAGAATGAAAACCTAATAATAGTGTGCTCTTTTCCTCAGTATTTGTTCAAAAAACATTTACCTGTGTGTAGAACAGTGACACACTCTAAGTTTTAAATATTAAAAAAGAGGTTTTTGGATGGTAACTGCCATATCATTATTTTTCTTGCCTCTCCTTACTTGTCGAATATAGGATGCAAGACATTTAACTGAACAAACAAGGAGTTTGTTTTGTCCTGCAATAGTATTGCACTTTTACAATTTCACAGGTTGATGCACTAATATTTCTGACATTGCTTCTAACCCTACAATGCAGAATTCCATCTGGTTTGTTTTTCTGTTGTTCCAACTTTCTCTGTGGCACAGAATAATATTGCCTTTCATTTTTCTCTTTTTTTAAACTGTCCTAAACACCACGAATCACATAGAAAAATCCACTGGCCGAAAAGAAGCAATATAAATAAACAAAAAATCACTTGCACAAATTAGGAATCGGTGAATTTGGAGAAATATTCACAACTGTATAAGCAACAGTGATATTAAAAAGATAGATTTCTGGGTATGCTGATCTTTCTGCTTTTTAAGATTGAGAATTTTCTCTGAATATGTTCTTATTTTAGAGGAAACTTGGGCCACCCACCTATGAGCAATGAGAATGAAGCCCAAAGTACGCACCATTGGCCAAAATAAGAGAAAGTTTGTCATCTTTCAGGTAAGAGAAAACACTAAGCTTTTCACCTTTTCTTTTTGAATTTTCCTAGGTTTGAAACCAAATGCTGTATTAGGAAGCAGACAAATGTTTTTGCATATGATCTGCTCATGAAACAAAAATGAGTCATTTAAAAAGTTGTTTTCTCAGCCCTCTTTTTTTATTGCCTGGGAACTGTATGTCAGCTTGCTAGTTCCAGATAGTGAAGTTCTTCATACCTATACAGCATTAGCAGCACAAACTAACCTTCTGCCACTCTGTCTCTGCTCTGACTTTGGGATTTACTACTGCTCTCTGCACTGCTGGTCAGGGAGCCTAACTCTGAGGGCAAATTAATGGCAGCTATGTTGAGGCCCTTTTCCAGTCCTTCGGGGCCTTTTGGGAGTCCAAATGACACCCTTTGAAATTCACATAACATTTTGTAAAACAGAAACCAGACAATGATTGAACCATAGATTAATTCATAATACTCACAAGTCTTGAGAGGTTATGTCTTGAGAGATTGTTCAGTTATTTTTTAATGTAATTCAATAGTCACATCTGCTAAAAATCAAGCTCCACACTGTGTTCCAAATAACTAATCCAAGTTATTGGATATCTGAAACTCTGTTCTTGATGCTTTCATCATTCTATACGATGCTTATTGAGCTTATCCAATGCTGTTTATGTGAACTACCTAATCTGTAGATGAGAAATGATTTCTATGCTCTTACTATCACTCCATTTTATTAGAGATCATTTCCATCACTATTTTCTATAAGCAAGTATCTAGAAGTAAGTGGAGAGGTTTTCTAAAAATCTACTGACATTATGTAATTCAGAATGTTCTTATAAACCAAAAAGCTCTGGAACTTTACTCCTTTTCTGTGGTTTTTAATATACTGGCTAATACAGATTTTGTAGAGCAGTAAAGTGATATGAATTATTAAATCTTTATAAGCCACACAAATAGCCTTCTGTCTAGGTGCTTTCTCCCTGGTCTTAATAGAAAAATTGTCACCAATGACACATAGGCAATCTTACATAATTCATCCATTTTTACTTGGGAACTCAGGACGACTTCATGCCCCTAAATCAGGAAGCATTCCTTACCTCAGCTATTGTGTAAATCTCCTTCCTCCTTCAGTCTAAGAGTTGCCTAAATCTTGACGGTACCTATGCACAGGCACCTAAAACTTTGTCCATACCTACTTTTCCCTTTCTGCTATGTGAAATAGGAGGTAGTTCACATAGTCAGAGTGCTGACCCTCTGCCCAAATGCCCTTGCATTCTACCTTGCCGGGGAAATGTCTGAGATCAGCCCAAATTACCTTGGAATTCTCTATTATAGCTAGGCTTATATCACAACTGTTTTCCACAATTGTTTCCAAATTGAGGTTCCTGAACTGAATTTGATCTCCGACAAATGTTATAAAAGAAGAACCTTTCTCTGTTGCACTCATTCTTGGTTTTGCCCTCACCAGGGAGAGAGAAATGTAGGAGGAACAAATTAAGAAAGGCATTTTTTTTTCTCAGCATTTCCAATTAGAACATATGCTCAATAGAAAGGACATTGGGAACTCTGATAGGGCAAGGGGGATAGTTAGAGGAAAGTTATTCACCAGAAACAGCTGAATTTCTAGATCATATGGGAAAAGACATGACAATAGGTAGGTAGGATCAAGGCTAGAAAGACAGACAGAATAACGCACAGATGAGTTTGTGGGAGCTGGGAGCACGGATGAGTTTGTGGGAGCTGGAGACTGTTCCTTTGTTGTAGGCAGCATTTTTAGGAGTGGTGTCATCTTGTTATGACAGCACTTAGTCAAAGGAAGTCAAGTCCAACAGTCTAAGCCATGCAACGACATGCCAGCTTTTAGGGTCAGATCAGAGAGGCCTGCAGTCACATCAGCAATCTGCGTGTCCAACAGTCTTCTCTCATTTTGGGATCACCTCATTATGGATGACCATACCTGGGATCATGCCCATACCTGTCTCCATGCTGGTCTGAGTCATACTGTGCACTGCATCCAGGCCCTGTGTCATTCCAGACGTCAGCTAATCATCAGCCTACAGTACCTTCAGACAGTTCACACAGGCTGTGTGCAAATTCACTGAAAATATTGCACAGATCCCAGCTGAAGAAGAGAGCCATAAGGGAGTCTATTCCATAGAAAGTATGCTGAGGGTGCTTGGAGCCATTCATCGCATCTGTAACAAGATTAAAAAGCTGATAGAGGGCATTAATTTGTAAATAAACAGGCACATGATGCCCACATCTTGTCACCATGCACATGATTCAGCGTGGAGAAATCTGCTTTAGAAAGTTTCCTAATGACAATATATCCAGTGTAACATATAAACTAATCTGTAAGAGTAATATAATATGTCTGTCCTCCTGGTGTGAGATAAGCATAAATTTCTTCAACCCTGTGCTTCTTTCACTGTCGTTGTGCACCCTTTCCTTTCTCTGTTTTCATTTGTACAGAAGACTGCACTAGTTTTTCACCTTTATTGTCCTCCCAGCAAAGAAAGATACAAGAGACTTAAAGCACATGCTTCATCACAGTCTCCTCAAACGTACATGCCCATGTCTACATTGACTGAGGGCCCTAAGGAAAAGTAATAGTATCTTTAGGAATGCCTTTATCACCTACAGCCTTGCAATTCAGAGCGATATATCATTGCTGGGGGGAGCTGAGGGATGTGGAAAAGGAGAGTCAGGCACAGGCGCTCTCAGCAGTGGTTACTAAGGAAGCATCTTCTTCCACTCTTTCTTATTCCTACACCTTCAAACTACTTCACTGCCTCTGATGTCATTGACAGCAATATTAATATCAATAGGTGGTGCCTTGCTGGAGTCCTTCCTAAGGATTGCCAGTGTAGAACTAGAGAAGGGGGAAGAAAGCAGAAGGTATCTTAGGTAAGAGGCATCTAACACTATGTCCATGCACATTGCTGCAGGCAGTGCCTGCCATTTCATCAGGAGCATACACAATTTTTACTGGCACTCAAATGTATTTATTTTCTTTGGGTTTCAAGGGTATAAGGAGTGTGTTTCAAGAGAAGTACATTAGGCAGGTTCTCTAATATCCAAGTTCCTGTCCAAAGACCACAGTGAGAAGGTCTAATAGACTGTTGAAGACTTGAGAAGAGGAACGCCATACAATGGTAGGAGATAGTATGTCTTGGTGTGCAGTCTATGCTGGGGTGGGAGAATCACTATAGACAAATATTAAACTGCCTCCAGTGCTGACCCAAGACTATAAAAGGAAATCAAATAAATTACTTAGTCAAGAAGGATTGCTCAAAAAGTCAGGCTTATAAATTTTAGGGATTCTCAAATATAACACTTACTCTAGAGAGAATGAACTAAGGTGTCTGTGCCCAACTCTTCTGTTTTGCCAAGAGCTGCCTGACTAAAATCTCTCATTATGGCCAAGTCCTGTGCTTCAGAGAATTCTGCTAATTGCTAACAAAAAGCGTTAGCTACTTGATTTTTCTGCATCTTTAGCAGATCCCCCAACAATGCCCATATTCTTCCCCCACCATATTATCACTCAGACTTTCAATAAAACTATCTCCTGCTGCATTCTGAACATCTGATTGAGACATATGGCATAATCTCCTTCACCTTTTCCCCTCCTGTTCTTCCTGAACAAACTATACTCTGGTATTAATATTCCAGTCATATTTTCACATGACTGTACCCCACCAAGTTTCTGTTATGTCAGTGAAGTTGTAATTTTGATCATGCATTAAGGGTTCCAGCTCCTTCTATTATTTTTCAAATATTTTATATTAGTATAGCGACATCTAGACTGCGCATCAGTGGGCTTGCTTTCTTCTTCTATGACCTTTTTAAAATAACCATAGCCTTTTCAGTTTTCCAGCTTTGGATCAGGCTCTTGTGAGTCATGTTTACTTGGACACTCATGTCACCAGCCCCTGTAAGAATAGTTTAGTGCTCACCTCATTAGATTAACAAACTTGTGCCAAAGTTCTTCCTTTTTCTAGGAGATGGAGCCCATTTCTTTTCAACAGCGTTTCCCATCTCATCATGGAAGCATGTAGTTATGCTGAGGAAGCCAGGGTCTTCCTTGCAACACTCTATACAGCTGTGTGTTCAGCTTCCCATCTTTACATACTTGTATTCATTTGAGATTATCTTTGTCTAAGTAGAAATTGTTATCATAAACGCTTTTTGACCACTCAATCTTTTTGCCCTAGAAGCATCTACATCACAGAAAACCCTTGTAACCTCAGTGGCCACTTTTTGTCAGTGGGCCAAATAATTCTTGGAGGTTGAAGTAGCCTCTAGCTTCCCTATGACAGAGACGGTAGCTTCCTATGACTTTGTGCAGAAATTGAACATACCAGGACTCTTATTCATGCAATGTAATATAGTATTAGATTGATGCTAAAATGCAGGAAACAGAAAAAAATGGGAGACCTTCAGAAATGCCCTAGTCTTGCCTCTGTACTCCAAAGTAGGACCACCTGTATCTAAACTGCTCTTGAAAGATGTTTGCCTAATCCTACTTTTAAAAATAGCCAGTAATAGGACACTGTGGACTATCACAGCCTATCTATTTCAGCACTTCACACTCCTACCTTTAGATTTTCCTATATCCAACTTACTTAGCTTTGTTGCAGTTTACTCATTCTAACCACAATGAATATGGCAAAAAAATTATTCCCTTCCTCTTTGCATGTAAACTCTTATCTATACTGGCAAACTAAACAGTGCCACTACACAGGCCTGAACAGTGATCCTTGATCATCTGTAATGTTATATTCCAAGAATGGGCCCTGGCAAAATTTGGGCATTCTCCTTAACAATTCACAGGCACAGTCTGGGACTTAATAGGCAGTTCAGATGCAGCCGTCTTGTCATGAAGGCTTTAAAAGAGCTTCAGAGTGTGGCCAGATAATGCCTCTAGGTGAAAGAACAGACTCTAGTACTGTACTTTTTTAGAGTAAATGTACCCTTTATATAACAGTTATATCTCTCCTTTTTTGGACAAGACAATATCAATCTCAGCCTTGCTCATAGGCTCCAGACTTCTGAACATTCTCACTGGAGCCTTTCCAGTTGGACCATACCATTTTTAATTGACATTCCCAAAATTGGTCCCTGCAGTGAAATTCCCAAAGTGCAATGCTCAGCTGAGCCCTCACCAATGCCAAGTGAAAATGAACATGATGATTTTCTGTATATTACAAATCATATTCCTATTTATACATTTCAGATTGCTTTATACAGTTCTCTAAGTAGTCAGATGAATTTAATGAGCTCAGATCGATTTGTAAATCTTTAACTTATTTAATACTTTTGAATATGTTTTTCCAGCATTTATATCACCATAACCCTTTATATTTGTTGCCAAAGCTGATTACATTAGCAGTGATACCAGACTTTTCAGTGAAAAGAATCATTTAATATTTTGGTGTCTCTGGAACCACCTTTTGATAGGCTCAGTTGGTAGCCATCGATGCATTGTCATGGAGAAGCTCCTACTGCTCCTACTATTTTTATGCCTGTTCTGTGGATCACTGGAGGATTTCTTTCACAAGAGCTGTCAGTCTTCCCACTTTCAGAAGCACTTATATTTATTTTAAAATTAAATATTAGACTGTTAGGACTTTTTAGGACTGAACTATGTCTCATAAACCAATCTCTTTGAAAGTAATCCCACAAGAACAAATGAATAAAATTAAAGTGATGAAGACAACTAAACTGTTGTTGTTGTCAACTGATCTCTCATCAATTACCCTGTGTTGTCACAGGCTCTGTTGCTCATGCTAATTGACCTTGGTAGATGTTGCTGGTTTCTTCCTTCTACCTGAGTGTGTAGCTTCCCTTTTGGCAGTGATGTGGTGATATAGGAAGCCAGGCTTTAACATAGTCTCCTGCTTTTTACCATGCACTTTGGTATGGAATAAAACTCAGTGTGCTGGTTTACAGCAGATCTCTTATTAGAGCGCTGTCTGGGCTGTGATTTGCTGGTGCACTGGATGGTTGCCTAGAGCAGCACAACCTGAAGTAGCTGCGTCAGTGACTCTGACCTGGTAATGACAGAAGTTTGTTAATTTGTATTCTAACTAGTGCTGACTGATAAAGGGATGTATACAGTAGTGCCATTCTCATCTCTTTTTTCCCAGTTTACTCTAGTGCAACTTCATGAAATTTAGAGAAGCAATTCCTGATTTACATCAGGGCAAGGGCAGACTCCGGTCCAATTTTCTGCCACAGACCCATATAGATAACAGCTTTCACTGGGAAATAGCTTAGGTATATTTAAGAACACTTCAATGTATGTTTGCATAAATACAGCCTTTCTCATTTTGTGTAGATATTTTGGATCTTTCTGGTACCTCTCATTATAAAATATTTCTAAGCTAAATGCAGGACAGATTAATTATGGCTCTGGTTTCTTTCGAGTAGGGTAGCCTAAATCGCTGCCACATTCTTCCCATAGTAGTCGTTTAAAATTAATAGCACATGCAGAGGAAAAACTAAACCCTTTGACGTCACTCTTGAAATGAGGAAACATAAACAGAAAAGGCTTCACTCTGCTGAGCTGACAGTGCCGAAGCCGATTGGTCTGCTTTTCCTTGCCTGTGGCAGTTGACAGCACCTCCCAGCCGTGCACGGCCTTCTGCTTGCTAACACAGTCAGTCAGACTGCAGCAAGCTCAGCTCTATCCCAGCCCTTTAACTTGCAGAAAAGTGCACTCTCTTTCCGATTCTTTTTTGCTTCTTAAGGTGGTTTTATTGGCTGGGTTGGCGGGCTTGGGGAGGTTTTCTTTTCTTTTTTTCCTTTTTATTTTTTTTTTTTTGGTTGCTGTTGTTACTTAATTATATTCCTAATCCTGGATGCAGTTCCTGGATTCTGCAGTACAAGTCTTCATGAACAAGCTGCATCGCTTAGAGATTTCACGGCATTCAAAGGTCACAGAACTGCCACTATGGTTAAATGTCTTGTTTAATGGTTGAGGTATGTACAGCAAATCTAAAAGAGGCAGCATGATTATTTTTAAAGGGGAACTAAAACTGCGAGGGGGAGAGGGAGATAATACTATCATTTAAACGAGAAGATTTTTACTGGTGATTGTTACTACAGCAACCGGTTTTTGAATTTCCTCCCTTTTTCTTTTTATTCAAACTAGATGAACATTCTAACTTACATTGATTTAACCATTTTACGGCAAAAGAAGATTGCAGAAAGAATCTGTTATTGTAATCCTTTGTGACCCCGCTGAGGAAAGTGTGATTGCTTTTTCTCTGTGTAGTCCTACTGCTCAATGGCAGGAGAGGAGACCTTGCACTTGGTTGCCTTAGATGAAGGAAGGAAGAACGGAGAAACTCATTCCTATCCTGAGGGGGCCACGAGTTCATTTGAGAGTTAGAGCAGAGAGAGGAAGAGTTGGAAATAAATACATCAGGCAGAAAAGAATATTAGCATCATTTTTAGGAGTACGTATTCTGCAGCATTTTATTACTACATGCTTAAGATGCTTTACTTGGTTTGGGTTCAGAAGTTCAAAATTAAGAGTAAGCCTGCGCTTTAACTTTTAAGCAGATCCTCAGTCAGAGGGGAGGGAGCTGAGTGTCTTATATCAACATCAGTTTTCAGATAGCTTTTGCAACCTAACCAGAGAAAAGTGGAAATTTAAATGGAAGCTGAAGTAGTGCAGCCTGATGTCTATTTAATGGCATATAGGTTCAATCCATATTCAGGCAGCTAGTGATCTGACTTGAATGAGTATTGCAGCATTACAGTGAACAGTGTGTGCTGCAGGAAGCGAAAGCAACTGCTAGCATAAAACTAACATTGTTTTCAGGAGTGTGATTCTAACATGCAAGAGGAGGAGCCACTTGTCGGAGTTCATGTATGTGTGTGTATGAGTGAGCTTAAAAATTACTTCAGTCAATGCAGCCAATTTCTTCTGTTAATTTGATTAAAATACAGGTATGCTCAGTGACTAGCAATCTTATTTTTTTGCAGTGTGTGGAATGAGACTTTTTACAGCTCTGTTTGAGATGTTACTGTAAATATAAACCTTCCATGATTTGAAAATCTTTTAGTTTAGCTGAACAAATCATACCTGAATAATCAGTTCATATAACAAACCTGCCTCATGCAGTGCACTTCAAAGGGCTATGAAAATTAACTATACTAGGCTCAAACATGCTAGCTTAAGGACTGCAAAAATACTAGCTCTGAAATGCAGAGGATGTGATATGTGCTGTGAATGGACAATTGCTATTCTGCAGTGCCTAGTGGGAAAACAAGGACTTTGTGTATTGCAAATGCATAGCTGCAGATCCTCCATTTCCTTTGCTGTATCTTCACAGATGAATGCAAGAACAAAGAGGGTTCTCACAGATAAACTCTTTAGTGCCACATCTCTTTCGAGATACTTAAGGATAATTTTTTTTCCTGCCATCCAATAACTCAAAGTCAAACATTGTTAGTTGAACTGTTATTCTGTAATCTCCATACCATCCTATCCTCCCAGCCCTCCCGAGAGACTACGTGAACTGCCAGCTGTTTTCCAAAACTAAAGCACTGCTTCTCGAGGCCTGAGTTTAGAAAGATTAATGTAGTATTTGTTAGAGGATTAAATTAGTAAATTTGACTAAGGGGAAGTCTGTTCTGTAAGGAACAACTGTACATGAAGTGATCCAAGTTTCCAAAACGTAATCTGTAAGACATCATTGGTTTTGTAATAATTTCCTAGAAGTAAATTGTTCACTTCTTTTGATAAATGTCTTTCTAGTGAATCTCAGGTTTTAAGCTCTGAAATCTGCCTTTTGCTGCATCCATATTTTGTAGCAACTACTACAAGCAGTACTAAGTATAAGTGGACTTCAGCTGAGGAAATGACTGTTTTTCTACTTTACTAATGAACTTCCACTTTAGCTGCAATGCATTCTCTGAACATTCTCAGTTCAACATCAAAACCAAGTAACATTTAAGGCTGGCCCCTTCTCAGTGGATAAAGCTTACTGACATTCACAGGCACATTGTTCAAAAAAGGATTTTGTATTGCAGAAGTTTCATGTTATATGAATGGCTGTTCATTACAAATTTACTTGAATACAGTGAACAAGAGTCGTCACCAGTGAAGTTCTAGTGATTCCAGCAGAGTAATGCATACTCTACTGAGTCTGACCACTGTATGTGACGTGTTTAATTCTGTAACCCAGCATGTAAAATATACCATATAGCAGCAGCTGTTTCCTCCCTTCCCTCCCCATTTATGTGCCTTTCCCTTTTGAAACCTAGTTCTCTGTGTGCCCTCACCACACCTCTGGTAGATCACTGAGGCGGACTGATTTTCCAGTGTCCTCATTGCAGTTATGAAGTATAATTGAGACATTCAGTCATATGTAGTTCCTTTCCACTCACCCCATGGTTCTTCTACCAATAGTTAAAGCATATTTTAATCAGAAACAGTCTGAAAATTGATCTTTCATGACATATATATGGTTTTCTTGTAATTTTTCAGTCCTATAGGGAAAAACTTCTCTTGCATGGGTAATTTCCTCTCTAGTGGCTCTATGAAGCAGAAATGCTATTACTGTCAGTGGACTACAATCCAACACCTCTTTATTTAATCCTAAGAAACATGTAAGACCTATTCTGTTATGTAATCAAGCTAAATATATGGCCAAAAGCTCTTGATACAGTTGGGCTAACAGAAAAACAAATCATTTAGGGGAGCCAGAATGACATCTCATGCAAATGAGCATTCTGAGCAACTCACTATTGTTCATCTTTTCTCCCTTTTTCTGCCTGAAATGATTACAACACTCCATGTGTTTGTCACGGGGTGAAAGTGAAAGGGACAGCTGGGGTCCTACCAGCTGCCAGAACCAAATTAAGTGTTTTGTAATGAAATGATGGCTCAGTATTCCTCCTCCCACATCCATATTGGGTAGAAGATGGGAATCTCTATGTTGGAATTATACCATTCATTTTTCTTGATCCTCAGCCAAAAAACTGGCTTATCCTTGCAGGGGCATAATTTTTTTCATTTCCAGTCAAATGCTGGCTTTACATCTAGTGTGGAAATTGCACTTTTCAGTCACAAACTTAAGGATGTGTAACGGATGTTATTGAGCGTTTATGCCCTGGAGGCACTGGGACCCACAAACTTGTAGGCCTAAGTATCCAAAAAGCAGTTCCAAAGTTTTGATGCTTTTTCTTTCTGTGACCAGCATGAGGCGCATGTATCTAGGCAGCTAAAGGTGAATAATCATAGCCACAAACCGGGGCACCACAAAGGGCCTCAGATACAATGGGGCAAGGGGGCAGTGATAATTTTTTCCCCTGCTTTCACAGTAAATGAGTAGGAAAGTGAAAAAATGTGTCTTCTGTTAGTACTAGGTAATTGTTAAGCTAAAGTATTGGCTTTGCTTAAATACTAGGGAGCTAGAATGTACTGGTTATATTTTAATCAATTTAATTAATTTATTGAAATTTAAAAAGCAAAGTTAATTGCTGTAAGACTTTTTAGCAAAAGGGTTCTTCTATATCTTCCAGAAAATTGTTTAGAACACTTTTTAATTTTATTTTTACCACTATTCATGCTCCAGTGGCATCACGAGAAAATCACATTAGAAAACAGTATTTGATCCTTTGCATTTCTGTTTTCACTGTGCAGGATTCAGCAGATATATGGCTAGGGTTCAAAGTGCTCAGAGCACTAGTATATAGCTAGTGCTCGCTATCTGTTCCAAAGGCTCCAGTTTTAAGGTAAAAAATTAACAAATCAGAGCAAGATCTGATATTAGAGAGGGCAGTTCCAGAAGCCAGACTTCAGTGGCAAAATTTTAAGTGAAAAGTTTGGTCAGGGACAGTTCTCAAAAAACAGTGATCAAATGAATTAAGCATTTTTCATGCATACATTTAATAGCATGATATCTGTAGTACATAGACACTGTAATTTTGATATATACTTCTCAGTTGTTCTGTTCTTAGACAGTAAAAAATGTATAGATATGATTTTATTATATAATGCCTTATTAATGTTTTATTATATAATGCCTTCAACAGGAAGAAATTGAACTAATGAAAGGGCCCCACTGAGTTTGATTTTCTTATTCTGTTCTTCCTCCCCATGGGAGTTCTCAGTGAAGATGGATGGGAACTCAGTTTAGCTACTTATTTAGGCCACATAGCCTCATGGCGGTATATGATTTGCTTCTGCTAGCTTACTGTCCAGCCAAATAAGACATCCAGGTTGCCTGGGTGGATAAACATAGCCGATGATCTCGAGCTCTTAATGGATGAGGATGAATGGTTAGGATTCACCCAGTCAGAGAGAGAGAGAAATTTGTTATAGTTTAGCTACAGAAGAGTTGCACTCATACACAAACATCAAGATTTATTTTTCTTTGAGTACGTTGTATTAAAAATAGGAAACAAATATTTAGAAGAAGATAGTTGCAGAGGTACTTTTTCTGTAGCTGGTAGGTTTATATTAATTAACCACAAAAATTCCTGGTATGAGAAAATTCACCAACTAATATATCACTGTGTTGTGTGTTAATACTAGCAGCATAAAGTTTTTGAAAGTAGAGCAGCAAATCTCCAGTCAAACTAAGTTTAGTTAATTGTCACGGAGGCATAAAAACACACTTCTAGGGCAGTTGCTTTCAGGACCTGTGTATGGACCTGTATTCACTCTATGATTTTTCAGAGCAGAGCCTATGAACCTTACCATCGGGATGTAGGAAAGAGGTTTTGGAAAGGGAGATCATTACATTTCCAAGAATAAAATGTGAGTAGGTATGTTTTGACTGAAAGAGCAGCAACCCAGAGACAGCTCCAAGAAATGCATGTCTATAAAATTGAAATTAAGAAACCTCAACTTCTATTAGAGAACTCCTGGAGGATGATATTGGGCTACTGTATAATAATCACTTCTGTACCCTTTGGTAATTCCCTTTTACTCGTTTTGAAAGAAATGGTCTCTATTCTCATATTCTTATTCCCTTTCTCCCCCCTACCCAACTTTTTTTTCCCATAACCCAGTTCCTTCAGTGTTTGTGAAGACCGACTAAGCTCTGGAGTTTGTTTGTTTTACTTTTCCTAATATGGGGTGGAAAAGCTACCATTTGTATGCAGGGACTCATCCCTTGGAAAGAGGGATGAGAATTCCTAGGTGGCTGGCTGTGCATTAGAAATGAATACATATTGACATGAAATTACTTGGTACTTTCCCAAGCACTCAGCTGTTATCCAAAGGGTGTAGCTGTTTTCCCCTTTATGTATGACGAATCTGGTATAGAGCTAGGATTGATATTACAGGGCCTAGGAGAACAGCATCTTCTTAATATTTCTGTAGAAGAGCACCAGGTTCCATCAGAAACTGAGAATGTAGCAGTGCTGTCAGCTTTACCTGTCTATGCAGCTGTGGGCAATATGGGCTACTAAATACTAAATACGGGCAATATTTGATGTTTGGCTTTGACTTTCACTCAATTTACCGCTTTTAGTTGGTTTTAAATCTCTGAGAAACTTAGGTAGAATGAGGATTTACTGCATACAAAGCTCCTGGGGAAGATGAGGACAAGTCACATAGACACCTAGGAAGATATAAAAGAAGACTCATGACATCATCATGGCAATGGAGTTTGCTGTTTTCCATGAGTCACCTACCACACTTTTGGCTTTGTGCTGACTGATAAGCATGTTGAAAAAGACTACTGCCATTTTCTATTTCAAATGTGAGGATAAGACTTGTCTCAGTATTACTTATTCATAGGCATTTCTGTTTCACACATTGTTGTAATATCTGAAGTGTCTATTAATAACAGTGTTCAAGTGGCAGCAGAACGGCCATCATAAATTTCATTAGGCAGCAAATCTCTAGTTTAATCAATATGGTCATTAGAAGACTGTAAGACAGCCAGGAAAACAATGATTAGTGCTGATTAAGAAAGGAGAGTTTGTACACATCAGCAAAGGAGAGGCAGGAGCTTTGCCTGTTCAAGGCTTCAGAGGAAGGTGTTATTAAAGTACTTTCTCTGTCAGTACTTTGAAAATGCCCTTATAATACTAAAAAACATGGAAAACAATATACTGTAAAGAAAGAACTACTGTACTGAAAGTAGTATATTTTCCAAAAGCTAATATTAAGTTACTAAAAAAAAAATCTTATATTTTGAACAAGCTACAAATCCCAGCTGGAAAGATAAAACTGGAAACTACTTCTTTACCAAGCAGATTCCTCAGGTACACCATTGCTTTATTTTTGTAGGACTGCTTTAAAAAACAGAACAGCTGAAACATAAAAAGAAAAATCAAATTGGACTGCATGTGAGGGTGGCATGTTTCCACTGAGATTAATAGGACTCCATCAATTTATATCTGTGGAAGATCAGACCCACTGAGCTTTCAGGTCTTAAAAGCATGCCTTCTCTTCACCAGCTAGTTCAAATTTTAGGCTCATTAACCTTTGGAAGTACCTATTTCATACAACTATATTCCACAGCTTCATCTCTGTTGCTATAACATCTGGCTGTTTTTGATGGCTCCACAAAACTGTGATGTATTCTTTTCTTCCATCACCCTTTAAACCTCCTTTCTCTCCTCCCCTTCCTCACACGAAAAAATGTTTTTACCAGATTTTATCTGAAATCACAGTCTCACAGTTAATTTTTAGCTTATGTGCTTGCATCTGCAAAAGTGTATGTATTTGTCATAGAGGGGTTGATTTCACTTATTTTCGGCATAGACCATGATGTGCTTCAGTGACATAGCTATATAATACCTTAAAAAGCTGATAAATAACATAGAAATGGTCATCTTGTTTAGGGCCCAAAATGTATTGTACTGTATCACAGGGTATTTTTCATGTAGTAAGGCTATAACATTCTGTCTCGTTGAGCCACAAAACTATATATGTAATAGTAATATCCACTTCCAAAATATCTCTTCTATAATAGAATGGTAACAAAAAAACGTGCAACATGAATCAATATGAGTATGTTGAATGGAGATCACACTATATATCATCATCAAAGCTGATAGGATTGGCCAAGCTTTCAAAAAAGCTTGAATCCACGTTAGTCTCTAAATGAAACGGCCAGATTTAAAAAATTGCACTGCACTAGAGTTTTCTGGGAGATATTTTCACATTCTACCTCAGGAAAGAGGAGCTGGCAGCCTGTGGTTAGTGCACTCCTCTCAAGAGTGTATGGGAGAAAAATATTCAAGTCCCCCCTTTGCTTGTGTGGGCTTTTCTTGGGTGGATTACTACTGTGATGTCCCCAAGCACTGAGCTCTGTATGCATTGGGCTGAATCGACAGTCCACTGCCTCACACAGAGCTGTGGCTTCAAATTAGAGCTTCCATAGCTTAAGTGATATGTGAATGTTTTTTCAGGCATATCTCCACCTGCAGCTCCAAAAATGCTATCCCGAACCTGAAAAACTTTTCCAATGGGTGCTTTATCCAAATGAGCACCTTCTTCTGAACAGTTATAGTTCAAACAAATTGTTGATTTTTGGAGGAAAGCACAAATGTACTTTGAGAAAAACAGTCTGACCACCACTAAAGAATTCCCACTTTGCTTGTGAGAACTGCAAGGCACAGAGACTTCTAAAATCTGGTTGCTTGATTTGGGCACCTGCTAGCAGGTAGAGATGATTGGAAAACTGATTCCAATCACGTGTTGATCATTTTGAAAATTCTACTTAGATCTTTTTGTTTTATTGAGCCTGAACTGGAAGATCAAAGGTCATCGAACCTTGAAGTTTCCAAATCTTCCAGCAATCCTCTTCTCACACTCCTCCCAATGGGCTTAGTACTACCTTTGTTTCTTATTTTGAAAAGAAGTGAAAAAATTAACAGCACTCCCTGCTTTATTTTTTTAATAACTTTATAGTGCCGAAGAGTGGCATTGTTTTCAAGCATGTTTTCTTAAAGAAATTCCACCTCTAACTTATTTGTTAGAATTTGCTGAACAGTTTATTTCTTTGTGTTAACATTTCCTTGTAGTGGTTGCAGTTTTTCATCTGTGAGAGAAACTTGCTTTAAAAAGAAGCTTGCACATGCACCACAGATGTATTCTTTTTCTTCTCATCCTCCCCCCAAAATTTAACCCTTTAGGGCTTCTCCAGCACAGTAAAGGAGTGTGGGATTTTGTTTGGTTTTTTGTTTTTGCTTAAACGTCATAGCAAGCATTGTTTTAAATCCAAGAATGGGAGAGGAGAGAGGATTATAATGTTTAAACATGTCAGCTAGTCAGAATACCTCTTAGGAGGTGTCCTCACATTCGTCTAAACCACTTTATATGTAACCACGGCTTGGTCTACCTATATTAGAACTTTTAAATTGGTATTTATGATTTAGTTTGAAACATACAAAGTATCATTTGGCCTATCCTTTCTTTTTCTTGTAATCATGTTTACTACTAATCTGAATAAGCCTGAGCTGACTTCTGTTATTTTCTAAGTATTAGTAAAAAATATTTCACATGTCATTAAGAATAAAGCAAAAAGCAGTTTAATGTCAATCTGTGTTTGGTATTGAAGCTTTTTATGATAGATGATGAAAATTGGTTTTCAGATAAACAAACCATTCTCTAAAAAGACTCGAAAGGTCCGGATATTTAAAATATAGAGAACATTTAGTAGAGAAGTTCCAGATCTATGTAGCCACTCTTTAATTGTCGTCTACTGACAGTACTTTGACTGTTGGCCTTATTCACCTCTGACTTTGGGAGAACTTCAGATGCCTCCGAGCTACTCAATTCCTAGAGTCCTCTTTTGGAAGATCATATTAAAGAAAATCTCCTTTTTGACTGTCATTAACCTCCATTTTCTGTTGAGAACACTCCTCTAAAAATTACCTTTTCACCCCACAGATTTAGAGGTTTCGGCATGGGAACTAATGCTATTTCTCCTAGCAGCAGACAAAAAATTAGTCACCATCTGATGTTAAAAACTTCTTCATTACTGTTTTACACTTTATTAAGTTCAACACAGCCAAATCTAATGGCTTTGAACAAAGCATGGTATTCTTGTCCACGTTGCAAACATGCAGGACAGTAATTAATTTATATAGTCACTATTGTAAGTCAGTGTCTGTGGCAAACTGAAATCTGAATTCTGATACCGCTGAATTCTGCAGAGAAGTGCCACTTGAGTGCAGCAGAGAGAAATATTTTTTTTGCTTCATTTACATTAAAAATCAAATATGAATAACACTGTCAGCATAGTTGCCTTTGTGGCTCCTATTTGGAGGTGAGATTCAGCATATTTTAGCCTCACATTTGACATACTACAGATTTTTGTGGCAACAAATATATATGCTGTAAAGAGTGATGGAGGGTTGTGAAGTATAGGATAACTGGAGAGGTCAGCAACAAGGAGATCAAGAATGTCATTTATTAGGAGCCCATCCACTGGATGGTTCTACCAAAATCATCAGTGGTGTTGCACTTATCAAGTGATCACTTAAATTGCTTTCATTGCCTTTCAGAATCAAGAATCCACTGAGTACACTGGTGTTTTATTAATGTTCCTTTTCTTCTTTCCCATGAGTTTCACCCAATATTCCAGCTGCCCATCTGGCCAGAATTGGAACTCAATTTACAAGTCATATAAAAAGGGAATGGTCCTAGTTTTAGCCCAGGTAGATATGAAATTTTAGACAATATATATCGTGACATTATCATGTATGGTAAAAGAAATGATGACATTATTCATGCTTCCTGTAAGAATTATGTTCATTTTCCAAGCAATTGCACTCACTCTTCTAAAAGAGTCTGGTATCAAAGTATATTATAATGAAAACTGTAATTCAGAAAGAGAATGCTTCTGAAGCACACATAATGTCTTGATGAATGAAGTTATTTTTAAGAGAAGCTTTGCTATTATTATTTTTATTTACAGATGCATAAAAACAAAGTTTTAGTTTGACTTTCTCACTTCAGTACTTTCCCTTCAGATGAGGGTTCTTTTAAGGACCAAGCACAGAATTTGCAAAATTATCCACTTTTATATGTTTTGAGGAGCTCATTTTGAAACAACCTGTGCCCTTCTGGAGCACCTAAAGCACCCATAGGCTTCACTGTAACTGTGAGAGCCTCAGAATTTTTGAAAATCAAACTGTCAAATGGATCATATCAGCCATGCGAGGGTAGACTTTAACGAAATAGTAGACCAGCATTTTCACAAGGGATGGACATCATACCACTACAAATAGGCAAATGGTTATGCAAATGGTTATTCAACCATTATTAAAAATAAAATGAATGCTATTTGAACTTTACTAGGACAGGCAGAGTTATCACTCTCTATTCTGTAGAAGAACTGGAGGATGTGTGCCAGGGTAAACATTTTAGCTCCACCTTTGTATATATAGAAAAACTTTCTCTAAGTCATAAGGACATATATTTTTTCTTAAATCTTTGAGCTTTGCTCAATGATGTATTTCCTCTTCTGTCCATATTTTAGGTTACATTTACAACAGCTGCTTATTTCTTCTAACATCTTGCAAGCTTTCTTTTCTTGGGTTTTTTTTTTTTTTTTTTTTTTTTTTGAATTCTTCTCCTTTCTTTCTTTAGACATTGGAAAATTGAAACCCAGCAAAGTTAAGTGACTTACCTTATTACTTAAGAATTTCACATTTAGGGATAAAGAATTTTATTTCTAACTAATAAAAAAAGGAAATGTCATTCAAGGGAAAGACTATCTGCTGTCTTTTGATTCTGGAACATTACAACTACTACATCCTTCCAAATTCTGAGCAGATCATTACAGGAAGCAGCTCCATCACCTTACGGCAGACTGCAGGTCAGACATAAGAGGAAAGCATATTTCTTAGGTTATTATGAAACATCAGGAACGTTTCTGATTGTATTTAATAACAGCGTGCAAGAGAGAAAGGCAAGCAGAAATGGTCTCAGAAGTTTTGGATCCTAAATAGGAACATGATATCATGTTCATGATACCATGCTCATACCGAATGAAATGCTAATGTAGGAAAAAATGTTGTATTGAGCTAAGAGATTATTTAAGGGTATTACTCTATGTTGCAAAGCTGTGTTGCAGTACCTGTGGAGTATGAAAATGTTGCATGCAATACGTTAGTAAGATCAGTAAGACTCATTTAAGTAAGACATCATTTGTCTGTTCCCCACAGATAGCGACTCAGCAAACTCAGGAGTATTAAAGGCCACTTTTTTTTGAAATGGCTTCTCTATCTGCCCGTAAATACCTAGTAAGAGTTGGAGAATCAAGCTTTTGTCACTCCAGATTTTCTAACTCAGAAATAAATTAGTTATTGCATAAATATAATATTTAGGTCTTCTTTTCTCTGTGTTTAAATCTAGCTGTCAAACAACAGAATGACCTAACATTTATATAAGCAGTTTACGTTGACAGTGTCTTCTACTATGGAAGTTTGACCCTTTCGTAGAAGAAATAGCTTGTTACGAAAAAAATGCATTGTCTCTTAGGAATTTGGAGTTCTTTCTAAACTGAGGATAGAATAACTTCAAGCATGTATTTGGTTTTCTAAAATGATAAAAACTAAAGGCTGAGTTCACCTACCACAAGCACATTGGGTGCAAGTTGTATCCTACTCCTTCTGAAACCAAAGAACAGAGACTCAAGTTGCAGTATGCAGGGTCGCCTTACTCACCCTGGAGCTATGTTTCCTATAGCAGCTCCTGTTGAATCATATGATCTTATAGCTCTGCTAACAGTGCCACTTTCCTCAGTTTCATTAGCCACATCCATGGCTGTGTGGCTCCACAGATGCTTAAACAACCAGAGTCTCCCTCAGATAATTATTCTTTCATGACCCGACAGTTTCATGCTGTGTGGGCAGGGTTTGTGCACATCATGAGGGAAAGTGTGGAGGAGGAAGAAACAGGAAAGGGTAGATAGGCAGAATGATAGGGAAAAAGAGTATTTTGCACTCTATCTCACTATCATAAATGTCTGTAATAACGCTCCATCCAATACTGACCATCAAATTGCTGATGCTAAGTGTATTTCATCATTGTTTCTCTTTATTTCCATCAAGTCTTCATATTTTGATCCCCAGTATTTCTACACTGGCTGCCCATAGAAATATCTAATCAATTCAACATCATAGCATTTATTTTTAAATGGGGGAGAAGGGAAGCATCTAGCTTCTTTACACAGACTCCTTTATGATGGTTGGCTGCACCTTTCTTTTGACATAAAGGCTGTCTCCATCATGAGAGTAAAGTTTGAGTTTGTATAGGAGACGTCTATGTGAAACTTCAAAATGAGCTCCTAAGGAGCTAGGAATTACCATATTCCTCGAAACTTCCCTTTCTAAGTGCAAAAGATATGTCTTCCAATTTTTCAAACAAATCATCGCATGCTTAAAACAAGAGAATAATTGAGAGAACAAGTCACACATAAGATATACTGTAGTCCTAGCTTGTGCAGTATTCAAGGAAGGTATTCTACTACACTGAGGGGGAATAAAATAGAACAAAATTAAGATTGTTAGCAACTTAAAGATTTGACTTTGAGAACCCTCAAAATATTCTTATGTCCAAACAGCAGTAAGGATCATTATTTATTTATTCCAGAGCATTTATTAATCTCAGTTGCTCACCTTGTGACATCTTGTTACCTGTGAATATCTGGATCAATCATATATTCTTAGAGAAATTAGCATTGCAATTTTGCTTCGTATGTGAAAGAAAGCTCATGACAGCAGTTGATACAAATAAATAATGTGTTTCACAACAACAATAATGTGGCCAGGCATTTTTTTCATATGGAGAATGGCTATTCTAAATACTCTGTATGTTTTAGATCCCTAACAACATATTTAATCCTGTGACATTTTTTTAAATATGGGAGTGTTTTAATATTGAGCAAATTCCAGTGTCTCTGCAGGCCTTGACAATTCCAGTTCACAGTATCAGTAATTGATAACTCAATTAGAAATTCTATAAAATATTTAACCAAACCAATGGTTGTTTTGGAAAACTGAGGGAATATCTCTGAGCCTGACAGCAAGAAAAATCTTGCCCTCCTGTTTTGTCAACCTTGCCTTGCTGCTTTGTGTTTTCCCCATAAGCTCTTTGTCAGCATTCTGGCAACTAATCTTTACCGCATTTTATTTTGCGGAACAAAACCATCTAACAGTTTGAGCCTTTCTGGGATCTATCTTTCTTAATTCTTCTCCTGCTATCTTATATTCTGATGTGTCCCTAAAACTAATACAGCAGCTACTTATTCTTTAGCATGTATCCCAACAAACATATTGGTGCACAAATAAGTGAGTTGGGGAAAATTATCTCATCCTCTTGACACTTGCACATCAGCAAATCAGGCTGTCTCTGTCCAGATTCCAGCTCCTTAATAATCCTGAAAAAATCATTACAAATTTAAAATACATTTGCTTATAGCCTATAGCCACCTTATATTATTGAAACTAATGAAATGTGCTCTATAGACTGCAGAAGCTGCTTAGCAATTGTTGGATAGCTGTCACTTGAAATACATATTTCAATATATATATTTCAATATATATTCTTCACTCGCTGTTGCTGTAGTCTTCTTGTGCTTGTGCTATATCTTCTGATAGTGTCTTTCACTTTAAGTGATTGCCCTTTGCATCTTCTTGGCCCCAAGTTATTTTCAGCAAGGTCTATTCACAGTGTTGGCCAGCATCCCAGGGAGGCTGAGCTGCCTCAGTGGCATTCGGTACATGGGAATTCCAGAGTAAGGAATGGGAAAGGGTTACCCATGTTTTACATCATTCTCAGAAACATCGAACTGGACTATTAGTGTTTGACTTCAAACAGTTCTTTAGGCCTCTAGGCTTCATGGTCTGTCTCATTCTTTATTTTCCCTATATCTGTTCCTCCATTCATACCAGGCCTGTTGAAATACTACCTGTGTGTTATCATTGTAATACCATCCTATGTTATAGGAAATCTTGATAAAAGATGCAGTTTGACACAGAATAGTTTAAATGCCAGGAAATAAACCAAGCGCTCAAAAAGATTTGTGTATTTGTGCTCTCTGACTTTTCCAGGTCTTTCCTATTCTAATATCTTAACAGACTAATTTTCACCCTGGAAGTTACTCTCATTATCTATTCCAAAAGTGGACAGAGAAGTAGCTTTTTTGCACACCACAGCTCGTGACTCTTCTTAAACAGAAATATCCTATCAAGAAGCAATAAATACGTAGAATAAATATACATCTGTACATGCTGCTGAAAAAGGAAGGCAACTCAGTTTCCACAATTCGATTTTTAGAGGAAAGTTCTGATTATGCTTCTGGCTGTTGGAGGTTTAGTCCATAATCTGTTTAGCTGTGTCTTCAGTAAACCTCTGAGGGTATCTGTGAATCATATGTGCTCCTTGAATTGCTCCTTGTTTTTCTAAAAATTGTATGAAAATATCTGTGGGGAGAAGTAAAGATTCAGAGCAAGTTAGTTAAAATAAAAATATTATAATTTGAAAAAAATTATGTTCATGTCAATACTATGATTAGCTAGGATAGCCTTTCAGACCTATTTGAAGGTCTTCTCATTAAATCCTTCTAGAAGGATTTATGACCTATAGCAGAAAAATGATTTAGAATGCAAAAGGGAATTTTTAGATGAATGAATTGACCAGAAATCACGTTAAAACTGGTATCATTAGGCAGATGTTCAATAACACAACAACAAAAATCCCTGATCCATAAAATCCTCTTCTAGTAAAGCATGTAAGAAGTCTTAAGTGCTGATTTTTAAGTTCAGACTTCATGAACAGAATAAGAAAAGCTTATCAGATCAGACATATCTATAATATCTTGTTGCCTTTGGGTTTTCTGTATACATTATAATCATGTCAAATTAGCAATTCCCATAGCCATTAGGGAGTACTGTTTTTGCTAATTCAAGTACAAATGCCAAGTGGCCACATCATACATAGTATCAGCTTGCTACAGGAGCAGTCTTAGGAGCCATCTATTTCAAAGCCACAGTGCTTCTCTGTAGTATTTGGGTTCTACAGAGAGCACTTTGTCTTGCTCCTATTGCTTTTCTTTAAGATCAGGAAGTTCATCTTGCTGTGGACAAACTATTTTTCTTAATATAGTGCTCTTCTAAGTGAAGGAGGGACTTAATGTATAGAGAAGGATATAAATTCAGAGTATTTATCATCTGAATGCAAATTTGCTAACGGAAAATGAGTGAGAAGGAAGCTGTAATACATTTATGGTATTTTCCAAAGGTAGGATAAAAGTTAGTAAATTCACATTTGAAAGTATGAGCTTGTGTTCCACAAGATCAGGAAGAAATTTTCCACCACCAACACCAACATGTATGACATAAAGATATAAGTAAATGCTTTATACCTTTATACAAATAAGTCAAAATTGCCTATTTCTGGAAATCAGATCAAAGACACCGTTTTGGTCAATTAATTTGAAAAAACAGTCCAGTGTAAAATATGAAAGAGGAGAAGCAATGTAAGGATACAAAAAAATATGCTCAGATATTTGAATTGGTTAACTGTTGCATAACTTGATATTAGATTTTGTATTTTAAAATTAGCTAATGAAGTGTTAAAATTTTTCAGATGTCACATAACCTATTTATCCATGATTTAAAAATTATTCTTTATACTTACTTCGTAGCAAATATATAGCTGAAGTTGTTGGTCTCTTTGAAGACAGGTGGGAAATCATAATGTCTCTTCATTAGAAGTCACTCTTTTTTGGTACATACTTGCTGAGTTAGGTTAGGTAGGCAGCCCATCTTTGAATCATTCTTGATTCAATTTAGCAAAGTCTTTGTAGGCCATCTGTACGCACAATTTATTGAGGGTAATTCTTAATGACTGCTGTTGTGCTGAGAATGTTAGAGACTAATAATTTATTAACAATCATGCTATGAACAGTAGCTACCGCACACAAGATGTTGGTAGACTATCAAGCCCTGCAGACATGATATGGCTGCCAGGGGGCACCAGCTGCAAATGTGAATGCCAATAATATCGTTTAGGGAGGGGACAGGAGGAACATGCTCCTGTTAACAGGTTATCTGTAACAGGGATGGCCAAGCTGACAACTGATGCCAAGGAATTGTAGAAACTCATACCCCTGGTCTTTAGCAAAACAATGCAGATAATTTAAACTTGGCTTTCCTTATGTTTCAGGATATTTTTGAGGATATACTGGAATACTGTTGTTATTGCTTTTATTAGCTGGATCAAATTCTGCTCCAGTGCATTTGATCCATAAATTAAAATTCAATAAGGTACCTGTTTGCTAGTGGGCATTCCAGGTTGTCTGTGCTTTGATTATTTTTCTGGCACATCCATTAGTATCCTATTGGGGTTCAAAAGGAGCATCACAGTAAATGTTTCAAATCTAACATATGTTCTCACTGAGTATTTATGCTTTCAGAAGGTCAGTAGAAGCTACATTTCTTATGATGTTCCAAATCATTCGTACTACAGGTAATTTGAGGGCCTGATTTGGTTTATGTGTAGGTACGTGCATGTGTACATGCCCAGACGTTGCTACTTGTGTGTTTTCCAAAGACAGCGAAATCCACAGGGAAGCCTCGTTGTAAGTTACACCTCTTTTGCTTTTACAGCTTCTAATTCTTGGAACATGTCTGCTGCCTGTGTTTGCTGGATTTACTCACAAGGGAGAATATTGCTGGGCCCATTGATTAATAGCTTGTATTAGAGGGACAGGGTTATATAAAAGAGAAATAGAAAAGCATCAGCTGTATGGGCTCTGCCCTAATAGCCTACTGCTGCAAATTTTTTAATAACTAATAATGAATCATAATTTATAATTCAGAGATTTCCATCTCTGAATCTTTCTAGGACTCTTAACCAATACAATTTAAAAGGTTTATTACAAGGGAGGAAAAAGGCCCAAATAACTCTCAGTTTAGGAGCAGTCCTGGAAAAAACTGTATGGAGTCTCCATCAGTGGAAAAGTAGAAAGCCCACTTGTGTGTGGTAACCCTACTGAGAAATCTACATTTGAAGATGAGAAACAACATGTCATACTGTGAAACTGATCTCATACAACACGTTCCTGGTCCCCTGTTACAGTTTGCTTTAATTTATATTTTAATTAAAGTGTATCAAATTAATATAATGAACTCAGTAGTAAATCTCCTGTGGAGTTCAACAGAGCCAAAATTTCACAATAACCGTGAGGAACTAGTAGAGTGATAGGAACTGAAACTCCACAGAATTTATTAAATCTTCTGGCATGTCCAGATTGGCCCTGTTTGATTAATACAATCTCCCATGTGATTATCTTGATCAAGAAAAGGCAAGAGATCTTGCAACAAGATTATTTTACACTCTGTTAAATATGGAGCTCTGTCTTGTAAAAACTGAATTATGGGGCTCTACATTTATTAGCTCAATGCATCTGAATGGGATTTGTTCTGTTTACAAGTAAAAATTATTTTTCTATTTAGATAGATTTTTTTCTATTTAGATTTATTTCTAGTTTGTCGATCATTTTTTTCTCTCCTTTCTAAGCTGAGAACTATTCTGTGCTTATTCTCATCAGTAAGAACCTCTTCATCTGACTGCAGTGTGAATACTCAGCCATGATACTTCTTACCAATGTAAGACGTTCAGAATCTGGATGCAGTACTACAAATAGTCCTGTAGAAGTGGTCCAAATGCAATATTCTGATATTTTTCTCTTTTGACAGAATTTGTGTTAGTAACAATAAGCTAAAAATATATTTGGATGAAACATCTGAGAGAAATCACTTATCTAGGTGATGAACTGACTGCCTAACTCAATTTGTAAACTTCATGACAGGACATAGATTAATTGCATTTGTCAAATCTTGGCCACCTGCTAGCAATAATTAATTTGAGTTTGGTGTTGGTTTTAAGGAGTACTTTTTGTCTGTAGCACCGTTACCCAACAGAAGGATTGCAACCCAACAGAAGCTGTAAACATATTTCTTTTCTGTTCAGCAATCAAAATTGCTTCAGCATTCAATCAAAAATACTTTAACTGAGAGTGCATGAGCATTTGGATATGTATGTTGTCTATATGTCTATAGTCTGCTGAAATTTTAATTTAACACAGACATAGTTTGGAACCTCATCACTTTAACATCAGCTACAATCCAGACTTTGTTGTAAAGTTGCATGGGCTTACTTACATTTTTCTGTCCAAGTTCTTACAGTGCGCAATAGAATCTTTGAACCTTCCAACTATGACTGCATATTCTAGTAATAAAAAAATTGTAAATTGCAAGGCTGTATTGTTTGTACAAGGCTCTGTGTAAATACAATTTTCTGACAGTGCCAATGTATTTGTCTAATTTTTTTAATGTGTATTTTGGTTTGACAAACTCAAAGTACACTGAAGTCGTTGATCAAGCCTCTCAGTATACGTTCATGACAAATTTTTTTCTTCATTTTTCTCATGCAAATATTAATTGTTGCATGCATACAATGTATGATAACACATTATCAGTAGACCTGTAGTATACTGGACTAATCTGGGAAGAGAATGAATATTTGATGTCAAACTTGACACTAATGGTGACAGACTTATTAGTTCTTAATGAGGCAAACTTTAACACTAGAGCTGTGAAAAGCCTTTCAGTCTGACATATCATATTTATAGTCCTTGCACAGCTGTGTATATCATCTTGCAGAATCTTAAATTATATTATACTTGTAAACTCTTATTTAGTTCTGGGTTAGCTCATTGACATTGAGAAACCTGCTGTCATGAATATACAGTATAGTGATATCTCCTTCGTTTGCTAGAGGCAGAAGAAGACATGCTAATGTTACAAAATAGACAAAATCATCCCATGATAAGAATATGCATTTTATAGCTTTTCAGGTTAAGAATTTTTAGTGCACTGTACTATGAATGGTTTTAATTCTTTAGGATAAAGTTCTTATTCTCAGCACTAATGTTATATGGATTTTAAGGGACTGATTCAAAACATTCAAATAAAAGCAAAGTCTCTCTCTGACTTCAGTAAAAATTAGATTTAGGCCTCTTTTACCTAAATATTTCAAACAGGTTCCTGCTAGGGAAAAGGTGCCTGCTCAGTGTTTATATTGCTTTTCACTAATGGTTTTCATCTGTGAATGGCATGTAAATATTGTCATTTACTGTATTTGCTCAACAGAGTAGTAACGTTCTATGTTGGGCACACCCATTTCATTTTGCCATGTGTGGCTGCATTAATACTGAATGTTGCCGTGTAATATTTTATATTTTCATGCAAGACGTGTGGCGACTGCCCACAGAAGAAAGAATGGGCTCTTTATGTATTGTTTGTTCCCTTAAGGTCTTACTGGCTTTGCTGTATGTTCTAATTTCAACCATGTTCTGGTGTCACTGTTTATTTGAAATAAGACTTACAGAAGGATAGAAGGAAGGATCTCTGTTGCTATAACATAAGTGCTTGGTAATATTTGAAGTCTTGTGTGTATATTTATACATCTTGCCTTAAATTGGAGTAAGAACTTTGTTTGGTAGGGGTTGTGGTCTTGCGTTTTATCAGAATGGATTATTTCAGCCTCTTTTATTTCTCTGTTTCTGTGGGCTTTAGCATTCTTTGAGAACGTGCATATTTTATATATATTTAATAGCTCCTTAATGCTAACAACAGGGCTGTTATCCTGATATATGCCCAAACATGGTCAGCTATAAACTAGTACTGTGGATTCTTGTTGTGTATAACAAATACTTCTATGTGGCCATTAGTAAGTGTCAGCTGTCTGTGCCTCTGTCTCCTTCGTGCCTTTTAATAGTTAAAAAAATTAATTATTTTTTCTTCTTTCTGGATTTTGGAGGAGTAGTCTCCCATATTTTTGCTGAGATTTCAGTTGTTCATTGTTCAATATTGTTACCATAATATTTTGTTTGCTGGGCAGGGAAAATGCCTTCATCTTCCTGTTTTTCGTTCTGAAATTCTTGTTCTCCTACATCCTCTCCCATTTCTTATGTATGTGAGTATTCGGTTTTTACTTGCCTAACCTGGCTTTTAACTCCATGAGATAGTTTAGGTTCAAGGATAAGCAGATCAGCTAATTAGTAGTAAAACTTCTCTTGTAAAGTCTAAATCAAAATTGAATCCTTCTAAGGTTCAAGAGGCATACATAATCTTCAGAGCTGACAGACAGCATGTTCCCTAAATTTAAGCATCTTCCGTTCTTTTTTTCCATATTTGAATACCTGGGGCTTACATTTCCAGACTACTTGTATTACTTAGCATGTTAAAAAAATAATCCCCCCTGATTTCAGCTCTGGAGGTAAATATTTAGGTTTCAGCAAATAAGGGCCGATTATCTGAATTTGAGTCCTGAGAAAGTACAGAACATAAATTCATAACCAACTTTTAAAAATGTATTTAGGGGTGACTTTTGTAAAGCTAATGTATATCTCATCTTGAAATCCCTGTTGGTGCGTATGTGCATCTTTATGACCCCAAATAACAATCTATCCCTAAGTTACTAAGTGTAATCCAGGAAGCATGTTGGAGAGGTAGGGGTAGAATCCACAGCAGTTACTTACATGATAAATGAGACAGAGGTCCTGTGGGGAAAAGACAGGAGATTGCGGAATTAGATTTATTTCAAAATGCATACTCAAAAGAGAGTCTGATTTGTTTGAAACAAGTAAACCGACTGCTGGTGTTTTCTTATTTAAATGCTTGGTAGTACACTTTTAATGGTTTTTACCAGAGAAAGGAGGACAGATTCCTGTGTTTTTAAAGAAACAAACTCAGTAAAGAGAGTTTCTATCTGTTATGGACATGATTCAGCAAGACTGCAATATCTAGGTTTCCAATACAGCCAGTAGAATAGCTTATTTTTTATAGAAATCAGGTCCAGACTACAACAAAAGACATATTCAGAAGGCTTCAAAAATATTTCTTGATAGCAGGATCAAAAATGGAAGAGCCCCTCGTAATTCCACAAAGGGCAACCTGAAAGTGGACACCTTCAGCTCATAATTCTAGTTTTACTATCTGTAGCCCACAAAGCAACAGCTGCATCTACATTGCAAAATACCTCCCATGCATACATACACACACAGTGTTTGCACACAATACATACTTTTTTCCTTTAATGTGTGGGATAAATTAGAATCTAAGCTCTTAGTGTAGAGAAAATGTGTACTGCTTAGTTTAAAGGGATAAAGGTAATATAGCTTCCATAGTTTGGTCATGTATATAGCAATTAGAGGGGAAATCCTGCAAAAAGAACCATTCCAACAAACCCAGTTAGAGTTTTACAGACATCATTGGGGTCTACATTATTCTCTTCATAAGATTATCTATCTTCTTCATATGTTGGCATTCATTAATCAGGAAAGAGATTGCATAATTGGAACTGGATGCTATGAGTACAAATGCGTGTATATTATCATAAACAATTTGTATACAAAAATGGGGAATCTGAAAATATTTGGAGTCAAGTCTTGTTACAAACTCAGAATTGTGGTATCTTGTTTGCTCTCTGTAGATTTTGCAGTCTGAAGAATTGGTCTAGAAATTTCTCAAGGGAATAGAATTTTCTGATACTACCTGACTTTTTAAGCTGGAAACCATTTGAAAAGTTATGTTGACATTTTCTCATCGAGGTCATTAGACAAGTATTTTTCCAAGAATGGATCCAGTAGATTTCAGTTTTATTTAATTCCAAAGAGCTCACCCATTGCTGCTATCTAAGTATATAATGACTCTAAAGGATAGTTTGACTTTTTACTCTTCCTAGCTATGGTACTCATTACTGTAGTGTTCTTACAAATCCAATGCAGAATTGTGTCTCACAGAATACTTTGGTTTTATTTCAAATAAAGACATTACTCCCTTCCTCAAATCTGAGGGCCTTTTAACAATTTTTGTTGTAGCAATGGGAGAAAGTTACATGCAGCCTGCAATGCTTGTTGGAGAACTCTGTTAATAATATTTTATAAAAACAGATTCAGTTTTAGTAGGATATTCCCTAAAGATCTTCCAGTATGAAATTTCTCTGAAGAAATAAGGAAGCTTTGTAGAATGAGCAGTGGCCAAGGCATCTCTGGATGCCAGGGAAAACATTTCCTTCCTAGCCCATTTTGATTTTATTAATGCTGTACAGCCGTGTTAGGTAGCCTCTAAACAATGTCCGTTGTGGATTTAGACTGAGTATGGGTTTATGAACTCACCCAGTTCAAGGTAGCAGATCAGAGACTGTTGTTTTTGATTTGCAGAATCCCAGCAAACATAAATGATTCATGTTCAGTGATACTTGTCCCAGTGTAGACTGAACAAGAGGAATGAAATTGTACACCCTTTTAAAGGTATAAGCTAATTCTTCTGGCAGCCCACTATGTCAATCAAAGTGACTGGCAACTTTAAATATAGATTAAAGGTGCTTTGCTCTTATCTGTTGAAGGAAATATTGTCATCTTCATTGTATGTGACAGTGAAGAGACAGGGCACTTGGACACAGGAATGGAAAGCCAGGTATAGCAGTTTCACCACATCTCTGAGTGACAGAAAGACACTTAGTAATGAGATACATTTAGCTCTGTAGAAACAAGAAAGATTTGTGCTCTTTTAGGGGAAAGAAATAACACAGAATAAGATGGAATAATCTGAGAAAAGATGAATAATTCATTCTTCTGCTGGGGACAAAGTCATCTTTTTCTTTGAAAGTCAACCAGAGAATTGGAAAAATTCCTCTGCAAAGGATCTGTATCACATGTCACCACATTCAGAGGCATACTTTATTGGAAAAGGTGTTAGACAATTCATTTGGTTTCCTAACATCTTGGATTATAACACTTGCTACTCTACTGCTGAGAGTGATTCTGTTCTCTTACCTCAGCCTTAGCCACAGAGAAATGCTGTCATTACTGTACAAGAGTGTCTCTCCACAGAGCAGACAGCATCTGCTTCACACTGACCTCAGCATCGCATGCCTCTAATCTGTGCCCATGCCATTAGTAGGTACTTAACATATTTTGGCTAAAAGCTCAGAGATCTACACAGTATCTGTCAGAAATGCATGCTTCTCCCCTCACAAAGAAGAAACTTAGTTTATTTAATTACTCTGCTCTTCTGCATTTATCTACTGAGTTTCTAGTGCACTGTTTCAGGAGGTCAGGCTATAATTAAAACAATGTTCTAAATGCCACTCGGTCATTTCAAACTAGAAAGAATTCTAGATATAGCATGATCCTTACCTTAATACTCAAATAGTATGTTGTGGGAAGTACATTGGCATGAAGGTTTTGAAGAGCCTCTTTGTTCAATGGAATTTTGCATCTCCATCATTTAGAAATGATCAGTGAAGCAGCAAAGATGATACCAAAGGGATTGATGGCTGAAATTTTGACTTCTTACAGCATAACAAGAGTTTTGCATTCTTATTTGGAACTGAAATGGCATTGGTTGCATTAGCAGATGAGCCCCTCCTAGTAATGATGAAAACTGAGTCTCTGTTCATAAACTGATTTGACAGAAGCTCTATAATTCTTTATTTATGACCAATTTCCATATTAGAGAAGAACTGTTTATTCTTGCCAAAATATCTTCAGAAAGTCATAGTGGGGCTTCTTCTTCTATAGGGGATGTTACATGTGAAGTTACTCAGGGTCCATCTTGTCTTCCCTTCTGTTCAGTATGTACACGCCATCCTTAAGGAGGTTGTTTGAGAGGGTAGAGTCTTAATTGTTTCAAAAGCGAAAGTGATGTTGAGCACTGTATTTCTATTTTTTCTTCTAATCCAGCTTACATTTTGATTGTCTAGCCTAGTGCTGAAGGTATGCATGCCACTAAAGCTGAACTGAGTGTGACTGAAATCATGCTGGTGCAGGATATGGGGAAAGATTCAAATCATAAAGTGAAGCTAATGTTTTCTGACTAAGGCAGTGCATTTAGTTGTTACTCACATTCACATATCTGGGACTGTATTGGATCCTCACTTACTGCTGCAGGTTTACAGAAATCTTTGAACATTCATGATGACCAGATAATTACAACTTGCCTTCTTGAGGTGTTGATCTGGTTGCTATGACTGCTGTTTTGCCACTCTAAGACTATGCTCTTAAGGCCAACTGAAATAGCTGAAGTAGCACAGAATAGTATGAATTACCCCAGTACCGACTGGGGCAGAAGAATTGTGGCTGATCTTGTGCTCTCCGCTGCATCCCATTATGTTTTGATTTTGATTCAGAATTCAGTTTTTAATTTCTAAAATTTTGTTCTGAATACTGAAAGCTATATGACATTGTTGCTTGAAGTCTGCTTCTCTCTCCATTTAGAACAACTTTGCAAGAGGCCTTGAGAATCTTTCTCCCAAACAGACAATCATATCATATGAAATAGCCCGATTTTACTGATATTTGGGATACAGCGTCAGGTTACAGACAAGCATCTATCATGAGAGCTGCCTCAGATGTGCAGTTTTGAGGGAAATCAAATTCAGAGATTGCAAGGATCTTTTGTTTTTTGATGGAAGATCAATCTTTTGCAGAGGCACAGAGAACTACAAATCAATGTCATTTCAATTCATTTTATACAACTAAATAATAATCTATTTTTTGGATATCTGGAATTGTTCCTCACTAGGCATTGGATTACACATAAAAACCAAAATATTCAAGTTCATTTAGTTCTTCTTGGACAAGTGAAGAAGGAAATTCATCACAGTTAGAAGAATAAATCCAGCTGGGTTGGGTGAAGAAAAGTGTTAAAAATTATAACATCTAGCAGTACAGAACAAGTAACTGCATGCACTTCCCTAAATTTTTTTCACGAGGAGACTACAAATGTAAGATTTAAAGTTAACAAAGTAAAAATGGATACTTCTTATTTGATTTATGATTAGCAAGTGGATTTTAACTAAACTAATAGTGCAGTCTGCTTGAAAATTCTTGCCATAGCTTTTATTTTATAAATTCTTAAGGAAACAAGATACAAAAGTCAGTTGCAGCCATCATTGTGTTTACTTACTTAACTCTGTATAGTCCTGTTTTGACAGAGAAAGTTTTCTTTGAGTCAATAAACTATTCAGATGATTTGGTCCATTTGCTTTGCCCTAAATTTACTTTGAAGTTCAAATAACTTCAAATGATTGTACTGTGATGGAATTTCTATTTATTATTTTTTATCATTTTTCATTTAAACATATTACATTCACTGCCTACAGAATTTAAACATGAAAACAACTCTAATTTACAGTAAAAAGCTCTTTTATGTTCTGGTTTAGGTATGTGATTTATCTTTGCATGTTTGAGGCATCTCTGATTTTTCCAGTAATTAAGTTGGAACTTTGAGAGTCATTTCTATTGTTTTTCTTTTCCATCAGGGACAAAAAACTTGTTCCAAGTAGTATTTACATTCACATCTACTTATTTTAAAGAATTGCGCCATAAAGTGTGTGACTGAAATTGATGTTGAGCCGTGGGTATGCTACATCATCAGATGTATTTAAATTGGTAACTTGCATCCCACAGAGTTTTTAATTAAACTATTTTAAGTGGATAAAAATTTTTATACCTAGTGGGACAGATTTCCAAAGCTAAATTCTTGTGATTACAAAAGACAACAACAAAAATCAAAAATGGCAAAAGAGAAAGTTGAAAGATATATGATATTTTCCTAAATAATCCTGAGGTACTCTGGTTGCAGTATTCAGCAGCAGAAGAATAAAGCACAAAGTTGGCTCCGTGTTTAGCAGCATTGTTAATGATAATTGTAAGGTTAATCTCCACCACTCACTTTGTAAGTTCACTTTGCAAACTGGACTTTTCTTCTTTTCCCTCTTGTCTATCTCTGTCCTGTAATTTTCAAGGCCAGTGTTTCTGTGGCTGCACTTCGGAGTGCTGTAGGTTTATTGTGTTTCTCCACTGCTTCATCTTCTTCTGCTTTCCAGTGACTATAGGTGACTGCCAATCAAATTGTTGGAGAAATGCAGGGAGTTCCTCTTTTCTTTGCTCCAATTCTCCTCTTCTGAGGAGAACTACCTCCTCTTTTACTTCCTTTCATTTAGAATTTATGATGATTCTGCAGCAGCCTCAAATTTACCCACATTCCTGTTTCCCGTTTTCTGTTTCAAATGCCAACTTTAACTGCTTTGCTGTATTCACTACACGTTCTTGCTACTGCAGTGTGTATTTTCTGACTGCCAGAATGGTATATGGAAGCTCAGACAATTTCTACAGATATTGTGCCTAAGCTTTTGTCATGGCTTCTTCTATTTGTTTGGCAGCACTTCCCTTCGCTTGCTGATTCTGGTTCACATTTCTTTCACATCTTCACTTCTTCTTTTGAATTTTGTTTCATCATCTCAGTATTTCCTGCTTTCTCTTCTTTTTCTGCATTATGCATTCTACATCAGTGAGACATTTATGTCCATGTATTTTGCAATGTAATAAGCCAATTTTGAGGGTTTGAAGCAGAAGTTGAGGCGTTTCTCTGTTATCTGCTGTTCTTCCAGGTGGCTCAGGTTTTAGTGTCACAGTAGGGAGTTCCCAACACTTGGCTTAGGGCAGCCTGTCTCACAGCTCTGAGTAGTACTGGGAGCAGTTATAGGAACTAATTTCAATATCCATGTGCATTTTAGTGTAACTTTCTTAAAAGTTGATGATAGAAACAATTGATAATTACTCAGCCCAGTTTCTGGGCAACCAGAAAAAAAAAGGCTTCAAGAATTACACTTGTTGACAATTTCACCCTTTTTCCTGAGAGCACATGCTTTAGAGAAGGCAGTAATTTAATGAAACATGCACTATAGCAGACAAAGTACATACGAAGTTGGTTGTACGTTTTAATATCAGGCTTAGTGATTAATCCATTTGTCTCAACAGTCTCAGAAATAGGCCATGTTCTTTAGTCTTCTGTTGCATTGCTGCAGTATGTGGATGGGGGAAGGGGGAAAGTTCTGTAAATAAACCATTTTTACGGTGTGCTTGTATAGCTGATGCCAAAAACACCCCAGACATGTCATGTAAATGCAGAGACAAATATTGCCCACTGAAAATCATTTTAAGCCTATATAAAAAAGCTGCTGTGTTAATTTGTAAGTCAAAGCTAAAGTAGTGACCTCACCTGGAGCACTTCTTTTCCTCAGAATAAAAAGCAATGTCTCCCCTTCCCCCAGACACCAAATTAGGAACAGACTAGGAGTTTATGCGTTTATGTACATTGAAAGATATTCTTAAAGTATAACTGAGGATGGAATTTGGCCTTATGTTTTAGAGGTTGTCTCCCATATATTAGATTTTGGTAACATATTAAAGAAAGACAGAGAAAGATAGCTCTTGGTTTCCCTCAAAATTGTAGGGTAAAAGTAAGGGGAAGTAGGTTCCAAAGACCAAACTGCACTGAAATGTGAAACCCCTTCTTTATGAATCCTCCTTCTTCATGGAGAGAAATGGTGATGGAAGTTGGCATTCTAATAGCGCAGAAAAAAAGATTGTTAAATTACTATATGCATCCTAGCCACATTTCTTCTTGCCATGTCAAAGTCAGGCAGCCAGTCCATCATTTTAACCTTCTTTGGTTGCAGTGGGGTTTGTAGATCATTACTGCGTAAACAGATTTGGATTCCAGTTTGGAAAAAGAGATGGGGATGCAGGAGAGGGAAGAGATGATTACAGGGAAAGGGAAGGATTTAACAGAGATCTAAAAGTCCCATAAGGTATGGAAATGCACTATTTCTCATAACACAAGAATTTGGTAACACAAAATGAGAATGTCAGGCAGCAGAGTTAAATGAAAGGGAAGTACTTTTTCACACAATGCATAATCAAATAGTGGAACTCATTTCCACAGGATGTCGGGGAGGCCAAAAGTACAAACGAGCTCAAAAAGGGACTAGGCAAATTCATGCTGAATAGATTATTAAAGGCTTCTAAACAAGATGGCCCAGCTGCAACCTGCTCAGGAAATCCCAGTCTTGCTGAATTCCAGAAAATGGACAGGTCCTTACTACCATGGGGAGGCTTGCTCTGTATATTCTCTGTTTCTTTTGATCTTTATCTAAGTATCTGCCACTGGTCATTGTTAAGAATGGGTTACAAAGCAGAAGGATCTTTAATCAGATTCTGTTGGATTTTTATTTTTGTTAATTGTGAACAGAATCTGATTCAGATACTGCTGTACCTTCAAAAGCAGAGATAAGCAAGGGTGAACTGCTGAAAAGAACCATTATAAACTTCAGGAAACCCCAAAGACAGGTCTACCCTGTTAGGTTTGTACTAAACTCCTATTCAGAAAAGCCCTGGTAACTTGGCTGTGCTTTTAGCTAAACACAGTGTCTGAGGGAATGCGTCAGTAACAGCTGTTACCTTCCTTGCTAATCTGATTTTAGTTCCTTTACAGAGGCAGCCCAGAAGAATGACAATATTTTATGACTGTTTATGTATCTGCTTGTATTGACACTTTACATAGTATTATTTCAAGAATATTCCATAACTGGATTTTACGAAAAGCAAACTCATTAAATCCGGTCTTCTTTTGTTATTTTTGATATATTTTACATTAAGAAGGTAGATGGAAGTAGAGCAAGGCAAAGGATCCTGGCTGTGCCAAAGCCATAGCGTACCCTCTGCTCAGTCTAGCAGTCTTTGATAAGTGATTATCTGCTAATTTGGAGACTTGTATGT
Organism: Dromaius novaehollandiae; assembly: GCF_036370855.1. Taxonomy (NCBI): domain Eukaryota; kingdom Metazoa; phylum Chordata; class Aves; order Casuariiformes; family Dromaiidae; genus Dromaius; species Dromaius novaehollandiae. The sequence goes on from NC_088100.1 coordinate 63,914,331, forward strand.
AATGACATGCTACAGATAATCGCAAAATATTCATGCTTACTTCTCTAGCAAAATAGTTAACTACTTAATACAAAAACATGGTTGAAGGAGTTTTCCATAGACATGTATCATTTTCACACAGCACAGTTACTCACTGTTTCCAGTCTAAAGTTTACTTTGATGACAGATTGTACTGGAAAGGTTCCATTTTCTTTGACTGTTTTTTTTCTTCATCGGAAGACTGAAAACCAAATATTTTTGTAGAAGTTTTGGGACCAGATCTAGTTTTTACTCTTGTCAAAGAAAGCTCAGAAGAGTGCTGTGATCGAATTGTCCAGATACAGACATCATGCCAAACTCTCACCTTTATTTGAAGCCTGATTATTTTAGTCAATAGGAACTCTTCGGATACAGATATATTTAGATCTGGTGTAAGTGGTTGCAACTCCTTGAAACTCCATGGAGCTGCAGCTGCTTTCAGCAAATCTGAGTAGACCAGAGATCTCCAGCCTAACCTATGGCCTTGTGTCCCAAGAACTGATTAACTCTTTGGTCACCAGATGTAAAAAGAAGAGACTAATTAAATAAAATAATTTTGCGAAATATGCCAGAAACAATGTATAGCTATTATTTCCAAACAAGAAAAGGAGAAAACTATAAGGGGATGTTATTAAGAGTGGCTGATATTTTCCAATATTTCTTTCAAGATATTCTCAGAAATCATGATTTTGGCCAACAGTATTTTTCACATGGAATTTGATCCAGAAAAAACTTTTCTATTTTGGAAAAAAATATTACCTGAAAAGATGTTTTTAAATTTTCAAGACTTTATTTGTTTTTTCTAATCTTTCCCCTTCTCTACTTTGCTACCTGGAAAAGACAGGAGAAAATATAGTTTGTCTGTTTAAATTTGTGAAAGAAATACACTTCTTAAATGAAAGAAATTGCACTTCTTAAAATCCTTTTATATTCAGAGAAGACTAAAATATAACATGCAACAAAAGAGTAGGTGATAGACCCAAAAATGCAAACCACATTTTTATATAGAACAATTTGCTTCCAGGAAAGGAATTATTTCAAACCTTTTTTTTTGGGGGGGGGGGGGAAATAGATGGAAAAAATCTCAAAAGTTTGACAAGCTCTGGATAATAGGTTGCTTACACAGTGCTTGCTTTTCTATTTATAAATTAACTTTGAAATTTTGATTTTAAAAAATTCAGAACTTTTGTACAGTGATGGAAACCCAACATAACAGCTTTGTGCTACTGGAGCAGAACCAGAAAGTGAAAATGATCCAAAATAGAAACTGATATCAGTTTTTTTATGGTTGTTTAACTATCAAAGCTTAGTGTAGTGCATTCTGTCGAAGTTTTCAGAATGCTAAATAAGTCCCGGAGGTTACAATAACCAGTTATTTGTATATTAAACTAAAGAGCAGCACTGATCATGTTTTTATCTTAATTCCATTATTTAAAAGGCTCTGTAATACTTTTTTCTGTTACTTTGTAGATTTGCAATATATTGTCGTATTCAAAACTCATAATAGCAACTGAAACGGGATCTTGTGTACCTCTATAGAAAGATGGTGTGTGTACATAGGATAAACATGGGCAAATGCATATCTGAATGTGGTACGTAAATGTGATCATGAAAATTAGCCTTTGTTTATAGAATGGCCTGTCTGGGTAGCTGTCAGCTGGATTGTGCTTCCGCCGTTTTCTGGAGTGAAGTTAAGTAGGGTCATTTTGCTGTTTTCCAGATTAACAAAGGAATAGTGACACCAAAGAGTACTGCTGTTCTGCACAAGAGCTCTAATTGTTTCCTCTTTTCATTTTTTCCTATTGTATTTTGTAGGAAAATAAAATGTATTTTGTGTTGACTTTTCCATCACTGATTTGGAGTTTATAAAATCCAGCATTTTTAATTAGAGAAAAGTCTCCATCTATAGATATATGCAGCAGAATTCTTTCACACAAATTCTTAAACAGTAAGCAGTAATGTCAAAGCTCTTGAATCACTTGGCCTTTTACATTCTGGATGCTTTTGTATCATGCCTACCTAATCTGTCCTCGAATGTCTAGTGATGGCATCTGCAACTGCCATCTTTAGAAATCTGTTTCACAGATGCAATGCATTTTTCCCTACTTTTAGCCTACTTTTCTTAACTTAGCTTTTGTAAACAATGTGGGTTTTTTTGCACTGAGCCAGTTTCTGCTGGCTTCAGAGGTTCAGCACAGATACAGTGTTATGAAGTGTTTCCCTTACTGTGGTACCAATCATATACAGTAAATGTTGGTAGATTAATAGAGTAAGCACCATTTTATGCCTGACAAACAGGTATACTCAGCAGCATTATGTGAATATACCCAAACAAGTTTTTACACTCTTATAGTGGACAGATACATATTTTTTGATTCCTCATCTGTAAAAAGTGTTTCACACAGACCTGCTTTCATCCAGCATGTCTGCTGTTGAAAAGTGAGAAAAAAGGGCAGTCTTACTTTGCTGAAAAATATTAACACCAGAAATACTTCAAATCACACATATCATTGTTACCACCAATTCTTTGTAAGAACATTCACCACAAAAAAAGGAAAGCATAAGACACTTAAAACTACACTGGAAAATACACTGGAACATGTCTTGTAGCAAACAATCTAATGTTAACTGGAAAATAAACTGAGTAATATAACAGATTTTCATTATTTCTCAGTTTATACATTTCAGAATTAACTGCACAGTTCACTTTTTACTGTACCAGATATTGTGTTTGAGGTCTTCTGCTGTATTTTGACCCTTGCCCATTAAGCTCTACAAATTTTGATCTAATCTGTATATGTACAAGTTAATCAGATTCTGCGTGAGTATTTGCTTTTTCTAGTACAATTACACTGTATGGTAAACAGTCAGTTCTCATGTATAAATATAAGTACTGTACAATTAATGAGCCCCACCATGCTGTTTGTTTAATGTGGAACAGTCTTTCCAGCATATTATTGTGTTCTGTTTCTTCTACAAGGAGAAAATAGTCTATTTTAAGTTTCATAGCCAAGAAAAACTAGCATATATGAAAGCATATGCTATGAAGATGCTGCTTGAAACTAGATGGGAGATGACCAAGCTGTACTACGTTCGCCTGATGAGTAGATATGTTGAAATGTTGAATAATTTTTCTGGCAGACTTTGTACTTTCCTCTGCAAATATTTACTAGAGAGAATTTTTAGCACTGAAAAAGCAACGTTGGTCGATTTATAACAATCCAAAAGTGTTCCTCTAGCAACAAGAAAACATGAGAATTGGAAAACATGAAGGTCATCTGTATGTTGGAGTAGTTCTTGTGGGGCAAGCCAGGGAACAGTGTTTTTTGCAAGGTTATTGGAAACAGCTTCCTAGCAAAATTCTTCTGCCAACTCTCTGGGGACAAAACTTACTCCTCTAGATTACCTTTCTGCCTCTGTCATGTTTTAGCTCTCAAGGATTTCTATAACATCATAAACTGAGGATTATTTATTAAAGGGGCAGGGAAAGTAAAAGAGAAGAAGAGAATGTATTCATTCACAAAGAATGAAACTGTGATAAGTAATGGAGTTACCCGATACTGGTAGACATAATATCCCACTTCCAGGTCTGCTGTCTGTTTGGTACTGTTGGGTTCTATAAACTTTTGAGATGGATCTGAGTTTTGTAAATTTAAAATATGGAACTGTGTATACCTATTCATATTTAAAAATGTATGCAAATGACGCAAGTTGTTTCTATTAAGGCATAGTTGTTAAATTGGTCAACGGATTAGTTTGGGAATGTCAAGTGGATAAACTCTTGCTATATTTACATAAGAAACAAACTAAATATGCAGAGATGTCCTTCTGAAAATCAGATTTGCAGGTATCAGTGTTGTTCTTAATTGATTGAAGCGGTTTTTCTTTAAATTGACTCCCAGGCTTCAATGCCTTGATCTACACCAACAGACAGTTGTTTTAGAGACAGTAGGGAAGGTGAAGTGCAATTGTGGGCCACAAGTGAAGACTAAGACTGCTATTTTAAAAAGAATGTGAGGCAGATAAGGTGTGTGGTGGGAATCAAGTCCACAGCTGCATGCTGTGCAACGTCCCAGTGATTTCTTTTACAAAGCATCATTCTGGCAACTTGGCAGGCAGGATAAGGAAATCTCTGGTTCTCTTAAATGGGAGAGATCTTGCAAGTAGGAATCTGGAGACTCTGCTAGAGATAGAATGCAGGTATCAGATGTACAGTGCATGTTATTTTATCTGGTGTAACTTGTTTAAAAATATCACAAGTCTTTTACCTTCACTTTGATGAAGTAAATTAATTGTTTATCTTACAGTTTTGAATAGTAATCAGTGTGATCACAACATGAAGCTGTTACACCCATAGAGCAATTTGTTCTCACAAGATATAAACAAGACAGAGAAAAATATACAGCATAAACATACTTTGGAGGATTCTGGAGTGGTGTCATGGGCCTCATACTGCAGTGTAAAACCTAGTTTGGAGATTGGTGATGACACAGTCGCAGCTGCAAAGATGGGTTTATTTTAGCAGATGATAACAAATACCTCACTGAGGTATTTGTATTGGAGGACAGGGGTGAATGGCTTGTGATTCACCAAAGTCATGCCTTCTTTGGAAAAAGATTATCTTTCAAGGATAAATGTTCCCTTCATCCTCCTAACTTCACTTCTGTTCTTAAGGCAAATAGCACATGAGATCAATAGTAAACAAAAATCCCAACTAAAATGTTTTTATAAATCCAGGTGTGATTTCAAGAAAAGTTAGACCCTTCACTACACCTTTTTTTTCAGATTTCAATTTTGATTTTGAACCTTGAAGTCCACATGTGCTTATGACAGAAAAAAAGAGGATTTGGATTGAGATCCAGTGTCATGATCTGTTTTTTGCTTGATATATAAGTAAAAGATAGGTATATGGCAGTAGTCATAAATTCAAATGCAGAAGAAAAATGATTGACCACATCATAGGATGTGGATAGAGACTTGGGTTCCCTGTCATAAAGATGCCTCTGCAAAATAGTCCAGGAAATAGCAATAATAGATAGCAGCCTGAACAAAAAAATAGCCAAGAGTTTTCCAACTGGTAAATTTATATCTAGAGCCTCTTTGCACCTATAGAGTATCTTTCATGCTGTTTTCATATCAATAATTAATTAAGTCTGAGAAAATTTCTGGGAGTAATAGGTTTCATCCCAAATGTATAGACATGAAAACAGAATCAATGAGAAGCAGAGCCTCCTGCTCTTAGATTTAGAAGTATACACTGTATTCTTTGCTCTTATGTGTTCTGATTATACATAAACAGCTGCACCACAGCTTCAATTAAGATTGCTATCAACTGAGTTTAGAAGTAACATATATGTCCACATATACCTTTTCTGACATTCTTTCCATTAGCAAAATTTTAACTTCAATATATGTCATTAGATGTTTTTAAACTATGTTATGAAGCATTTTGTTATAAAGGCAAAGATTTGAACTTGATGACAATGAAAAGCTTAACAGACTTAAAGGCAATAACATTTCCTTAAAAAAAACTTAGTAAGTTTTAAGGTTGCCTTAATACCACTCCATTAGGGATGCATATTATACAGTTAATGACATTACATACCTTCTGATTTTATTTTAGCAAGATTTATTGTATATTTTTACCTCAACTTTTATAAAAGAAAAATTGCAACCTAAGCTGAAACCTGTGTAGTCTGCCAGCAGGGCTGGGATCCGTACTGAGTTCTGCCACTGAGTTCAGTGTGGGTAATGGTAGCACTAGTGAACTGTCAAAATAGGTATAAAAGTTGTAGGAACTATTTTGGCAAGGGTTTTTACAGGTATTTTCCTTACATTTATTTTTCTTACATTTTAGGAATGGGTTCTAAATCAGTGCCTGAAAGGGAATGTACTATAAGGTCTATCTGCTCTCTCTCTTCCCAGATTTCCTCTCAGTCCTTAACCCGCACTTGTTCCTAAGGCTAAAAGACATTATCATAAGTAATCCATGCAACTACTTTTCCATTGTTAGGCTCTGTTACATAACAGTGGATCGAGATACCACAGGAAAATTTTGCAACCTAGTAAAAAGTAATAAAAAGAGCTTTGAGTGATCACCATAGAAGAGTAAGTTTAGAGCTGGAAGCGCTGGTCCCAGTGAAGTCCTGTTCCTTGTAAAATTTCAGTGGTGACCAAACAGAGCTTGTCCCTTCCCCACAGCTTGCTTGGAACTCAGCAGCTTTCGCTGAACACTTATTTATTTGGTATGTTCATATGACAATGAGTAAACACAGCTATGGAAGTGAAATTGTTAACTACAATTGCAGAAAAATAACATAGCAGACGCTTGCAAAGCCTTTGTGGTTTATCCCAACAGCATAACTGCCTCATGGTTACTGGCATATCTCCCAACTTCCAATATGCTGTTAGCGGCAAACAAAAGTACAGTACAGAGCATCTGCAGCGCAAACATACTCTTGCATGGTTTGCTCAGTAACACATATGCAATATGGAAAATGCAAGTAAAACAGTGCTTTAACAATAACATTTTAGTTTTACTGAAGACTGAAAGGTCCTTACAGCATCTTTCCAGAGAATAACAGAGTTGACTTGACCAACATGATTAGCTATTGAATGCTTTAAAATGTCAGGATTCACCATTACTCTACACCTAATTTTTACAGAAAGTGTTTCACAGGGATTGTGTGATTAATAGACAAACATTCAGGGCTTTTATATACTAGTGACCTCTTGTTTGTTTCTCTCTAAATTATGCATCTATCTGCCACCTTCCCCGCCCCCGCCCCCCCCCCCCCCCCCCGCCAAACTTTCCCTAAACCATTTCCCCAAAGGGGGCTGCTTAGAGGTTGTTGATTAGCTGTTAATATGCCTGTGCTGCCCATACTTCTAATGACTACTTCTGTCTTCTCTTTATTCTGTAGAACAATCCTGCATCAGAGCATGGCTTTACAGTAAAAAAAAAAAAAAAAAAAAAAAAAAAAAAAAAGCATTTCACTATGATAGCAGAAAGAGGGTTGATTCTCTTCACACAGCTTTTTCCATGTTAATGTAAACTGAGCCAATGATGTAAACTGAGATACAGTATTTCCAGATAGTAAATAGAAAAAGTAGTAATAAAAGTGTCTTAAATGTCACCCTTTTCATAGGCTCATGTACCCATCTCTGTCCAGAGTGCATTGTGCATCCCCTTTTACTTGTTAGTTGACCCAATTTCTGTTGAGAAACTGAATGATCTTTTTTTATAGATAAATCATGAAAGACATTGTGAAAGCATTGCTTTGCTTTTTTATTGTAGCCAATGCTATCATATAATGCTGATTGCCTACTGCTAAGAGCAGTGACTCAGTGTGTGAAAGACTGGATATTCTACCTTCCCAACCATCAGACTGTTTGGAGTATAGATATGCTCCATATGCCTTCTTTAAGTTGTTCTCTCAGGAACACCTTTGGTCAAAGCTGGCTCAGCAGATAACTATTTTCCTCCTTCCCTTCCATGTTCAGACCTAGAAATCTCCTCTGCTTTGAGGAAGATCCAAGTTCATGTCAGGTTGGTGGGCATTTGTCAGCACACCCTTGGAGACAGGTGGCAAGCTGCTTAGCAGTGACGCAGGCTGAGACACAGATGTGTCCCCAGAAGTGGATTTTTAGGTGGAGAGGAAAA